>NW_027453849.1:95000-840000 GCF_040206685.1 Ascaphus truei | reverse complement strand
GATCCCAGGCGGGATTGCTGCTTTAGATATTGTGAAGCGGGGACATCCAGACACTGGTTAAGGGGTTCAGGAAACTAGTCATTCACCTGTGGCTTTTATTTCTAGATCAGACATTTACACACTTACACTTACACACACACTTACACACACACACGCACGAACACACGAACGCACACACACACACACACACACACACACGTAACCACGTAACAAGGACTAATTGTAGTATAATGTAATAAATACATTTGTCAAAAACGAATGTTCTGACTAGGAATTTATTAAATGTATTTTATTTATATATTTTATTTTAAAGCGGGGTTAGGGGTGGGACTAGGGGCGGGGTTGGGGGAGGGACTAGGTGGCGAGTAGATTTTTTGGTTGGGCGAGTAGATTTTTGGGTGATTTGTCGAACACTGTATATATATATATATATATATATATATATATATATATACTGTATAACAACAACCCCTATAACCCCTAACATACAGTACTGTACACATACAGTACTGTATATGCACATCAATGATACTAAAGGCCGGCGGGGGCAAGATGTGTTTGCAGCAGAGAGAGAACCGCATTAAAAATGATTTAAAATACATTTTTATTCATAGTGTAGATGTGCAGGGGGTCTCCGGAGCGTTGGTTTCAGGTCCGGGGACCCCCTGCTCCCCTAGATACAGGCCCCTTTATGAGGTGCCGGTATCCCTCTGCATTTAAAGGTCCCGATCACGTGACCGCGGCATGTAAACAAAGCAGAGGGATACCGGCACCCCATAAAGGGGCCTGTATCTCGGGAAGCAGGGGGTCCCCAGACCTAAAACCAAAGCGGTTCAGCTCCGGAGACCCCCTGCACATCTACACTAAAAATAAAAATTTATTTTAAATTTATTTATTTACAGCAGCAGCAGCTTTTATTCTTACAAATCACCGGCTTTTACCTGGCATGATCCTGGAATGCCACACTGTTCACCTGGAGCATGCCGCGCTCCTTTTGCCTTCCCAGCCAGGCGCATGCCCGGCTGATCTGTTAATTGATAATGGTTCAGGATTTACTAGGCTGCAATGCTTCGCGTGTCCGCCAGATGGCATAAATTCATGAATTGTAATGCAGTATATATATATATATATATATATATATATATATATATATATATATATATATATATATATATATATATACTGTATAACAACAACCCCTATAACCCCTAACATACAGTACTGTACACATACAGTACTGTATATGCACATCAATGATACTATAGGCCGGCGGGGGCGAGATGTGTTTGCAGCAGAGAGAGATCCGCTGCTCTCTCTGCGCAAACATCGGCACATTAAAAATTATTATTATTTTTTTATTGTGGGTAGTGGGGGTGGGTGAAGGGGGTATTAGCCCTAACGGTGGTTATTTAGGGCTTGCGGGGGGGTAGCGGGTGCACTTAACCCCTTCACGACCGTAGCGGTATTAACAGCTACGGTCGTGAAGGGGTTAAGTGCACCCGCAACCCCCCGCAAGTCCTAAACTCACACCAAGGGCCAAACACCCCCTTCACCCACCCCCGCTACCCACAATAAAAAAAATTCATGCACAGCAGCCCCACAATTAATAAATCAATCTAAATAAATAAATAAATACATGAATATAAATAAATATATAGTATGTATATATATATATATATATATATATATATATATATATATATATATATATATATACTGTATATATATATATACAGTATATATATATATATATATATACAGTATATACACACACATGATGAACCAATATACAAATAAATGTAGAAGGGTTATCAAAACCATACTGTCCTACAAATAACACTTCTCCATACAGACACACTACATTACAATGAATTTCCTTTAATAATCCTAACTGATCTTACAATCTAAATCATCAAATGCCAATGAAACACCTAACATTCCAATCAATACATTGCATTTACATTGTATAAATGATGCATAAAATATATGCACCATATACATTCTGCAAATGAATGTGAACAATATCATTGCAAGCTAAATACAAATACTGTACTCCAAACAAGTCAAGTATTTTAACCAATCAAGTAAACAAAAATCAATAAATAAGTACCAACCAGAAAACAAAATTTAAAACCAAAGCTAACCCTTACAATACCAAGGATTACATCTATCTAATTGTAAAAAACATTATACTGTACACACATTGAAGCATTGCAATAAACAACATACAGTACAGTACATCCCCTGTATCTCCCTGCCTTGAGTGTAATCTGTTAAAAGCCCCCTCCACCCTAATGTTTCTGTTAAATCTCCCTGCCTTGAGTGTAATCTGTATAAAGCCCCCTCCCCCTATTGTGTCTGTTAAATCTCCCTGCCTGTGTTGCTGTGAGTGCAGTGTATGTAAATGTGGGGAGGGGGGGGGCCCGATGTGCATACTGTGAGGTCTAACCACCCTCACCCACTACCCACATACCATTACCCCCCCCCAACCTGGCCACGGCCCCTCCGCTTCTGCAAAACAGACACAAAAATTAAAACATCCAAAGTAATGTCCCCTAACCCCTTAATCACCATAGCGGTTATTAACCGCTACAGTCATTAAGGGGTTAACCCACCCTCACCCACCACTCGGGATGCCTACATACCCTCCCACACTAACCCCCACCCCCGTGAGGCCTAACCACCCTCACCCAGTACCCACAAGGGAGGCCTACCCACATACCGTTGGGGAAACACCCCCCAGCCCCCCACCCCTAGTACCCACAATAAAAACAACACAGTGACCCACAATAAACATCATTATATTTATTAAATACATTACCCACCCCCTGTGCCCCCCCATAAATACATGATTTATTCTTTTACAAACAGGGTTCATAACACAGCCCCACGCGAGTCCCTGGTGGGCTGGTGGGGCACCTGGACAGACCTACAGGGTACCAGCAGCCCTTTTTAAACAGGTTCTGGAGGCCTGCTGGTGGGTCCCGCCAGCACCATGGCCCCCAGGTGGTCTCCTTGGGTCACCGTGGGCCACAATTGGGTCCCCACGGTAGGCCCAAGGATGTCTGGGAGCCCCGGGTCAGACCCACAGGTGTCTGCGGGGCCTCGGGTGGATCCCACGGGGGTCTGGGGAACTCACGGGTGCTCACTACGGGTCCGCGGTGCCCCCACAGAAGTGGGACCACACATCATCATCCCCGCACCTACGGGTCGGCGGTGCCCCCACAGAAGTGGGACCACACATCATCATCGCCGCACCACACATCATCATCCCCGCATCATCATCCCACAGAAGTGGGACCACGCAGCTTCATCCCCGCAGACTACGGGTCGGCGGTGCCCCCACAGATGTGAGGCCACCGCTTCATCCCCGCATGTGTCACCCGTGGAACCACCAGCCTGATACCCATGAGATACCCGAGGAAACCACAGGTGGTCTCCAGAGGTCTCACGCGGAACAAACCCTGAATGTAAAAAAAATAAACCTGGCCTATACATTCAATACATACACCCCCCCCCCCCCCAACACCTACAGTACAATAATGTGCAAAATAACTATTATCCAGAAATGGATAATAGATTAATTGCCCATTATTAAAAACATTAACTAGCATATTCAAATAAATAAAGTACTACTGACCTCATCAATACGATGTGTCCGTCGCCAGCAACATCCTTGTCTTGACCACAAAATACATTGCCAAAACAAAGCCAACACATTGCAATTACATTCAGATATCAATTAACCCCTTAAACACCTTATTGGATAATAACCGCAAAGGTAATTAAGGGGTTAAGCCACACTGGCCCGATACCCACCCTTCACCCATGAATTTGTACAGTGGCTTCATCATGCAACTATATATACAGTATATATATATATATATATATATATATATATATATATATTATATATATATATATATATATATATATACTGTATATATAGTTGCATGATGAAGCCACTGTACAAATTCATGGGTGAAGGGTGGGTATCGGGCCAGTGTGGCTTAACCCCTTAATTACCTTTGCGGTTATATATATACAGTATGTACACACACGATGAACCAATATACAAATAAATGTAGAAGGGTTATCAAAACCATACTGTCCTACAAATAACCCTTCTCCATACAGACACACTATATTACAATGAATTTCCTTTAATAATCCTAACTGATCTTACAATCTAAATCATCAAATGCCAATGAAACACCTCACATTCCAATCATTACATTGCATTTACATTGTATAAATGATGCATAAAATCTATGCACCATATACATTCTGCAAATGAATGTGAACAATATCATTGCAAGCTAAATACAAATACTGTACTCCAAACAAGTCAACTATTTTAACCAATCAAGTAAACAAAAATCAATTAGCAATCATTATTTACATCCCTAAACAATTGACAGTCCATCCCGAACAATGAAACAATTAACTAATTCACGCCTCGAGCAGAACAATTCAGCATATGAAAAAATATACAAAGTACCAACCGGAATACAAACTTTAAAACCAAGGCCAGCCCTGACCTCCCTCAAACACACAATACAATATCAACAATTACATCTATCTAATTTTAAAATACTTTAAACTCACAATAAAGCATAGCAGCATAGACAAATTTATTTAAAACACATCAAATCAAGCTTTTAAAACAACATCATTTCTTACCCTGTATGTATATATCTCTCTAGACATATATACATACATACATACAGTGGCAAGAAATGATATACCGAAAAAAAAAAAATACACATGTTAAAAAAGCTTTTAAAAAAATTAACAAGTTAAATAAAATACATTTCTTTAGTTCACTTACCATTACTTGCCCCCACCGACTCCCGTTGCGCAGCTTACTCACGAACCAATCCACGAACAGGAACCCATAAAATAATAAACCATACAAAAAAATAAACATTAAACTAAAAATCCAAATCAATCCACGGGTCTTCTATTTGTAATCCATCTTTATCTTCATCTGTATTCTTCTTTCTTCTATCTTCTTCCGGGCGGGGGTCTTCTTTCCATCTTCGGCCACGCCCTGGTCTTCTTTCTTGTCCGGAGGTCCTTCCTCCGTGGCGTCTGGCTTCAAAATGAGACGACATATGATTTTAAAGGCCTATGACGTCACATTTTCGTCATATGGTTCCCACGGTCCTGATTGGGCCGTGAAAACCATGTGTTTTGGCCGATAAAAATAAAAATGATGACGTCACTTAAAGGCAATGATAGCACAGCCAATCAGAATGGCTTTGCTTCGATTGCCTTTAAGATGACGTCATGAAAAGACACATGGCCGCCCTCACATGGTATGGTAGCCAATCAGAGCGTGGGAACTCCATCCCTACTCTGATTGGCTCTAGTATACCATGTGACAGAGGCTTGGGGGAAAAAAGGATATGACGTCATTGAAAGCTTGTCACATGGTACTAGAGCCAATCAGAGCGTGGGAACTCCATCCCTACTCTGATTGGCTGTAGTACGTCACATCCTTTTTGATTTGTGGCTTAGGGAACCCCTTGCTCACTGTACAATATTATTAAAAATACAGTCATGCTGCTTCGTTACCGTAGCACATAGCCGCAAAGGTAAGGAACGAGTGTTTATTTATATATGTGTTGTATTCATACTGTAGATGTGCAGAGGGTCTCCGGAGCTGAACCGCTGTGGTTTTAGGTCCGGGGACCCCCTGCTTCCCGAGATACAGGCCCCTTTAGGGGGTGCCGGTATCCCTCTGCTTTGATTACATGCCGCGGTAACGTGATCGGGACCTTTAAATGCAGAGGGATGCCGGCACCTCATAAAGGGGGCTGTATCTCGGGAAGCAGGGGGTCCCCGGACCTGAAACCAACGCGGTTCAGCTCCGGAGACCCCCTGCACACCTACACTATGAATAAAAATGTATTTTAAATAATTTTTAATGTGCCGATGTTTGTGCAGAGAGAGCAGCGGATCTCTCTCTGTTGCAAACACATCTCGCCAGGGGACGGCCTATAGTATCATTGATGTGCATATACAGTACAGTATGTGTATGTTAGGGGTTATAGGGGTTGTTGTTATACAGTATATAATGTATATATACAGTATATACTGCATTACAATTCATGAATTTCTCGGCTTGAAAGACAACAGCTCGCAAACGCCCCCATGAGTTTTTACACGGCATTGCAGTATTGCAGCCAGCGGGAATAAAATGCTTAAATAACAGCAGCGAAAATAACGCAATACACCCCGGGAGAAAACGACACAAAACCGCAGATAACCGGGATAATCTGAAATTCGCGGAGCTAGCCAAGTTAGAATAAAGTTGGTTGCCACTGTAGTAGGGCCAGGTTTGGCATGAAATATAAGGAGTTCTGTTTTTGACATGTTAAATTTAAGTCGGCGGAGGATCATGTTGCATTGGGCTTCTCTTTCTTTTGTTTATACTGTACAATGTCAAATAGCCAGTAGCACTCCTTAAGACAAATATATATGGTGAGTTTACAGGGGGTTTGAGTGTGCAGATTTTAATTGTTTGGAGGTCTGTGACTCCTCCCTGTTTCCAAACTTACTCTGCCCACCTTTAAAGCAGCAGTCCAAGCTGTCGTTTTAAAAAAAAATCCCTTTAATATGTGCATCAATACAATACACACATTGATATGTAATTAGCTAAGTTGCGATCGATCTGTGAAGATTCGGCTCGAGGGTTCACTAAATGGTTGCCAGTGCAGCAGAAGAGAACCAAAGATGCAAAGTTCTCTGGGGAAGATCATGTGACCAGACAGTCACTGGATACAATTGAGTTTTGCACAGCTAGGGAAAGGGCAGGGCTCAAAAAAAGGGGAGGGGGGAGGTGCCAGAGTCTGTTTCAGAAGAGGAAGGGGATGTGACTTTGTAAATGGTTGCTATAGAAACAAAAAATGATTGTTACATTATGATACATTAAAATTTTAATACAGAGTTGTTTAAAAAAAAAAAGTACTACTACTAGTAGCATTATACTAAAAAAAATAATACAGATGCACAGTAATACCCTCTATAGATATACCAAGAATTGTTATATTTATTAGTGGTGACCATATCCATCAATAAAATTAACTGACATCCTATTCTTCACAGTCAGGATAAATGTTTTTGATCTTACCGCACTCCTATTAGATCATTGTGCTGGGTGTCCTTTTTATTTGTAAGGTGCAGGCAAGATCCCACTTCTGACACAGTTAAACTTGGTGCTGGATATCTTCTTGCTTCCCTATTCTAAGAAAGTCTTACACCAGACATTATAGCATGATAAACTGTGTTGCATCTGACGATGGGAGATCCCCGAAACATCGTGCGTTTGCAATCTGCAAATAAAACAGTTTATCATGCTATAATTTCTGGTGTAAAACTTTATTAGAATAGGGCGGCAAGAAGATATCCAGCTCCGACATTCTATTCTTAGTAAGGAGTTTTCCAAGCTGCCCCCGCTAGCCATTTTAATACCCGTTTTGATCTTTTACATCCCATAACATTCAATACCCATTGGATCTGGTCCTGACTAGCATTCTGTATGTTACCCACATGTTCAAAGAGTAGACAGAAATCCTCGTGGAAAAAGTGAAGAACAGCCGGTCCAAGAAGAAAACAATCCAGGGCTAAGCGAATGAATTAAAAATATTCTTAATTGGAGGTGCACAGCATGGTGGCGCAGGGGATATGCCTCTGACATGTTTCGCGCTGAGATAGCGCTTCCTCAAAGAGTATCTGGATACAGAGGCATATCCCCTGTGCCACCATGCTGTGCACCCCCAATAAAGAATATGTTTAATTCATTCACTTAGCCCCGGATTGTTTTCTTCTTGGACCAGCTGTGCTTCACTTTTTCCACGAGGATTCCTGTCTGCATTGTATACCAGCTGGATGCACGCCTCTGGGACGGCATACAAACAACACCCATGTGAGTAAGAACTACATCATTATATCACTGGATATTCATATCTTGCTCTAAGGTTGCTGCCAGATAGAGACCTGCTGTTCACACTGATGTTCATATCCACCGGTTAGTTCAGATTAGGTTTTTGTTACACCATTGGCAGCAGTTAACCTGTTAATGAGCTATGCAATCAAGACACTCCTAGTTGTTTGTGCTTACTTACCTATCCCAGGGTCCGCTTAAGCTTGCTTATTCACTTATGACTATCAGATCTCACACTTTGATGCACTTGGTTTGGAGGACATTCCTCCTACAGTCTCATGTTCAAAGAGTATCTTTTTTTAGGGCTCTCGTTGTCATTCCTACATACAGATGTAGCCACACTTATACGTCGCTGTACGTGGTCCCATTCGGAAGTCATGAACTAACCGCAGCAATGCCGGGAGAAGCTACGACGGTCACCTTCACTACTGCAAATCTAATTTTTGCTTTTTAAGTTGTGGCTGTATCTACAGTTGCAAGGACATTGTAAGCAATATATTAGCCCTTCTGGCTCAGCAGCAAGACGCCCGGTAGACGTGCTACTCTGTGTATGCAGAGTATTGAAGTAGAGGCCAATACAGCTTCTGATGCCTTAGCAATATGACAGAATGTCAGAGCGGTGGCTATGCTGCGGTGCTACTGCATTTCATGCTTGCACGGTGTTGAAACAACAGATGGACTTCGGCACAGGAAGCATCAACAGTCTCTGTCGTTACACAGACAGAATCACCTGGTCAATGACAGAGAGGAAATAGCTGCAGACCAATGTGGCATTGACATAGGGTGACCGATGTCCCGGGACAGTCCAGATTTTGTATCTAATGTCTCCTGCCCCGACTATCTTCTGCTAAAGTATGTCCCGATTTTACCAGTAGCAGAGAGAAAAGTAGGGTCTGCCACTGAAATGTCTCCTCCAGCCATTAGGTGGCGTTATGCTGCGCAGCTCATTCTCTGACAGGGTGCAGTGTGAGTGTGTGTGTGAGTGTATGACATGTGGAGGGGTGAGAGAAATGGCGAGGGGAGGGGGGTTGAAGGAGAGACATGGTGAGGGGATGGGGGTGAAAGAGACATGGGGAGGGGGTGAAAGAGAGACATGGCGAGGGGGTGAAAGAGAGTCTTAGGGAGTGGGGGTGAAAGAGAGACATGGGGAGGGAGTGAAAGAGACAAGGGGAGCGGGGTTGAAGCGATATGGGGAGCCGGGGTGAAGAGACATGGGGAGTGAGGGTGAAGAGACATGGGGAGGGGGGTTGAAACAGACATGGGGAGGGTGAAAGAGGCATGGAAAATGGGGGGGGGTGAAAGAGAGACATGGGGAGGGAAGGGGAGGTGAAAGAGAGACATGGGGAGGTGGTGAGAGACATGGGGAGGGAATGGGGTGAAAGAGGCATGGGGGGGTGAATAAGCGACATAGGGGGGGGTGAAAGAGAAACATGGAGAGGGGAGGTGAAAGAGAGACATGTGGAGGGGGGATGATAGAGAAACACGGGGAGGGGGTGCAAGAGACATAGAGAGGGGGATGAAAGAGAGCCAGTGGGAGCGAGTGAAAGAGAGACATGGGGAGAGGGGTGAAAGAGAGACATGAGGAGGGAGGCGATAGAGAGACATGGGGGGATGAAAGAGAGACATGGGGAGTAGGGATGAAAGAAAGCTATGGGGGGAGTAAAAGAAAGTCACGAGGAGGGTGGGTACTTCTTTTTTTCTTCTTCACAGGTCTGGCAGATGTGATCAGGCGGCTTCTTAGGGTCAAATACGACGTGACAGACGTTATATAAGGCCTGTGACGTCACATTTGACCGGCAAAAGATACATCCACCAATCTGATTGGTGAATGTACCATGTGATGGCTTCCATTTTTTCTTTGGCTGAAATTACATCATCTTAAGTGATCGGATAATTAAAGAACTTTTGGATCTCAATATAAATGTAGAAAATATGCAGGGCCAAAGCTATGACATTGCTGCAAATATGCGGGGAAAGCATAATGGAGTTCAAAGACACGTTGAACATGAATCCATGTGCGTTTTATGTACCATGTAGTTCTCATTATTTGAACCCGGTGGTTAACAACGTGGCCAAACCCAATATAGCTGCCATTTATTTTTTTGGCTTAATTCAACCGTTGTATAATTTCTTCCCCAGGTCCTCCAACAGGTAGATCATTCTTTTAAAATCCTTACCCAATTTAACACTAAAGAGAGTCTGTGAAACATGTTGGGAGCCTCGTATTGATGCAGTTAGACCAATTCAATACCATCTGGGAGCGCTCTATGTTGCATTAGTGTATATTAAAGAAGATGTGACATTTAAAAGTGAACATCATGGCCCCCAGAGTAGAGTTGTTGCGTACGCTCTCGCAAAATGTATTTGTGACTATAAATTCATATGTTGTGCAATATTTTTGTATGACATACTAAGTACAATCAATCCAGTGAGCAAGCAGTCTATAAACTATGACAAAGTCCAAAGACCAAATCTGGGGCTCCAAAAAACAATCCCAACAGTAGACTTTGGGCCCTGTTTGTTTAAATCAAAAACACTACAGTAATGTCCAATCCGTTGTCTCATAAATAGAAAGGTATCCTTACCAACTCCACTTATAAATGGTGTAAATGATCAGTCTTGGGGTTTACAGTATATACATGTAGAAAAGATGGCGTCTGGCTGGTTCTGCTCTGTTATTGAGCTATCACAAATCAGCTGTAAATGTTCACATGGAATGGCACCTAGTTAACTTCTTAAATCAATAACTGTAGACTTGCTAGTCCCCTATATCAAAGACGGACTCCTCAATAATAACAACGTGGAGACTCACGGTTATGAAAGGGTTCATCAGTTCAATCCTGCTCCTGTGGGTTGCTGCAGGACACCTTTTGGTGTTCTGTTCGCTAGGTAGATAGTACAAAGTAAAAAATGTGCGATGCACAACCGGAACGAAAAAGTAAATGAACTGGAGAGAGGGTACAGCAACTACACAATTTGCTTTTAATAACTCATCTAATCAAATGACCGGCAACAAAACGTGCGCGCACACGGAGGTTTTCAAACACCTCTATGGAGCTTGGTCCCACCCCCGTTCGCATCACGCGTCACGCATCACTCACACGCGGCGCGCTTACGCGACAATCGTGCACCGCTCCCCAGCTGCGAGACAACACCCGTAACAATGCCCACCTGTCTCCTGCGCTCTGCGTCCAATCACAGCTCACGTGGGGGCCGCACCTTCGTTCCGCCTCTCACTCTCATTGCTTCAGTCCTCCTATTTAATCTCTGCTTGCTCAGTCACACATTGCTGAGCATAGACCATAGTAGCCTTGTGTTCCTACATTCCTGCTTTGCCTTGCCTTGTGCCTTGCCTCTCTTGCTTTCAGTTTGACCTCACGTGTACCGACCCGGCTAGACTCTTGGACCCTCTCTGTATAACGACCCCGGCTTCCCCTCGACTACCTGCATCTTTCCATTTCTGAATTTGCCTACAGGGCATTCTACTAACCCACCGGCTACAACCCTCGACCTCGGCACAAAGGCAAGTATCTGGACTACCCTCTCTCTCCAACCCCGACCCGGCTTTGCTGACAATCCAGACATGCCTCCACTGCTGCGGGTGCGCAGGTTCTACTTTCCCACCTCAGTACTCGGGGTCCGCCTTGTTCGTTGTGAGCGCAAGCGTTACAATTAGAGAGGGTTGGGGTTCCTTACAATGCATCTGATCTCAGATGCACTATTAGAGAGGGTTGGGGTTCCTTACAAAGCATCTAATCTCAGACACGCTATTAGAGAGGGTTGGGGTTCCTAACAATGTGTCATATTCTCTAGCCTGCTGTTCCCATGCTTGGCCACCGGGACTGCTGTAACTCTCAATGTCTGGTTCTAGCCTGCAGTACCTATATATGCCCACCGGGAGTGCTGCTGCTAAACTAAGGAACATTCCAGACTCTGATACCTGACACCTCTGCACCTGTGCTCCACCTCTCAGCCTGCCTATATAAACCTCCCTTTCCTGTTCCTCTTTGCCTGTTTATACTGGTTCCTTAGCTTCTGCATGGTTCCTGTGTTTACTGCGGTGCTAGCTATTGCTATCATCCTGTTCCAGTTTCCTCGTTGCCGACCTCTGCTTGTTTCCTGACTTCGCCACCTGCCGCCTGCCTCTGACCTCTGCTTGTTTCCTGACTTCTCTACCTGCCACCTGCCTCGGACCCCTGCTTGTTTCCTGACTTCGCTCCCTGCTGTTCCTGCCACTGGGATCCACTTCAGCCGAAGTCCAATCCTTGACACAATGCATCTGATCTCAGACGCGCTATTAGAGAGGGTTGGGGTTCCTTACAAAGCATCTGATCTCAGATGCGCTATTAGAGAGAGTTGCGGTTCCTTACAATGCATCTGATCTCAGACGCGCTATTAGAGAGGGTTGCGGTTCCATACAATGCATCTGATCTCAGACGCGCTATTAGAGAGGGTTAGGGTTCCTCAGAAATTCACAATATAATTATAAGGTTCCTTAACCAAAAGAAGGCTTAATACCACTGGTCAATACCACCTATACCTACACCTATACCACCTGTGTTGTGATTTACGGAACCCGCTTTGTTTGGTGTGTCTCATTTTTGTACAATTAGTACAAGAGGTGTTTCGGCTTCACGGGGCTCCTGATGAGATCATATCCGATAGAGGGGTACAATTCACTTCAAAATTTTGGAGGACCTTCTGTACCTCTCTAGGAATTCGTTTAAATTTATCGTCTGGCTATCATCCACAATCCAATGGCCAGACAGAAAGGACCAATCAGACTTTGGAACAATACTTACGATGTTTTGTTTGTCATCTCCAGGATGACTTGATTGATTTCCTACCATTAGCTGAGTTTTCATACAACAATTCACATCATTCTTCGACTCAGAAGAGCCCCTTTTTCTCAAATTATGGATTTCATCCAACCTTTATTCCTCGTTTTCCATCTTCGGGCCCCATTCCGGCAGTTACAGAGAAACTGGAGACTCTGCGAGACATCCAGGAGACCCTCAAAGAGACACTTCGTGAGACTCAAGTAAAGTACAAAAGAGCAGCAGACCAACACCGCAGACCCTCCCCAGAATTTCAAGTCGGGGATAAAGTCTGGCTTTCTACAAGAAATCTACGTCTAAAGGTTCCAACCATTAAATTGGGCCAAAAATACATCGGGCCATTTCGCATCTCAGCACTAATAAATCCAGTGTCCTTCAGATTAGAGCTTCCTGAGACCATCAAAATACACCCTGTGTTTCATTCTTCTCTGATGAAACCTTTCTGTGAGAATCCGTTTCCTGGACGGAGACTTCCTCCCCCTGAACCCGTCCTCGTGGATAACGAAGAGGAATTCATTGTGGAGAGAATTTTGGATTCCAGGTTACACCGAGGGAAACTACAGTACCTGGTTCACTGGGGGGGCTATGGCCCAGAGGAAAGGTCTAGGGAATCCAAAGATTTTGTACATGCTCCGCGACTAGTCAAAGCTTTTCACTGGAGATATCCAGACAAGCCTAGCAAGGATCGTCCGGAGAACGCTCTTGGGAGGGGGGAGTAATGTCATATTCTCTAGCCTGTTGTTCCCATGCTTGGCCACCGGGATCCTGCTGTTCCTGCCACTGGGATCCACTTCAGCCGAAGTCCAATCCTTGACAGAATAAACAGGCCCTACCATGGATTCCGCCGGAACAGATCTGGCCCAGGCTCGGACACTGCAGGAGGACTTACAACGTATCATGGTTGGTTTCCAAGAACAACAAGGACACCTTATCAAACGTCTTGGTCACGTGGAAGAACAGGATACCCTCCGGAAAGAACGGGATGCCCGCCAGGTAGAACGTGATGCCCGCTGGGAATAATGTGTCGTCCGCGCGGAAGGATGTGCCCTCCGCTCAGAGGAACGAGCTGCCGCCGCAGTAGCTGAAAACCGTGAACTACGTGCAGCTTTAATCACCGCATCTGTTCAAAAGACTCTGACTGTGCAAACCGCGGCCCGTGTAACCCTTCCGGAAAAATTTGGAGGAAAAAGACAATCTTTTCGGGATTTCCTTAATCAATGCAGACATGTGTTCAAGCTTCAGCCTACCATCTATAATACCAACGAAGCCAAGGTTGGACTGATCATAACCCTGCTCAAGGATGAGGCCCTTGCTTGGGTCTCCCCTATGTTAGAACAGGATAGCCCACTACTAAGGGACCTGGAGGAGTTCATCGATGCCATGAGTCTTATTTTTGATGACCCAAATCGTAATGCAACCGCTGAGGCAACTCTAAACAATCTTCGTCAAGGAAGACGCTCGGCAGCTGAGTACGTCGCTCAATTCCGCAGATGGGTTAACGATACTGAGTGGAATGAGGCCGCGCAGAAATATCATTTTCGGCAGGGTCTCTCGGAGCAAGTTAAAGACGAACTAGCCCGGGTGGAGACCCCAGAGAGATTTCAGGACTTTGTCCGTTTATGCATCCAAATTGATCGCACGCTTACGGAAAGACGATTGGAGAGACAGGGGTTCATGCCAAGCAACCCCGTGTTTAGAGATGTCAGTACCCCAAGACGTTCCAGGGAGACTGAGGAGGAGCCGATGCAAGTAAATACACTGCGGGGACCCATCTCAACCAGAAGATCTCTGTTTATATTGCAGAAACGATGGGCACTATCTCGCTGATTGCCCAAACAAGTCCAGGCAGTCTTCTTTCCAGAGCCCTAGAAGAAATCAGCTGCACGCTATTTCAAAAACTGTTCTCTCTGCTTCTCAAAGGAAAGATAACCCTCCTTCGCTACACCCTCACCTCCTGGTTCCTATTATAATCGAGGAAGGAACACATCATTTTTCAACCACAGTAATGGTCGACTCAGGGGCAGCAGGGAATTTTATGGACATAGAATTCGCCAAGAACAATTCGGTATCATTTGTAGCCAAGGAATCACCAGAAAGGATGGAAATCGTTGACGGTTCTCCCTTGAGCTCTGGACCTGTTACCCATGAAACCTGTAACTTAACACTAATCATGGAGCCCAATCACCAGGAGAAGATTTCATTTGGTCTCATTCCATCACCTTTGTTTCTAGTGATTCTGGGAATTCCATGGCTCATGATCCATAACCCACTAATCGACTGGAAGACCAAGACACTCACGTTTCCCTCGGAGCACTGTCAGCTAGCCTGTCTACCTAAAACTCCTATACCAGAGTGTGTAGGAATACATAAGATTTCCTCGTCTCAAGAAAATCTTCTGCCGGCTCCTTACTCTGAGTTTTTAGATGTGTGTGACAAGAAGAACGCGGATACGCTTCCCCCACATCGCTCTTATGACTGTCCCATTGAATTATTACCGGGTGCTGCTATTCCGTTTGGAAGAATTTATTCCCTCTCAGAACCGGAATTGAAGGTCCTCAATGACTACCTACAGGAGAACCTATCAAAGGGTTTTATCCGACCCTAAACTTCTCCAGCAGGCGCTGTACTCTTCTTTGTGGGAAAGAAAGACGGTTCTCTACGCCCCTGCATTGACTATGACATTGACTATTGAGCAGCAGACAGTGTTAGCTTGCTTCTATATTTATGCAAATGCCATGTAAGCAGCCATGCTGGTAAGGGGCAAAGTGTCAAGTTTGCCAGCAGGACTGGGCATCTCTCCCTTTTTATGCAGCAGCAACAGCAGCAGCAGCAGCAGCAGAGAGAGTGCAAGCAGGTAGGGAAGATGTAGAAAGCCACCCCAGAAATATGGTGTCCCCATGTCTGTCTGTCTGTCTGTCTGTCTGTCTGTCTATCGGTCTCTCCGCCAGCTGAAATGACAGAGCTGAGCGGTGTTCAAAGTGATTGCTTCTTCCTTTTAAAACCAAGAAGAAGTACCTTGCGGCGAAGCTTGGCTTCTCTGGTTGCTTGATGGATGGATGGGCAGGGGGAGGGGATTTGCTTCTAGGGAGGGGATGTCTTGGATCTATGTTGTTTGACAGATATTCGCTGCTGCTGCAGTTGCACAAATGTTTGCATGGAATGGCCTAAGCTGATCCTTGCTGCAGGTTCTGGCTCAGATACTAGGCCTCAGCTACTGTGGTGCTTGCCGCTGCTGGATGCTGCTGCTGCTGCTGCTGCCGCTGCACCAATGACCAGGCTGCTCTCTCCACAAGGGTGACACTGTTAGGATGTGCTCACCACAAACGAGACGGGACCGCGGTGCTGAGGTGGGATAGGAAATAACGCCACCCACAGCCACGAGGGCACGTCTTGATTGAAGAGTGGTCTGGGATTCCGGATCGGGGTAGGAGAGGTACGGTAGGTAGAGGGGCCGTTAGCCAAGTCCGGGGTAAGAGAGAGGGACGTTGTAGTTTACCGTAAGCCAGGATCGGGATGCCAGAGGTGCGGAGAGTCGTGTAGCTGTAAGCCGAGTTCGGGATGCCAGAGGTACAGGAAGACGTAGCGGAAGCCGGTTCAGTTCACGAGGAAGTCTGCGGAATAGACTAAGGAGGCAGAGAATGGTGAGAACAACTGGTTCTATGCTCAGCCAACGAGTCAGTGACTCTGCAGGGTATATATAGGAGAGAGGAACCAATAGCAGCGCAGCAAGGTAGGGGTGTGTGGAAAGGCCAGGTTACAGCAGGTATAGGTCCAGAAGGAGTCCCAGGGGAGGAGCCATAAAGCCCAGCAGCCTGGCTGAGTTTGGTGGTAGCCATCAAAAGAGGCGCTGTGCCTTTAAGAGGCGGGAGCGCCTCCGTGTGGCCGCGCCTCCGTGAGGCAGTACCATCGGCTGCGTGCGCGGACCCACGCCCTGCTCTGAGAGCAGAAGAGGAAGGAAGATGTGCGCGCGCGCGCATAGAGGGAAAAGCTGACGGCGGCTTGCCTCCGGAGTCCACGTGTGCCGCGGGAGACGCAAATGGAGCTGCAGGTAAGTGAGGAGCACGCCGAGAGCGGCGTGGCTCCAGAATCCTCACAGTACCCCCCCCTTCAGGGGCGACCTCCGGGCGACCATGATAAGGCTTGGAAGGATTCTTGCGATGAAAAGCCTGTAGAAGACGAGGTGCGTGAAGATCCCGGTGAGGAATCCATGAACGCTCCTCTGGTCCGTACCCCTTCCAGTGAACCAAGTATTGTACTCCTCCTCTGGAAATTCTAGAATCCAGGACAAACTGCACCTCGTATTCCTGTTGACCTTGAATCATAATCGGACGTGGAGGAGAAGTTTTTCTGGAAAAGCGAGGACTCTGAAACACTGGTTTCAGTAAGGACACATGGAAGACCGAAGGTATCTTCATAGAAGGTGGAAGACATAGCTTGTAAGCCACAGGATTAATCCTCCTAAGTATGGTAAAGGGACCGAGGAACTTGGGAGCGAGCTTCATGGTAGGAACCTTCAAACGGATATTCCTGGACGAGAGCCATACGCTGTCTCCTGGGGCGAACTCCGGTACTTGACGTCGAAGTCGATCAGCCTGGAGTTTCTGTCTCCCTGTAGCGAGCTTCAAATTCTCCTGAATCTTAGACCATAAGACCCTCAGGCGAGAGACGTGCTTGTCCACTGCTGGCACCCCTGAGGAGAGAGAAGAGAAAGGTGACCGAGACGGATGAAATCCAAAGTTTATAAAAAATGGAGATTCTTGGGTAGAATCATTGCGAAGAGAGTTCAGAGCAAACTCGGCCCATGGAAGAAGATCCACCCAGTCCTCCTGTGTATCAGTTATAAAACATCGAAGGTATTGTTCCAGGTTTTGGTTGGCCCTCTCCGTCTGTCCATTGGTCTGTGGATGGTACCCAGAAGAGAACTGAAGCGAAATCCCCAACTTCTGGGAAAAGGCACGCCAAAACCTCGACACGAATTGAGACCCACGATCCGAGACAATGGTAGAAGGTACTCCGTGAAGACGAAAAATCTCCTGAATGAAGACATCTGCCAGCCTGGGGGAATTTGGTAGACCCCTCAAAGGAACAAGGTGCGACTGTTTGGAAAAACGATCGATGACCACCAGAATGGTATTCTTTCCTTTGGACTCTGGAAGCTCTACAATAAAGTCCATAGAAATATGGCTCCAGGGACGGTCTGGAATGGGTAACGGAAGTAGAAGCCCAGCAGGTCTGACCCGAGGCACCTTGTTGCGAGCGCAAATATTACACGCCTTGACAAACTCCTCCACATCTTTAGCCCTCTCAGGCCACCAGAAGGTACGTTGAACCAGATCGTTGGTCTTCCGTATCCCTGGGTGTCCTGCTGATTTAGAGGAATGACACCACTCGAGAACCTTCTTGCGGTGTTGAGGTGCCGTGTAGAGTCTTCCCTCCGGAACCTTGAGTCCCTCAGGAATCCGTGACTGTTCGGATTGAATTTTGCCCATGATATCAAACGAATTAGCGGAGAGGATACAACTAGAAGGAATAATAGACTCCAGCTGCTCCTCAGACCTGTCCTCCGCCAGGAACTGTCGTGATAGGGCGTCCGCTTTTAGATTCTTGGAGCCAGGAATGAAGGAAATGAGAAAGTTAAATCGTGAAAAAAACAAAGCCCAGCGGGCTTGTCGAGCGTTCAAACGCCGTGCCCCTTCTAGGTAGAGGAGATTCTTATGATCCGTCAGAATGGTAATGGGTGTCTCAGTCCCCTCTAAGAAATGTCTCCACTCCTCTAAAGCCAACTTGATCGCTAAAAGCTCCCTATTCCCGACATCATAATTCCGTTCAGCGGACGAAAATTTCTTCGAGAAAAACGCACATGGATGCAGTCTGGCTAAGGGAGAAGTTCTCTGGGACAGAACAGCCCCAGCCCCAATGTCCGAAGCATCCACCTCCAAGGTAAATGGGAGTTTAGGATCTGGGTGGGTGAGGATGGGAGCAGACACAAAAGCCCTCTTAAGCAGATCAAACGCCCTTATGGCGGACTCCGACCAAGATGAAGGATCAGCACCCTTCTTGGTGAGGGCAGTTATGGGAGATACGGTGGACGAAAAATTGCGGATGAAACGTCGATAATAGTTTGCAAAACCTAAAAAACGTTGCACGGCTCTAAGAGTAGTCGGACGAGGCCAGTCCAGAATAGCCTTAAGTTTCTCTGGATCCATGTTAAAACCAGAGTCCGAGATGACGTAACCCAAAAATGCAACAGATTTGAGGTGGAACTGACATTTCTCCAGCTTCGCAAAAAGATGGTTCTCCCGAAGACGTAACAGTACTTGTTGAACATGTTTGATGTGTTCTTGAGTGGATTTAGAAAAAATGAGGATGTCATCCAAGTAAACAATAAGAAATGAGTTCAGAATGTCCCGAAAAATCTCGTTGACAAAATCCTGGAAAACTGCTGGTGCGTGCACAAACCGAACGGCATAACCAGATATTCATAGTGGCCGTCATGAGTGTTAAAAGCAGTCTTCCACTCGTCCCCCTCTCGTATCCTTACTAAATTGTAGGCACCTCTTAGATCCAGTTTAGAAAAGATATTTGCTCCCTGGAGACGGTCGAAGAGCTCCGGAATCAAAGGCAGAGGATAGCGATTTTTACGAGTGATATTGTTCAAACCCCGGTAGTCTATGCATGGGCGGAGAGAGCCGTCCTTTTTTTTGACAAAGAAGAAGCCTGCTCCGACCGGGGAAGACGATTTTCTGATGAAACCCCTCTCTAAGTTCTCAGCGATGTAAGTGTTCATGGCCCTTGTCTCTGGGAGAGAGAGAGGATAGGATCTTGCCCTGGGAAGAGGTGCGCCCGGAAGTAGGTCGATAGGACAATCAAAAGAACGGTGTGGAGGTAGAATCTCGGAACGTGCCTTGTCGAAAACATCACGGAATTCCCAGTACTCAAAGGGTAAGGAGTTAATCTTCTCAGATAAGGTAGACAAACCACCAATTCTCTTGAAAATCTGGGTACAGGTCTTGGCACAAGAAGGAGCCCACTGGATAGGTTTCTGATCCGTCCAGTCGATGCGAGGATTATGAAGTTGAAGCCAAGGAAGACCCAAAATCAACTCAGCAGAAGGAGTGTGGATTACATCGAGGGTAATGATCTCCGTATGGACGTTGACGAATTGTAGAAGAAGAGGCACCGTCTGTAGCGTGATAAAAGCTGGTTTAAGCGGTCGACCGTCAATGGCCTCCAGTCCTACCGGCGTCCTCCTGTTGACCAAAGGGATATTGTTCAGTCTAGCAAAAGTCTCATCAATGAAATTACCTGCAGAACCAGAGTCAATGAACGCTTGTGCCGGAGTGTGAAACCCCTCTCCAGACAGTGTAATGGGCAAGGTTATCCTGGTGGGAAGGATGTTCTGGACGATGGGAGAAAGTGTCAATATTCCCAACGAAACTCTCCGGGATCTCATTGGGAGCTGGCGTTTCCCGGTGCGTGAGGACACTGGGGTACAGCGTGACCGGAATTGCCACAGTACATGCAAAGGCCGGCCTTGCGCCGACGCAGTTTCTCAGCAGGAGACAGCCTATTGCCTCCCAACTGCATGGGTTCTGGAATGTCCCCGGAAGGAGGTAGCGGAGCCACGAAGGAGGGAGCAAGAGTTCTTGAAACCCGTATACGGACATGGGAACGCTCGTATCTCCGCTCCAGCAGACGCTGATCCACACGAATGGAGAGAGCGATCAACTCCTCCAGGTTAGTGGGACGATCTCGTGCAGCAAGCTCATCCTTTAGGGTCTCCGACAGACCTTGCCAGAATGCAGAAGATAGAGCCTCATCATTCCAACCTGTCTCAGCAGCAAGGGTGCGGAACTCCACTGCATACACGGCAACCGAACGATCTCCCTGGATTATGTGGTGAAGAGCAGAAGATGCCGTTAACCTCCGTGCGGGAGTATCGAAGACTCTTCGGAATTCCTCGACGAAGAGATCGATGTCCTGTGTGATGGCCCCCTGTCGTTCCCAAATGGGAGAGGCCCACGCCAGTGCCTGGTCGGTGAGAAGGGAGTAGATGTAACCAACCTTGGAGACAGAAGACACAAAGCGAGAGGGAGAGAAGTTAAATTGGACGAGACATTGGTTAATGAAACCCCGGCATCCTCGAGGATCCCCCGCATAGTGTCTGGGAGGCGGAATCCGTGGTTCCGGAGCAGACGCAGACGGAGGTGTCAGAGCAGGACTAGCCGGTACAGGAGCTGCCACGGGAGACAGTTGCTGAGAGAGGGTACGAACTTGAAGAGTAAGGGTATGGACGGTTTGCTGCAAGGTATCTGTCCGTTTATCTGCTTGGTCTAGGTAAGTCTCTAGTCTGGCAAACAGAGCAGTATGAGCATTTAAAGTGCGCTCCACCTCAGCGGGGTCCATGTTTGTAGGGCTGAGCATAATGTTAGGATGTGCTCACCACAAACGAGACGGGACCGCGGTGCTGAGGTGGGATAGGAAATAACGCCACCCACAGCCACGAGGGCACGTCTTGATTGAAGAGTGGTCTGGGATTCCGGATCGGGGTAGGAGAGGTACGGTAGGTAGAGGGGCCGTTAGCCAAGTCCGGGGTAAGAGAGAGGGACGTTGTAGTTTACCGTAAGCCAGGATCGGGATGCCAGAGGTGCGGAGAGTCGTGTAGCTGTAAGCCGAGTTCGGGATGCCAGAGGTACAGGAAGACGTAGCGGAAGCCGGTTCAGTTCACGAGGAAGTCTGCGGAATAGACTAAGGAGGCAGAGAATGGTGAGAACAACTGGTTCTATGCTCAGCCAACGAGTCAGTGACTCTGCAGGGTATATATAGGAGAGAGGAACCAATAGCAGCGCAGCAAGGTAGGGGTGTGTGGAAAGGCCAGGTTACAGCAGGTATAGGTCCAGAAGGAGTCCCAGGGGAGGAGCCATAAAGCCCAGCAGCCTGGCTGAGTTTGGTGGTAGCCATCAAAAGAGGCGCTGTGCCTTTAAGAGGCGGGAGCGCCTCCGTGTGGCCGCGCCTCCGTGAGGCAGTACCATCGGCTGCGTGCGCGGACCCACGCCCTGCTCTGAGAGCAGAAGAGGAAGGAAGATGTGCGCGCGCGCGCATAGAGGGAAAAGCTGACGGCGGCTTGCCTCCGGAGTCCACGTGTGCCGCGGGAGACCCAAATGGAGCTGCAGGTAAGTGAGGAGCACGCCGAGAGCGGCGTGGCTCCAGAATCCTCACAGACACTTGTCCTGGGACAGGGCTAGTTGCCCCCCAGCGCCATTCCAACTCATACTTACCTGGCAGGGGAGTACACTACGTAGCCATGATCCTGCGGGGGGCGCTGCTGGAGCAGGCATAGCCTTGTGCCTCAGGAGCAGAGCTTTGAAGTATCGTGTTTGGGTGGAAGACCTTTTTTTTGAGAAGCAGAATGGATAATCGTGGAAGTTTTGTTCAAAGCACCATCAGATTCAGAATGGATAAGGCTCCCAAATTTCTGGGATTGGATGAGTTCTACAGCCAGATATTGGAAAACACACTGAAGATTGAACATGGAGAAATTTATTGCATCCAGGAATTTCCGAAACAGTACTTTTATGATGTGGCTTTTGTTGCAGGTGGGCAATGTACAGGTGTGATGGAAAGAGCAAAGAGGGAAAAGGATGTGGACTGTATGCGAGGTGTAGAGTTGGTACCCTTGTTTGCAAGAGGAGAAGTTGCTATAATTGTGCACACGTATACCCCTTTTACACCAGAGGAAGAAATTATGGTGTTCCTGTCACGGTACTGTGAGAGTGTCAAGGGAGGACAGAGGCTGAAAAACCGGCTTGGCATTTATAACGGAAAGACCAGATATATGTGCAAGCTGAGGATGTCCCCACAGGGAGTGGGGGGAGTCTTGCACCCCCCGGAGACCTTTAACATTGGAGGAAACCGGGGGTACTTGTACTACCGGGGCCAGCCGCTATATTGCAGGAGGTGCATGGAGTTTGGGCACACACAGGAGGGCTGTGCTAAGCAAGATGTAGAAATTTGTCGCAAATGCAGGAAGGAGGGACACCACGCTGCGCAGTGCCGGGAGCCAGCTACATGTGACTTGTGTCAAGAAACAGGGCACATGGCGAGATTTTGTGCAAAAAAGAAGTCGTATGCAGAGATTGTGAGGAGAAGGGAGACTGCTGAGCGCCCAGAGGGATGGGTTAGTGCGGAGAGTGAGTATGATAAGCGGCATGGAGTTGAAAACAGTCAGGCGACGCCCGTGGAACCAGCTGCTGGGGCTCCCATTGATGAGGCCTTAATGAGAGGTAACGCAGCAGATGAGCAGGAGCTGCCAGATTCAGAACCAGAGCTGGGTGAGCGTATGGAGGAAACGCCCGTGGTTCCAGCTGAGAATGCTCTCCAGAACGAGGGCCAGGCATGGGGGGAAGCAACAGGGGAGGAGGCGGAGCCGGACATAGGAGAGGGGGAGGAGCCTGACCTGATGCAAGGAGAAGGTAAGGGAACCCCAGGACTGCAGGCCTTGTGTTCTGAGGTGGAATGCCTTAATCAGCAAATTACGGAACAGTGTATGGAGACAGCGGAAGGAGGGGAACGTCGGTCAAAGAGGAAGATGGAGGAAGAATTTTTTGCCCCTTCAAAGGCAAAATGCCTGGGAGGAGAAGAGGAAGAGAAGACCAGTGAGATTTTTGATGTAGGGGAGGGGGTGGGGTGTGGTGGATCGGATGCTAGACCCTTGCGCTCCCCGGCATATCCTTTGACGGGCGTGCCGGATGGGCAGGGTTCACCAGGAGGGCAGAGCCTTCCCTATGCGGATAATGCTGGGCAGAGAATTTGGGGTGTGGATTTCAGTCTCAGGGGTCCCCCACGGAGGAAGGTGCTGGACAGAGCTAAGTATATTTTTTATAATTGTTACCTGGGATTGTGCCTTTTTCATGTTACGCTAGTATAAGAAGAAATGACTTTGACGCTGGCGTCGTTAAATGTACGAAGCTTAAAGAAGCGTACAAGAAGAGTGAGAATATTTGACTTACTGGCAAAAGAAAGATGTGATATTTTTTGTTTACAAGAATGTACGATCACTGAACCCCCAAAAGAAGAAGAGTGGGTGTGGGGGGAATCTGCGTGGTCATGCTGCCTAGAGAGCAGAAACAGTGGGATTGGGATATTATTTAAGGGAAAAGAGTTCAAAATATGCAAATGTGAGGTAATTGAACCGGGAAGGTTATTTTTTGTTTTGGTGAAGTGGAAGGGGGAATGTTTCAGAATATTTAAAATATATGCAGCTCCAAAGGAAAATAAAAGGAGGTTGCTGTTTGAGAAACTTAGGTTGTTTTTACCAGGAAGAATGAAAACTTTTGTGTTAGGAGACTTTAATTGTATAATTAGGGAGGGGGATAGGGTGGGGGTGCAGACAGGAGTAAGCCTGACAATTCTGGGGTACTGTTGAAAACAATTATGGGTGATTTTTCTTTTAGGGATACTTTTCAGGTGTGGGGGAAAGAAAAAAGGGAATTCACTTGGTTTTGTGAGAGTGGGGGGGTAAAGTCTAGAATTGACCATATTTTTATTTCTGAAGGGTTGAAGGTGGAGAGCTGGAAGGGGTTAAGAGTACTTTTCTCTGACCATGCATGTGTTGTATGTAAAATAGAAGTAGAGGGGGTGGAAAAGTATGGAAGGGGTTACTGGAAACTTAATGTTTCACTATTAGAAAAACCTGGGATCAAGTTTCAGTATGGGAAATTGTATGTTTATTTAAAGAGGAGAATGGGGGAATACAAGGGAATACTGGAATGGTGGGAGTGGGTAAAAATTGAAACAAAAAAGTTTTTTAATAGGAAAGGTAAGGAGTTGGCAAAAGAACAGGAGGAAGATTACAGGAGGGTGATCCTGAGAAAACAGTTTCTCCTCAGGTTAAAAGAGATGGGAAAGGATGTGGAGGGAGATCTTAAAAGGGTTAGGGTGGAGTCTGAGGAATTACTGGAAAAAAGAGGTAGAAGGATAATTCATGCTGCAAGAGTGGAAGCGGTTGAAAAGAATGAAAAATGTACCTCTTTTTTCTTTAAAAAAGCGTTTACAGGGAAGTTAAGTCCAATTCCTGTGTTGAATGAAGAGGGGGCAGAGGTAAAGGAAACGGGAAAAGTTCTGAAAGTTTGTGAGAATTTTTATTCCAAATTATATGAGGAAAAGGATCGTGATATGTCCTTAGAAAAAGATTTAGTTGAAAAAATTGAGAAAAAGCTAAGTAAAGATGATCAGGTTTTCTTGGTGAGAGATTTAAACAGTGAAGAATTAAATGAGGTAATAAGGAATGGAAGGAAAGGGAAATCACCTGGCAAGGATGGGTTACCACATGAATTTTACTCCTATATGTGGGACATAATTAGAGAAGAGGTATTTAAGTTATGCAACACAATTTTTAAGTTAAGAGAAACGCCGGAATCCTTTAAAGAAGGTATAATTGCATTAATATTCAAAAAAAAGGGGGACAAAAAAGACCTTAAAAATTGGCGTCCCATAACCCTGCTGAATTCAGATTATAAAATTGTGGCAAAAGTGATAATGCAAAGACTGAAGCCTTTCTTATGTAAATTGGTGGAAGAGGAGCAGGTGTGTGGTGTACCAGGGAGACAGATGGTAGGGAATCTAATTCTCCTGAGGGATTTAATTTGGTATTGTTTGGAGCGGAAACAACCACTAGTTATTGCAAATATTGATTTTGAGAAGGCTTATGATCTTTTGTCTCATGCCTTTTTGTTTAAAGTTCTGGGAAAGTTAGGAATACCAATGGAAATCGTTAGATGGATAGGAAGTTTATATAAAGGTATTAACAGTAGAGTTTTAGTAAACGGCTGCTTTACTGAGAAAATTTGGGTGAAATCAGGGGTAAGGCAGGGGTGTCCTCTGTCCCCGTTGGCGTTTATTTGCGCTATAGAGCCTTTGTTGCAGACTATCAGAGCGGACAAGGTGGTGAGAGGGGTTGAAATCCCAGGGAGTGGGGGAAGAAACGTCAAAGTCCTACTGCACCGACACACTTTATTCGAGCAAATACCCGGTATGTACCTGGCAGATACCTGGAATGCGCCACTCCTCACCTCTGACAAGCCCCGTTGCATTTGCCTTCCCAGCCTGGGTTCATGCCTGGCTGACGGGCGGCTGATCTGTTAAATGATAATGATTAGGATTTAATAGGCTGCAATGCTTCGCGTGTCTACCAAATGGCATAAATTCCTGAATTGTAATGCATTATATATTTATATACTGTGCAGTATTGCAGCCAGAGGGAATAAAATGCTTCAATCCCTGCTTGGAAAATACCTCAATGCACTCTGGCAGAAAACAGTCACAAACCTCAATACACCCGGGTATACCCGAATTCGTGGGACTAGCCAAGCTCGAATAAAGTGTGTCGCCAGTGTAGGTTACATGGACGACCTAACCCTGGTGTGTACTACACAGGCGGCTCTTCATAGAGCGCAGTTACATATTGATACCTTTTGTCACGCTTCAGGGCTGAGAGTGAATTGGGGGAAAAGTGCTTGTAAGGCCTTTGGGGATTGGCATGATTTAGGAAAGTGTGGGATCCCTGTGGAAGGGGAACAGCTAAGACTGCTAGGGGTTTATTTTGATGAGGACTTTACAGGTGTTACGCCGGTGCTGCCCGCAGACCAGACCTGTTCCTTTCACTGAGGTGAGGAACGTATAGAAGCACGCACCCGCAGCAAAGGGAGCGTGTCCGGAGTGTGCTGATTTGGCGTTGCCAGGCCAGGTGTATTTAGCTAGCAATACTTGCCGGTACCGGTGTAGAAATGCCGTTGTCATTGCCGTTAGCCAAGGTCTGGTATTGGAGAATTCCGGAAGGTCGTTTGTCCAAGCAGGGGTCAAGAGCCAGAGAGAGACGTCCGCCAAGCCAAGTCGTAACCTGAGAGAATAAGAGAGAAAACGCCAGAGTAGTAATCCAAGTGAAAACTATGTCGAGCAATGAATGATAGGAAGGACTGGCATTATAAAGTGTGGCTGACCAATCAGAAGTGAAGGCAGACCTGGAGGACTGCGTGGAGCCATCCTGGATAGGTTCCCTTGATTGGCAGGCAGGTGAGGACTCTTGTCTTGACAGGAGATCTTATTCCTGTGTTGGGGGCGGGTCTTCACTGCCAGAGCAGTGAATAAATTAACTTCGCCCGGCGCGCGCTGTTCAGGCGCGCGCCCGAGCAACATGGCGGCCGCGTGAGGTACTGCTGGAAGCCGAGGACGACGGGGAACCCCCAGAACCGCCGGAGGTGAGTGGCGCTGGCGAGGGATGCGCGCCACGGCAGCAGGAGGGAATATATGAGCAGAGGAACCAGGGCGCGAACGCCGCGATCACTGATTCCTTACAACAGGGGAGTCAAATTGGGTAAAGGTAGGGGAAAGAATAGAAAAAAAAATCAATTTTTGGACCCTAAGGAAGCTTTCTATGGAAGGGAAGATATTGGTGACAAAGGCGGTGTTGGTACCAATTTTACTTCATATAGGGCTGGTGTTTCCCCCCGAGGATACAAAGGCGGCCTGTTTAGCAAGGTATGCGGCAGGGGGTATGTTAAGGAGGCTGGGTCTGTTCAGGACAGATTTGAGGAGGCCACTCTGTTTTGTGACCCCAGATAATTATAGGGTCATTGAACATTTCATAAGAGGTTTTAATTTAAGGGATGTAGAAAAGTCCTTATGGGAAGATCACAGGAAAATAAGGGCTGTGATTCTGGACAGAGACAGTTATGAATGCTGCGGAAATCTGAATATTTCACAATTAAAACTGATGTGGAAGAACATAGATTTCAAGGGTCTATCTAATATTCACAAAGATATTGCTTGGATGGCTGTGCACAAGTGTCTGCCAGTCCGAGTCTTCCAAAAGAGACGACGTATGACAGTGTCGGATAGGTGTCCAAGAGAAGGATGTGGTGGCGTAGAAGACATAGTACATTTATTTTTGAACTGTTCTTTTGTGAGGGCTGTGTGGAAAAACCTAGCGAAGCTAATTAGAGATCTAGGAGGAATCCATATATTGGAGTTTAATATGATGCTTTATGGGTTAAGTGAGTTAAAAGGGCAAAAAGGTTGGGTACTATGGAAAATAATAAATTGTGTAAAAGAGGTTGTGTGGATGGTGAGAAGTATGATGATATTCAATAATGAAACGTTAGATGTGAAAGCATGTACTAGGATAATTTTAAGTAAAATGTATACATACTACTTGTTGGATCAGAAAAGGTTGGGGAAAGTGGAAAGTGATGCATTGTGGAAAGTGAATAGCTGGAATAAGATGGTTGTGTGTTAGAAGAGTCAACTAGAGAGAAGGAGGAGGAGGGGTTTGTAACTTGTGTGAATTTGAAGAAGTTTTTGCCAGATCATAAGAAAAAAGGGGATTGTAAATCGTGAGATAATGTGAATTACCTTTGGGAATGATAATTCGAGGAGGTAATAGAAAAAGTGTTTGAATTTACCGGTTATGAGTTGTGTGAGTGGGAATGGAAGTGAGCGAATGCGTTTGCTTTTACAGAAAGGGAAAGAGCGTATTTATGAGGAAGAGTTTGAGTTTTTTTGAGAAGTACAGTAGTACAGTCTGGGTCCCTTTACGTGGAGTTACCGGAGAGAAGAGGTGGGCCGGTGCTCCCCTCCACGGCGGGTGCCGTGGGGGAAAAGCATACGGAAATGTATGGAAGGGAGGGATGGCTGGGAAGGAAGAATGGTGACAGAATGGGATGAAAGAGTGTGTAATTGTGATTTTGAACAGTAATTTTCTGTGGGGAAAGAAAGGAGGAAGAAAATGTAACTATAGCATGTTTTGTGTCTTGTTAATGTAATATGGCTGTAAAAAATTATGTGTTTTTTTGGTTGTAAAAAAAAAGTCTGTAAATTTAAAAAAGGTGTTGAATAAAGGAAAGTAAAAAACAAAAAACCACGATCCTGCAGGTGATAACACAAATGTTTGCATGGAATGGCCTAAGCTGATCCTTGCTGCAGGTTCTGGCTCAGATACTAGGCCTCAGCTACTGTGGTGCTTGCCGATGCTGCTGCTGCCGCTGCTGCTGCACCAATGACCAAGCTGCTCTCTCCACAAGGGTGACACTTGTCTTGGGACAGGGCTAGTTGCCCCCCAGCGCCATTCCAACTCATACTAACCTGGCAGGGGAGTACATTATGCAGCCACGATCCTGCAGGTGGCTCTCCCAGGGCGAGGCTTGCTCATTGCACTTGGAGCTAACTGACCTCTGCGATTTCCCCACATGCGGGAAACTCGACTGCACAATTTCTGGTAGTGGGGGACTGCGTGCGCGCTCTCCCCTGTTTTTGGACTGTTAGAAAAAACAGAAACAAAAATCAACAACAACAACCACCACCACCCACAGCACAGGTGTTTGTTCAGACAAGCTGCTATTGCCACTGCTTGGGCTTTGGGCCCGGTCAATAACTGTGGCATAAAAGGAGCACCCACCCACCAACTAGCCAGGTAGCAACATCTCAAACAGGGAGAAATTACAATTAGGCACCTGCGCAGACATTTAGGAATAAATTCAGGTGGATTGGGAAATACGGAAACACATATAATTCATGAAAAAAACATTCTAAACAAAAAGGGCCAAGAACTGTAGAATATGAGTCGCTGCTGCAGCAGCAGTAAAAATGTATCCCTCTCTTTCCAATGTCCACCTCTCTGGCTGATTGTTTTCTTTTCTTTTTTTGGTTTGAGATACGAATCTCTCTATTATTATACTGAGATAAGTGCAATACACAATGTATAGGTGATTACAAAGTCACAATTGTATGTTTGATGCCTTTTGAAATATTGTATAAAGCAGCACATTTACAAACAAATCTGGATTCATTTTTTTTTTTTAAATGGCCGTTCCTTGCAGGATATGGGGTTTTTATTTTACCCCCTCCCCACCCTAGTTCTACATGGTATGTCTGGGTCTCTGTAGCCAGACCACCCCATGTGATGATATCACAAAGGGAGTATACAGTACGTTCTAGAGTTTCTAGGCTCCAAAGTAACAAAGAGCGGCATTTAAAACCAACAGATTGCAGACTATCTGCTGAGCGGTGCAAAAAACAATATCTATCTATCTATCTATCTATCTCTATCCAGGGAGCAGCAGACAGTGTTAGCTTGCTTCTATATTTATGCAAATGCCATGTAAGCAGCCATGCTGGTAAAGGGCAAAGTGTCAAGTGTGCCAGCAGGACAGGGCACCTCTCCCTTTTTATGCAGCAGCAGCAGCAGCAGAGAGAGTGCCAGCAGGTAGGGAAGATGAAGGAAGCCACCCCAGAAATATGGTGTCCCCCTGTCCCCCTCTCCGCCAGCTGAAATGACAGAGCTGAGCGGTGTTCAAAGTGATTGCTTCTTCCTTTTAAAACCAAGAAGAAGTACCTTGCGGCGAAGCTTGGCTTCTCTGGGTGCTTCTCGGATGGGCGGGGGAGGGGCTTTGCTTCTAGGGAGGGGATGTCTTCGATCTATGTTGTTTGACAGATACAGGACAGATTTGAGGAGGCCACTCTGTTTTGTGACCCCAGATAATTATAGGGTCATCGAACATTTCATAAGAGGTTTTAATTTAAGGGATGTAGAAAAGTCCTTATGGGAAGATCATAGGAAAATAAGGGCTGTGATTCTGGAGAGAGACAGTTATGAATGCTGCGGAAATCTGAATATTTCACAACTAAAACTGATGTGGAAGAACATAGATTTCAAGGGTCTATCTAATATTCACAAAGATATTGCTTGGATGGCTGTGCACAAGTGTCTGCCAGTCCGAGTCTTTCTAAAAAGGCGACGTATGACAGTGTCGGATAGGTGTCCAAGGGAAGGGTGTGGTGGAGTAGAAGACATAGTACATTTATTTTGGAACTGTTCTTTTGTGAGGGCTGTGTGGAAAAACCTATCGAAGCTAATTAGAGATTTAGGAGGAATCCATATATTGGAGTTTAATATGATGCTTTATGGGTTAAGTGAGTTAAAAGGGGAAAAAGGTTGGGTATTATGGAAAATAATGAATTGTGTGAAAGAGGTTGTGTGGATGGTAAGAAGTATGATGATATTCAATAATGAAACGTTAGATGTGAAAGCATGTACTAGGATTATTTTAAGTAAAATGTATACGTACTACTTGTTGGATCAGAAAAGGTTGGGGAAAATGGAAAGTGATGCATTATGGAAAGTGAATAGCTGGAATAAGATGGTTGTGTGTTAGAAGAGTCAACTAGAGAGAAGGAGGAGGAGGGGTTTGTAACTTGTGTGGTTTTGAAGTATGTTCTGCCAGATCGTAAGGCAAAAGGGGGTTGTACATCGTGAGATAATGTGAATTACCTTTGGGAATGAGAATTGAGGAGGTAATAGAAAAAGTGTTTGAATCTACCGGTTATGAGTTGTGTGAGTGGGAATGGAAGTGAGCGAATGCGTTTGCTTTTACGGAAAGGGAAAGAGCGTATTTATGAGGAAGAGTTTTAGTTTTTTTTGAGAAGTACAGTAGTACAGTCTGGGTCCCTTTACGTGGAGTTACCGGAGAGAAGAGGTGGGCCGGTGCTCCCCTCCACGGCGGGTGCCGTGGGGGAAAAGCATACGGAAATGTATGGAAGGGAGGGATGGCTGGGAAGGAAGAATGGTGACAGAATGGGATGAAAGAGGGTGTAATTGTGATTTTGAACAGTAATTTTCTGTGGGGAAAGGAAGGAGGAAGAAAATGTAAATATAGCATGTTTTGTGTCTTGTTAATGTTATATGGCTGTAAAAATGATGTGTTTTTTTGGTTGTCAAAAAGTCTGTAAATTTAAAAAAGGTGTTGAATAAAAAAGTTTAAAAAAAAAAAAAAAAAGTGTCGAAGCTCCTCTGCAGTGTTTACGAGGGATTACTGTGAGCCCAAGTTTCATGCTGGAAGAAAAGCCTTTGGTGATACATCTTTATAACCCGTACGTGGAGAAGAAGGATATCGAGTGCTTTCTGAGCAGGTACTGCACCTCGGTGAAAGGTGGAGTGGAGGTACAGAACCTATACGGGATGTTTAACGGAAAGAGGAGGTACTGGGTCCGTTTCAAACCGGACCCATCGTGTATAGGGGGAGTTCTTCACCCCCCTGGAAGCTTCAGTATCGGTGGTAACAGAGGATTTTTGAGCTACCCAGGCCAGCCTATATTTTGTAGGAAATGTTATCGTTTTGGTCACACGAAGGAATACTGTGAGAGAGATGGTTTTGTTTGTCGCAATTGTGGCAAAGAAGGACACACGGCCTTTAATTGCAAAGACCCCAAAAGATGTGACCTCTGTGGTGAAAGTGGACATTTGGCGAGACAATGTAAAAAGCGGACTTATGCGCAGGCCACAGAGATGAGGATGTCTGAAGATTTTCCAGGAACGGATGAGGGGACCCGGGAGGGGGTGGGTGTGGTACAGGTGGAGGCGGTTTCTTTGTCAAGCAGAGAGAGAGACGCTCAGGAAAAAAAGGAGGAAGATTTGTTTTTGGATGCTGTTGCTCAGAACTTTATTGGGGGAAGGAAGAGGGGGGAGGGTGTGGGCAGGTTTTGAAAAAAAGTATGGAGGTTGAAGATGTACAGGGTAAGAAAGAGACAGGGGGAGTAGAAGTAGAAACCTGGTGGGGAGTCCTAGTTGGGCAGAAAGTATGGAAATACAAGATGTACAAGGAAAGGGGGAGATTTCCCAAGAGGAGGTGGAGGAAATGGAAGTAGGAGAAAAGAAATCACAAAAACGGAAAAATCAGCAAAGAAAAGAGGGTAACCAAGATAGAGAGGAGGAAAGTAGAGGAGGACCCAGGGAGAAGGTTGAGAGGGTATGTGGGGAACAGGCAGAAGAAGTACCAAGTAAGAGTACTTTACAGGAGAAAATGCTAGAGTTTGAGAAGGCAGTAGGGGAGGTAAAGTTTTGGACAAGAATTTTTAGAAAACAACATGTAGGGAGTACAGAACAGCAAATAATAGAGAGGCTAGACAAACTAATGCATCATAGGAAAAACATTACAAAAGGGGAATACGAGGAATTGAAAAAAGAGCATATACAGTTGGTGGAGATAAAGGAGGGCAGAGCAGTCCCAATCGAAGGAGAAGAGGGGAAGTTTTTATTGGGTGAAATTGAGGATATTAGTGAGGAGGAAATTAGTAAGGAGGAGGATATTCGGGAGGAGAAGGAAGTAGAAAAGCGGGTAAGGTCCCCAGAGGTGACCCTGGTGAGCTCGGCAGAGGTGACAGTGGTGGAGGAGACCCCGGAAAGTAGTATGCCAGTGAAAAGGGAGAATGAGGGTAGTGAAGTTAAGGGAAACCCAGGTGTTGTAGGGACAAAATCTCTGGGAATTGCACCTGTAATAGATGGGAGCAGTGGGAGTGATTGGGGAGAGATCTCCTCGTCTGAAAGTGGAGGAAGTAGAGAGCAAAGACTAGAAAAGAAATAAGAAAAGGTGGGAGGGATAGAAGTTGTTAGTAGCAGTGGATGTGAATCAAGTAAGCAAGAGGCAAGGGGGTTAGAGGCACCAAAACGGATGGTGAGTGGAGCAAGCAGGAGTGAGAGTGAAGGAGGGAAAATATCAGCAGGAGAAAAGGAAAGTAAAAAGAAACAACAAGGGGAGAAAAAGGAATTGGAAAGGAAAAGACGATATAATGCGAGCTTAACAGGACATGGGGTTTTAACAAGGGCGTTAGCAAAAGTAAAACCGGGAGATAAGCCAGAGGCAGTAAGGGATATGGAAAAGGCGATGAAAGCGTATGAAATAGTATTGGGAGCTAGACCGTGGAAGGCATACCCGGATGTTTAGAGAGATATAAGAGAATTTACGTTGGGATAGATCAATGTAAAGTTTATTTCAGAACTTTAAGATTGGGTGGGGGTTATTTGTGAGTTTGAAGATATATATGTTTTATTGCGTTTATGCTTGGGAATACCCAATGTTGTAACAGTTATTTCTGTGGAAATAAAAACCTTTAAAAAAAAAAAAAAAAAAAAAAAAAAAGCCACGATCCTGCAGGTGGCTCTCCCAGGGCGAGGCTTGCTCATTGCACTTGGAGCTAGCTGACCTCTGCGATTTCCCCACATGCGGGAAACTCGACTGCACAATTTCTGGTAGTGGGGGACTGCGTGCGCGCTCTCCCCTGTTTTTGGACTGTTAGAAAAAACAGAAACAAAAATCAACAACAACAACAACCACCACCACCACCCACAGCACAGGTGTTTGTTCAGACAAGCTGCTATTGCCACTGCTTGGGCTTTGAACCTGGTCAATGTTAGACTTATGGCACTTCAGATATGGAGGATTTTTGGGGTGCAAATAAAAGGTTAAAAAAAAAAAGTATCAGAGATATGCAAGTTGTGATACATCTCAAAAGAATCTGTGCACCATGTAACTCCCCCAACTCCTCCTACTGACTCTCCCCAAGGTGCATGCTGGGGCAGAGACGCAGACTGTGATACATCTCATTATAATCTGTGCACCATGTAACTCCTCCCCAACTCCTCCTACTGATTCTCCCCATGGTGCATGCTGGGACAGATGCAGAATGTGATACATCTCATTATAATCTGTGCACCATGTAACTCCCCCCCAACTCCTCCTACTGACTCTCCCCAATGTACAAGCTGAGGAAGATGGGGCACAATTTGGAGCAAAAGGCTTAGATACAGTAAATACAGTAAGTGCAGGGTTTTGCTCCAAAATTGCCTTGATACATAGACCACAGAGAGAGAGCTTCAAATGTGTTTAAAAAGGAGAAATACTGAGCCTGGCCTTAGTAGGAGCTGACAAATGACTGATTGTATCCGTGCAGGTGGTGTTATTTATTCTGTTTGACATACACAGTAACTTCTCAGCGTTTTACATGTGACATACATAAGGGGATGATACTTTATCTTGCCATGAAGTCAATGCATTTGAACCCAGTGATACAGTATGTTGATCCCACTGCTGTCAGTGGCACTGTCCATATGTGTACTTGTGTCACCCAATGTACGTAATACAATGTATCACAGCAGCTGTGATTTTTATGACTGCTACTCTACTGTAGTTAACCACTTCTCAACCCCTTGAAATTAAATGTCAAAGTAACTGATTTCTCTATTATGACATCACGAGACAGCATCATTGAGCCTCCTAGGAGATGCCAGCAGCCGTGTTCTGTAATGACATCATGGAATCGCCTTAGAGACTGAGATAAATACACAAATGTAAACTTGTTTGTGCGTGACTTGAATTAGTTCCCGAAGGAAACCGGTAGTTTCGTGGACATCTCAGAGATAGGAAAAGTGTGGTGCTGTACAGAGAGACTAATTATCTCCACCTTAACTCTGTATCATGGCAGGTAGGAAGCAACATGACCTTTAAATACTGTACCAAAAAAGAAATGGATAATATCTATATTTTTGAATTGTTTACTTGCACAATGTTTTATGGGGTACAGAACAGATAATATGACCCTATCAATGGATGGGAAAAAGAAGACGGATGGGGGGGGGGGGGGTAGACAACACACAAGGGGTTAGGTACGTGGCCTTGATCGGATAATATTTTTTTTATAAATGTCAAAACTGATCTCTTATAGATACATACACACATTTTTTTTATTGTATTTACTTTTATATCTGGCTTGTAATTCAAAATCTTAAATGATTTGAACAGTAATGTATAGAAAAGAACACATGTACTGTATACATAAATGTCAAAGCGGCAAACGTCTATGGGATCTATGGGATAGTAAAAAAAGACACAGGGACCTTAGTGTATACAGTAGGATTAGTTATGTATAAGGCGTGCTTTTTCCTTGCCCTAAGTTTAGGTCAATAACTATTGGACCAATTCTACACCCTGGGGTGTAATGTTCGACTACTTTCAGCCATATCCTTAAATTATTGTCTACAGCAGTGTTTTTCAACCACGGATCCTAGGAACCCTAGGATTCCCCGGGCATCCCTAAAGAGTTCGCTGTAATTTCAGGTCATTTTAAAATTGTACTTAATACAGAAGAATTTACAGTACAATGCATCAGATCTTAGAAGCGCTATTAGAGAGGGTTGGGGTTCCTCACACTTCATCTGATCTCAGACACGCTATTAGATAGGGTTGGGATATATTACAATGCATCTCATCTTAGACTCGCTGTTAGAGAGGGTTGGGGTCCCACAGAATTTCACATTGGGTTCCTTAACCAAAAAAAGGTTGGAAACCACTACTCTACAGTTATGCAAAGGCCCCCAAAAAAACAAAGCCACAAAACGAGGGCAGAATCTGCCACTTGATTTACAGATATAGCTGACCTGAGTGCTCCTCCAGATACCTCAATATACCAGACATGTCTCAGAATACCACACCATAATATTACCACAAACTACCACTGTAGGAACAGGCAATTTTTATTTTTTTATTTTTAAAGATCCAGTTCCGAAAGCTATGGTAAATCTACAATTGTCATTGTGTTCAGAGGTGGACATGAAAGCAGGTGATGGACTGCACAAGTTATATATGTCAGTTGCCACTTGGTGTCGAAAACTACCTAGGAATAGTTTTCTGTCTGTGTTACATCCCAGCACATCATTAATGTGTGTATATATATATATATATATATATATATATATATATATATATATATATATATATATATATATATATATGCTGTGAGTGGGTTTACTGGCTTTGCATCTCCCAAGCCCTTGCTTAAAAGCTGTGTCTAAAGCAGCATGCATTGGCTATGGGTTGCTCATGTAATGTGAGCTTGAGATAAAAGGTGGCACTGTGTGCTCATTTGCATATCATTTCCCAGAATCCCTTGCTGCAGTGGAAGTGCTCTGTGCTGGGTGATAAGGGTGAAAGACAGGGTTTCAGACCTGTCTAAGACATGCAAATTAATATACAGGAATATTTACAGTTGCTTTATGCTTTACTGTAAATGGAGCTTGCTTAAAAATGTATTTAAAATATTGAAGCTTCTGACCACTATTGATCAGAGTAGCGGTCTGTAACATTGATAATCAAATAAATGTGTTTCCCAGCAAGCCATTTTCCCTGTTAGTGCTTGCTATTCATAACAAAACAAAGACCCCCAAAAACTTTATTCAAAAACAGAACCAAAACCCCAAATATTTTAAAGGCAAAATAAAAATACCAAGCCAAGTGAGCATCTCTATGTATTTCATATGTATTTGATATCAAGAATATCTTTTCACAGGTCTGTTAAAGCAGTCCTAACCCCCCAAAGTCAGGCTTATAGGATATCCCAGCTTCAGCGCAGGTGGCTCAATCAGTCCCTGCTTCAGCACAGCTGGCTCAATCAGTCCCTGCTTCAGCACAGGTGACTCAATCAGAGGCTGATTGAGTGATTGTGCCACCTGTGCTAAAGCTGGATTATCCTGAAAAGTTAACCTGTTGCGGGGGCTTGAAGACTGGAGTTGAGTCCCCGTGTGTTAAAGAAATGTGCCTTGATTGTGCTTTTCACGCCCTTCACTTTTACCTTTCTTCCTTACAGATCAGTTTTTAAATGCCTCTGCTGTGAACCCTCCACCGACCTGCAGTGCTCCTGCAGTCACCACTGCTTACCCTTCATGGAGCAACAGCTTCCACCCAGTAGGGAGGAATACAGAAGTCTACAGACATGGGGCCCAAGGCATGATTTTGCAACAAGGGTCTGCAGGAACACCAATGTATCTACAGCAGATCCCACAGGCAACACGCGCTTACCCTCGTGTATCGGACATGAACGGAGGATTCTACCACACTGCTACAGGAGGATACACAGGATTTGCAGGACAGGTTAGGGGAGAAGCCACAACGCAGCCTGTTACTTTCCGTCCCAACACACATTTGGAAAGACGTGCTACAATAGGGCCTTGTATAATGGCCACCCAGTATGCACAACTTCAGCAGCCACCATTCATACCCCTTAGAGGAATGCAGACCTTACAAGGTGAGATATGGAGAATCTTTACTAATCATTGTTCAAAATCTTCTCCTTGACCGATACCATTACCTGTTATAAAGATCTTTAATTACGGTCATTCGCCACTGTAGTGTTACAAATATATAGAACTCTACAGTATGTAGTCCTCGCCAATACTGAAGGGATTAAGCATGTGTTTGCTTTTCTTCCTTTGTGTTATTATGTACAATGTGTTGGTATTTATGATAATTGATTATTTCTCCTTTTTGATTTTGTTACAGTGTGTCAGACCTCGCTTGGAGCCCAACATATTTCCCAGGCCAGTTTAATTACACAAGGAGCAGTTCAGCTTGCTGCTAATGAAAAAAGTGAACCACCTCTAATGTACCCAACTCAACCAGCTCGGAAGCTGAGCCACCTCTCAAAGTTACATATTGATGTGCAAAGCAACAAAGAGTTATATGTGCCAGTGTGGAAAAGGGGTGGGTTAAAAGATATGGCGAAGAGATCTTCAGAGGTGAAGGCCCCCTCACATATTGCTCAGAAGGTTCGTAATAACGTGCTGAGTTCAGTGAAGACTGAGTGTCCGTCAAAGTCTGAGGGGGTACCAAAGTGCTCCAAAGTGGAAACAAAGAAGAAAAAGATCCTTTATTCAGCTGCAAAGGATCAAGTCCCTCAAACTGCACTGCAAAAGAAGGTAAAACCAATGTCAAAGCCAGTAAATCATTCTTCTGCTCCTATACCAGGGAAGTCACCCCATGGCCCACAATCTGGTGACGAGGCTGTTCTGTTAAAAAAGATGAAACGTGTTTGTCTCTCAGGTGCCCACATTTCCAATAAGGTATCTGAAAAGATGCAGCAAAGCCGTGAAGGTACAATGGATGCAAAGACACCTGCTGTTACTCATATTAATCCTAAACTGAAGAAAACTCAGGAGATAGGGATCAAACGTAAAGATGCAAAGACTCCTGCAGTTACTCATAGTCCTGAGCGGAAGACACCTCAGGAGATGGGGATCAAACGTAAATATGCAAAAACTCCTGCAGTTACTCATAGTCCTGAGCGGAAGACACCTCAGGAGATGGGGATCAAACTTAAAAATGCAAAGACTCCTGCAGTTACTCATTGTCCTGAGCGGAAGACACCTCAGGAGATCGGGATCAAACGTAAATATGCAAAAACACCTGCTGTTACTCATAGTCCTGAGCGGAAGACACCTCAGGAGATGGGGATCAAATGTAAAGATGCAAAGTCTCCTGCAGTTACTCATAGTCCTGAGCGGAAGACACCTCAAGAGATGGGGATCAAACGTAAACAGAACAGCAATATTAAGCAGCTAGTGAAGAAAACAAAGAACCAGACCAGCGTTTTCAGTTTTGAGCAAGCGCTGGCTTGTGGTACTGATAATAACCCCAAAGCTCTCAAAAGAAAAAGTGCTAATCAGCCTGGAGTGAATTCAGAAGTTCTTGGGAAGGGCAAGAAGTCATTGGAACCTTCTGAACAAGGAAAGGTGAAAGCCCATCACAGCAACCTCAGCCTCCAAATGATTAACTCTGTTCAAGTATTTCACCCATTGGGTAAAAAAGCAGGTCCCACAGGTCCAGGGGCACCCGCAGAATCCATTACACTTGGAAATAAGCTTGGACCAATGCAAGGACGCCAAAGCCAGACTTCTGCTTCTCATGTTCAGTGGTCTCTTACTGATGCGATTAAAAGGTTCATGGCCAAAAAACAGGACAGTATTTCTGGAATTAAAGGTGTCGGTATTAATGCCAGGCCTAGGCTATTTAAAATACATGAGTACACAAGACCTGACATTAAAACCAGTGAAATCAAACAACATGGGGAAAACAAAGCTTCAGTTATAGAGAATCCCAAACACTTCCCAGTGATATCCATAGAACAGGAAGCTGCAGTAAGATGCATTGAAAAGGTGAGCCAAACCACTATCCCCATTCCAGCTCCTGGCATTAAAACCAGTGAAATCAAACAACGTGGGGAAAACAAAGCTTCAGTTATAGAGAATCCCAAACACTTCCCAGTGATATCCATAGAACGGAAAGCTGCAGTGACATGCATTAAAAAGGTCAGCCAAACCACTATCCCCATTCAAGCTCCTTTCAACCAGAAGCACCAGCTTTCTAACCTGCAGCTTCCTATCAATGTACCCAGCAGAGTGGACAACTTCACTCCATCCTTCTGTCAACAGCCTCTCCAAGAGCTTGAGGTTTCCATACCTATTCCACCAGAACAGAGAGAGGAGAGAGAGGCTATGAAAAGGAAATCACAACTGGAGAGGGAGTAAGCCTGTCAACATACCTCCAAGGGGAGGCTACAGTGCTTTGTTCAGAGGCAGAAGGATCATAACATCTCTAAACGTTACGGATACCCACCATCCAGACTTATTTCCCCCATGAGATACTTAAGCCCTAAAAAAACAAAAAAAAACCCTGACTAATCTGTAACTGATGCCAAGCTCTGTGACTATCTGTAAATAAGATTTATATTTATAAGTCAGTTTGTAACATATTTTACTAAGAATATATTTAAAACTCTTCAATAAAATGTATCTATTTTCAATTGAACTCTTTATTTACTAAAGAAACTATTTACAAATGCCAAGGGTTATTGAAATTCTGCAAATTAACTTTAGATTACCCTCTTGATGATACGAGAGAGAGAGAGAGAGAGAGAGAGAGAGAGAGATAAGTAAGTCGGACCCCACTTATGAGAGAGAAACAGATAAATATTTAACTATATGCTTTGTCATGTTGTATGTTGTATGTATGTATGTACTGTATGTCTTTATTTATATAGCGCCATTTATGTAGAAAGCGCTTCACCGCAGTAATACACGTGACAATCATATAAATAATACAAATAACAGATCATGGGAATAAGTGCTTCAGACATAAAAGTAACATTTAGGAAAAGGAGTCCCTGCTCTGAAGAGCTTACAATCTAATTGGTAGGTAGAACATACAGAGACAGTAGGACGGCGTTCTGGTAAGTGCGTCTGCAATGGGCCAAGCTTTTTGTATGCGGTCTATAGTATCAGCCTCGGAGCTACTCACATGCTTCTTTAAGCAGATGTGTTAGAATGTGGGTCTTAAAGGTGGATAGAGAAGGTGCTAGTCGGGTATTGATGGGAAGGGCACTCCAGAGGTGAGGGCAGTCAGTGAGAAAGGTTTAAGGCGAGAGAGGGCTTTAGATACAAAAGGGGTAGATAGAAGACATCATTGGGCGGATCGCAAGAGTCGGGATGGTGCATAGCGAGAAATTAGAGCTGAGCTGTAAGGAGGGGCAGAAGAGTGTAAAGCTTTAAAAGTGAGGAGGAGAATTGAGTGTGAGATACGGGATTTGATAGGAAGCCAGGAGAGGGATTTCAGCAGGGGAGACGCTGAGACAGATTTAGGAAAGAGTAGAGTGATTCTGGCAGCAGCGTTTAGGATAGATTGTAGGGGAGACAGGTGAGAGGCAGTAAGACCGGACAGCAGAAGGTTCCAGTATTTGAGATGGTAGAGAATGAGGGTCTGTGTCAGAGTTTTAGCTGTCGAGCAACAGTGGAAGGGTGTATCTTGCGGAAGAAAAAACGACAGGTTTAGCTACCTTTTGAATGTGAGAGAGGAGTCTGTGACCCCCAGGGCAGCGTGCTTGGGCTACTGCATGTATAGTAGTTCTTCCAACAGTAATGTGGAAGGTGGTAGTAGGGCCAGGTTTGGCATGAAATATAAGGAGTTCTGTTTTTGACATGTTAAATTTAAGTCGGCGGAGGATCATGTTGCATTGGGCTTCTCTTCCTTGTGTTTATACTGTACAATGTCACATACCCAGTAGCACTCCTTAAGACAAATATATATGGTGAGGTGGGTCTGGGGTTGAGTTTACATGGGTTTGTGTGCGCAGATTTAAATTGTTTGGAGGTCTGTGACTCCTCCCCGTTTCCAAACTTACTCTGCCCACCTTTAAAGCAGCAGTCCAAGCTGTCGTTTAAAAAAAAAAAATCCCTTTGATATGTGCATCAATACAATCCACACATTGATAAGTAATTAGCTAAGTTGCGATTGATCGGTGAAGATTCGGCTCGGGGGTTGACTAAATGGTTGCCAGTGCAGCAGAAGAGGACCAAAAATGCAAAGTTCTCTGGGGTGATCATGTGACCAGGCAGTCACTGGATACAATTGAGTTTTGCACAGCTAGGGAGAGGGCAGTGTTCAAAAAAAGGGGGGGGGGGGTTGCCAGAGCCTGTTTCAAAATAGGAAGGGGATGTGACTTTGTAAATGGTTGCTATAGAAACAAAAAATGATTGTTACATTATGATACATTAAAATTTTAATTCAGAGTTGTTTAAAAAAAAGTACTACTACTAGTAGCATTATACTAAAAAATAATACAGATGCACAGTAATACCCTCTATAGATATACCAAGAATTGTTAAGTGTGAGTGTGTGTGTGAGTTTATGACATGTGGAAGGAAGGTGGAGGGGTGAGAGTCATGGCGAGGGGAGGGGGGTGAAGGAGAGACATGGTGAGGGGAGGGGGGTGAAAGAGACATGGCGAGGGGAGGAGGGTGAAAGAGAGACATAGGTAGGGGGTGATATAGAGACATGGGAATGGGTTTAAAAGAGAGACATGGGGAGGGGTGAAAGAGACATGGGGAGTGGGTGAAAGAGACATGGGGAGTGGGTGAAAGAGTCATGGGGAGCGGCGGTGAAGAGACATGGGAACAGGGGTAAAGAGACATGGGGAGCAGGGGTGAAGAGACATGGGAGCAGGGGTGAAGAGACATTGGGAGGGGAGGGTGAAAGAGACATGGGGAGGTGATCGAGAGACATTTAGAGGGGGGGTGATAGAGAGACATTTGGAGGGGGGGGATGATAGAGAAACACGGGGAGGGGGTGCAAGAGACATAGAGAGGGGGGTGAAAGAGAGCCATGGGGTGGGGCGTGAAAAAGAGACATGGGGAGAGGGGTGAAAGAGACATGGGGAGGGAGGCGATAGAGAGACATGGGGGGATGAAAGAGACATGGGGAGGGGGGGGTGAAAGAAAGCCATGGGGAGGGTGGGTCCATGATCCTCAGTTGCTGGAAGAGTGGGCCCGGGTGAGTAGTTTTTTCTTCTTCACAGGTCCGGGAGATGTTGATCAGACGGCTTCTTAGGGTCAAATAAGACATGACAGACCTTATATAAGGCCTGTGACATCACATTTGACTGACAAATGATATATCCACCAATCTAATTGGTGGATGTACCATGTGATGGCTTCCATTTTATTTTTTGGCAGAAATGACATCATCTTAAGTGATTGGATAATAAAGGAACTATTGGATCTCAATATAAATGTAGAAAATATGCAGGGCCAAAGCTATGACAATGCTGCAAATATGCGGGGAAAGCATAATGGAGTTCAAAGACATGTTGAACATGAACCCACGTGCGTTTTATGTACCATGTAGTTCTCATTATTTGAACCTAGTGGTTAACAACACTGCCAAACCCAATATAGGTGCCATTTAATTTTTGGGCTTAATTCAACCGTTGTATAATTTCTTCCCCAGGTCCACCAACAGATAAATCATTCTTTTAAAATCCTTACCCAATTTAACACTAAAGAGAGTCTGTGAAACATGTTGGGAGCCTCGTATTGATGCAGTTAGACCAATTCGATACCACCTGGGAGCGCTCTATGTTGCATTAGTGTATAATAAAGAAGATGTGACATTTAAAAGTGAACATCATGGCCCCCAGAGTAGAGCTGTTGCGTACACTCTCGCAAAATGTATTTGTGACTATAAATTCATATGTTGTGTAATATTTTGGTATGACATATTAAGTACAATCAATCCAGTGAACAAGCAGTCTATAAACTATGACAAAAACAAGTCCAAAGACCAAATCTGGGGCTCCAAAAAACAATCCCAACAGTAGGTTTTGGGCCCTGTTTGTTTAAATCAAAAACACTACAGTAATGTCCAAGCCTTTGTCTCATAAATAGAGAGGTATCCTTACCAACTCCACTTATAAATGGTGTAAATGATCAGTCTAGGGGTTTACAGTATATACATGTAGAAAAGATGGCGCCTAGCTGGTTCTGCTCTGTTATTGAGCTATCACAAATCAGCTGTAAATGTTCACATGGAATGGCACCTAGTTAACTTTTTAAATCAATAACTGTAGACTTGCTAGTCGGCCAATATCATAGACTCTATCCTCAATAATAACAAAGTTCATTACAAGCGACTCTACGGAAAAACTCTTCGCCAGGCCATTTTGGATGACACCAAAGGAGATTATGAAACCAAAGGGTGCATCAGTTCAATCCTGCTCCTGTGGGTTGCTGCAGGGCACCTTTTGGTGTGTTGTTCGCTAGGGAGATAGTACAAAGTGAAAAATGTGCGATGCACAACCGGAACGAAAAAATAAATGAACTGGAGAGAGTGTACAGTAACTACACAATTTGCTTTTAATAACTCATCTAATCAAATGACCGGCAACAAAAGCGCGCGCACACAGAGGTTTTCAAACATCTCTATGGAGCTTGGTCCCACCCCCCGTTCGTGTCACGTGTCACTCACGCGCGGCGCGCTCACGGGACGATCGTGCACCACTCCCCAGCTGCGACACAACACCCGTAACAATGCCCACCTGTCTCCTGCGCTCTGCGTCCAATCACAGCTCCCGCGGGGGCCACACCTCCGTTCCGCCTCTCACTTTCATTGCTCCAGTCCTCCTATTTAATCTCTGCTTGCTCAGTTACACATTGCTGAGCATAGACCATAGTAGCCTTGTGTTCCTACATTCCTGCTTTGCCTTGCGCCTTGCCTCTCTTGCTTTCAGTTTGACCTCATGTGTACCGACACGGCTAGACTCTTGGACGCTCTCTGTATAACGACCCCAGCTTGCCCTCGACTACCTGCATCTCTCCATCCCTGACCACGGATATAGGACATTCTTTTAACCCACCAGCTCCAACCCTCGACCTCGGCACAACGGACATCTACCGTTACTGGCTCCTCCCCATGACCGCGGCAAGTATCTGGACTACCCTCTCTCTCCAACCCCGACCCGGCTACGCTGACAATCCAGGCGTGCCTCCACTGCTGTGGGTGCGCAGTTTCTACTTTCCCACCTCAGTACCGGGGGTCCGCCTTGTTCGTGGTGAGTGCAAGGGTCACAATTAGAGAGGGTTGGGGTTCCTTACAATGCATCTGATCTCAGACGCGCTATTAGAGAGGGTTGGGGCTCCTTTGAATGCATCTGATCTCAGACGCGCTATTAGAGAAAGTTGGGATTCCTTACAATGCAGATTTCAGACGCGCTGTTAGAGAGGGTTGGGGCTCCTTACAATGTATTTGATCAATGCATTGTAAGGAACCCCAACCCTCTCTAGTGTGTATTTGTGAACTGTAAGGTGCTTGACTAATACACTGGAAGAATATCATTGTTTTCGATTAAAAATATCAAAGAATGTGTTACTTTAACGAGCGCTTTCTCTTTTTTTGAATCTCCAATATACTATTTGCCAAGTGGGACTGATGAAATCACCAAAAACTACTGTAGCAGGTCCCCTTTGGTTGTCAATACGTTACTTTGAAGTGGAAGGGAGAGACCTACTGAGGCCAATATACTAAGCATCGCAAACTGAGCGGGGGGAGGGGTGGAGGGTTTCGGCGCATGTCAAACTTCAATTGCACTCGTGTACTAAGTTCAAATTTCTCCATCTGCGCCCAGCCCCAAAATACTGTTTAGCGCACAGAAATGGATTGCACTTGGTGTATAAAAGTCAATGGTACATACTAATATCTATATAAATATATACAGTGTTCGACAAATCACCCAAAAATCTACTCGCCCAACCAAAAAATCTACTCGCCACCTAGTCCCGCCCCCAACCCCGCCCCTAGTCCCGCCCCCAACCCCGCCCCCAACCCCGCTTTAAAATAAAACATATGAATAAAATCCATTTAAATGACAAATATATTTATTGTATTACATTATACTACAATTAGCCCTTGTTACGTGTGTGTGTGTGTGTGTGTGTGTCTGTGTAAATGTCGATCTAGAAATAAAAGCCAGGTGTGAATGACTAGTTTCCTGCACCCCTTAATCAGTGTCTGGATGCCCCCGCTTCACAATATCTAAAGCAGAACCCCCATTCACCTGCGCTCCGGCGTCATGACGTCACGTTGCCCTAGTAACGTGACGTCACATGACCTCACAGCGTCATTTTGATGCCGCGTTGCCATGGCGACGCAGGAAGGAAGCCGCCAGAGCCTAGGTAAGTGAAGGTTTACAGAGGCCCTGCAGCTCCCCCGGCACTTAATTTAAGTGCCTTCGGGAAGCGCGCGGGGCCTCTGTAAACCCCACGCCCCCCAGACGGCAGTCTTGCGCCCCGCGTGGGGGTCGCGCCCCCCAGTTTGCACACCGCTGTTCTAGAAATCCAATCGGATAAGGCTCTTTCTGCACGCTTTTGCACAACTCCCAGCTACTAGAATATCCCCCTGTGTCTATCCAAGAGGAGGTTTTAGTGTACTGACAAAAAACATCCCAAAATAAATTGTAATTAAGGCTGCGAGGTGTCACTGTATATAGAACATAGATCCAGTAGCACTCTCATTGTAAAAGACTCATCTCTATCTCCCCACAAATAAGCAGGGGGACCCATTCAAAGCCCATAATGTGTATGTCTGAAGCATTAAAGCAAAGTGCAGTGCTGTACCAAAGTAGTAGTTTAGTTTAGACTGCCCTTGAATGGAGTTGAACACTTCCCCAGTGCTGGAATTAGACATAAAAGGTCTATGCAGCAACATAGAGTAGTTGTGTTTAGACGCATGGCTCTATTTTTTGGAGCAGAGCCGCAGCATATATACTGTAAGAACAGTTTCTTACTTCTGACGCGGTATGTTAGACTTATGGCACTTCAGATATGGAGGATTGTTTTGGGCAAATAAAAGGTTAAAAAAAAGTATCAGAGAAATGCAACTTGTGACGCATCTCATTTTAATCTGTGCACCATGTAACTGCCCCCAACTCATCCTACTCACTCTCCCCAAGGTGCAAGCTGGGGCAGAGACGCAGACTGTGATACATCTCATTATAATCTGTGTGCCATGTAACTCCTCCCCAACTCCTCCTACTGACTCTCCCCAAGGTGCATGCTGGGGCAGAGACGCAGACTGTGATACATCTCATTATAATCTGTGATACTTTATCTTGCCATGAAGTCAATGCATTTGAACCCAGTGATACAGTATGTTGATCCCACTGCTGTCAGTGGCACTGTCCATATGTGTACTTGTGTCACCCAATGTATGTAATACAATGTATCACAGTAGCTGTGATTTTTATGACTGCTACTCAAGTTAACCACTTCTCAACCACTTGAAATTAAATGTCAACAGTAGCTGATTTCTCTATTATGACATCACGAGACAGTATCATTGAGCCTCCTAGGAGATGCCAGCAGCAGTGTTCTGTAATGACATCATGGAATCGCCTTAGAGACTGAGATAAATACACAAATGTAAACTTGTTTGTGCGTGACTTGAATTAGTTCCCGAAGGAAACCGTTAGTTTTGTGGACATCTCAGAGATAGGAAAAGAGTGGCGCTGTACAGAGAGACTAATTATCTCCACCTTAACTCTGTATCATGGCAGGTAGGAAGCAACGTGACCTTTACATACCCAAAAAGAAATGGATAATATCTATATTTCTGAACTGTTTACTTTCACAATGTTTTATGGGGTACAGAACAGATAACATGACTCCTATCAATGGATGGGAGAAAGAAGACGGATGGGGTGGGGGGCGGGCGGGAGGGACGGAGGTAGACAACACCCAGGGGGGTTAGGTACCTGGCCTTAATTGGATAATATTTTACACATGTACTGTATACATAAATGTCAAAGCGGCAAACGTCTATGGGATCTATGGGATAGTAAAAAAAGACACAGGAACCTTAGTGTATACAGTAGGATTAGTTATGTATAAGGCATGCTTTTTCCTTGCCCTAAGTTTAGGTCAATAACTATTGGACCAATTCTACACCGTGGGGTGTAATGTTCGACTACTTTCAGCCATATCCTTAAATTATTGTCTACAGCAGTGTTTTTCAACCACGGATCCTAGGAACCCTAGGATTCCCCGGGCATTCCTAAAGGGTTCGCTGTAATTTTTAGGTCATTTTAAAATTGTACTTAATACAGAAGAATTTACAGTACAATGCATCTTATCTCAAACGCGCTATTGGAGAGGGTTGGGGTTCCTTACAATGCATCTGATCTCAGACGCGCTATTAGAGAGGGTTGGGGCTCCTTACAATGCATCTGATCTCAGAAGCGCTATTAGAGAGGATTGGGGTTCCTCACACTTCATCTGATCTCAGACGCACTATTAGATAGGGTTGGGGTATATTACAATGCATCTCATCTTAGACTCGTTGTTAGAGAGGGTTGGGGTCCCTCAGAATTTCACATATGGTTCCTTAACCAAAAAAAGGTTGGAAACCACTACTCTACAGTAATACAAAGGCCCCAAAAAAGACAAAGCCACAAAACGAGGGCAGAATCTGCCACTTGATTTACAGATATAGCTGACCTGAGTGCTCCTCCAGATACCTCAATATACCAGACGTCTCAGAATACCACACCATAATATTACCACAAAATACTACAGTAGGAACAGGCAATTTTTATGTTTTTATTTTTATTTTTAAAGATCCAGTTCCGAAAGCTATGGTACATCTATATTTGTCATTGTGTTCATAGGTGGACATGAAAGCAGGTGATGGACTGCACAAGTTTTATATGCCAGTTGCCACTTTGTGTTGAAAACTACCTAGAAATAGTTTTCTGTCTGTGTTACATCCCAACACATCATATATGTATATGTATATGTATAAATATATATCTATATATATATTTATAGATTAAACCCCATATATTGAGCTAAAATGTACGGGTGCTCTGGTGTTTCAATACATAGCAATGCTATAGAAGGCAATCATGGAGCTTGCTTAAAAATGTATTTAAATATTGAAACTTCTGACCACTATTGATCAGAGTAGTGGTATGTAACATTGATAATCAAATAAATGTGTTTTCCCAGCAAGCCATTATCCCTGTTAGTGCTTGCTATTCATAACAAAACAAAGACCACCAAAAACTTTATTCAAAACCAGAACCAAAACCCCAAATATTTTAAAGGCAAAATAAAAATACCAAGCCAAGTGAGCATCTCTATGTATTTCATATGTATTTGATATCAAGAATATCTTTTAGCAGGTCTGTTAAAGCAGTCCTAACCCCCCAAAGTCAGGCTTTCAGGATATCCCTGCTTCAGCGGAGGTGGCTCAATCCGTCCCTGCTTCAGCACAGCTCGCTCAATCAGTCCCTGCTTCAGCACAGGTGACTCAATCAGAGGCTGATTGAGTGATTGGGCCACCTGTGCTAAAGCTGGAATATCCTGAAAAGTTGACCTATTGTGGGGGGTTTGATGACTGGAGTTGAGTCCCCGTGTGTTAAAGAAATGTGCCTTGATTGTGCTTTTCTGGCCCTTCACTTTTACCTTTCTTCCTTACAGATCAGTTTTTAAATTCCTCTGCTGTGAACCCTCCACCGACCTGCAGTGCTCCTGCAGTCACCACTGCTTACCCTTCATGGAGCAACAGCTTCCACCCAGTAGGGAGGAATACAGAAGTCTACAGACATGGGGCCCAAGGCATGATTTTGCAACAAGGGTCTGCAGGAACACCAATGTATCTACAGCAGATCCCACAGGCAACACGCGCTTACCCTCGTGTATCGGACATGAACGGAGGATTCTACCACACTGCTACAGGAGGATACACAGGATTTGCAGGACAGGTTAGGGGAGAAGCCACAACGCAGCCTGTTACTTTCCGTCCCAACACACATTTGGAAAGACGTGCTACAATAGGGCCTTGTATAATGGCCACCCAGTATGCACAACTTCAGCAGCCACCATTCATACCCCTTAGAGGAATGCAGACCTTACAAGGTGAGATATGGAGAATCTTTACTAATCATTGTTCAAAATCTTCTCCTTGACCGATACCATTACCTGTTATAAAGATCTTTAATTACGGTCATTCGCCACTGTAGTGTTACAAATATATAGAACTCTACAGTATGTAGTCCTCGCCAATACTGAAGGGATTAAGCATGTGTTTGCTTTTCTTCCTTTGTGTTATTATGTACAATGTGTTGGTATTTATGATAATTGATTATTTCTCCTTTTTGATTTTGTTACAGTGTGTCAGACCTCGCTTGGAGCCCAACATATTTCCCAGGCCAGTTTAATTAAACAAGGAGCAGTTCAGCTTGCAGCTAATGAAAAAAGTGAACCACCTCTAATGTACCCAACTCAACCAGCTCGGAAGCTGAGCCACCTCTCAAAGTTACATATTGATGTGCAAAGCAACAAAGAGTTATATGTGCCAGTGTGGAAAAGGGGTGGGTTAAAAGATATGGCGAAGAGATCTTCAGAGGTGAAGGCCACCTCACATATTGCTCAGAAGGTTCGTAATAACGTGCTGAGTTCAGTGAAGACTGAGTGTCCGTCAAAGTCTGAGGGGGTACCAAAGTGCTCCAAAGTGGAAACAAAGAAGAAAAAGATCCTTTATTCAGCTGCAAAGGATCAAGTCCCTCAAACTGCACTGCAAAAGAAGGTAAAACCAATGTCAAAGCCAGTAAATCATTCTTCTGCTCCTATACCAGGGAAGTCACCCCATGGCCCACAATCTGGTGACGAGGCTGTTCTGTTAAAAAAGATGAAACGTGTTTGTCTCTCAGGTGCCCACATTTCCAATAAGGTATCTGAAAAGATGCTGCAAAGCCGTGAAGGTACAATGGATGCAAAGACACCTGCTGTTACTCATATTAATCCTAAACTGAAGAAAACTCAGGAGATAGGGATCAAACGTAAAGATGCAAAGACTCCTGCAGTTACTCATAGGCCTGAGCGGAAGACACCTCAGGAGATGGGGATCAAACGTAAATATGCAAAAACTCCTGCAGTTACTCATAGTCCTGAGCGGAAGACACCTCAGGAGATGGGGATCAAACTTAAAAATGCAAAGACTCCTGCAGTTACTCATTGTCCTGAGCGGAAGACACCTCAGGAGATCGGGATCAAACGTAAATATGCAAAAACACCTGCTGTTACTCATAGTCCTGAGCGGAAGACACCTCAGGAGATGGGGATCAAATGTAAAGATGCAAAGTCTCCTGCAGTTACTCATAGTCCTGAGCGGAAGACACCTCAAGAGATGGGGATCAAACGTAAACAGAACAGCAATATTAAGCAGCTAGTGAAGAAAACAAAGAACCAGACCAGCGTTTTCAGTTTTGAGCAAGCGCTGGCTTGTGGTACTGATAATAACCCCAAAGCTCTCAAAAGAAAAAGTGCTAATCAGCCTGGAGTGAATTCAGAAGTTCTTGGGAAGGGCAAGAAGTCATTGGAACCTTCTGAACAAGGAAAGGTGAAAGCCCATCACAGCAACCTCAGCCTCCAAATGATTAACTCTGTTCAAGTATTTCACCCATTGGGTAAAAAAGCAGGTCCCACAGGTCCAGGGGCACCCGCAGAATCCATTACACTTGGAAATAAGCTTGGACCAATGCAAGGACGCCAAAGCCAGACTTCTGCTTCTCATGTTCAGTGGTCTCTTACTGATGCGATTAAAAGGTTCATGGCCAAAAAACAGGACAGTATTTCTGGAATTAAAGGTGTCGGTATTAATGCCAGGCCTAGGCTATTTAAAATACATGAGTACACAAGACCTGACATTAAAACCAGTGAAATCAAACAACATGGGGAAAACAAAGCTTCAGTTATAGAGAATCCCAAACACTTCCCAGTGATATCCATAGAACAGGAAGCTGCAGTAAGATGCATTGAAAAGGTGAGCCAAACCACTATCCCCATTCCAGCTCCTGGCATTAAAACCAGTGAAATCAAACAACGTGGGGAAAACAAAGCTTCAGTTATAGAGAATCCCAAACACTTCCCAGTGATATCCATAGAACGGAAAGCTGCAGTGACATGCATTAAAAAGGTCAGCCAAACCACTATCCCCATTCAAGCTCCTTTCAACCAGAAGCACCAGCTTTCTAACCTGCAGCTTCCTATCAATGTACCCAGCAGAGTGGACAACTTCACTCCATCCTTCTGTCAACAGCCTCTCCAAGAGCTTGAGGTTTCCATACCTATTCCACCAGAACAGAGAGAGGAGAGAGAGGCTATGAAAAGGAAATCACAACTGGAGAGGGAGTAAGCCTGTCAACATACCTCCAAGGGGAGGCTACAGTGCTTTGTTCAGAGGCAGAAGGATCATAACATCTCTAAACGTTACGGATACCCACCATCCAGACTTATTTCCCCCATGAGATACTTAAGCCCTAAAAAAACAAAAAAAAACCCTGACTAATCTGTAACTGATGCCAAGCTCTGTGACTATCTGTAAATAAGATTTATATTTATAAGTCAGTTTGTAACATATTTTACTAAGAATATATTTAAAACTCTTCAATAAAATGTATCTATTTTCAATTGAACTCTTTATTTACTAAAGAAACTATTTACAAATGCCAAGGGTTATTGAAATTCTGCAAATTAACTTTAGATTACCCTCTTGATGATACGAGAGAGAGAGAGAGAGAGAGAGAGAGAGAGAGAGAGAGAGAGAGAGATAAGTAAGTCGGACCCCACTTATGAGAGAGAAACAGATAAATATTTAACTATATGCTTTGTCATGTTGTATGTTGTATGTATGTATGTACTGTATGTCTTTATTTATATAGCGCCATTTATGTAGAAAGCGCTTCACCGCAGTAATACACGTGACAATCATATAAATAATACAAATAACAGATCATGGGAATAAGTGCTTCAGACATAAAAGTAACATTTAGGAAAAGGAGTCCCTGCTCTGAAGAGCTTACAATCTAATTGGTAGGTAGAACATACAGAGACAGTAGGACGGCGTTCTGGTAAGTGCGTCTGCAATGGGCCAAGCTTTTTGTATGCGGTCTATAGTATCAGCCTCGGAGCTACTCACATGCTTCTTTAAGCAGATGTGTTAGAATGTGGGTCTTAAAGGTGGATAGAGAAGGTGCTAGTCGGGTATTGATGGGAAGGGCACTCCAGAGGTGAGGGCAGTCAGTGAGAAAGGTTTAAGGCGAGAGAGGGCTTTAGATACAAAAGGGGTAGATAGAAGACATCATTGGGCGGATCGCAAGAGTCGGGATGGTGCATAGCGAGAAATTAGAGCTGAGCTGTAAGGAGGGGCAGAAGAGTGTAAAGCTTTAAAAGTGAGGAGGAGAATTGAGTGTGAGATACGGGATTTGATAGGAAGCCAGGAGAGGGATTTCAGCAGGGGAGACGCTGAGACAGATTTAGGAAAGAGTAGAGTGATTCTGGCAGCAGCGTTTAGGATAGATTGTAGGGGAGACAGGTGAGAGGCAGTAAGACCGGACAGCAGAAGGTTCCAGTATTTGAGATGGTAGAGAATGAGGGTCTGTGTCAGAGTTTTAGCTGTCGAGCAACAGTGGAAGGGTGTATCTTGCGGAAGAAAAAACGACAGGTTTAGCTACCTTTTGAATGTGAGAGAGGAGTCTGTGACCCCCAGGGCAGCATGCTTGGGCTACTGCATGTATAGTAGTTCTTCCAACAGTAATGTGGAAGGTGGTAGTAGGGCCAGGTTTGGCATGAAATATAAGGAGTTCTGTTTTTGACATGTTAAATTTAAGTCGGCGGAGGATCATGTTGCATTGGGCTTCTCTTCCTTGTGTTTATACTGTACAATGTCACATACCCAGTAGCACTCCTTAAGACAAATATATATGGTGAGGTGGGTCTGGGGTTGAGTTTACATGGGTTTGTGTGCGCAGATTTAAATTGTTTGGAGGTCTGTGACTCCTCCCCGTTTCCAAACTTACTCTGCCCACCTTTAAAGCAGCAGTCCAAGCTGTCGTTTAAAAAAAAAAAATCCCTTTGATATGTGCATCAATACAATCCACACATTGATAAGTAATTAGCTAAGTTGCGATTGATCGGTGAAGATTCGGCTCGGGGGTTGACTAAATGGTTGCCAGTGCAGCAGAAGAGGACCAAAAATGCAAAGTTCTCTGGGGTGATCATGTGACCAAGCAGTCACTGGATACAATTGAGTTTTGCACAGCTAGGGAGAGGGCAGTGTTCAAAAAAAGGGGGGGGGGGGGGTTGCCAGAGCCTGTTTCAAAATAGGAAGGGGATGTGACTTTGTAAATGGTTGCTATAGAAACAAAAAATGATTGTTACATTATGATACATTAAAATTTTAATTCAGAGTTGTTTAAAAAAAAGTACTACTACTAGTAGCATTATACTAAAAAATAATACAGATGCACAGTAATACCCTCTATAGATATACCAAGAATTGTTAAGTGTGAGTGTGTGTGTGAGTTTATGACATGTGGAAGGAAGGTGGAGGGGTGAGAGTCATGGCGAGGGGAGGGGGGTGAAGGAGAGACATGGTGAGGGGAGGGGGGTGAAAGAGACATGGCGAGGGGAGGAGGGTGAAAGAGAGACATAGGTAGGGGGTGATATAGAGACATGGGAATGGGTTTAAAAGAGAGACATGGGGAGGGGTGAAAGAGACATGGGGAGTGGGTGAAAGAGACATGGGGAGTGGGTGAAAGAGTCATGGGGAGCGGCGGTGAAGAGACATGGGAACAGGGGTAAAGAGACATGGGGAGCAGGGGTGAAGAGACATGGGAGCAGGGGTGAAGAGACATTGGGAGGGGAGGGTGAAAGAGACATGGGGAGGTGATCGAGAGACATTTAGAGGGGGGGTGATAGAGAGACATTTGGAGGGGGGGATGATAGAGAAACACGGGGAGGGGGTGCAAGAGACATAGAGAGGGGGGTGAAAGAGAGCCATGGGGTGGGGCGTGAAAAAGAGACATGGGGAGAGGGGTGAAAGAGACATGGGGAGGGAGGCGATAGAGAGACATGGGGGGATGAAAGAGACATGGGGAGGGGGGGTGAAAGAAAGCCATGGGGAGGGTGGGTCCATGATCCTCAGTTGCTGGAAGAGTGGGCCCGGGTGAGTAGTTTTTTCTTCTTCACAGGTCCGGGAGATGTTGATCAGACGGCTTCTTAGGGTCAAATAAGACATGACAGACCTTATATAAGGCCTGTGACATCACATTTGACTGACAAATGATATATCCACCAATCTAATTGGTGGATGTACCATGTGATGGCTTCCATTTTATTTTTTGGCAGAAATGACATCATCTTAAGTGAGTGGATAATAAAGGAACTATTGGATCTCAATATAAATGTAGAAAATATGCAGGGCCAAAGCTATGACAATGCTGCAAATATGCGGGGAAAGCATAATGGAGTTCAAAGACATGTTGAACATGAACCCACGTGCGTTTTATGTACCATGTAGTTCTCATTATTTGAACCTAGTGGTTAACAACACTGCCAAACCCAATATAGGTGCCATTTAATTTTTGGGCTTAATTCAACCGTTGTATAATTTCTTCCCCAGGTCCACCAACAGATAAATCATTCTTTTAAAATCCTTACCCAATTTAACACTAAAGAGAGTCTGTGAAACATGTTGGGAGCCTCGTATTGATGCAGTTAGACCAATTCGATACCACCTGGGAGCGCTCTATGTTGCATTAGTGTATATTAAAGAAGATGTGACATTTAAAAGTGAACATCATGGCCCCCAGAGTAGAGCTGTTGCGTACACTCTCGCAAAATGTATTTGTGACTATAAATTCATATGTTGTGTAATATTTTGGTATGACATATTAAGTACAATCAATCCAGTGAACAAGCAGTCTATAAACTATGACAAAAACAAGTCCAAAGACCAAATCTGGGGCTCCAAAAAACAATCCCAACAGTAGGTTTTGGGCCCTGTTTGTTTAAATCAAAAACACTACAGTAATGTCCAAGCCTTTGTCTCATAAATAGAGAGGTATCCTTACCAACTCCACTTATAAATGGTGTAAATGATCAGTCTAGGGGTTTACAGTATATACATGTAGAAAAGATGGCGCCTAGCTGGTTCTGCTCTGTTATTGAGCTATCAAAAATCAGCTGTAAATGTTCACATGGAATGGCACCTAGTTAACTTTTTAAATCAATAACTGTAGACTTGCTAGTCGGCCAATATCATAGACTCTATCCTCAATAATAACAAAGTTCATTACAAGCGACTCTACGGAAAAACTCTTCGCCAGGCCATTTTGGATGACACCAAAGGAGATTATGAAACCAAAGGGTGCATCAGTTCAATCCTGCTCCTGTGGGTTGCTGCAGGGCACCTTTTGGTGTGTTGTTCGCTAGGGAGATAGTACAAAGTGAAAAATGTGCGATGCACAACCGGAACGAAAAAATAAATGAACTGGAGAGAGTGTACAGTAACTACACAATTTGCTTTTAATAACTCATCTAATCAAATGACCGGCAACAAAAGCGCGCGCACACAGAGGTTTTCAAACATCTCTATGGAGCTTGGTCCCACCCCCCGTTCGTGTCACGTGTCACTCACGCGCGGCGCGCTCACGGGACGATCGTGCACCACTCCCCAGCTGCGACACAACACCCGTAACAATGCCCACCTGTCTCCTGCGCTCTGCGTCCAATCACAGCTCCCGCGGGGGCCACACCTCCGTTCCGCCTCTCACTTTCATTGCTCCAGTCCTCCTATTTAATCTCTGCTTGCTCAGTTACACATTGCTGAGCATAGACCATAGTAGCCTTGTGTTCCTACATTCCTGCTTTGCCTTGCGCCTTGCCTCTCTTGCTTTCAGTTTGACCTCATGTGTACCGACACGGCTAGACTCTTGGACGCTCTCTGTATAACGACCCCAGCTTGCCCTCGACTACCTGCATCTCTCCATCCCTGACCACGGATATAGGACATTCTTTTAACCCACCAGCTCCAACCCTCGACCTCGGCACAACGGACATCTACCGTTACTGGCTCCTCCCCATGACCGCGGCAAGTATCTGGACTACCCTCTCTCTCCAACCCCGACCCGGCTACGCTGACAATCCAGGCGTGCCTCCACTGCTGTGGGTGCGCAGTTTCTACTTTCCCACCTCAGTACCGGGGGTCCGCCTTGTTCGTGGTGAGTGCAAGGGTCACAATTAGAGAGGGTTGGGGTTCCTTACAATGCATCTGATCTCAGACGCGCTATTAGAGAGGGTTGGGGCTCCTTTGAATGCATCTGATCTCAGACGCGCTATTAGAGAAAGTTGGGATTCCTTACAATGCAGATTTCAGACGCGCTGTTAGAGAGGGTTGGGGCTCCTTACAATGTATTTGATCAATGCATTGTAAGGAACCCCAACCCTCTCTAGTGTGTATTTGTGAACTGTAAGGTGCTTGACTAATACACTGGAAGAATATCATTGTTTTCGATTAAAAATATCAAAGAATGTGTTACTTTAACGAGCGCTTTCTCTTTTTTTGAATCTCCAATATACTATTTGCCAAGTGGGACTGATGAAATCACCAAAAACTACTGTAGCAGGTCCCCTTTGGTTGTCAATACGTTACTTTGAAGTGGAAGGGAGAGACCTACTGAGGCCAATATACTAAGCATCGCAAACTGAGCGGGGGGAGGGGTGGAGGGTTTCGGCGCATGTCAAACTTCAATTGCACTCGTGTACTAAGTTCAAATTTCTCCATCTGCGCCCAGCCCCAAAATACTGTTTAGCGCACAGAAATGGATTGCACTTGGTGTATAAAAGTCAATGGTACATACTAATATCTATATAAATATATACAGTGTTCGACAAATCACCCAAAAATCTACTCGCCCAACCAAAAAATCTACTCGCCACCTAGTCCCGCCCCCAACCCCGCCCCTAGTCCCGCCCCCAAACCCGCCCCTAGTCCCGCCCCCAACCCCGCCCCCAACCCCGCTTTAAAATAAAACATATGAATAAAATCCATTTAAATGACAAATATATTTATTGTATTACATTATACTACAATTAGCCCTTGTTACGTGTGTGTGTGTGTGTGTGTGTGTGTGTCTGTGTAAATGTCGATCTAGAAATAAAAGCCAGGTGTGAATGACTAGTTTCCTGCACCCCTTAATCAGTGTCTGGATGCCCCCGCTTCACAATATCTAAAGCAGAACCCCCATTCACCTGCGCTCCGGCGTCATGACGTCACGTTGCCCTAGTAACGTGACGTCACATGACCTCACAGCGTCATTTTGATGCCGCGTTGCCATGGCGACGCAGGAAGGAAGCCGCCGGAGCCTAGGTAAGTGAAGGTTTACAGAGGCCCTGCAGCTCCCCCGGCACTTAATTTAAGTGCCTTCGGGAAGCGCGCGGGGCCTCTGTAAACCCCACGCCCCCCAGACGGCAGTCTTGCGCCCCGCGTGGGGGTCGCGCCCCCCAGTTTGCGCACCGCTGTTCTAGAAATCCAATCGGATAAGGCTCTTTCTGCACGCTTTTGCACAACTCCCAGCTACTAGAATATCCCCCTGTGTCTATCCAAGAGGAGGTTTTAGTGTACTGACAAAAAACATCCCAAAATAAATTGTAATTAAGGCTGCGAGGTGTCACTGTATATAGAACATAGATCCAGTAGCACTCTCATTGTAAAAGACTCATCTCTATCCCCCCACAAATAAGCAGGGGGACCCATTCAAAGCCCATAATGTGTATGTCTGAAGCATTAAAGCAAAGTGCAGTGCTGTACCAAAGTAGTAGTTTAGTTTAGACTGCCCTTGAATGGAGTTGAACACTTCCCCAGTGCTGGAATTAGACATAAAAGGTCTATGCAGCAACATAGAGTAGTTGTGTTTAGACGCATGGCTCTATTTTTTGGAGCAGAGCCGCAGCATATATACTGTAAGAACAGTTTCTTACTTCTGACGCGGTATGTTAGACTTATGGCACTTCAGATATGGAGGATTGTTTTGGGCAAATAAAAGGTTAAAAAAAAGTATCAGAGAAATGCAACTTGTGACGCATCTCATTTTAATCTGTGCACCATGTAACTGCCCCCAACTCATCCTACTCACTCTCCCCAAGGTGCAAGCTGGGGCAGAGACGCAGACTGTGATACATCTCATTATAATCTGTGTGCCATGTAACTCCTCCCCAACTCCTCCTACTGACTCTCCCCAAGGTGCATGCTGGGGCAGAGACGCAGACTGTGATACATCTCATTATAATCTGTGATACTTTATCTTGCCATGAAGTCAATGCATTTGAACCCAGTGATACAGTATGTTGATCCCACTGCTGTCAGTGGCACTGTCCATATGTGTACTTGTGTCACCCAATGTATGTAATACAATGTATCACAGTAGCTGTGATTTTTATGACTGCTACTCAAGTTAACCACTTCTCAACCACTTGAAATTAAATGTCAACAGTAGCTGATTTCTCTATTATGACATCACGAGACAGTATCATTGAGCCTCCTAGGAGATGCCAGCAGCAGTGTTCTGTAATGACATCATGGAATCGCCTTAGAGACTGAGATAAATACACAAATGTAAACTTGTTTGTGCGTGACTTGAATTAGTTCCCGAAGGAAACCGTTAGTTTTGTGGACATCTCAGAGATAGGAAAAGAGTGGCGCTGTACAGAGAGACTAATTATCTCCACCTTAACTCTGTATCATGGCAGGTAGGAAGCAACGTGACCTTTACATACCCAAAAAGAAATGGATAATATCTATATTTCTGAACTGTTTACTTTCACAATGTTTTATGGGGTACAGAACAGATAACATGACTCCTATCAATGGATGGGAGAAAGAAGACGGATGGGGTGGGGGGCGGGGGGGAGGGACGGAGGTAGACAACACCCAGGGGGGTTAGGTACCTGGCCTTAATTGGATAATATTTTTTTTTATAAATGTCAAAACTGATTTATTATAGATACATACACACATATTTGTTTTATTGAATTTACTTTTATATCTGGCTTGTAATTCAAAATCTTAAATGATTTGAACAGTAATGTATAGAAAAGAACACATGTACTGTATACATAAATGTCAAAGCGGCAAACGTCTATGGGATCTATGGGATAGTAAAAAAAGACACAGGAACCTTAGTGTATACAGTAGGATTAGTTATGTATAAGGCATGCTTTTTCCTTGCCCTAAGTTTAGGTCAATAACTATTGGACCAATTCTACACCGTGGGGTGTAATGTTCGACTACTTTCAGCCATATCCTTAAATTATTGTCTACAGCAGTGTTTTTCAACCACGGATCCTAGGAACCCTAGGATTCCCCGGGCATCCCTAAAGGGTTCGCTGTAATTTTTAGGTCATTTTAAAATTGTACTTAATACAGAAGAATTTACAGTACAATGCATCTTATCTCAAACGCGCTATTGGAGAGGGTTGGGGTTCCTTACAATGCATCTGATCTCAGACGTGCTATTAGAGAGGGTTGGGGCTCCTTACAATGCATCTGATCTCAGAAGCGCTATTAGAGAGGATTGGGGTTCCTCACACTTCATCTGATCTCAGACGCACTATTAGATAGGGTTGGGGTATATTACAATGCATCTCATCTTAGACTCGTTGTTAGAGAGGGTTGGGGTCCCTCAGAATTTCACATATGGTTCCTTAACCAAAAAAAGGTTGGAAACCACTACTCTACAGTAATACAAAGGCCCCAAAAAAGACAAAGCCACAAAACGAGGGCAGAATCTGCCACTTGATTTACAGATATAGCTGACCTGAGTGCTCCTCCAGATACCTCAATATACCAGACGTCTCAGAATACCACACCATAATATTACCACAAAATACTACAGTAGGAACAGGCAATTTTTATGTTTTTATTTTTATTTTTAAAGATCCAGTTCCGAAAGCTATGGTACATCTATATTTGTCATTGTGTTCATAGGTGGACATGAAAGCAGGTGATGGACTGCACAAGTTTTATATGCCAGTTGCCACTTTGTGTTGAAAACTACCTAGAAATAGTTTTCTGTCTGTGTTACATCCCAACACATCATATATGTATATGTATATGTATAAATATATATCTATATATATATTTATAGATTAAACCCCATATATTGAGCTAAAATGTACGGGTGCTCTGGTGTTTCAATACATAGCAATGCTATAGAAGGCAATCATGGAGCTTGCTTAAAAATGTATTTAAATATTGAAACTTCTGACCACTATTGATCAGAGTAGTGGTATGTAACATTGATAATCAAATAAATGTGTTTTCCCAGCAAGCCATTATCCCTGTTAGTGCTTGCTATTCATAACAAAACAAAGACCACCAAAAACTTTATTCAAAACCAGAACCAAAACCCCAAATATTTTAAAGGCAAAATAAAAATACCAAGCCAAGTGAGCATCTCTATGTATTTCATATGTATTTGATATCAAGAATATCTTTTAGCAGGTCTGTTAAAGCAGTCCTAACCCCCCAAAGTCAGGCTTTCAGGATATCCCAGCTTCAGCGGAGGTGGCTCAATCCGTCCCTGCTTCAGCACAGCTCGCTCAATCAGTCCCTGCTTCAGCACAGGTGACTCAATCAGAGGCTGATTGAGTGATTGGGCCACCTGTGCTAAAGCTGGAATATCCTGAAAAGTTGACCTATTGTGGGGGGTTTGATGACTGGAGTTGAGTCCCCGTGTGTTAAAGAAATGTGCCTTGATTGTGCTTTTCCCTTTCTTCCTTACAGATCAGTTTTTAAATTCCTCTGCTGTGAACCCTCCACCGACCTGCAGTGCTCCTGCAGTCACCACTGCTTACCCTTCATGGAGCAACAGCTTCCACCCAGTAGGGAGGAATACAGAAGTCTACAGACATGGGGCCCAAGGCATGATTTTGCAACAAGGGTCTGCAGGAACACCAATGTATCTACAGCAGATCCCACAGGCAACACGCGCTTACCCTCGTGTATCGGACATGAACGGAGGATTCTACCACACTGCTACAGGAGGATACACAGGATTTGCAGGACAGGTTAGGGGAGAAGCCACAACGCAGCCTGTTACTTTCCGTCCCAACACACATTTGGAAAGACGTGCTACAATAGGGCCTTGTATAATGGCCACCCAGTATGCACAACTTCAGCAGCCACCATTCATACCCCTTAGAGGAATGCAGACCTTACCAGGTGAGATATGGAGAATCTTTACTAATCATTGTTCAAAATCTTCTCCTTGACCGATACCATTACCTGTTATAAAGATCTTTAATTACGGTCATTCGCCACTGTAGTGTTACAAATATATAGAACTCTACAGTATGTAGTCCTCGCCAATACTGAAGGGATTAAGCATGTGTTTGCTTTTCTTCCTTTGTGTTATTATGTACAATGTGTTGGTATTTATGATAATTGATTATTTCTCCTTTTTGATTTTGTTACAGTGTGTCAGACCTCGCTTGGAGCCCAACATATTTCCCAGGCCAGTTTAATTACACAAGGAGCAGTTCAGCTTGCTGCTAATGAAAAAAGTGAACCACCTCTAATGTACCCAACTCAACCAGCTCGGAAGCTGAGCCACCTCTCAAAGTTACATATTGATGTGCAAAGCAACAAAGAGTTATATGTGCCAGTGTGGAAAAGGGGTGGGTTAAAAGATATGGCGAAGAGATCTTCAGAGGTGAAGGCCCCCTCACATATTGCTCAGAAGGTTCGTAATAACGTGCTGAGTTCAGTGAAGACTGAGTGTCCGTCAAAGTCTGAGGGGGTACCAAAGTGCTCCAAAGTGGAAACAAAGAAGAAAAAGATCCTTTATTCAGCTGCAAAGGATCAAGTCCCTCAAACTGCACTGCAAAAGAAGGTAAAACCAATGTCAAAGCCAGTAAATCATTCTTCTGCTCCTATACCAGGGAAGTCACCCCATGGCCCACAATCTGGTGACGAGGCTGTTCTGTTAAAAAAGATGAAACGTGTTTGTCTCTCAGGTGCCCACATTTCCAATAAGGTATCTGAAAAGATGCTGCAAAGCCGTGAAGGTACAATGGATGCAAAGACACCTGCTGTTACTCATATTAATCCTAAACTGAAGAAAACTCAGGAGATAGGGATCAAACGTAAAGATGCAAAGACTCCTGCAGTTACTCATAGTCCTGAGCGGAAGACACCTCAGGAGATGGGGATCAAACGTAAATATGCAAAAACTCCTGCAGTTACTCATAGTCCTGAGCGGAAGACACCTCAGGAGATGGGGATCAAACTTAAAAATGCAAAGACTCCTGCAGTTACTCATTGTCCTGAGCGGAAGACACCTCAGGAGATCGGGATCAAACGTAAATATGCAAAAACACCTGCTGTTACTCATAGTCCTGAGCGGAAGACACCTCAGGAGATGGGGATCAAATGTAAAGATGCAAAGTCTCCTGCAGTTACTCATAGTCCTGAGCGGAAGACACCTCAAGAGATGGGGATCAAACGTAAACAGAACAGCAATATTAAGCAGCTAGTGAAGAAAACAAAGAACCAGACCAGCGTTTTCAGTTTTGAGCAAGCGCTGGCTTGTGGTACTGATAATAACCCCAAAGCTCTCAAAAGAAAAAGTGCTAATCAGCCTGGAGTGAATTCAGAAGTTCTTGGGAAGGGCAAGAAGTCATTGGAACCTTCTGAACAAGGAAAGGTGAAAGCCCATCACAGCAACCTCAGCCTCCAAATGATTAACTCTGTTCAAGTATTTCACCCATTGGGTAAAAAAGCAGGTCCCACAGGTCCAGGGGCACCCGCAGAATCCATTACACTTGGAAATAAGCTTGGACCAATGCAAGGACGCCAAAGCCAGACTTCTGCTTCTCATGTTCAGTGGTCTCTTACTGATGCGATTAAAAGGTTCATGGCCGGGATGCGCATGCGCGGCTGGCTGGTGATGGACGCTTAGTCACTCAGCTCCACCAACCGCCGGCATAATAAAGATAATAAATCAGACTAAAACCGACTTCGGATAAAAGCAAAAAGGCAATACGTGAACGTAAACACACCCCGATCCGGCAAATAAGCCCTAGACCCTGATGGCGGCAACGAGGCAGAAAGCCCGACGCAAGTCGGATGTCAGGGCCTACTTCACGGGACAAAGTAAGGCAGGGGCCGCGGAGATGTCAGCGGTGTCGGACTCCGACTCCGCCCAGGATGCTGAGGGATCAAGAGCAGCGGCGGAACAATCCAAAATTATTAAAAAGGAAATCTCCAGGCTCTTGGTGGATCTGAAATCCTTTTTCAGGGGGGAGGTGGAGGGGCTCCGGCATGATCTTATGCAGATCGGGACCAGAACCAACGACTTGGAGGAGCGCATGGAAGCTAACTCACAGCAGGAAACAAACACCCGTATACAGGCCCTAGAACAGAGGGTGATGGAATTGGAGGCCCGCCAGGAAGACGGAGAAAACAGGGATAGGAGGAACAACTTGAGAGTCAGGGGGATACCGGAGGAGATCTTGGACCCGGAGGCGCTGCTGACACGCTGGATGGCCTCCATCCTGCCGGATAAGCCGGAATCTGACTTCAGGATGGACAGGTGCCATAGAGCCCTGCGCTCTAGGCCACTGGCCTCAAATCCCCCTAGGGATGTGATCCTCCGCCTCCACTACTTCTCCGTAAAGGAGGAGGTGGGAAGGATAGCCCGGGCCACCCCCCATATCACCTTTGAGGGGGTCACCCTCACAGTATATCAGGACCTGTCGCCCCTCACTCTGGCTCGGCGAAGAGCTGTAGGCCATGTTACACGGGCACTCAGAGACAGTGAAATAAGATACCGCTGGGCTTTCCCCTTTGCCCTGGTGGCCACGAAAAATGGAAGACCCCACGTCCTCAAACATCCTTCAGAGGGGGCATCCTTCCTGAAAAAGCTTGGAGTGCAGGGAAATGTGGCTAACTCCACAGAGGGGGCCCAACAAGGTCCCAATGCGGACTCCCCGCCAAGACGTCAGGGTCCCTCTCCCCCGAAAGATAAGAGCCTAAACAGAAAAGATGGGAGCGGGAAAAGCCCTTAAAACAAGGAAGGGAATAAAGTCAGCATAGTTCTGTTACGCTTGTTGCGTTTTTTCTTTCCAACCAGTTATTACCCTTCAAGACTGCCAAAATGTTACCCCAAGGACTACTAAGGCCGGAGAGGGAGACCAAGGACAGAAGGCCTCAAATGGCGGCCGTTAATCTCAACTAACACAGATCTGGAGGAACCAAGATGGCGTTTCCTTACCTATCTGAGCGGGAAGGTGGGGATGAAGCGCGAAGACTTCCATGGCGGCGCAGCTTTTGGCAGGATGGAATGCTCCGGCAACGGGACCCGCCCAGGGAGCTGCCCCCGGACCAGCCCTCTCTCCTCGGAGGCCCGCCTGTGAATGAGAATGGCCCGCCCAGCTCGGTGACGTCAAAGCGTTGGATCTCGCGAGAACGCTGGAAGGGAAGGCAATGGAGCGCCGGGAGGGAGTCGCGGTGACGTCAAGAGGACGGCGACGACCCGGATGTGCTGCGGGGCTCCTCGGCGGAGGCACGCGAGATCCGCCGCCGGGGAGAAGCTCCGACACAGGAGGGACAAGGGGGACATGGGCGATGGTGGGGGGCAGGAGAGCGGAGGTCTCGAGGACGGTCGGGGGGGTCCCGAGGGGGAGGGGGGGAAGGAAAGTGAGAGGCGGGCGGTAGGAAAGAAGGCAGATTCCCACCCGATAGCATGGAGCCACAGAGGGACGCTAAGGGCCACAGAGTCCACTAAAAAGGATTAAGTCCCAGCGTTAACAGGCGGTCAAGGGAAAAATTATCCCCGGGAGGGAAGCGAGGGGTAGGTAGGGCACAAGAGTCTGCAGGTGGGGATAGCAGAAACGGAGGAAGGACAGAATTGAAGGGTTAAAGTAGTTCAGAGTTTTGGGAAGTAGTATAGAGAATGTCAAGGGGGAGAGAGTAGATTATAGAGGATAATTAGGGTTTACACTAGGTTTGGGTGGGGGTGGAAAGGGGAAAAAAAGGAAAAAAAAGGAAAAAAAAAAAAAAAAAAAAAAACACAAAAAAATTGCCCAAACACGACAGTAGTTCAGAGTTAGAGGTTAGGTTTTAGTTTAGCATAACTGCCGGCGAGGGGGGGGAGTACCCACCACTCTGCCTGCAGGCATGTGCATCCAATCCAGGAGATGGGATAAAACCCACCTTCCTGGCAAAGACCCGGTTGTCCGTGGCTGGTCTCAGGAGCCACGGAGGTGGACCAAGGGGGGGAGAGGTCCAGGAAGAAAAGATCACAGCCGGGCATTGCACCCGAGGTCTCTTAGGACCAATACGGTTCTTGTTATTTCTATATGTGATGTATATATGTTATTTTCCCTCATGTTTTCTCCCCTCCCCATCCCAGCCCCAACAGGCGTCAGACGGAACCCGCTCGGGAAGGGCAAGCACCACGGCTCGCAAGCCCATCAGGAGCCCCAGGACAGGGGTAAGAGTAATTACGCCTATACACCCTATCTGCACACACAACTTATCTCAATATGGCGGTAACCTTTATATCACAAAACGCCAAAGGGCTTAATAGTCCACACAAGCGGAGAGTCGCCTTCGCGGAGTTCAGGAGGAGAGGGGCTGAGGTGGTCTTTCTTCAGGAGACACACTTCAGTTCTAGACACAGCCCTAAATTTATAGACTCACACTTCCGTCAGTTTTTCTTGGCTTCAGGGGAGGAAAAAAAGAGAGGGGTAGCTATATTAATAAACAATAACACCCAATTCCAGGTCGAGAAGATCAAAAGGGACCCCGGGGGCAGGTATATCGTGCTGATTGGGCTCCTCAAACAGACCAGAATTACATTGGCATGTATATACGCGCCTAGTGAAGGACAAACAGATTTCTTTAACGCTTTCTTTCAAAAGCTGCAACAGTGGGCCGAGGGTCATATTGTTTTGGGAGGGGACTTTAACACGGTACTCAACCCTAAGGTCGATCGCACGACACCCCAACAGTCTAGAAGGCAAGTAGGTAACACTGCACTTCTGAGGGGACTAAGACAAACTGGCCTAGTAGATATTTGGAGAGAGCAGCACCAGGGTGAACGCAGCTACTCCTTTTATTCCCATCCCCATGACAGTTACAGTAGGATTGACCACTTCTTTGTATCGGGCAGAATGGTCCCACAAATCTCCGACACAAACATACACGATATTACATGGTCGGACCATGCATCGATTGAGCTTAGATGCACTCAAATTGGATTTGTCAGGCCGGGAGCAAATTGGAAGCTAAACGAATCAATAATTAAAATCCCGGAAATACAAAAAAAAGTCAAAACCGAGATATCAGCCTACTTCAGGATAAATAGTGGCAGTGTGGATTCCCATTCTCTGTTATGGGAGGCTCATAAAGCCACGATCCGTGGGGTCTTAATCAGCATAGCTGCAAGTAGAAAAAAGAAAAAGGAAGCCAAATTAACGCAGCTCTATAAAAGGTTACATGAGCTCTCTACACTACATAACCGGACAGGTAGAGAGGATACCCTGAAGGAGTTGAAGGATGTTAGGATTGAACTGAACCTCCTCCTTACCTCCAGGGCTGAGAAAGACATGAGTTGGACTCAGAGGAAGTTCTATGAGAAAGCTAACAAACCGGATACTATGCTGGCTACCAGACTCCGAAACCGGAAACCAAATTTTAATATTCAGTCTATCAAAACAAGTGGGGGCCAGTGTTCCTCAAACCCTAAAGTCATAGTGGGGGAGTTTGCGAAATTTTACGCACAGCTATACAATGGGGAGAAGGTGGTCCACAATGCAAGGACAAGTAGTAAGCTACGGAAATTCCTGGCAGACGCGGCTTTGCCACAATTGACCAGATTGGAGCGAGAGGCACTACAGAGCGACTTTACGAGGGAGGAATTGGAGGCGGTAGTAAAAAACCTAAAAGCGTCAAAAGCCCCGGGCCCGGATGGGTTCTCCAATCTGTACTATAAAAAATTTATTGGAGTTCTGGCTCCTCACATGCTCCAGTTATTCAATGGAGTGCTAGCAGGAGAGCCCTTTCCGGGACAGATGCTCCAGGCGTCAATTTCAGTAATTCATAAAGAGGACAAAGATCCCACTAGCTGCCAGAGTTACAGGCCAATATCATTAATAAATACAGATGTTAAAATCTATTCTAAATTACTGGCCAATAGATTAAATATAATCCTGCCGAGGCTTATCCACCCGGATCAAGTTGGCTTTATAAGAAATAGACAAGCGGCCGACAACACTAGAAGGATTGTTGATATCATAGACTTTATAGAAGCCAAGGAGATCCGAAGTGTGGCCCTAAGCCTAGATGCGGAAAAGGCCTTTGACAGGATTGATTGGCCATACCTGGAGTCCACGCTTGGAGCATTTGGGTTTGGGGGTATATTCCAACAGGCAGTCAAGGCTTTGTACACGGCACCAACAGCTAGGGTGGTCCACCAAGGATACCCATCAGATCCTTTTCCAATTAAAAGTGGCACGAGACAGGGGTGTCCGCTTTCGCCCCTGCTCTTCGCCCTATGCATCGAGCCACTTGCAGCACAAATTCGGAACAACGCTGATATCTCTGGGGTGCAAATCCACTCACAGGAGCACAAAGTGGCTTTGTACGCAGATGACATCATTCTAACCCTTACTAAGCCGCTCGTCTCGCTACCCAATCTGTTCGAGCTTCTAGAGCGGTTTGCCCAGATCTCAGGCTTTAAAATAAATCAATCCAAATCAGAGGCCTTAAGCCTCAACATGCCAAGAGAGATGGAGAAGCTGATAGAACTCAATTTCGGGTTTAGATGGCGTCCTTCCTCCATGAGGTACCTAGGAGTGCAGATTACAAAACGGATAAGCTCCTTATATTCGGCTAACTATCCCAAACTGCTGAGGACTCTAAAAAAAGAGCTGCAGGATTGGAAGGCATATGGTATTTCCTGGTTAGGGAGGATCTATAGCGTCAAGATGAACGTCCTTCCCCGGATTCTATATCTGTTTCAAACTCTCCCGATTCCCGTGGTAAGAGCAGACATTACAGGGCTTCAAAAATCAATATCTCAATTTATTTGGAATGGTAGAAAACCACGTATTAAAGTAAAAACGATGCAGAAAGCTAAGGAAGCTGGTGGCCTAGCGGTTCCGAGTGTTATTTCCTACTACAAAGCGGCACAATTGTGCCAAATTACGCAGTGGCACGGAGATCCTGGGCTGAGACGGTGGGTGGCGCTGGAGAGGGAGGTGTGCGCCCCGCTGGAGCTCATGGACCTGATCTGGTACCCGAGGAAACGGGTGAGGGATATTCTCATTCCACTGACCTCTGTACTCAACTCACTCTCGGTCTGGGAGGCTTCCAAAGATAACAGCTCATTAACCTCCAAACATACTCTGATGGCACCTTTATATGGCAACCCGGACTTTGCTCCTGGCCTGACAGATAAGAGCTTCCCGCTCTGGCGTAAATCGGGGGTTAGACGGTTGAAGGACCTGGAGGTTAAAGGAAAGATCAAATCCTTCGAATCATTACAGTCGGAAACAGGCATTCCTAACACGAATTTTATGAAATACCTCCAGGTCAGGGCATATTATAAAGCACACCCGGTGAGACCACCGCTGACGAATTTTGAGAAGCTCTGTGTGCGCGGGACAGGCACAAGGGGACTGATCTCTGCCTTGTACAGAGAGGTGGTCAGTACTGACACAGACAGGACAGTCAAACCCCGTTTTATGGTTCAATGGGAAGAGGATCTCCAGGGCCAACTAGAGGACGAGGACTGGGCCGCGGTATTTAAGGCCGCGGCCACTAGCTCCATCTGCACAACATTGAAGGAGAACTCGTATAAAGTATTACTACGTTGGTATCTCACCCCAGTTAGATTAGCTAAATTCAATCGGGGATCTTCCCCGCTCTGCCCCAGGCAGTGCGGGGAACAAGGGGATCTGGTTCACATGCTGTGGTCTTGCCCGAAAATAGTGCCGATCTGGACCCAGATCCGAGATTGGCTGCAGAGGATCTTCTTAGGGCTCCAAATTCAGCTGGACCCGTGGCTATTTTTATTAGGTAAACCTACGAATGAGGTATCGCGGTCGGGAAACAAGCTGATAGCACACTTTGCTACCGCTATGAGGTGTGAGACCGCAGCAGTGTGGAATCAGAATGCGATTCCTTCTATAGACAAAATCAGGAACAGAATTTGGTTCATTTGCCGAATGGAGAAGTTGACGAGTTTAGTCAACGATTCGGCCGATAAATTCGAAAAAGTCTGGTCACTGTGGTTGGCCCAGACCGATATTCAGGGGATGAATGAGGCCACAATATGGCTTTGATAGATGGAAGTGGGTTCTCCTTGGATGCTGGGCGGGGAGTTGCACGGGACGTTCGGACGGCAGGGATCCCCCAGGGTTGTAGTATTATCCCAACGGGAACGAAGTCGAAAAGCGGATGCGGAGTTGGCTCAGGGCTCTCTGCGAGGTGGTCAAAAGCAGGGTGATAGCAGTGGCGGCTCAGGTCAACGGATCATCAGGTGGTGTGAGTCTCGGCTACGCCTCTCCCTCCCTACCCCCCCTCCTTCCCCCCCCTATCTCTCCGTAGATGTTGTATGTCTGTCAATGTCTTGTCCTGTGGGTCTCCCCAAAGTGCGTCCGTCAATTGAAGTTTGTCCTTGCAAGTTAAGTGTATACATGGAATAATTATCAACGTAATGTAACCAAATGGTTGTATGCACTAAAAACCAATAAAAACAAAGTTGAAAAAAAAAAAAAAAGGTTCATGGCCAAAAAACAGGACAGTATTTCTGGAATTAAAGGTGTCGGTATTAATGCCAGGCCTAGGCTATTTAAAATACATGAGTACACAAGACCTGACATTAAAACCAGTGAAATCAAACAACATGGGGAAAACAAAGCTTCAGTTATAGAGAATCCCAAACACTTCCCAGTGATATCCATAGAACAGGAAGCTGCAGTAAGATGCATTGAAAAGGTGAGCCAAACCACTATCCCCATTCCAGCTCCTGGCATTAAAACCAGTGAAATCAAACAACGTGGGGAAAACAAAGCTTCAGTTATAGAGAATCCCAAACACTTCCCAGTGATATCCATAGAACAGGAAGCTGCAGTAAGATGCATTGAAAAGGTCAGCCAAACCACTATCCCCATTCCAGCTCCTGGCATTAAAACCAGTGAAATCAAACAACGTGGGGAAAACAAAGCTTCAGTTATAGAGAATCCCAAACACTTCCCAGTGATATCCATAGAACGGAAAGCTGCAGTGACATGCATTAAAAAGGTCAGCCAAACCACTATCCCCATTCAAGCTCCTTTCAACCAGAAGCACCAGCTTTCTAACCTGCAGCTTCCTATCAATGTACCCAGCAGAGTGGACAACTTCACTCCATCCTTCTGTCAACAGCCTCTCCAAGAGCTTGAGGTTTCCATACCTATTCCACCAGAACAGAGAGAGGAGAGAGAGGCTATGAAAAGGAAATCACAACTGGAGAGGGAGTAAGCCTGTCAACATACCTCCAAGGGGAGGCTACAGTGCTTTGTTCAGAGGCAGAAGGATCATAACATCTCTAAACGTTACGGATACCCACCATCCAGACTTATTTCCCCCATGAGATACTTAAGCCCTAAAAAAACAAAAAAAAACCCTGACTAATCTGTAACTGATGCCAAGCTATGTGACTATCTGTAAATAAGATTTATATTTATAAGTCAGTTTGTAACATATTTTACTAAGAATATATTTAAAACTCTTCAATAAAATGTATCTATTTTCAATTGAACTCTTTATTTACTAAAGAAACTATTTACAAATGCCAAGGGTTATTGAAATTCTGCAAATTAACTTTAGATTACCCTCTTGATGATACGAGAGAGAGAGAGAGAGAGAGAGAGAGAGAGAGAGAGAGAGAGATAAGTAAGTCGGACCCCACTTATGAGAGAGAAACAGATAAATATTTAACTATATGCTTTGTCATGTTGTATGTTGTATGTATGTATGTACTGTATGTCTTTATTTATATAGCGCCATTTATGTAGAAAGCGCTTCACCGCAGTAATACACGTGACAATCATATAAATAATACAAATAACAGATCATGGGAATAAGTGCTTCAGACATAAAAGTAACATTTAGGAAAAGGAGTCCCTGCTCTGAAGAGCTTACAATCTAATTGGTAGGTAGAACATACAGAGACAGTAGGACGGCGTTCTGGTAAGTGCGTCTGCAATGGGCCAAGCTTTTTGTATGCGGTCTATAGTATCAGCCTCGGAGCTACTCACATGCTTCTTTAAGCAGATGTGTTAGAATGTGGGTCTTAAAGGTGGATAGAGAAGGTGCTAGTCGGGTATTGATGGGAAGGGCACTCCAGAGGTGAGGGCAGTCAGTGAGAAAGGTTTAAGGCGAGAGAGGGCTTTAGATACAAAAGGGGTAGATAGAAGACATCATTGGGCGGATCGCAAGAGTCGGGATGGTGCATAGCGAGAAATTAGAGCTGAGCTGTAAGGAGGGGCAGAAGAGTGTAAAGCTTTAAAAGTGAGGAGGAGAATTGAGTGTGAGATACGGGATTTGATAGGAAGCCAGGAGAGGGATTTCAGCAGGGGAGACGCTGAGACAGATTTAGGAAAGAGTAGAGTGATTCTGGCAGCAGCGTTTAGGATAGATTGTAGGGGAGACAGGTGAGAGGCAGTAAGACCGGACAGCAGAAGGTTCCAGTATTTGAGATGGTAGAGAATGAGGGTCTGTGTCAGAGTTTTAGCTGTCGAGCAACAGTGGAAGGGTGTATCTTGCGGAAGAAAAAACGACAGGTTTAGCTACCTTTTGAATGTGAGAGAGGAGTCTGTGACCCCCAGGGCAGCGTGCTTGGGCTACTGCATGTATAGCAGTTCTTCCAACAGTAATGTGGAAGGTGGTAGTAGGGCCAGGTTTGGCATGAAATATAAGGAGTTCTGTTTTTGACATGTTAAATTTAAGTCGGCGGAGGATCATGTTGCATTGGGCTTCTCTTCCTTGTGTTTATACTGTACAATGTCACATACCCAGTAGCACTCCTTAAGACAAATATATATGGTGAGGTGGGTCTGGGGTTGAGTTTACATGGGTTTGTGTGCGCAGATTTAAATTGTTTGGAGGTCTGTGACTCCTCCCCGTTTCCAAACTTACTCTGCCCACCTTTAAAGCAGCAGTCCAAGCTGTCGTTTAAAAAAAAAAAATCCCTTTGATATGTGCATCAATACAATCCACACATTGATAAGTAATTAGCTAAGTTGCGATTGATCGGTGAAGATTCGGCTCGGGGGTTGACTAAATGGTTGCCAGTGCAGCAGAAGAGGACCAAAAATGCAAAGTTCTCTGGGGTGATCATGTGACCAGGCAGTCACTGGATACAATTGAGTTTTGCACAGCTAGGGAGAGGGCAGTGTTCAAAAAAAGGGGGGGGGGGTTGCCAGAGCCTGTTTCAAAATAGGAAGGGGATGTGACTTTGTAAATGGTTGCTATAGAAACAAAAAATGATTGTTACATTATGATACATTAAAATTTTAATTCAGAGTTGTTTAAAAAAAAGTACTACTACTAGTAGCATTATACTAAAAAATAATACAGATGCACAGTAATACCCTCTATAGATATACCAAGAATTGTTAAGTGTGAGTGTGTGTGTGAGTTTATGACATGTGGAAGGAAGGTGGAGGGGTGAGAGTCATGGCGAGGGGAGGGGGGTGAAGGAGAGACATGGTGAGGGGAGGGGGGTGAAAGAGACATGGCGAGGGGAGGAGGGTGAAAGAGAGACATAGGTAGGGGGTGATATAGAGACATGGGAATGGGTTTAAAAGAGAGACATGGGGAGGGGTGAAAGAGACATGGGGAGTGGGTGAAAGAGACATGGGGAGTGGGTGAAAGAGTCATGGGGAGCGGCGGTGAAGAGACATGGGAACAGGGGTAAAGAGACATGGGGAGCAGGGGTGAAGAGACATGGGAGCAGGGGTGAAGAGACATTGGGAGGGGAGGGTGAAAGAGACATGGGGAGGTGATCGAGAGACATTTAGAGGGGGGGTGATAGAGAGACATTTGGAGGGGGGGGATGATAGAGAAACACGGGGAGGGGGTGCAAGAGACATAGAGAGGGGGGTGAAAGAGAGCCATGGGGTGGGGCGTGAAAAAGAGACATGGGGAGAGGGGTGAAAGAGACATGGGGAGGGAGGCGATAGAGAGACATGGGGGGATGAAAGAGACATGGGGAGGGGGGGTGAAAGAAAGCCATGGGGAGGGTGGGTCCATGATCCTCAGTTGCTGGAAGAGTGGGCCCGGGTGAGTAGTTTTTTCTTCTTCACAGGTCCGGGAGATGTTGATCAGACGGCTTCTTAGGGTCAAATAAGACATGACAGACCTTATATAAGGCCTGTGACATCACATTTGACTGACAAATGATATATCCACCAATCTAATTGGTGGATGTACCATGTGATGGCTTCCATTTTATTTTTTGGCAGAAATGACATCATCTTAAGTGATTGGATAATAAAGGAACTATTGGATCTCAATATAAATGTAGAAAATATGCAGGGCCAAAGCTATGACAATGCTGCAAATATGCGGGGAAAGCATAATGGAGTTCAAAGACATGTTGAACATGAACCCACGTGCGTTTTATGTACCATGTAGTTCTCATTATTTGAACCTAGTGGTTAACAACACTGCCAAACCCAATATAGGTGCCATTTAATTTTTGGGCTTAATTCAACCGTTGTATAATTTCTTCCCCAGGTCCACCAACAGATAAATCATTCTTTTAAAATCCTTACCCAATTTAACACTAAAGAGAGTCTGTGAAACATGTTGGGAGCCTCGTATTGATGCAGTTAGACCAATTCGATACCACCTGGGAGCGCTCTATGTTGCATTAGTGTATATTAAAGAAGATGTGACATTTAAAAGTGAACATCATGGCCCCCAGAGTAGAGCTGTTGCGTACACTCTCGCAAAATGTATTTGTGACTATAAATTCATATGTTGTGTAATATTTTGGTATGACATATTAAGTACAATCAATCCAGTGAACAAGCAGTCTATAAACTATGACAAAAACAAGTCCAAAGACCAAATCTGGGGCTCCAAAAAACAATCCCAACAGTAGATTTTGGGCCCTGTTTGTTTAAATCAAAAACACTACAGTAATGTCCAAGCCTTTGTCTCATAAATAGAGAGGTATCCTTACCAACTCCACTTATAAATGGTGTAAATGATCAGTCTAGGGGTTTACAGTATATACTGCACCGACACACTTTATTCGAGCAAATACCCGGTATGTACCTGGCAGATACCTGGAATGCGCCGCTCCTCACCTCTGACAAGCCCCGTTGCATTTGCCTTCCCAGCCTGGGTTCATGCCTGGCTGATGGGCGGCTGATCTGTTAAATGATAATGATTAGGATTTAATAGGCTGCAATGCTTCGCGTGTCTACCAGATGGCATAAATTCATGAATTGTAATGCAGTATATATATATGTACTGTGCAGTATTGCAGCAAACGGGAATAAAATGCTTCAATCCCTGCCGGAAAATAACTCAATGCACTCGGGCAGAAAACAGTCACAAACCTCAATACACCCGGGTATACCCGAATTCGTGGGACTAGCCGAGCTCGAATAAAGTGTGTCGCCAGTGTACATGTAGAAAAGATGGCGCCTAGCTGGTTCTGCTCTGTTATTGAGCTATCACAAATCAGCTGTAAATGTTCACATGGAATGGCACCTAGTTAACTTTTTAAATCAATAACTGTAGACTTGCTAGTCGGCCAATATCATAGACTCTATCCTCAATAATAACAAAGTTCATTACAAGCAACTCTACGGAAAAACTCTTCGCCAGGCCATTTTGGATGACACCAAAGGAGATTATGAAACCAAAGGGTGCATCAGTTCAATCCTGCTCCTGTGGGTTGCTGCAGGGCACCTTTTGGTGTGTTGTTCGCTAGGGAGATAGTACAAAGTGAAAAATGTGCGATGCACAACCGGAACGAAAAAATAAATGAACTGGAGAGAGTGTACAGTAACTACACAATTTGCTTTTAATAACTCATCTAATCAAATGACCGGCAACAAAAGCGCGCGCACACAGAGGTTTTCAAACATCTCTATGGAGCTTGGTCCCACCCCCCGTTCGTGTCACGTGTCACTCACGCGCGGCGCGCTCACGGGACGATCGTGCACCACTCCCCAGCTGCGACACAACACCCGTAACAATGCCCACCTGTCTCCTGCGCTCTGCGTCCAATCACAGCTCCCGCGGGGCCACACCTCCGTTCCGCCTCTCACTTTCATTGCTCCAGTCCTCCTATTTAATCTCTGCTTGCTCAGTTACACATTGCTGAGCATAGACCATAGTAGCCTTGTGTTCCTACATTCCTGCTGTGCCTTGCCTTGCGCCTTGCCTCTCTTGCTTTCAGTTTGACCTCATGTGTACCGACCCGGCTAGACTCTTGGACGCTCTCTGTATAACGACCCCAGCTTGCCCTCGACTACCTGCATCTCTCCATCCCTGACCACGGATATAGGACATTCTTTTAACCCACCAGCTCCAACCCTCGACCTCGGCACAACGGACATCTACCGTTACTGGCTCCTCCCCATGACCGCGGCAAGTATCTGGACTACCCTCTCTCTCCAACCCCGACCCGGCTACGCTGACAATCCAGGCGTGCCTCCACTGCTGTGGGTGCGCAGTTTCTACTTTCCCACCTCAGTACCGGGGGTCCGCCTTGTTCGTGGTGAGTGCAAGGGTCACAATTAGAGAGGGTTGGGGTTCCTTACAATGCATCTGATCTCAGACGCGCTATTAGAGAGGGTTGGGGCTCCTTTGAATGCATCTGATCTCAGACGCGCTATTAGAGAAAGTTGGGATTCCTTACAATGCAGATTTCAGACGCGCTGTTAGAGAGGGTTGGGGCTCCTTACAATGTATTTGATCAATGCATTGTAAGGAACCCCAACCCTCTCTAGTGTGTATTTGTGAACTGTAAGGTGCTTGACTAATACACTGGAAGAATATCATTGTTTTCGATTAAAAATATCAAAGAATGTGTTACTTTAACGAGCGCTTTCTCTTTTTTTGAATCTCCAATATACTATTTGCCAAGTGGGACTGATGAAATCACCAAAAACTACTGTAGCAGGTCCCCTTTGGTTGTCAATACGTTACTTTGAAGTGGAAGGGAGAGACCTACTGAGGCCAATATACTAAGCATCGCAAACTGAGCGGGGGGAGGGGTGGAGGGTTTCGGCGCATGTCAAACTTCAATTGCACTCGTGTACTAAGTTCAAATTTCTCCATCTGCGCCCAGCCCCAAAATACTGTTTAGCGCACAGAAATGGATTGCACTTGGTGTATAAAAGTCAATGGTACATACTAATATCTATATAAATATATACAGTGTTCGACAAATCACCCAAAAATCTACTCGCCCAACCAAAAAATCTACTCGCCACCTAGTCCCGCCCCCAACCCCGCCCCTAGTCCCGCCCCCAACCCCGCCCCCAACCCCGCTTTAAAATAAAACATATGAATAAAATCCATTTAAATGACAAATATATTTATTGTATTACATTATACTACAATTAGCCCTTGTTACGTGTGTGTGTGTGTGTGTGTCTGTGTAAATGTCGATCTAGAAATAAAAGCCAGGTGTGAATGACTAGTTTCCTGCACCCCTTAATCAGTGTCTGGATGCCCCCGCTTCACAATATCTAAAGCAGAACCCCCATTCACCTGCGCTCCGGCGTCATGACGTCACGTTGCCCTAGTAACGTGACGTCACATGACCTCACAGCGTCATTTTGATGCCGCGTTGCCATGGCGACGCAGGAAGGAAGCCGCCGGAGCCTAGGTAAGTGAAGGTTTACAGAGGCCCTGCAGCTCCCCCGGCACTTAATTTAAGTGCCTTCGGGAAGCGCGCGGGGCCTCTGTAAACCCCACGCCCCCCAGACGGCAGTCTTGCGCCCCGCGTGGGGGTCGCGCCCCCCAGTTTGCGCACCGCTGTTCTAGAAATCCAATCGGATAAGGCTCTTTCTGCGCGCTTTTGCACAACTCCCAGCTACTAGAATATCCCCCTGTGTCTATCCAAGAGGAGGTTTTAGTGTACTGACAAAAAACATCCCAAAATAAATTGTAATTAAGGCTGCGAGGTGTCACTGTATATAGAACATAGATCCAGTAGCACTCTCATTGTAAAAGACTCATCTCTATCCCCCCACAAATAAGCAGGGGGACCCATTCAAAGCCCATAATGTGTATGTCTGAAGCATTAAAGCAAAGTGCAGTGCTGTACCAAAGTAGTAGTTTAGTTTAGACTGCCCTTGAATGGAGTTGAACACTTCCCCAGTGCTGGAATTAGACATAAAAGGTCTATGCAGCAACATAGAGTAGTTGTGTTTAGACGCATGGCTCTATTTTTTGGAGCAGAGCCGCAGCATATATACTGTAAGAACAGTTTCTTACTTCTGACGCGGTATGTTAGACTTATGGCACTTCAGATATGGAGGATTGTTTTGGGCAAATAAAAGGTTAAAAAAAAGTATCAGAGAAATGCAACTTGTGACGCATCTCATTTTAATCTGTGCACCATGTAACTGCCCCCAACTCATCCTACTCACTCTCCCCAAGGTGCAAATTGGGGCAGAGACGCAGAATGTGATACATCTGATTATAATCTGTGCACCATGTAACTCCCCCCAACTCCTTCTACTGACTCTCCCCAAGGTGCAAGCTGGGGCAGAGACGCAGACTGTGATACATCTCATTATAATCTGTGTGCCATGTAACTCCTCCCCAACTCCTCCTACTGACTCTCCCCAAGGTGCATGCTGGGGCAGAGACGCAGACTGTGATACATCTCATTATAATCTGTGATACTTTATCTTGCCATGAAGTCAATGCATTTGAACCCAGTGATACAGTATGTTGATCCCACTGCTGTCAGTGGCACTGTCCATATGTGTACTTGTGTCACCCAATGTATGTAATACAATGTATCACAGTAGCTGTGATTTTTATGACTGCTACTCAAGTTAACCACTTCTCAACCACTTGAAATTAAATGTCAACAGTAGCTGATTTCTCTATTATGACATCACGAGACAGTATCATTGAGCCTCCTAGGAGATGCCAGCAGCAGTGTTCTGTAATGACATCATGGAATCGCCTTAGAGACTGAGATAAATACACAAATGTAAACTTGTTTGTGCGTGACTTGAATTAGTTCCCGAAGGAAACCGTTAGTTTTGTGGACATCTCAGAGATAGGAAAAGAGTGGCGCTGTACAGAGAGACTAATTATCTCCACCTTAACTCTGTATCATGGCAGGTAGGAAGCAACGTGACCTTTACATACCCAAAAAGAAATGGATAATATCTATATTTCTGAACTGTTTACTTTCACAATGTTTTATGGGGTACAGAACAGATAACATGACTCCTATCAATGGATGGGAGAAAGAAGACGGATGGGGTGGGGGGCGGGGGGGAGGGACGGAGGTAGACAACACCCAGGGGGGTTAGGTACCTGGCCTTAATTGGATAATATTTTTTTTTATAAATGTCAAAACTGATTTATTATAGATACATACACACATATTTGTTTTATTGTATTTACTTTTATATCTGGCTTGTAATTCAAAATCTTAAATGATTTGAACAGTAATGTATAGAAAAGAACACGTACTGTATACATAAATGTCAAAGCGGCAAACGTCTATGGGATCTATGGGATAGTAAAAAAAGACACAGGAACCTTAGTGTATACAGTAGGATTAGTTATGTATAAGGCATGCTTTTTCCTTGCCCTAAGTTTAGGTCAATAACTATTGGACCAATTCTACACCGTGGGGTGTAATGTTCGACTACTTTCAGCCATATCCTTAAATTATTGTCTACAGCAGTGTTTTTCAACCACGGATCCTAGGAACCCTAGGATTCCCCGGGCATCCCTAAAGGGTTCGCTGTAATTTTTAGGTCATTTTAAAATTGTACTTAATACAGAAGAATTTACAGTACAATGCATCTTATCTCAAACGCGCTATTGGAGAGGGTTGGGGTTCCTTACAATGCATCTGATCTCAGACGCGCTATTAGAGAGGGTTGGGGCTCCTTACAATGCATCTGATCTCAGAAGCGCTATTAGAGAGGATTGGGGTTCCTCACACTTCATCTGATCTCAGACGCACTATTAGATAGGGTTGGGGTATATTACAATGCATCTCATCTTAGACTCGTTGTTAGAGAGGGTTGGGGTCCCTCAGAATTTCACATATGGTTCCTTAACCAAAAAAAGGTTGGAAACCACTACTCTACAGTAATACAAAGGCCCCAAAAAAGACAAAGCCACAAAACGAGGGCAGAATCTGCCACTTGATTTACAGATATAGCTGACCTGAGTGCTCCTCCAGATACCTCAATATACCAGACGTCTCAGAATACCACACCATAATATTACCACAAAATACTACAGTAGGAACAGGCAATTTTTATGTTTTTATTTTTATTTTTAAAGATCCAGTTCCGAAAGCTATGGTACATCTATATTTGTCATTGTGTTCATAGGTGGACATGAAAGCAGGTGATGGACTGCACAAGTTTTATATGCCAGTTGCCACTTTGTGTTGAAAACTACCTAGAAATAGTTTTCTGTCTGTGTTACATCCCAACACATCATATATGTATATGTATATGTATAAATATATATCTATATATATATTTATAGATTAAACCCCATATATTGAGCTAAAATGTACGGGTGCTCTGGTGTTTCAATACATAGCAATGCTATAGAAGGCAATCATGGAGCTTGCTTAAAAATGTATTTAAATATTGAAACTTCTGACCACTATTGATCAGAGTAGTGGTATGTAACATTGATAATCAAATAAATGTGTTTTCCCAGCAAGCCATTATCCCTGTTAGTGCTTGCTATTCATAACAAAACAAAGACCACCAAAAACTTTATTCAAAACCAGAACCAAAACCCCAAATATTTTAAAGGCAAAATAAAAATACCAAGCCAAGTGAGCATCTCTATGTATTTCATATGTATTTGATATCAAGAATATCTTTTAGCAGGTCTGTTAAAGCAGTCCTAACCCCCCAAAGTCAGGCTTTCAGGATATCCCAGCTTCAGCGGAGGTGGCTCAATCCGTCCCTGCTTCAGCACAGCTCGCTCAATCAGTCCCTGCTTCAGCACAGGTGACTCAATCAGAGGCTGATTGAGTGATTGGGCCACCTGTGCTAAAGCTGGAATATCCTGAAAAGTTGACCTATTGTGGGGGGTTTGATGACTGGAGTTGAGTCCCCGTGTGTTAAAGAAATGTGCCTTGAATGTGCTTTTCTGGCCCTTCACTTTTACCTTTCTTCCTTACAGATCAGTTTTTAAATTCCTCTGCTGTGAACCCTCCACCGACCTGCAGTGCTCCTGCAGTCACCACTGCTTACCCTTCATGGAGCAACAGCTTCCACCCAGTAGGGAGGAATACAGAAGTCTACAGACATGGGGCCCAAGGCATGATTTTGCAACAAGGGTCTGCAGGAACACCAATGTATCTACAGCAGATCCCACAGGCAACACGCGCTTACCCTCGTGTATCGGACATGAACGGAGGATTCTACCACACTGCTACAGGAGGATACACAGGATTTGCAGGACAGGTTAGGGGAGAAGCCACAACGCAGCCTGTTACTTTCCGTCCCAACACACATTTGGAAAGACGTGCTACAATAGGGCCTTGTATAATGGCCACCCAGTATGCACAACTTCAGCAGCCACCATTCATACCCCTTAGAGGAATGCAGACCTTACAAGGTGAGATATGGAGAATCTTTACTAATCATTGTTCAAAATCTTCTCCTTGACCGATACCATTACCTGTTATAAAGATCTTTAATTACGGTCATTCGCCACTGTAGTGTTACAAATATATAGAACTCTACAGTATGTAGTCCTCGCCAATACTGAAGGGATTAAGCATGTGTTTGCTTTTCTTCCTTTGTGTTATTATGTACAATGTGTTGGTATTTATGATAATTGATTATTTCTCCTTTTTGATTTTGTTACAGTGTGTCAGACCTCGCTTGGAGCCCAACATATTTCCCAGGCCAGTTTAATTACACAAGGAGCAGTTCAGCTTGCTGCTAATGAAAAAAGTGAACCACCTCTAATGTACCCAACTCAACCAGCTCGGAAGCTGAGCCACCTCTCAAAGTTACATATTGATGTGCAAAGCAACAAAGAGTTATATGTGCCAGTGTGGAAAAGGGGTGGGTTAAAAGATATGGCGAAGAGATCTTCAGAGGTGAAGGCCCCCTCACATATTGCTCAGAAGGTTCGTAATAACGTGCTGAGTTCAGTGAAGACTGAGTGTCCGTCAAAGTCTGAGGGGGTACCAAAGTGCTCCAAAGTGGAAACAAAGAAGAAAAAGATCCTTTATTCAGCTGCAAAGGATCAAGTCCCTCAAACTGCACTGCAAAAGAAGGTAAAACCAATGTCAAAGCCAGTAAATCATTCTTCTGCTCCTATACCAGGGAAGTCACCCCATGGCCCACAATCTGGTGACGAGGCTGTTCTGTTAAAAAAGATGAAACGTGTTTGTCTCTCAGGTGCCCACATTTCCAATAAGGTATCTGAAAAGATGCAGCAAAGCCGTGAAGGTACAATGGATGCAAAGACACCTGCTGTTACTCATATTAATCCTAAACTGAAGAAAACTCAGGAGATAGGGATCAAACGTAAAGATGCAAAGACTCCTGCAGTTACTCATAGTCCTGAGCGGAAGACACCTCAGGAGATGGGGATCAAACTTAAAAATGCAAAGACTCCTGCAGTTACTCATTGTCCTGAGCGGAAGACACCTCAGGAGATCGGGATCAAACGTAAATATGCAAAAACACCTGCTGTTACTCATAGTCCTGAGCGGAAGACACCTCAGGAGATGGGGATCAAATGTAAAGATGCAAAGTCTCCTGCAGTTACTCATAGTCCTGAGCGGAAGACACCTCAAGAGATGGGGATCAAACGTAAACAGAACAGCAATATTAAGCAGCTAGTGAAGAAAACAAAGAACCAGACCAGCGTTTTCAGTTTTGAGCAAGCGCTGGCTTGTGGTACTGATAATAACCCTAATCAGCCTGGAGTGAATTCAGAAGTTCTTGGGAAGGGCAAGAAGTCATTGGAACCTTCTGAACAAGGAAAGGTGAAAGCCCATCACAGCAACCTCAGCCTCCAAATGATTAACTCTGTTCAAGTATTTCACCCATTGGGTAAAAAAGCAGGTCCCACAGGTCCAGGGGCACCCGCAGAATCCATTACACTTGGAAATAAGCTTGGACCAATGCAAGGACGCCAAAGCCAGACTTCTGCTTCTCATGTTCAGTGGTCTCTTACTGATGCGATTAAAAGGTTCATGGCCAAAAAACAGGACAGTATTTCTGGAATTAAAGGTGTCGGTATTAATGCCAGGCCTAGGCTATTTAAAATACATGAGTACACAAGACCTGACATTAAAACCAGTGAAATCAAACAACATGGGGAAAACAAAGCTTCAGTTATAGAGAATCCCAAACACTTCCCAGTGATATCCATAGAACAGGAAGCTGCAGTAAGATGCATTGAAAAGGTGAGCCAAACCACTATCCCCATTCCAGCTCCTGGCATTAAAACCAGTGAAATCAAACAACGTGGGGAAAACAAAGCTTCAGTTATAGAGAATCCCAAACACTTCCCAGTGATATCCATAGAACGGAAAGCTGCAGTGACATGCATTAAAAAGGTCAGCCAAACCACTATCCCCATTCAAGCTCCTTTCAACCAGAAGCACCAGCTTTCTAACCTGCAGCTTCCTATCAATGTACCCAGCAGAGTGGACAACTTCACTCCATCCTTCTGTCAACAGCCTCTCCAAGAGCTTGAGGTTTCCATACCTATTCCACCAGAACAGAGAGAGGAGAGAGAGGCTATGAAAAGGAAATCACAACTGGAGAGGGAGTAAGCCTGTCAACATACCTCCAAGGGGAGGCTACAGTGCTTTGTTCAGAGGCAGAAGGATCATAACATCTCTAAACGTTACGGATACCCACCATCCAGACTTATTTCCCCCATGAGATACTTAAGCCCTAAAAAAACAAAAAAAAACCCTGACTAATCTGTAACTGATGCCAAGCTATGTGGCTATCTGTAAATAAGATTTATATTTATAAGTCAGTTTGTAACATATTTTACTAAGAATATATTTAAAACTCTTCAATAAAATGTATCTATTTTCAATTGAACTCTTTATTTACTAAAGAAACTATTTACAAATGCCAAGGGTTATTGAAATTCTGCAAATTAACTTTAGATTACCCTCTTGATGATACGAGAGAGAGAGAGAGAGAGAGAGAGAGAGAGAGAGAGAGAGAGATAAGTAAGTCGGACCCCACTTATGAGAGAGAAACAGATAAATATTTAACTATATGCTTTGTCATGTTGTATGTTGTATGTATGTATGTACTGTATGTCTTTATTTATATAGCGCCATTTATGTAGAAAGCGCTTCACCGCAGTAATACACGTGACAATCATATAAATAATACAAATAACAGATCATGGGAATAAGTGCTTCAGACATAAAAGTAACATTTAGGAAAAGGAGTCCCTGCTCTGAAGAGCTTACAATCTAATTGGTAGGTAGAACATACAGAGACAGTAGGACGGCGTTCTGGTAAGTGCGTCTGCAATGGGCCAAGCTTTTTGTATGCGGTCTATAGTATCAGCCTCGGAGCTACTCACATGCTTCTTTAAGCAGATGTGTTAGAATGTGGGTCTTAAAGGTGGATAGAGAAGGTGCTAGTCGGGTATTGATGGGAAGGGCACTCCAGAGGTGAGGGCAGTCAGTGAGAAAGGTTTAAGGCGAGAGAGGGCTTTAGATACAAAAGGGGTAGATAGAAGACATCATTGGGCGGATCGCAAGAGTCGGGATGGTGCATAGCGAGAAATTAGAGCTGAGCTGTAAGGAGGGGCAGAAGAGTGTAAAGCTTTAAAAGTGAGGAGGAGAATTGAGTGTGAGATACGGGATTTGATAGGAAGCCAGGAGAGGGATTTCAGCAGGGGAGACGCTGAGACAGATTTAGGAAAGAGTAGAGTGATTCTGGCAGCAGCGTTTAGGATAGATTGTAGGGGAGACAGGTGAGAGGCAGTAAGACCGGACAGCAGAAGGTTCCAGTATTTGAGATGGTAGAGAATGAGGGTCTGTGTCAGAGTTTTAGCTGTCGAGCAACAGTGGAAGGGTGTATCTTGCGGAAGAAAAAACGACAGGTTTAGCTACCTTTTGAATGTGAGAGAGGAGTCTGTGACCCCCAGGGCAGCGTGCTTGGGCTACTGCATGTATAGTAGTTCTTCCAACAGTAATGTGGAAGGTGGTAGTAGGGCCAGGTTTGGCATGAAATATAAGGAGTTCTGTTTTTGACATGTTAAATTTAAGTCGGCGGAGGATCATGTTGCATTGGGCTTCTCTTCCTTGTGTTTATACTGTACAATGTCACATACCCAGTAGCACTCCTTAAGACAAATATATATGGTGAGGTGGGTCTGGGGTTGAGTTTACATGGGTTTGTGTGCGCAGATTTAAATTGTTTGGAGGTCTGTGACTCCTCCCCGTTTCCAAACTTACTCTGCCCACCTTTAAAGCAGCAGCCCAAGCTGTCGTTTAAAAAAAAAAAATCCCTTTGATATGTGCATCAATACAATCCACACATTGATAAGTAATTAGCTAAGTTGCGATTGATCGGTGAAGATTCGGCTCGGGGGTTGACTAAATGGTTGCCAGTGCAGCAGAAGAGGACCAAAAATGCAAAGTTCTCTGGGGTGATCATGTGACCAGGCAGTCACTGGATACAATTGAGTTTTGCACAGCTAGGGAGAGGGCAGTGTTCAAAAAAAGGGGGGGGGGGGTTGCCAGAGCCTGTTTCAAAATAGGAAGGGGATGTGACTTTGTAAATGGTTGCTATAGAAACAAAAAATGATTGTTACATTATGATACATTAAAATTTTAATTCAGAGTTGTTTAAAAAAAAGTACTACTACTAGTAGCATTATACTAAAAAATAATACAGATGCACAGTAATACCCTCTATAGATATACCAAGAATTGTTAAGTGTGAGTGTGTGTCTGAGTTTATGACATGTGGAAGGAAGGTGGAGGGGTGAGAGTCATGGCGAGGGGAGGGGGGTGAAGGAGAGACATGGTGAGGGGAGGGGGGTGAAAGAGACATGGCGAGGGGAGGAGGGTGAAAGAGAGACATAGGTAGGGGGTGATATAGAGACATGGGAATGGGTTTAAAAGAGAGACATGGGGAGGGGTGAAAGAGACATGGGGAGTGGGTGAAAGAGACATGGGGAGTGGGTGAAAGAGTCATGGGGAGCGGCGGTGAAGAGACATGGGAACAGGGGTAAAGAGACATGGGGAGCAGGGGTGAAGAGACATGGGAGCAGGGGTGAAGAGACATTGGGAGGGGAGGGTGAAAGAGACATGGGGAGGTGATCGAGAGACATTTAGAGGGGGGGTGATAGAGAGACATTTGGAGGGGGGGGATGATAGAGAAACACGGGGAGGGGGTGCAAGAGACATAGAGAGGGGGGTGAAAGAGAGCCATGGGGTGGGGCGTGAAAAAGAGACATGGGGAGAGGGGTGAAAGAGACATGGGGAGGGAGGCGATAGAGAGACATGGGGGGATGAAAGAGACATGGGGAGGGGGGGTGAAAGAAAGCCATGGGGAGGGTGGGTCCATGATCCTCAGTTGCTGGAAGAGTGGGCCCGGGTGAGTAGTTTTTTCTTCTTCACAGGTCCGGGAGATGTTGATCAGACGGCTTCTTAGGGTCAAATAAGACATGACAGACCTTATATAAGGCCTGTGACATCACATTTGACTGACAAATGATATATCCACCAATCTAATTGGTGGATGTACCATGTGATGGCTTCCATTTTATTTTTTGGCAGAAATGACATCATCTTAAGTGATTGGATAATAAAGGAACTATTGGATCTCAATATAAATGTAGAAAATATGCAGGGCCAAAGCTATGACAATGCTGCAAATATGCGGGGAAAGCATAATGGAGTTCAAAGACATGTTGAACATGAACCCACGTGCGTTTTATGTACCATGTAGTTCTCATTATTTGAACCTAGTGGTTAACAACACTGCCAAACCCAATATAGGTGCCATTTAATTTTTGGGCTTAATTCAACCGTTGTATAATTTCTTCCCCAGGTCCACCAACAGATAAATCATTCTTTTAAAATCCTTACCCAATTTAACACTAAAGAGAGTCTGTGAAACATGTTGGGAGCCTCGTATTGATGCAGTTAGACCAATTCGATACCACCTGGGAGCGCTCTATGTTGCATTAGTGTATATTAAAGAAGATGTGACATTTAAAAGTGAACATCATGGCCCCCAGAGTAGAGCTGTTGCGTACACTCTCGCAAAATGTATTTGTGACTAGAAATTCATATGTTGTGTAATATTTTGGTATGACATATTAAGTACAATCAATCCAGTGAACAAGCAGTCTATAAACTATGACAAAAACAAGTCCAAAGACCAAATCTGGGGCTCCAAAAAACAATCCCAACAGTAGATTTTGGGCCCTGTTTGTTTAAATCAAAAACACTACAGTAATGTCCAAGCCTTTGTCTCATAAATAGAGAGGTATCCTTACCAACTCCACTTATAAATGGTGTAAATGATCAGTCTAGGGGTTTACAGTATATACATGTAGAAAAGATGGCGCCTAGCTGGTTCTGCTCTGTTATTGAGCTATCACAAATCAGCTGTAAATGTTCACATGGAATGGCACCTAGTTAACTTTTTAAATCAATAACTGTAGACTTGCTAGTCGGCCAATATCATAGACTCTATCCTCAATAATAACAAAGTTCATTACAAGCGACTCTACGGAAAAACTCTTCGCCAGGCCATTTTGGATGACACCAAAGGAGATTATGAAACCAAAGGGTGCATCAGTTCAATCCTGCTCCTGTGGGTTGCTGCAGGGCACCTTTTGGTGTGTTGTTCGCTAGGGAGATAGTACAAAGTGAAAAATGTGCGATGCACAACCGGAACGAAAAAATAAATGAACTGGAGAGAGTGTACAGTAACTACACAATTTGCTTTTAATAACTCATCTAATCAAATGACCGCCAACAAAAGCGCGCGCACACAGAGGTTTTCAAACATCTCTATGGAGCTTGGTCCCACCCCCCGTTCGTGTCACGTGTCACTCACGCGCGGCGCGCTCACGGGACGATCGTGCACCACTCCCCAGCTGCGACACAACACCCGTAACAATGCCCACCTGTCTCCTGCGCTCTGCGTCCAATCACAGCTCCCGCGGGGCCACACCTCCGTTCCGCCTCTCACTTTCATTGCTCCAGTCCTCCTATTTAATCTCTGCTTGCTCAGTTACACATTGCTGAGCATAGACCATAGTAGCCTTGTGTTCCTACATTCCTGCTTTGCCTTGTGCCTTGCCTCTCTTGCTTTCAGTTTGACCTCATGTGTACCGACACGGCTAGACTCTTGGACGCTCTCTGTACAACGACCCCAGCTTGCCCTTGACTACCTGCATCTCTCCATCCCTGACCACGGATATAGGACATTCTTTTAACCCACCAGCTCCAACCCTCGACCTCGGCACAACGGACACCTACCGTTACTGGCACCTCCCCATGACCGCGGCAAGTATCTGGACTACCCTCTCTCTCCAACCCCGACCCGGCTACGCTGACAATCCAGGCGTGCCTCCACTGCTGTGGGTGCGCAGTTTCTACTTTCCCACCTCAGTACCGGGGGTCCGCCTTGTTCGTGGTGAGTGCAAGGGTCACAATTAGAGAGGGTTGGGGTTCCTTACAATGCATCTGATCTCAGACGCGCTATTAGAGAGGGTTGGGGCTCCTTTGAATGCATCTGATCTCAGACGCGCTATTAGAGAAAGTTGGGATTCCTTACAATGCAGATTTCAGACGCGCTGTTAGAGAGGGTTGGGGCTCCTTACAATGTATTTGATCAATGCATTGTAAGGAACCCCAACCCTCTCTAGTGTGTATTTGTGAACTGTAAGGTGCTTGACTAATACACTGGAAGAATATCATTGTTTTCGATTAAAAATATCAAAAAATGTGTTACTTTAACGAGCGCTTTCTCTTTTTTTGAATCTCCAATATACTATTTGCCAAGTGGGACTGATGAAATCACCAAAAACTACTGTAGCAGGTCCCCTTTGGTTGTCAATACGTTACTTTGAAGTGGAAGGGAGAGACCTACTGAGGCCAATATACTAAGCATCGCAAACTGAGCGGGGGGAGGGGTGGAGGGTTTCGGCGCATGTCAAACTTCAATTGCACTCGTGTACTAAGTTCAAATTTCTCCATCTGCGCCCAGCCCCAAAATACTGTTTAGCGCACAGAAATGGATTGCACTTGGTGTATAAAAGTCAATGGTACATACTAATATCTATATAAATATATATAGTGTTCGACAAATCACCTAAAAATCTACTCGCCCAACCAAAAAATCTACTCCCTAGTCCCGCCCCCAACCCCGCCCCCAACCCCGCTTTAAAATAAAACATATGAATAAAATCCATTTAAATGACAAATATATTTATTGTATTACATTATACTACAATTAGCCCTTGTTACGTGTGTGTGTGTGTGTGTGTCTGTTTAAATGTCGATCTAGAAATAAAAGCCAGGTGTGAATGACTAGTTTCCTGCACCCCTTAATCAGTGTCTGGATGCCCCCGCTTCACAATATCTAAAGCAGAACCCCCATTCACCTGCGCTCCGGCGTCATGACGTCACGTTGCCCTAGTAACGTGACGTCACATGACCTCACAGCGTCATTTTGATGCCGCGTTGCCATGGCGACGCAGGAAGGAAGCCGCCGGAGCCTAGGTAAGTGAAGGTTTACAGAGGCCCTGCAGCTCCCCCGGCACTTAATTTAAGTGCCTTCGGGAAGCGCGCGGGGCCTCTGTAAACCCCACGCCCCCCAGACGGCAGTCTTGCGCCCCGCGTGGGGGTCGCGCCCCCCAGTTTGCGCACCGCTGTTCTAGAAATCCAATCGGATAAGGCTCTTTCTGCACGCTTTTGCACAACTCCCAGCTACTAGAATATTCCCCTGTGTCTATCCAAGAGGAGGTTTTAGTGTACTGACAAAAAACATCCCAAAATAAATTGTAATTAAGGCTGCGAGGTGTCACTGTATATAGAACATAGATCCAGTAGCACTCTCATTGTAAAAGACTCATCTCTATCCCCCCACAAATAAGCAGGGGGACCCATTCAAAGCCCATAATGTGTATGTCTGAAGCATTAAAGCAAAGTGCAGTGCTGTACCAAAGTAGTAGTTTAGTTTAGACTGCCCTTGAATGGAGTTGAACACTTCCCCAGTGCTGGAATTAGACATAAAAGGTCTATGCAGCAACATAGAGTAGTTGTGTTTAGACGCATGGCTCTATTTTTTGGAGCAGAGCCGCAGCATATATACTGTACTGTAAGAACAGTTTCTTACTTCTGACGCGGTATGTTAGACTTATGGCACTTCAGATATGGAGGATTGTTTTGGGCAAATAAAAGGTTAAAAAAAAGTATCAGAGAAATGCAACTTGTGACGCATCTCATTTTAATCTGTGCACCATGTAACTGCCCCCAACTCATCCTACTCACTCTCCCCAAGGTGCAAATTGGGGCAGAGACGCAGAATGTGATACATCTGATTATAATCTGTGCACCATGTAACTCCCCCCAACTCCTTCTACTGACTCTCCCCAAGGTGCAAGCTGGGGCAGAGACGCAGACTGTGATACATCTCATTATAATCTGTGTGCCATGTAACTCCTCCCCAACTCCTCCTACTGACTCTCCCCAAGGTGCATGCTGGGGCAGAGACGCAGACTGTGATACATCTCATTATAATCTGTGATACTTTATCTTGCCATGAAGTCAATGCATTTGAACCCAGTGATACAGTATGTTGATCCCACTGCTGTCAGTGGCACTGTCCATATGTGTACTTGTGTCACCCAATGTATGTAATACAATGTATCACAGTAGCTGTGATTTTTATGACTGCTACTCAAGTTAACCACTTCTCAACCACTTGAAATTAAATGTCAACAGTAGCTGATTTCTCTATTATGACATCACGAGACAGTATCATTGAGCCTCCTAGGAGATGCCAGCAGCAGTGTTCTGTAATGACATCATGGAATCGCCTTAGAGACTGAGATAAATACACAAATGTAAACTTGTTTGTGCGTGACTTGAATTAGTTCCCGAAGGAAACCGTTAGTTTTGTGGACATCTCAGAGATAGGAAAAGAGTGGCGCTGTACAGAGAGACTAATTATCTCCACCTTAACTCTGTATCATGGCAGGTAGGAAGCAACGTGACCTTTACATACCCAAAAAGAAATGGATAATATCTATATTTCTGAACTGTTTACTTTCACAATGTTTTATGGGGTACAGAACAGATAACATGACTCCTATCAATGGATGGGAGAAAGAAGACGGATGGGGTGGGGGGCGGGGGGGAGGGACGGAGGTAGACAACACCCAGGGGGGTTAGGTACCTGGCCTTAATTGGATAATATTTTTTTTTATAAATGTCAAAACTGATTTATTATAGATACATACACACATATTTGTTTTATTGTATTTACTTTTATATCTGGCTTGTAATTCAAAATCTTAAATGATTTGAACAGTAATGTATAGAAAAGAACACATGTACTGTATACATAAATGTCAAAGCGGCAAACGTCTATGGGATCTATGGGATAGTAAAAAAAGACACAGGAACCTTAGTGTATACAGTAGGATTAGTTATGTATAAGGCATGCTTTTTCCTTGCCCTAAGTTTAGGTCAATAACTATTGGACCAATTCTACACCGTGGGGTGTAATGTTCGACTACTTTCAGCCATATCCTTAAATTATTGTCTACAGCAGTGTTTTTCAACCACGGATCCTAGGAACCCTAGGATTTCCCGGGCATCCCTAAAGGGTTCGCTGTAATTTTTAGGTCATTTTAAAATTGTACTTAATACAGAAGAATTTACAGTACAATGCATCTTATCTCAAACGCGCTATTGGAGAGGGTTGGGGTTCCTTACAATGCATCTGATCTCAGACGCGCTATTAGAGAGGGTTGGGGCTCCTGACAATGCATCTGATCTCAGAAGCGCTATTAGAGAGGATTGGGGTTCCTCACACTTCATCTGATCTCAGACGCACTATTAGATAGGGTTGGGGTATATTACAATGCATCTCATCTTAGACTCGTTGTTAGAGAGGGTTGGGGTCCCTCAGAATTTCACATATGGTTCCTTAACCAAAAAAAGGTTGGAAACCACTACTCTACAGTAATACAAAGGCCCCAAAAAAGACAAAGCCACAAAACGAGGGCAGAATCTGCCACTTGATTTACAGATATAGCTGACCTGAGTGCTCCTCCAGATACCTCAATATACCAGACGTCTCAGAATACCACACCATAATATTACCACAAAATACTACAGTAGGAACAGGCAATTTTTATGTATTTATTTTTATTTTTAAAGATCCAGTTCCGAAAGCTATGGTACATCTATATTTGTCATTGTGTTCATAGGTGGACATGAAAGCAGGTGATGGACTGCACAAGTTTTATATGCCAGTTGCCACTTTGTGTTGAAAACTACCTAGAAATAGTTTTCTGTCTGTGTTACATCCCAACACATCATATATGTATATGTATATGTATAAATATATATCTATATATATATTTATAGATTAAACCCCATATATTGAGCTAAAATGTACGGGTGCTCTGGTGTTTCAATACATAGCAATGCTATAGAAGGCAATCATGGAGCTTGCTTAAAAATGTATTTAAATATTGAAACTTCTGACCACTATTGATCAGAGTAGTGGTATGTAACATTGATAATCAAATAAATGTGTTTTCCCAGCAAGCCATTATCCCTGTTAGTGCTTGCTATTCATAACAAAACAAAGACCACCAAAAACTTTATTCAAAACCAGAACCAAAACCCCAAATATTTTAAAGGCAAAATAAAAATACCAAGCCAAGTGAGCATCTCTATGTATTTCATATGTATTTGATATCAAGAATATCTTTTAGCAGGTCTGTTAAAGCAGTCCTAACCCCCCAAAGTCAGGCTTTCAGGATATCCCAGCTTCAGCGGAGGTGGCTCAATCCGTCCCTGCTTCAGCACAGCTCGCTCAATCAGTCCCTGCTTCAGCACAGGTGACTCAATCAGAGGCTGATTGAGTGATTGGGCCACCTGTGCTAAAGCTGGAATATCCTGAAAAGTTGACCTATTGTGGGGGGTTTGATGACTGGAGTTGAGTCCCCGTGTGTTAAAGAAATGTGCCTTGATTGTGCTTTTCTGGCCCTTCACTTTTACCTTTCTTCCTTACAGATCAGTTTTTAAATTCCTCTGCTGTGAACCCTCCACCGACCTGCAGTGCTCCTGCAGTCACCACTGCTTACCCTTCATGGAGCAACCGCTTCCACCCAGTAGGGAGGAATACAGAAGTCTACAGACATGGGGCCCAAGGCATGATTTTGGAACAAGGGTCTGCAGGAACACCAATGTATCTACAGCAGATACCACAGGCAACACGCGCTTACCCTCGTGTATCGGACATGAACGGAGGATTCTACCACACTGCTACAGGAGGATACACAGGATTTGCAGGACAGGTTAGGGGAGAAGCCACAACGCAGCCTGTTACTTTCCGTCCCAACACACATTTGGAAAGACGTGCTACAATAGGGCCTTGTATAATGGCCACCCAGTATGCACAACTTCAGCAGCCACCATTCATACCCCTTAGAGGAATGCAGACCTTACAAGGTGAGATATGGAGAATCTTTACTAATCATTGTTCAAAATCTTCTCCTTGACCGATACCATTACCTGTTATAAAGATCTTTAATTACGGTCATTCGCCACTGTAGTGTTACAAATATATAGAACTCTACAGTATGTAGTCCTCGCCAATACTGAAGGGATTAAGCATGTGTTTGCTTTTCTTCCTTTGTGTTATTATGTACAATGTGTTGGTATTTATGATAATTGATTATTTCTCCTTTTTGATTTTGTTACAGTGTGTCAGACCTCGCTTGGAGCCCAACATATTTCCCAGGCCAGTTTAATTACACAAGGAGCAGTTCAGCTTGCTGCTAATGAAAAAAGTGAACCACCTCTAATGTACCCAACTCAACCAGCTCGGAAGCTGAGCCACCTCTCAAAGTTACATATTGATGTGCAAAGCAACAAAGAGTTATATGTGCCAGTGTGGAAAAGGGGTGGGTTAAAAGATATGGCGAAGAGATCTTCAGAGGTGAAGGCCCCCTCACATATTGCTCAGAAGGTTCGTAATAACGTGCTGAGTTCAGTGAAGACTGAGTGTCCGTCAAAGTCTGAGGGGGTACCAAAGTGCTCCAAAGTGGAAACAAAGAAGAAAAAGATCCTTTATTCAGCTGCAAAGGATCAAGTCCCTCAAACTGCACTGCAAAAGAAGGTAAAACCAATGTCAAAGCCAGTAAATCATTCTTCTGCTCCTATACCAGGGAAGTCACCCCATGGCCCACAATCTGGTGACGAGGCTGTTCTGTTAAAAAAGATGAAACGGGTTTGTCTCTCAGGTGCCCACATTTCCAATAAGGTATCTGAAAAGATGCAGCAAAGCCGTGAAGGTACAATGGATGCAAAGACACCTGCTGTTACTCATATTAATCCTAAACTGAAGAAAACTCAGGAGATAGGGATCAAACGTAAAGATGCAAAGACTCCTGCAGTTACTCATAATCCTGAGCGGAAGACACCTCAGGAGATGGGGATCAAACTTAAAAATGCAAAGACTCCTGCAGTTACTCATTGTCCTGAGCGGAAGACACCTCAGGAGATCGGGATCAAACGTAAATATGCAAAAACACCTGCTGTTACTCATAGTCCTGAGCGGAAGACACCTCAGGAGATGGGGATCAAATGTAAAGATGCAAAGTCTCCTGCAGTTACTCATAGTCCTGAGCGGAAGACACCTCAAGAGATGGGGATCAAACGTAAACAGAACAGCAATATTAAGCAGCTAGTGAAGAAAACAAAGAACCAGACCAGCGTTTTCAGTTTTGAGCAAGCGCTGGCTTGTGGTACTGATAATAACCCCAAAGCTCTCAAAAGAAAAAGTGCTAATCAGCCTGGAGTGAATTCAGAAGTTCTTGGGAAGGGCAAGAAGTCATTGGAACCTTCTGAACAAGGAAAGGTGAAAGCCCATCACAGCAACATCAGCCTCCAAATGATTAACTCTGTTCAAGTATTTCACCCATTGGGTAAAAAAGCAGGTCCCACAGGTCCAGGGGCACCCGCAGAATCCATTACACTTGGAAATAAGCTTGGACCAATGCAAGGACGCCAAAGCCAGACTTCTGCTTCTCATGTTCAGTGGTCTCTTACTGATGCGATTAAAAGGTTCATGGCCAAAAAACAGGACAGTATTTCTGGAATTAAAGGTGTCGGTATTAATGCCAGGCCTAGGCTATTTAAAATACATGAGTACACAAGACCTGACATTAAAACCAGTGAAATCAAACAACATGGGGAAAACAAAGCTTCAGTTATAGAGAATCCCAAACACTTCCCAGTGATATCCATAGAACAGGAAGCTGCAGTAAGATGCATTGAAAAGGTGAGCCAAACCACTATCCCCATTCCAGCTCCTGGCATTAAAACCAGTGAAATCAAACAACGTGGGGAAAACAAAGCTTCAGTTATAGAGAATCCCAAACACTTCCCAGTGATATCCATAGAACGGAAAGCTGCAGTGACATGCATTAAAAAGGTCAGCCAAACCACTATCCCCATTCAAGCTCCTTTCAACCAGAAGCACCAGCTTTCTAACCTGCAGCTTCCTATCAATGTACCCAGCAGAGTGGACAACTTCACTCCATCCTTCTGTCAACAGCCTCTCCAAGAGCTTGAGGTTTCCATACCTATTCCACCAGAACAGAGAGAGGAGAGAGAGGCTATGAAAAGGAAATCACAACTGGAGAGGGAGTAAGCCTGTCAACATACCTCCAAGGGGAGGCTACAGTGCTTTGTTCAGAGGCAGAAGGATCATAACATCTCTAAACGTTACGGATACCCACCATCCAGACTTATTTCCCCCATGAGATACTTAAGCCCTAAAAAAACAAAAAAAAACCCTGACTAATCTGTAACTGATGCCAAGCTCTGTGACTATCTGTAAATAAGATTTATATTTATAAGTCAGTTTGTAACATATTTTACTAAGAATATATTTAAAACTCTTCAATAAAATGTATCTATTTTCAATTGAACTCTTTATTTACTAAAGAAACTATTTACAAATGCCAAGGGTTATTGAAATTCTGCAAATTAACTTTAGATTACCCTCTTGATGATACGAGAGAGAGAGAGAGAGAGAGAGAGAGAGAGAGAGAGAGAGAGAGAGAGAGAGAGAGAGAGAGAGAGAGAGAGATAAGTAAGTCGGACCCCACTTATGAGAGAGAAACAGATAAATATTTAACTATATGCTTTGTCATGTTGTATGTTGTATGTATGTATGTACTGTATGTCTTTATTTATATAGCGCCATTTATGTAGAAAGCGCTTCACCGCAGTAATACACGTGACAATCATATAAATAATACAAATAACAGATCATGGGAATAAGTGCTTCAGACATAAAAGTAACATTTAGGAAAAGGAGTCCCTGCTCTGAAGAGCTTACAATCTAATTGGTAGGTAGAACATACAGAGACAGTAGGACGGCGTTCTGGTAAGTGCGTCTGCAATGGGCCAAGCTTTTTGTATGCGGTCTATAGTATCAGCCTCGGAGCTACTCACATGCTTCTTTAAGCAGATGTGTTAGAATGTGGGTCTTAAAGGTGGATAGAGAAGGTGCTAGTCGGGTATTGATGGGAAGGGCACTCCAGAGGTGAGGGCAGTCAGTGAGAAAGGTTTAAGGCGAGAGAGGGCTTTAGATACAAAAGGGGTAGATAGAAGACATCATTGGGCGGATCGCAAGAGTCGGGATGGTGCATAGCGAGAAATTAGAGCTGAGCTGTAAGGAGGGGCAGAAGAGTGTAAAGCTTTAAAAGTGAGGAGGAGAATTGAGTGTGAGATACGGGATTTGATAGGAAGCCAGGAGAGGGATTTCAGCAGGGGAGACGCTGAGACAGATTTAGGAAAGAGTAGAGTGATTCTGGCAGCAGCGTTTAGGATAGATTGTAGGGGAGACAGGTGAGAGGCAGTAAGACCGGACAGCAGAAGGTTCCAGTATTTGAGATGGTAGAGAATGAGGGTCTGTGTCAGAGTTTTAGCTGTCGAGCAACAGTGGAAGGGTGTATCTTGCGGAAGAAAAAACGACAGGTTTAGCTACCTTTTGAATGTGAGAGAGGAGTCTGTGACCCCCAGGGCAGCGTGCTTGGGCTACTGCATGTATAGTAGTTCTTCCAACAGTAATGTGGAAGGTGGTAGTAGGGCCAGGTTTGGCATGAAATATAAGGAGTTCTGTTTTTGACATGTTAAATTTAAGTCGGCGGAGGATCATGTTGCATTGGGCTTCTCTTCCTTGTGTTTATACTGTACAATGTCACATACCCAGTAGCACTCCTTAAGACAAATATATATGGTGAGGTGGGTCTGGGGTTGAGTTTACATGGGTTTGTGTGCGCAGATTTAAATTGTTTGGAGGTCTGTGACTCCTCCCCGTTTCCAAACTTACTCTGCCCACCTTTAAAGCAGCAGTCCAAGCTGTCGTTTAAAAAAAAAAAATCCCTTTGATATGTGCATCAATACAATCCACACATTGATAAGTAATTAGCTAAGTTGCGATTGATCGGTGAAGATTCGGCTCGGGGGTTGACTAAATGGTTGCCAGTGCAGCAGAAGAGGACCAAAAATGCAAAGTTCTCTGGGGTGATCATGTGACCAGGCAGTCACTGGATACAATTGAGTTTTGCACAGCTAGGGAGAGGGCAGTGTTCAAAAAAAGGGGGGGGGGTTGCCAGAGCCTGTTTCAAAATAGGAATGGGATGTGACTTTGTAAATGGTTGCTATAGAAACAAAAAATGATTGTTACATTATGATACATTAAAATTTTAATTCAGAGTTTTTTAAAAAAAAGTACTACTACTAGTAGCATTATACTAAAAAATAATACAGATGCACAGTAATACCCTCTATAGATATACCAAGAATTGTTAAGTGTGAGTGTGTGTGTGAGTTTATGACATGTGGAAGGAAGGTGGAGGGGTGAGAGTCATGGCGAGGGGAGGGGGGTGAAGGAGAGACATGGTGAGGGGAGGGGGGTGAAAGAGACATGGCGAGGGGAGGAGGGTGAAAGAGAGACATAGGTAGGGGGTGATATAGAGACATGGGAATGGGTTTAAAAGAGAGACATGGGGAGGGGTGAAAGAGACATGGGGAGTGGGTGAAAGAGACATGGGGAGTGGGTGAAAGAGTCATGGGGAGCGGCGGTGAAGAGACATGGGAACAGGGGTAAAGAGACATGGGGAGCAGGGGTGAAGAGACATGGGAGCAGGGGTGAAGAGACATTGGGAGGGGAGGGTGAAAGAGACATGGGGAGGTGATCGAGAGACATTTAGAGGGGGGGTGATAGAGAGACATTTGGAGGGGGGGGATGATAGAGAAACACGGGGAGGGGGTGCAAGAGACATAGAGAGGGGGGTGAAAGAGAGCCATGGGGTGGGGCGTGAAAAAGAGACATGGGGAGAGGGGTGAAAGAGACATGGGGAGGGAGGCGATAGAGAGACATGGGGGGATGAAAGAGACATGGGGAGGGGGGGTGAAAGAAAGCCATGGGGAGGGTGGGTCCATGATCCTCAGTTGCTGGAAGAGTGGGCCCGGGTGAGTAGTTTTTTCTTCTTCACAGGTCCGGGAGATGTTGATCAGACGGCTTCTTAGGGTCAAATAAGACATGACAGACCTTATATAAGGCCTGTGACATCACATTTGACTGACAAATGATATATCCACCAATCTAATTGGTGGATGTACCATGTGATGGCTTCCATTTTATTTTTTGGCAGAAATGACATCATCTTAAGTGATTGGATAATAAAGGAACTATTGGATCTCAATATAAATGTAGAAAATATGCAGGGCCAAAGCTATGACAATGCTGCAAATATGCGGGGAAAGCATAATGGAGTTCAAAGACATGTTGAACATGAACCCACGTGCGTTTTATGTACCATGTAGTTCTCATTATTTGAACCTAGTGGTTAACAACACTGCCAAACCCAATATAGGTGCCATTTAATTTTTGGGCTTAATTCAACCGTTGTATAATTTCTTCCCCAGGTCCACCAACAGATAAATCATTCTTTTAAAATCCTTACCCAATTTAACACTAAAGAGAGTCTGTGAAACATGTTGGGAGCCTCGTATTGATGCAGTTAGACCAATTCGATACCACCTGGGAGCGCTCTATGTTGCATTAGTGTATATTAAAGAAGATGTGACATTTAAAAGTGAACATCATGGCCCCCAGAGTAGAGCTGTTGCGTACACTCTCGCAAAATGTATTTGTGATTATAAATTCATATGTTGTGTAATATTTTGGTATGACATATTAAGTACAATCAATCCAGTGAACAAGCAGTCTATAAACTATGACAAAAACAAGTCCAAAGACCAAATCTGGGGCTCCAAAAAACAATCCCAACAGTAGATTTTGGGCCCTGTTTGTTTAAATCAAAAACACTACAGTAATGTCCAAGCCTTTGTCTCATAAATAGAGAGGTATCCTTACCAACTCCACTTATAAATGGTGTAAATGATCAGTCTAGGGGTTTACAGTATATACATGTAGAAAAGATGGCGCCTAGCTGGTTCTGCTCTGTTATTGAGCTATCACAAATCAGCTGTAAATGTTCACATGGAATGGCACCTAGTTAACTTTTTAAATCAATAACTGTAGACTTGCTAGTCGGCCAATATCATAGACTCTATCCTCAATAATAACAAAGTTCATTACAAGCGACTCTACGGAAAAACTCTTCGCCAGGCCATTTTGGATGACACCAAAGGAGATTATGAAACCAAAGGGTGCATCAGTTCAATCCTGCTCCTGTGGGTTGCTGCAGGGCACCTTTTGGTGTGTTGTTCGCTAGGGAGATAGTACAAAGTGAAAAATGTGCGATGCACAACCGGAACGAAAAAATAAATGAACTGGAGAGAGTGTACAGTAACTACACAATTTGCTTTTAATAACTCATCTAATCAAATGACCGCCAACAAAAGCGCGCGCACACAGAGGTTTTCAAACATCTCTATGGAGCTTGGTCCCACCCCCCGTTCGTGTCACGTGTCACTCACGCGCGGCGCGCTCACGGGACGATCGTGCACCACTCCCCAGCTGCGACACAACACCCGTAACAATGCCCACCTGTCTCCTGCGCTCTGCGTCCAATCACAGCTCCCGCGGGGCCACACCTCCGTTCCGCCTCTCACTTTCATTGCTCCAGTCCTCCTATTTAATCTCTGCTTGCTCAGTTACACATTGCTGAGCATAGACCATAGTAGCCTTGTGTTCCTACATTCCTGCTTTGCCTTGCGCCTTGCCTCTCTTGCTTTCAGTTTGACCTCATGTGTACCGACACGGCTAGACTCTTGGACGCTCTCTGTATAACGACCCCAGCTTGCCCTCGACTACCTGCATCTCTCCATCCCTGACCACGGATATAGGACATTCTTTTAACCCACCAGCTCCAACCCTTGACCTCGGCACAACGGACATCTACCGTTACTGGCTCCTCCCCATGACCGCGGCAAGTATCTGGACTACCCTCTCTCTCCAACCCCGACCCGGCTACGCTGACAATCCAGGCGTGCCTCCACTGCTGTGGGTGCGCAGTTTCTACTTTCCCACCTCAGTACCGGGGGTCCGCCTTGTTCGTGGTGAGTGCAAGGGTCACAATTAGAGAGGGTTGGGGTTCCTTACAATGCATCTGATCTCAGACGCGCTATTAGAGAGGGTTGGGGCTCCTTTGAACGCATCTGATCTCAGACGCGCTATTAGAGAAAGTTGGGATTCCTTACAATGCAGATTTCAGACGCGCTGTTAGAGAGGGTTGGGGCTCCTTACAATGTATTTGATCAATGCATTGTAAGGAACCCCAACCCTCTCTAGTGTGTATTTGTGAACTGTAAGGTGCTTGACTAATACACTGGAAGAATATCATTGTTTTCGATTAAAAATATCAAAGAATGTGTTACTTTAACGAGCGCTTTCTCTTTTTTTGAATCTCCAATATACTATTTGCCAAGTGGGACTGATGAAATCACCAAAAACTACTGTAGCAGGTCCCCTTTGGTTGTCAATACGTTACTTTGAAGTGGAAGGGAGAGACCTACTGAGGCCAATATACTAAGCATCGCAAACTGAGCGGGGGGAGGGGTGGAGGGTTTCGGCGCATGTCAAACTTCAATTGCACTCGTGTACTAAGTTCAAATTTCTCCATCTGCGCCAAGCCCCAAAATACTGTTTAGCGCACAGAAATGGATTGCACTTGGTGTATAAAAGTCAATGGTACATACTAATATCTATATAAATATATACAGTGTTCGACAAATCACCCAAAAATCTACTCGCCCAACCAAAAAATCTACTCGCCACCTAGTCCCGCCCCCAACCCCGCCCCTAGTCCCGCCCCCAACCCCGCCCCCAGTCCCGCCCCCAACCCCGCCCCCAACCCCGCTTTAAAATAAAACATATGAATAAAATCCATTTAAATGACAAATATATTTATTGTATTACATTATACTACAATTAGCCCTTGTTACGTGTGTGTGTGTGTGTGTGTGTGTCTGTGTAAATGTCGATCTAGAAATAAAAGCCAGGTGTGAATGACTAGTTTCCTGCACCCCTTAATCAGTGTCTGGATGCCCCCGCTTCACAATATCTAAAGCAGAACCCCCATTCACCTGCGCTCCGGCGTCATGACGTCACGTTGCCCTAGTAACGTGACGTCACATGACTTCACAGCGTCATTTTGATGCCGCGTTGCCATGGCGACGCAGGAAGGAAGCCGCCGGAGCCTAGGTAAGTGAAGGTTTACAGAGGCCCTGCAGCTCCCCCGGCACTTAATTTAAGTGCCTTCGGGAAGCGCGCGGGGCCTCTGTAAACCCCACGCCCCCCAGACGGCAGTCTTGCGCCCCGCGTGGGGGTCGCGCCCCCCAGTTTGCGCACCGCTGTTCTAGAAATCCAATCGGATAAGGCTCTTTCTGCACGCTTTTGCACAACTCCCAGCTACTAGAATATCCCCCTGTGTCTATCCAAGAGGAGGTTTTAGTGTACTGACAAAAAACATCCCAAAATAAATTGTAATTAAGGCTGCGAGGTGTCACTGTATATAGAACATAGATCCAGTAGCACTCTCATTGTAAAAGACTCATCTCTATCCCCCCACAAATAAGCAGGGGGACCCATTCAAAGCCCATAATGTGTATGACTGAAGCATTAAAGCAAAGTGCAGTGCTGTACCAAAGTAGTAGTTTAGTTTAGACTGCCCTTGAATGGAGTTGAACCCTTCCCCAGTGCTGGAATTAGACATAAAAGGTCTATGCAGCAACATAGAGTAGTTGTGTTTAGACGCATGGCTCTATTTTTTGGAGCAGAGCCGCAGCATATATACTGTAAGAACAGTTTCTTACTTCTGACGCGGTATGTTAGACTTATGGCACTTCAGATATGGAGGATTGTTTTGGGCAAATAAAAGGTTAAAAAAAAGTATCAGAGAAATGCAACTTGTGACGCATCTCATTTTAATCTGTGCACCATGTAACTGCCCCCAACTCATCCTACTCACTCTCCCCAAGGTGCAAATTGGGGCAGAGACGCAGAATGTGATACATCTGATTATAATCTGTGCACCATGTAACTCCCCCCAACTCCTTCTACTGACTCTCCCCAAGGTGCAAGCTGGGGCAGAGACGCAGACTGTGATACATCTCATTATAATCTGTGTGCCATGTAACTCCTCCCCAACTCCTCCTACTGACTCTCCCCAAGGTGCATGCTGGGGCAGAGACGCAGACTGTGATACATCTCATTATAATCTGTGATACTTTATCTTGCCATGAAGTCAATGCATTTGAACCCAGTGATACAGTATGTTGATCCCACTGCTGTCAGTGGCACTGTCCATATGTGTACTTGTGTCACCCAATGTATGTAATACAATGTATCAGAGTAGCTGTGATTTTTATGACTGCTACTCAAGTTAACCACTTCTCAACCACTTGAAATTAAATGTCAACAGTAGCTGATTTCTCTATTATGACATCACGAGACAGTATCATTGAGCCTCCTAGGAGATGCCAGCAGCAGTGTTCTGTAATGACATCATGGAATCGCCTTAGAGACTGAGATAAATACACAAATGTAAACTTGTTTGTGCGTGACTTGAATTAGTTCCCGAAGGAAACCGTTAGTTTTGTGGACATCTCAGAGATAGGAAAAGAGTGGCGCTGTACAGAGAGACTAATTATCTCCACCTTAACTCTGTATCATGGCAGGTAGGAAGCAACGTGACCTTTACATACCCAAAAAGAAATGGATAATATCTATATTTCTGAACTGTTTACTTTCACAATGTTTTATGGGGTACAGAACAGATAACATGACTCCTATCAATGGATGGGAGAAAGAAGACGGATGGGGTGGGGGGCGGGGGGGAGGGACGGAGGTAGACAACACCCAGGGGGGTTAGGTACCTGGCCTTAATTGGATAATATTTTTTTTTATAAATGTCAAAACTGATTTATTATAGATACATACACACATATTTGTTTTATTGTATTTACTTTTATATCTGGCTTGTAATTCAAAATCTTAAATGATTTGAACAGTAATGTATAGAAAAGAACACATGTACTGTATACATAAATGTCAAAGCGGCAAACGTCTATGGGATCTATGGGATAGTAAAAAAAGACACAGGAACCTTAGTGTATACAGTAGGATTAGTTATGTATAAGGCATGCTTTTTCCTTGCCCTAAGTTTAGGTCAATAACTATTGGACCAATTCTACACCGTGGGGTGTAATGTTCGACTACTTTCAGCCATATCCTTAAATTATTGTCTACAGCAGTGTTTTTCAACCACGGATCCTAGGAACCCTAGGATTCCCCGGGCATCCCTAAAGGGTTCGCTGTAATTTTTAGGTCATTTTAAAATTGTACTTAATACAGAAGAATTTACAGTACAATGCATCTTATCTCAAACGCGCTATTGGAGAGGGTTGGGGTTCCTTACAATGCATCTGATCTCAGACGCGCTATTAGAGAGGGTTGGGGCTCCTTACAATGCATCTGATCTCAGAAGCGCTATTAGAGAGGATTGGGGTTCCTCACACTTCATCTGATCTCAGACGCACTATTAGATAGGGTTGGGGTATATTACAATGCATCTCATCTTAGACTCGTTGTTAGAGAGGGTTGGGGTCCCTCAGAATTTCACATATGGTTCCTTAACCAAAAAAAGGTTGGAAACCACTACTCTACAGTAATACAAAGGCCCCAAAAAAGACAAAGCCACAAAACGAGGGCAGAATCTGCCACTTGATTTACAGATATAGCTGACCTGAGTGCTCCTCCAGATACCTCAATATACCAGACGTCTCAGAATACCACACCATAATATTACCACAAAATACTACAGTAGGAACAGGCAATTTTTATGTTTTTATTTTTAAAGATCCAGTTCCGAAAGCTATGGTACATCTATATTTGTCATTGTGTTCATAGGTGGACATGAAAGCAGGTGATGGACTGCACAAGTTTTATATGCCAGTTGCCACTTTGTGTTGAAAACTACCTAGAAATAGTTTTCTGTCTGTGTTACATCCCAACACATCATATATGTATATGTATATGTATAAATATATATCTATATATATATTTATAGATTAAACCCCATATATTGAGCTAAAATGTACGGGTGCTCTGGTGTTTCAATACATAGCAATGCTATAGAAGGCAATCATGGAGCTTGCTTAAAAATGTATTTAAATATTGAAACTTCTGACCACTATTGATCAGAGTAGTGGTATGTAACATTGATAATCAAATAAATGTGTTTTCCCAGCAAGCCATTATCCCTGTTAGTGCTTGCTATTCATAACAAAACAAAGACCACCAAAAACTTTATTCAAAACCAGAACCAAAACCCCAAATATTTTAAAGGCAAAATAAAAATACCAAGCCAGGTGAGCATCTCTATGTATTTCATATGTATTTGATATCAAGAATATCTTTTAGCAGGTCTGTTAAAGCAGTCCTAACCCCCCAAAGTCAGGCTTTCAGGATATCCCAGCTTCAGCGGAGGTGGCTCAATCCGTCCCTGCTTCAGCACAGCTCGCTCAATCAGTCCCTGCTTCAGCACAGGTGACTCAATCAGAGGCTGATTGAGTGATTGGGCCACCTGTGCTAAAGCTGGAATATCCTGAAAAGTTGACCTATTGTGGGGGGTTTGATGACTGGAGTTGAGTCCCCGTGTGTTAAAGAAATGTGCCTTGAATGTGCTTTTCTGGCCCTTCACTTTTTCCTTTCTTCCTTACAGATCAGTTTTTAAATTCCTCTGCTGTGAACCCTCCACCGACCTGCAGTGCTCCTGCAGTCACCACTGCTTACCCTTCATGGAGCAACAGCTTCCACCCAGTAGGGAGGAATACAGAAGTCTACAGACATGGGGCCCAAGGCATGATTTTGCAACAAGGGTCTGCAGGAACACCAATGTATCTACAGCAGATCCCACAGGCAACACGCGCTTACCCTCGTGTATCGGACATGAACGGAGGATTCTACCACACTGCTACAGGAGGATACACAGGATTTGCAGGACAGGTTAGGGGAGAAGCCACAACGCAGCCTGTTACTTTCCGTCCCAACACACATTTGGAAAGACGTGCTACAATAGGGCCTTGTATAATGGCCACCCAGTATGCACAACTTCAGCAGCCACCATTCATACCCCTTAGAGGAATGCAGACCTTACAAGGTGAGATATGGAGAATCTTTACTAATCATTGTTCAAAATCTTCTCCTTGACCGATACCATTACCTGTTATAAAGATCTTTAATTACGGTCATTCGCCACTGTAGTGTTACAAAGATATAGAACTCTACAGTATGTAGTCCTCGCCAATACTGAAGGGATTAAGCATGTGTTTGCTTTTCTTCCTTTGTGTTATTATGTACAATGTGTTGGTATTTATGATAATTGATTATTTCTCCTTTTTGATTTTGTTACAGTGTGTCAGACCTCGCTTGGAGCCCAACATATTTCCCAGGCCAGTTTAATTACACAAGGAGCAGTTCAGCTTGCTGCTAATGAAAAAAGTGAACCACCTCTAATGTACCCAACTCAACCAGCTCGGAAGCTGAGCCACCTCTCAAAGTTACATATTGATGTGCAAAGCAACAAAGAGTTATATGTGCCAGTGTGGAAAAGGGGTGGGTTAAAAGATATGGCGAAGAGATCTTCAGAGGTGAAGGCCCCCTCACATATGGCTCAGAAGATTCGTAATAACGTGCTGAGTTCAGTGAAGACTGAGTGTCCGTCAAAGTCTGAGGGGGTACCAAAGTGCTCCAAAGTGGAAACAAAGAAGAAAAAGATCCTTTATTCAGCTGCAAAGGATCAAGTCCCTCAAACTGCACTGCAAAAGAAGGTAAAACCAATGTCAAAGCCAGTAAATCATTCTTCTGCTCCTATACCAGGGAAGTCACCCCATGGCCCACAATCTGGTGACGAGGCTGTTCTGTTAAAAAAGATGAAACGTGTTTGTCTCTCAGGTGCCCACATTTCCAATAAGGTATCTGAAAAGATGCAGCAAAGCCGTGAAGGTTCAATGGATGCAAAGACACCTGCTGTTACTCATATTAATCCTAAACTGAAGAAAACTCAGGAGATCGGGATCAAACGTAAAGATGCAAAGACTCCTGCAGTTACTCATAGTCCTGAGCGGAAGACACCTCAGGAGATGGGGATTGTTAGGACCAGTATGTCAGGCCAGAGTCTGCACTCATGTTAAGCTTCCATTTTGTCTGGTCATAACTAGTTAAGATTCTGTAGTCAGCCTTTTTGCTGAAATATAATTCATAAATGCACTCAGTTTCTCTGCTAAATTGCATTTCATTCTTCCTGGCCAGGATATCACTAGATACTTTTGTAAGGTCAATTTCCTGGTGTTTTAGTAGAATATAATAGCATAGTTCTCTGCAAGAAGCAAGGTAGTGAAATAAAGTTGCTAAGACTCAAGGTCTCTTTTGATAACAGACAATGAATAAGCTATGTATTCAGAACATTGCTTGTATTGAAAAGGGACACGTCTCAAAAGTCACGCCACTAATATGTCCTGCCCCTAAATCACGCCTCTAATCAAAGCTACGCCCAAGACACACCTAGTATACGCCCAGGACACGCCTATGATACGCCTCTAACCAATATCTTTTTTTATTCTGTATAAAAACCATTACCCTATGAGTAATAAATTGAGACAAAGGATTTGAAACCTGGCGTGCGTTACGTTTCATTTGGTTCGTCTCCCAGGCCTGATAAGGTTCATCAAAGATCGAAGATAACAGTTGCAGGGGGTGAAGCTTCCTGGGAAGTCTGCTGCAAACAGGTGCAGATAGTGTATCCAGTCACAAGGCTTCAGTGTACCTGGCAGAGGAAAGGTTCCTCTCGGTTCTGGAGCGTGGGTGAAGGAAAAACGGATTTTCCTTTCAGTTTTGGCGTCTAGAAGTGGGAAGTTCACAGAGGTTGTGAGTATATATGTAAATTTTTATATATGATGCTTCAGCCCCTCTGGGAATTTAATAGACCTAAATTGTGACTGAAGAATTGGGATAGGCCCTTTTAAACAGAATTTTTGGTTAGAGTCCAGTAAATTCTGTGCACGACTGGACTGTTATCTCTGATCTAGCTGAACGACCATTGTATATTGTGTAAGTATAAATATTGCAATTATTTGTCATAATTAAGCTGTTTTTCTTTAAGCCACTAATGGGTGCTTGCATGAGTAAGAATGACTCTGGACGGAAGCCTAGGAATGTACAATTTTTAAATGCGAGTGTAAATCTGGTCTGATTCCTGAGGAATTTGTTGCTCAGACAGCTAGTCATTACCCGTTTTGTCGAATATGCAGAAGGTTGTTCTCGGCAGAATAATGGTGTCTGTTTTAATTGTGGTGGTTTTGGTCATTGGCAGAGAGTGTGCCCATATCAGTGAGAAGCAGGGAAGTGCTGCTTTGCCCGTGGGGCTCAGAGTGAAAGTCTCTGTAAAAAAAAAAAAAAAAAAAACACCGCTACTTTATGTAGAGTTTGTTTGTAACCCTGATGAATTTTCTCCTGAATGATTTCTTGTGTGAGACACTGTATGGTCATGCTTATTAACATCTGTACAAAAAATATGAATATTAGTTGCTCATGATGAAATCTAAATTTTAAAAGGTTTTAAAAAGGTGTACACCGAATAAGGGAGAAATACCTCACAACGGAAGGGGAGTATATTTAGCTCAGTCCCTGGTTATAGTTTAAAAGGGTTATTCGTCCTGGCCAGGCGGATACTTTTTAAACCGGACACATTTCTTTTCGTGTGTGGTATTTCTATCTTAATAAAAGGAGGGGCACAGTCTCTCTCTTACAGTTTAAAGAATGCGAAGCATTCACATTAAAATTAACTAGCTGTGCTTAAGCAGTTTATTCATGAGTAAAATGGTAATGCAGAACTGTCTTCTTTTCCGTAAAGCAGTAAGATAACACATTTCAATTTTATTTCTACAGGATTAAGATATGTCTGGTTTGTTTTTGTTTAAAATGCTGGTAAGAGCTCATAAGCACTGTTTGAATTAATATATTGTATTATATATGTATATAACGCCATTAATGTACATAGCGCTTCAAAAGGAGGGTGTCCGTGGTGGCAGATGCTGCTGGGAGGTTGAGTGGTGTGAGGGGAGTGTGGTGATATATGTCTTTAGAAGCATGGAGGTCAGTTATTTTAGCGAGAATTGTCTCCGTTAAATAAGCAGTGTAGAAGCCATACAAGACAGGTAGGGTCAAGCTTGCTATTTATTTAGTCATGGTATAACTGTTGCATGTTTGAAGATATTTTGTTTAGTTTAAGAGAGGGCATAGTTAAAACGGGATAGCAATTGTATTGATGGAAGTTTGCAGGAATATGAGATTTCTTTCAGAAGGCATTCAGGGGAATGAGTGAAAGAATGTTGCATGCTCTTGTTGGCATAGACTTGGTGTTTATAAGTAATTTAAAATATTCCCGTTATTTAATCTTTGAAAGACCATACAAAATGCAGTTTTAGGACAGCCTGGAAAGCTTCATATTTAACATTAAAACTAACGTTAGAATCCCCTGCGTGAGGATTAATCCAGCAGTTAATATGAATTAGACAGCGAAACCCGTTATCTGTACTGTGAAATTTCTGGCTGTTTTCCCAGAAGAAAAAAAAAGGCGCTTTGAAAATTATTTTTTTTCTTTTTAAAGTCAGAGTGTCTTTTAAAGTTAATGCTGGCCGTGTGCTCAGCACTTTGCAAAGAGTTCAAAATTATTTGTCTATTTTAAAAGGAAATCTTTTGTTCAGGATTTCAGGATTTTTTCTTATATTGTAAATGCCACAGTTGTTAAAAGACCTACTGCAGGCTTTTTCTTTTAACACAAGCAGTAAATAATTTTGTAGTCACAACACATACAAATCTATTTACCAGTTTAATATTGCTATATATCAAAGCAACCTGTTTTCATAATTTTTTTTGTATTTTTGTATTTTTGTTCACATATATAGATAATATATGAACAAAAGAGGGGAGACACATACATAGGTTATTGAATTTATTATAGCAATGTTAACTCCAAGAGCTGACAGGCCCCTGGTAAATAATAATACCTTTGCAGATGTCACAGCAAAGCAGGTAGCAAGCCGTCCCTATGTTGAGGGATATATAATATCTGCCAAATTTATCATTTTGTAACCATTTATTTGTTTTTGGGTATGTCCTGGAAATAGAGTTAAAGGACAGGGGATATATTATTGCAAGTGTAATTGCATAAGTGAACAGGGTATATATTATATACAGGGCATTTCACATTTTTTTTAGCAGAATAGTTACAGTGGAGTGTTTGAGGTGAAAGCCAGGAGTGACTGTGGGTGTGGGACAATAGCCATGAGTGCAGGCTGTTGGGATGTTTGACTTGTGGGGCGAGTTTTAAGGTTAGTTAGTATTAAATGACTAAAAGGTTGACACCATTTGCATCAGAAAAAATGGCAGATGGCAGTTAGGTATGAATGAGAGTAAGTGTGTATTGGGAGAAGAGAGATTGATTTGTAGTTTGAGACAGTATTTTTGTCTCCATTTTTGAAGATTGGGACAACTCTAGCAGTTTTCCAGGTCTTAGGGATATGGCCTGCAGACAGAATAGAGTTGATTATGGAAGCAATTGGTTTGGCACAGGCTGAGGTACCAAGTTTTAGGAACTTGGATTGTAGCAAAGTCAAGTCCATATTGGTTGCTTAATTTAAAATTTGAGGAGCGTTAATAGGGAATATCTCTGTTTAATATTGTGGATGCTAATAATAGTAGTAACCATATTAATACAAGAATTTATTTCTAGGTATAAATTCTCTCCATATGAGACACTTATGGGATGAGTTATGACCATCAGTAGTTCAAAGTAACGAATTAAGGACCATGTTATTGGTAATAAAACAATTAATAAGTATTGCATGCAACTAATATATATTTTTGAGTCTTTCTAGGCACAGGTTAAAGCTGAAAGTGCACCAACGCAAGACGGGTTAATGGTCAAGCATTTTCTACGCAAGCACGCTCTTCATCCCAGATGAAAAGGCCATTTAGATGCTACTCATCACCAGCATTGCAGTAAAAATTTCTTATCATCATGGATACACATCAAGCACGTCAAAATAGTGCCAGCCTAGGCACAAACAGCTAATAAAGACAAAGACACAGCGCCTGCAAATAAGTGTTTTGATGGACACAATACTCTGTGACCACTAATCATCAAGGGAGAAAGGCTATAGGCAAAAATGTCCAGGCCTCAACACACGAACTTTGAACTTTTTATTTTTACAGGTTTTTATTATTTTTCAGTTACAATGTATGCTCCATTATGTTTGTGTAAGTGGCGTCCCATAAGGATGACAAAATAGTATAAGGTATTATTTGTTTAACTTTGTTTATTTTGTTTGGATTTCTAGGTTAATAGAATCTCCCTGCAGAATGATATCCCGGTGGGAGAATGCTTTATCAGTCAAACACACGGTTATGTTAATTGCTCACAGGTAGAGTAAGAAACAGAAGAGATGCACCCAATCACAAGTGCTAAAAAGTAGTCTATGGGAAGAATAAGTTTCAAGGAATTTATTCCCAAATGTAGGAGTTGAGTTACTGTATGACAGGTTTACAGGGATATCCTAAATCATACAGCCACAGACATTTACTCATTTGACCAAGAATAGGTTTAGTTTAAATTAATGACCCCGCAGAATAAAAATAGCCCTGGACTATATTTTAGCCTCAAAAGGAGGGGCATGTATGCGCCCTAGTTAAAGCGCAATGTTATGTATTTTATCCAGGATTTAGGGACCATGGGGACTTGGTGGTTGGATTCATTTGCTTTGAGCGAAGCTAGCGAATGTTTTTGTATGTGTGTGTTTGTCCTACTCATTGCTCTCTATGTATTAAGTACAGCAAAACTCTGATCCAGAAGTGCGTTGCAACCCCCACCGACGCTATGCCTCTCTGCGGTGATGATGTCGCCAGTCCCCCAGAAGAAGAGACCAAAGAAGAAATCAACTGGGCTGATATAATGGCCGGAAAAGAAAGGAATGAAGTTATGCACAACTTGGACATCTTGGTCCATCAGGACTATGAAACGGTTAACTGTTCTGTTCTTTAAATAGACTGTCTCTTAAGGATATGGGGGACTGAGAAGACTGGATATGAGGAAGGTGGGAGGTCACAAAGGGAAGTGAGTCAACCACAAGGAAAGGATCACGTCAGCCATTGTGACCAAAGCAGCCATCTTGGTCCGTTTTGCCATTCTGAGTAAATGCAGTATGAAAGATGTGTGCAAGAAGAATGTTTGTGCAGTCGCTCTTAGCAGAAATTAGCCCCCACCAATTCTCACAAATAGCTGACCCTTAGATTATGTGATATATTGAGATGTAAGCCATTTTCTAATCTATAGAAATATTTAATGATATATATATATATATATATATATATATATATATATATATATATCTCTATTGGTTGTGTGGCATGTGGGCCACTAAGATTGTACCCTGCAATCACACTGCCCCTTGTTATCTGGGTTTCATCCTTCCCACTTTCTATGTATCTGACACATTACCCCAAGGAAGGCTGAGAAATCGAAAAGATCTGACCAGGACCATTAGTCCAGCCCGCATTGCAGCTGGGGTTTTTATACCTAGTTTAGGTGTTCTGGATCTCTGTTCTAAATTAAGTGAGCTGATGGTAAATATTGATGATGCTCTTAATCAGACAAGTGATGCTATCATCCGTTTGACTAATGAACAAGAGCAGATCCGGACAGTATTATTACAGAATAGAATGGCTCTTGATTATTTGCTAGCCTCACAAGGAAGTGTTTGTAAACTTGTAGGACAGAAGTGCTGTGCCTATATTGAAGACGAGTCTGGCGCTATTCATAAAGATATGGATAAGTTACAGGAAATTCAGGCAAGGATGCGTAAAGAATCCTCAGGCCTTAGCTTAAATTGGATGTCAGGACTCACTAGTTGGATTGGAGAATTGGGTATGAAAATTCTCTATGGTTTTATTGTAGTGATTAGTATAATCGCAGCAATTTTTGTTATTTTTCACTGTGCTAAGTGTGCAATGCTTTCATTTGTCTCAAGGAAACCTTCAGTTTCATCTCACGCCATGTATGCGACTAATAATTCATATGTGGCCATGAACAGAGTCTATGATACTATTGGTTCCCATAAGGCCATTGTCATAGAGAAGCGTACCTAGTAAGGGTATTTGTTCTTTTAGAGAACAAAAAGGAGGGATTGTTAGGACCAGTATGTCAGGCCAGAGTCTGCACTCATGTTAAGCTTCCATTTTGTCTGGTCATAACTAGTTAAGATTCTGTAGTCAGCCTTTTTGCTGAAATATAATTCATAAATGCACTCAGTTTCTCTGCTAAATTGCATTTCATTCTTCCTGGCCAGGATATCACTAGATACTTTTGTAAGGTCAATTTCCTGGTGTTTTAGTAGAATATAATAGCATAGTTCTCTGCAAGAAGCAAGGTAGTGAAATAAAGTTGCTAAGACTCAAGGTCTCTTTTGATAACAGACAATGAATAAGCTATGTATTCAGAACATTGCTTGTATTGAAAAGGGACACGTCTCAAAAGTCACGCCACTAATATGTCCTGCCCCTAAATCACGCCTCTAATCAAAGCTACGCCCAAGACACACCTAGTATACGCCCAGGACACGCCTATGATACGCCTCTAACCAATATCTTTTTTTATTCTGTATAAAAACCATTACCCTATGAGTAATAAATTGAGACAAAGGATTTGAAACCTGGCGTGCGTTACGTTTCATTTGGTTCGTCTCCCAGGCCTGATAAGGTTCATCAAAGATCGAAGATAACAGTTGCAGGGCGTGAAGCTTCCTGGGAAGTCTGCTGCAAACAGGTGCAGATAGTGTATCCAGTCACAAGGCTTCAGTGTACCTGGCAGAGGAAAGGTTCCTCTCGGTTCTGGAGCGTGGGTGAAGGAAAAACGGATTTTCCTTTCAGGGATCAAACGTAAATATGCAAAAACTCCTGCAGTTACTCATAGTCCTGAGCGGAAGACACCTCAGGAGATGGGGATCAAACTTAAAAATGCAAAGACTCCTGCAGTTACTCATTGTCCTGAGCGGAAGACACCTCAGGAGATCGGGATCAAACGTAAATATGCAAAAACACCTGCTGTTACTCATAGTCCTGAGCGGAAGACACCTCAGGAGATGGGGATCAAATGTAAAGATGCAAAGTCTCCTGCAGTTACTCATAGTCCTGAGCGGAAGACACCTCAAGAGATAGGGATCAAACGTAAACAGAACAGCAATATTAAGCAGCTAGTGAAGAAAACAAAGAACCAGACCAGCGTTTTCAGTTTTGAGCAAGCGCTGGCTTGTGGTACTGATAATAACCCCAAAGCTCTCAAAAGAAAAAGTGCTAATCAGCCTGGAGTGAATTCAGAAGTTCTTGGGAAGGGCAAGAAGTCATTGGAACCTTCTGAACAAGGAAAGGTGAAAGCCCATCACAGCAACCTCAGCCTCCAAATGATTAACTCTGTTCAAGTATTTCACCCATTGGGTAAAAAAGCAGGTCCCACAGGTCCAGGGGCACCCGCAGAATCCATTACACTTGGAAATAAGCTTGGACCAATGCAAGGACGCCAAAGCCAGACTTCTGCTTCTCATGTTCAGTGGTCTCTTACTGATGCGATTAAAAGGTTCATGGCCAAAAAACAGGACAGTATTTCTGGAATTAAAGGTGTCGGTATTAATGCCAGGCCTAGGCTATTTAAAATACATGAGTACACAAGACCTGACATTAAAACCAGTGAAATCAAACAACATGGGGAAAACAAAGCTTCAGTTATAGAGAATCCCAAACACTTCCCAGTGATATCCATAGAACAGGAAGCTGCAGTAAGATGCATTGAAAAGGTGAGCCAAACCACTATCCCCATTCCAGCTCCTGGCATTAAAACCAGTGAAATCAAACAACGTGGGGAAAACAAAGCTTCAGTTATAGAGAATCCCAAACACTTCCCAGTGATATCCATAGAACGGAAAGCTGCAGTGACATGCATTAAAAAGGTCAGCCAAACCACTATCCCCATTCAAGCTCCTTTCAACCAGAAGCACCAGCTTTCTAACCTGCAGCTTCCTATCAATGTACCCAGCAGAGTGGACAACTTCACTCCATCCTTCTGTCAACAGCCTCTCCAAGAGCTTGAGGTTTCCATACCTATTCCACCAGAACAGAGAGAGGAGAGAGAGGCTATGAAAAGGAAATCACAACTGGAGAGGGAGTAAGCCTGTCAACATACCTCCAAGGGGAGGCTACAGTGCTTTGTTCAGAGGCAGAAGGATCATAACATCTCTAAACGTTACGGATACCCACCATCCAGACTTATTTCCCCCATGAGATACTTAAGCCCTAAAAAAACAAAAAAAAACCCTGACTAATCTGTAACTGATGCCAAGCTCTGTGACTATCTGTAAATAAGATTTATATTTATAAGTCAGTTTGTAACATATTTTACTAAGAATATATTTAAAACTCTTCAATAAAATGTATCTATTTTCAATTGAACTCTTTATTTACTAAAGAAACTATTTACAAATGCCAAGGGTTATTGAAATTCTGCAAATTAACTTTAGATTACCCTCTTGATGATACGAGAGAGAGAGAGAGAGAGAGAGAGAGAGAGAGAGAGAGAGAGAGAGAGAGAGAGAGAGAGAGAGAGATAAGTAAGTCGGACCCCACTTATGAGAGAGAAACAGATAAATATTTAACTATATGCTTTGTCATGTTGTATGTTGTATGTATGTATGTACTGTATGTCTTTATTTATATAGCGCCATTTATGTAGAAAGCGCTCCACCGCAGTAATACACGTGACAATCATATAAATAATACAAATAACAGATCATGGGAATAAGTGCTTCAGACATAAAAGTAACATTTAGGAAAAGGAGTCCCTGCTCTGAAGAGCTTACAATCTAATTGGTAGGTAGAACATACAGAGACAGTAGGACGGCGTTCTGGTAAGTGCGTCTGCAATGGGCCAAGCTTTTTGTATGCGGTCTATAGTATCAGCCTCGGAGCTACTCACATGCTTCTTTAAGCAGATGTGTTAGAATGTGGGTCTTAAAGGTGGATAGAGAAGGTGCTAGTCGGGTATTGATGGGAAGGGCACTCCAGAGGTGAGGGCAGTCAGTGAGAAAGGTTTAAGGCGAGAGAGGGCTTTAGATACAAAAGGGGTAGATAGAAGACATCATTGGGCGGATCGCAAGAGTCGGGATGGTGCATAGCGAGAAATTAGAGCTGAGCTGTAAGGAGGGGCAGAAGAGTGTAAAGCTTTAAAAGTGAGGAGGAGAATTGAGTGTGAGATACGGGATTTGGTAGGAAGCCAGGAGAGGGATTTCAGCAGGGGAGACGCTGAGACAGATTTAGGAAAGAGTAGAGTGATTCTGGCAGCAGCGTTTAGGATAGATTGTAGGGGAGACAGGTGAGAGGCAGTAAGACCGGACAGCAGAAGGTTCCAGTATTTGAGATGGTAGAGAATGAGGGTCTGTGTCAGAGTTTTAGCTGTCGAGCAACAGTGGAAGGGCGTATCTTGCGGAAGAAAAAACGACAGGTTTAGCTACCTTTTGAATGTGAGAGAGGAGTCTGTGACCCCCAGGGCAGCGTGCTTGGGCTACTGCATGTATAGTAGTTCTTCCAACAGTAATGTGGAAGGTGGTAGTAGGGCCAGGTTTGGCATGAAATATAAGGAGTTCTGTTTTTGACATGTTAAATTTAAGTCGGCGGAGGATCATGTTGCATTGGGCTTCTCTTCCTTGTGTTTATACTGTACAATGTCACATACCCAGTAGCACTCCTTAAGACAAATATATATGGTGAGGTGGGTCTGGGGTTGAGTTTACATGGGTTTGTGTGCGCAGATTTAAATTGTTTGGAGGTCTGTGACTCCTCCCCGTTTCCAAACTTACTCTGCCCACCTTTAAAGCAGCAGTCCAAGCTGTCGTTTAAAAAAAAAAAATCCCTTTGATATGTGCATCAATACAATCCACACATTGATAAGTAATTAGCTAAGTTGCGATTGATCGGTGAAGATTCGGCTCGGGGGTTGACTAAATGGTTGCCAGTGCAGCAGAAGAGGACCAAAAATGCAAAGTTCTCTGGGGTGATCATGTGACCAGGCAGTCACTGGATACAATTGAGTTTTGCACAGCTAGGGAGAGGGCAGTGTTCAAAAAAAGGGGGGGGGGGGTTGCCAGAGCCTGTTTCAAAATAGGAAGGGGATGTGACTTTGTAAATGGTTGCTATAGAAACAAAAAATGATTGTTACATTATGATACATTAAAATTTTAATTCAGAGTTGTTTAAAAAAAAGTACTACTACTAGTAGCATTATACTAAAAAATAATACAGATGCACAGTAATACCCTCTATAGATATACCAAGAATTGTTAAGTGTGAGTGTGTGTGTGAGTTTATGACATGTGGAAGGAAGGTGGAGGGGTGAGAGTCATGGCGAGGGGAGGGGGGTGAAGGAGAGACATGGTGAGGGGAGGGGGGTGAAAGAGACATGGCGAGGGGAGGAGGGTGAAAGAGAGACATAGGTAGGGGGTGATATAGAGACATGGGAATGGGTTTAAAAGAGAGACATGGGGAGGGGTGAAAGAGACATGGGGAGTGGGTGAAAGAGACATGGGGAGTGGGTGAAAGAGTCATGGGGAGCGGCGGTGAAGAGACATGGGAACAGGGGTAAAGAGACATGGGGAGCAGGGGTGAAGAGACATGGGAGCAGGGGTGAAGAGACATTGGGAGGGGAGGGTGAAAGAGACATGGGGAGGTGATCGAGAGACATTTAGAGGGGGGGTGATAGAGAGACATTTGGAGGGGGGGGATGATAGAGAAACACGGGGAGGGGGTGCAAGAGACATAGAGAGGGGGGTGAAAGAGAGCCATGGGGTGGGGCGTGAAAAAGAGACATGGGGAGAGGGGTGAAAGAGACATGGGGAGGGAGGCGATAGAGAGACATGGGGGGATGAAAGAGACATGGGGAGGGGGGGTGAAAGAAAGCCATGGGGAGGGTGGGTCCATGATCCTCAGTTGCTGGAAGAGTGGGCCCGGGTGAGTAGTTTTTTCTTCTTCACAGGTCCGGGAGATGTTGATCAGACGGCTTCTTAGGGTCAAATAAGACATGACAGACCTTATATAAGGCCTGTGACATCACATTTGACTGACAAATGATATATCCACCAATCTAATTGGTGGATGTACCATGTGATGGCTTCCATTTTATTTTTTGGCAGAAATGACATCATCTTAAGTGATTGGATAATAAAGGAACTATTGGATCTCAATATAAATGTAGAAAATATGCAGGGCCAAAGCTATGACAATGCTGCAAATATGCGGGGAAAGCATAATGGAATTCAAAGACATGTTGAACATGAACCCACGTGCGTTTTATGTACCATGTAGTTCTCATTATTTGAACCTAGTGGTTAACAACACTGCCAAACCCAATATAGGTGCCATTTAATTTTTGGGCTTAATTCAACCGTTGTATAATTTCTTCCCCAGGTCCACCAACAGATAAATCATTCTTTTAAAATCCTTACCCAATTTAACACTAAAGAGAGTCTGTGAAACATGTTGGGAGCCTCGTATTGATGCAGTTAGACCAATTCGATACCACCTGGGAGCGCTCTATGTTGCATTAGTGTATATTAAAGAAGATGTGACATTTAAAAGTGAACATCATGGCCCCCAGAGTAGAGCTGTTGCGTACACTCTCGCAAAATGTATTTGTGACTATAAATTCATATGTTGTGTAATATTTTGGTATGACATATTAAGTACAATCAATCCAGTGAACAAGCAGTCTATAAACTATGACAAAAACAAGTCCAAAGACCAAATCTGGGGCTCCAAAAAACAATCCCAACAGTAGATTTTGGGCCCTGTTTGTTTAAATCAAAAACACTACAGTAATGTCCAAGCCTTTGTCTCATAAATAGAGAGGTATCCTTACCAACTCCACTTATAAATGGTGTAAATGATCAGTCTAGGGGTTTACAGTATATACATGTAGAAAAGATGGCGCCTAGCTGGTTCTGCTCTGTTATTGAGCTATCACAAATCAGCTGTAAATGTTCACATGGAATGGCACCTAGTTAACTTTTTAAATCAATAACTGTAGACTTGCTAGTCGGCCAATATCATAGACTCTATCCTCAATAATAACAAAGTTCATTACAAGCGACTCTACGGAAAAACTCTTCGCCAGGCCATTTTGGATGACACCAAAGGAGATTATGAAACCAAAGGGTGCATCAGTTCAATCCTGCTCCTGTGGGTTGCTGCAGGGCACCTTTTGGTGTGTTGTTCGCTAGGGAGATAGTACAAAGTGAAAAATGTGCGATGCACAACCGGAACGAAAAAATAAATGAACTGGAGAGAGTGTACAGTAACTACACAATTTGCTTTTAATAACTCATCTAATCAAATGACCGCCAACAAAAGCGCGCGCACACAGAGGTTTTCAAACATCTCTATGGAGCTTGGTCCCACCCCCCGTTCGTGTCACGTGTCACTCACGCGCGGCGCGCTCACGGGACGATCGTGCACCACTCCCCAGCTGCGACACAACACCCGTAACAATGCCCACCTGTCTCCTGCGCTCTGCGTCCAATCACAGCTCCCGCGGGGCCACACCTCCGTTCCGCCTCTCACTTTCATTGCTCCAGTCCTCCTATTTAATCTCTGCTTGCTCAGTTACACATTGCTGAGCATAGACCATAGTAGCCTTGTGTTCCTACATTCCTGCTTTGCCTTGCGCCTTGCCTCTCTTGCTTTCAGTTTGACCTCATGTGTACCGACACGGCTAGACTCTTGGACGCTCTCTGTATAACGACCCCAGCTTGCCCTCGACTACCTGCATCTCTCCATCCCTGACCACGGATATAGGACATTCTTTTAACCCACCAGCTCCAACCCTCGACCTCGGCACAACGGACATCTACCGTTACTGGCTCCTCCCCATGACCGCGGCAAGTATCTGGACTACCCTCTCTCTCCAACCCCGACCCGGCTACGCTGACAATCCAGGCGTGCCTCCACTGCTGTGGGTGCGCAGTTTCTACTTTCCCACCTCAGTACCGGGGGTCCGCCTTGTTCGTGGTGAGTGCAAGGGTCACAATTAGAGAGGGTTGGGGTTCCTTACAATGCATCTGATCTCAGACGCGCTATTAGAGAGGGTTGGGGCTCCTTTGAATGCATCTGATCTCAGACGCGCTATTAGAGAAAGTTGGGATTCCTTACAATGCAGATTTCAGACGCGCTGTTAGAGAGGGTTGGGGCTCCTTACAATGTATTTGATCAATGCATTGTAAGGAACCCCAACCCTCTCTAGTGTGTATTTGTGAACTGTAAGGTGCTTGACTAATACACTGGAAGAATATCATTGTTTTCGATTAAAAATATCAAAGAATGTGTTACTTTAACGAGCGCTTTCTCTTTTTTTGAATCTCCAATATACTATTTGCCAAGTGGGACTGATGAAATCACCAAAAACTACTGTAGCAGGTCCCCTTTGGTTGTCAATACGTTACTTTGAAGTGGAAGGGAGAGACCTACTGAGGCCAATATACTAAGCATCGCAAACTGAGCGGGGGGAGGGGTGGAGGGTTTCGGCGCATGTCAAACTTCAATTGCACTCGTGTACTAAGTTCAAATTTCTCCATCTGCGCCCAGCCCCAAAATACTGTTTAGCGCACAGAAATGGATTGCACTTGGTGTATAAAAGTCAATGGTACATACTAATATCTATATAAATATATACAGTGTTCGACAAATCACCCAAAAATCTACTCGCCCAACCAAAAAATCTACTCGCCACCTAGTCCCGCCCCCAACCCCGCCCCTAGTCCCGCCCCCAACCCCGCCCCCAACCCCGCTTTAAAATAAAACATATGAATAAAATCCATTTAAATGACAAATATATTTATTGTATTACATTATACTACAATTAGCCCTTGTTACGTGTGTGTGTGTGTGTGTGTCTGTGTAAATGTCGATCTAGAAATAAAAGCCAGGTGTGAATGACTAGTTTCCTGCACCCCTTAATCAGTGTCTGGATGCCCCCGCTTCACAATATCTAAAGCAGAACCCCCATTCACCTGCGCTCCGGCGTCATGACGTCACGTTGCCCTAGTAACGTGACGTCACATGACCTCACAGCGTCATTTTGATGCCGCGTTGCCATGGCGACGCAGGAAGGAAGCCGCCGGAGCCTAGGTAAGTGAAGGTTTACAGAGGCCCTGCAGCTCCCCCGGCACTTAATTTAAGTGCCTTCGGGAAGCGCGCGGGGCCTCTGTAAACCCCACGCCCCCCAGACGGCAGTCTTGCGCCCCGCGTGGGGGTCGCGCCCCCCAGTTTGCGCACCGCTGTTCTAGAAATCCAATCGGATAAGGCTCTTTCTGCACGCTTTTGCACAACTCCCAGCTACTAGAATATCCCCCTGTGTCTATCCAAGAGGAGGTTTTAGTGTACTGACAAAAAACATCCCAAAATAAATTGTAATTAAGGCCGCGAGGTGTCACTGTATATAGAACATAGATCCAGTAGCACTCACATTGTAAAAGACTCATCTCTATCCCCCCACAAATAAGCAGGGGGACCCATTCAATACCCATAATGCGTATGTCTGAAGCATTAAAGCAAAGTGCAGTGCTGTACCAAAGTAGTAGTTTAGTTTAGACTGCCCTTGAATGGAGTTGAACACTTCCCCAGTGCTGGAATTAGACATAAAAGGTCTATGCAGCAACATAGAGTAGTTGTGTTTAGACGCATGGCTCTATTTTTTGGAGCAGAGCCGCAGCATATATACTGTAAGAACAGTTTCTTACTTCTGACGCGGTATGTTAGACTTATGGCACTTCAGATATGGAGGATTGTTTTGGGCAAATAAAAGGTTAAAAAAAAGTATCAGAGAAATGCAACTTGTGACGCATCTCATTTTAATCTGTGCACCATGTAACTGCCCCCAACTCATCCTACTCACTCTCCCCAAGGTGCAAATTGGGGCAGAGACGCAGAATGTGATACATCTGATTATAATCTGTGCACCATGTAACTCCCCCCAACTCCTTCTACTGACTCTCCCCAAGGTGCAAGCTGGGGCAGAGACGCAGACTGTGATACATCTCATTATAATCTGTGATACTTTATCTTGCCATGAAGTCAATGCATTTGAACCCAGTGATACAGTATGTTGATCCCACTGCTGTCAGTGGCACTGTCCATATGTGTACTTGTGTCACCCAATGTATGTAATACAATGTATCACAGTAGCTGTGATTTTTATGACTGCTACTCAAGTTAACCACTTCTCAACCACTTGAAATTAAATGTCAACAGTAGCTGATTTCTCTATTATGACATCACGAGACAGTATCATTGAGCCTCCTAGGAGATGCCAGCAGCAGTGTTCTGTAATGACATCATGGAATCGCCTTAGAGACTGAGATAAATACACAAATGTAAACTTGTTTGTGCGTGACTTGAATTAGTTCCCGAAGGAAACCGTTAGTTTTGTGGACATCTCAGAGATAGGAAAAGAGTGGCGCTGTACAGAGAGACTAATTATCTCCACCTTAACTCTGTATCATGGCAGGTAGGAAGCAACGTGACCTTTACATACCCAAAAAGAAATGGATAATATCTATATTTCTGAACTGTTTACTTTCACAATGTTTTATGGGGTACAGAACAGATAACATGACTCCTATCAATGGATGGGAGAAAGAAGACAGATGGGGTGGGGGGCGGGGGGGAGGGACGGAGGTAGACAACACCCAGGGGGGTTAGGTACCTGGCCTTAATTGGATAATATTTTTTTTTATAAATGTCAAAACTGATTTATTATAGATACATACACACATATTTGTTTTATTGTATTTACTTTTATATCTGGCTTGTAATTCAAAATCTTAAATGATTTGAACAGTAATGTATAGAAAAGAACACATGTACTGTATACATAAATGTCAAAGCGGCAAACGTCTATGGGATCTATGGGATAGTAAAAAAAGACACAGGAACCTTAGTGTATACAGTAGGATTAGTTATGTATAAGGCATGCTTTTTCCTTGCCCTAAGTTTAGGTCAATAACTATTGGACCAATTCTACACCGTGGGGTGTAATGTTCGACTACTTTCAGCCATATCCTTAAATTATTGTCTACAGCAGTGTTTTTCAACCACGGATCCTAGGAACCCTAGGATTCCCCGGGCATCCCTAAAGGGTTCGCTGTAATTTTTAGGTCATTTTAAAATTGTACTTAATACAGAAGAATTTACAGTACAATGCATCTTATCTCAAACGCGCTATTGGAGAGGGTTGGGGTTCCTTACAATGCATCTGATCTCAGACGCGCTATTAGAGAGGGTTGGGGCTCCTTACAATGCATCTGATCTCAGAAGCGCTATTAGAGAGGATTGGGGTTCCTCACACTTCATCTGATCTCAGACGCACTATTAGATAGGGTTGGGGTATATTACAATGCATCTCATCTTAGACTCGTTGTTAGAGAGGGTTGGGGTCCCTCAGAATTTCACATATGGTTCCTTAACCAAAAAAAGGTTGGAAACCACTACTCTACAGTAATACAAAGGCCCCAAAAAAGACAAAGCCACAAAACGAGGGCAGAATCTGCCACTTGATTTACAGATATAGCTGACCTGAGTGCTCCTCCAGATACCTCAATATACCAGACGTCTCAGAATACCACACCATAATATTACCACAAAATACTACAGTAGGAACAGGCAATTTTTATGTTTTTATTTTTATTTTTAAAGATCCAGTTCCGAAAGCTATGGTACATCTATATTTGTCATTGTGTTCATAGGTGGACATGAAAGCAGGTGATGGACTGCACAAGTTTTATATGCCAGTTGCCACTTTGTGTTGAAAACTACCTAGAAATAGTTTTCTGTCTGTGTTACATCCCAACACATCATATATGTATATGTATATGTATAAATATATATCTATATATATATTTATAGATTAAACCCCATATATTGAGCTAAAATGTACGGGTGCTCTGGTGTTTCAATACATAGCAATGCTATAGAAGGCAATCATGGAGCTTGCTTAAAAATGTATTTAAATATTGAAACTTCTGACCACTATTGATCAGAGTAGTGGTATGTAACATTGATAATCAAATAAATGTGTTTTCCCAGCAAGCCATTATCCCTGTTAGTGCTTGCTATTCATAACAAAACAAAGACCACCAAAAACTTTATTCAAAACCAGAACCAAAACCCCAAATATTTTAAAGGCAAAATAAAAATACCAAGCCAAGTGAGCATCTCTATGTATTTCATATGTATTTGATATCAAGAATATCTTTTAGCAGGTCTGTTAAAGCAGTCCTAACCCCCCAAAGTCAGGCTTTCAGGATATCCCAGCTTCAGCGGAGGTGGCTCAATCCGTCCCTGCTTCAGCACAGCTCGCTCAATCAGTCCCTGCTTCAGCACAGGTGACTCAATCAGAGGCTGATTGAGTGATTGGGCCACCTGTGCTAAAGCTGGAATATCCTGAAAAGTTGACCTATTGTGGGGGGTTTGATGACTGGAGTTGAGTCCCCGTGTGTTAAAGAAATGTGCCTTGATTGTGCTTTTCTGGCCCTTCACTTTTACCTTTCTTCCTTACAGATCAGTTTTTAAATTCCTCTGCTGTGAACCCTCCACCGACCTGCAGTGCTCCTGCAGTCACCACTGCTTACCCTTCATGGAGCAACAGCTTCCACCCAGTAGGGAGGAATACAGAAGTCTACAGACATGGGGCCCAAGGCATGATTTTGCAACAAGGGTCTGCAGGAACACCAATGTATCTACAGCAGATCCCACAGTCAACACGCGCTTACCCTCGTGTATCGGACATGAACGGAGGATTCTACCACACTGCTACAGGAGGATACACAGGATTTGCAGGACAGGTTAGGGGAGAAGCCACAACGCAGCCTGTTACTTTCCGTCCCAACACACATTTGGAAAGACGTGCTACAATAGGGCCTTGTATAATGGCCACCCAGTATGCACAACTTCAGCAGCCACCATTCATACCCCTTAGAGGAATGCAGACCTTACAAGGTGAGATATGGAGAATCTTTACTAATCATTGTTCAAAATCTTCTCCTTGACCGATACCATTACCTGTTATAAAGATCTTTAATTACGGTCATTCGCCACTGTAGTGTTACAAATATATAGAACTCTACAGTATGTAGTCCTCGCCAATACTGAAGGGATTAAGCATGTGTTTGCTTTTCTTCCTTTGTGTTATTATGTACAATGTGTTGGTATTTATGATAATTGATTATTTCTCCTTTTTGATTTTGTTACAGTGTGTCAGACCTCGCTTGGAGCCCAACATATTTCCCAGGCCAGTTTAATTACACAAGGAGCAGTTCAGCTTGCTGCTAATGAAAAAAGTGAACCACCTCTAATGTACCCAACTCAACCAGCTCGGAAGCTGAGCCACCTCTCAAAGTTACATATTGATGTGCAAAGCAACAAAGAGTTATATGTGCCAGTGTGGAAAAGGGGTGGGTTAAAAGATATGGCGAAGAGATCTTCAGAGGTGAAGGCCCCCTCACATATTGCTCAGAAGGTTCGTAATAACGTGCTGAGTTCAGTGAAGACTGAGTGTCCGTCAAAGTCTGAGGGGGTACCAAAGTGCTCCAAAGTGGAAACAAAGAAGAAAAAGATCCTTTATTCAGCTGCAAAGGATCAAGTCCCTCAAACTGCACTGCAAAAGAAGGTAAAACCAATGTCAAAGCCAGTAAATCATTCTTCTGCTCCTATACCAGGGAAGTCACCCCATGGCCCACAATCTGGTGACGAGGCTGTTCTGTTAAAAAAGATGAAACGTGTTTGTCTCTCAGGTGCCCACATTTCCAATAAGGTATCTGAAAAGATGCAGCAAAGCCGTGAAGGTACAATGGATGCAAAGACACCTGCTGTTACTCATATTAATCCTAAACTGAAGAAAACTCAGGAGATAGGGATCAAACGTAAAGATGCAAAGACTCCTGCAGTTACTCATAGTCCTGAGCGGAAGACACCTCAGGAGATGGGGATCAAACGTAAATATGCAAAAACTCCTGCAGTTACTCATAGTCCTGAGCGGAAGACACCTCAGGAGATGGGGATCAAACTTAAAAATGCAAAGACTCCTGCAGTTACTCATTGTCCTGAGCGGAAGACACCTCAGGAGATCGGGATCAAACGTAAATATGCAAAAACACCTGCTGTTACTCATAGTCCTGAGCGGAAGACACCTCAGGAGATGGGGATCAAATGTAAAGATGCAAAGTCTCCTGCAGTTACTCATAGTCCTGAGCGGAAGACACCTCAAGAGATGGGGATCAAACGTAAACAGAACAGCAATATTAAGCAGCTAGTGAAGAAAACAAAGAACCAGACCAGCGTTTTCAGTTTTGAGCAAGCGCTGGCTTGTGGTACTGATAATAACCCCAAAGCTCTCAAAAGAAAAAGTGCTAATCAGCCTGGAGTGAATTCAGAAGTTCTTGGGAAGGGCAAGAAGTCATTGGAACCTTCTGAACAAGGAAAGGTGAAAGCCCATCACAGCAACCTCAGCCTCCAAATGATTAACTCTGTTCAAGTATTTCACCCATTGGGTAAAAAAGCAGGTCCCACAGGTCCAGGGGCACCCGCAGAATCCAATACACTTGGAAATAAGCTTGGACCAATGCAAGGACGCCAAAGCCAGACTTCTGCTTCTCATGTTCAGTGGTCTCTTACTGATGCGATTAAAAGGTTCATGGCCAAAAAACAGGACAGTATTTCTGGAATTAAAGGTGTCGGTATTAATGCCAGGCCTAGGCTATTTAAAATACATGAGTACACAAGACCTGACATTAAAACCAGTGAAATCAAACAACATGGGGAAAACAAAGCTTCAGTTATAGAGAATCCCAAACACTTCCCAGTGATATCCATAGAACAGGAAGCTGCAGTAAGATGCATTGAAAAGGTGAGCCAAACCACTATCCCCATTCCAGCTCCTGGCATTAAAACCAGTGAAATCAAACAACGTGGGGAAAACAAAGCTTCAGTTATAGAGAATCCCAAACACTTCCCAGTGATATCCATAGAACGGAAAGCTGCAGTGACATGCATTAAAAAGGTCAGCCAAACCACTATCCCCATTCAAGCTCCTTTCAACCAGAAGCACCAGCTTTCTAACCTGCAGCTTCCTATCAATGTACCCAGCAGAGTGGACAACTTCACTCCATCCTTCTGTCAACAGCCTCTCCAAGAGCTTGAGGTTTCCATACCTATTCCACCAGAACAGAGAGAGGAGAGAGAGGCTATGAAAAGGAAATCACAACTGGAGAGGGAGTAAGCCTGTCAACATACCTCCAAGGGGAGGCTACAGTGCTTTGTTCAGAGGCAGAAGGATCATAACATCTCTAAACGTTACGGATACCCACCATCCAGACTTATTTCCCCCATGAGATACTTAAGCCCTAAAAAAACAAAAAAAAACCCTGACTAATCTGTAACTGATGCCAAGCTCTGTGACTATCTGTAAATAAGATTTATATTTATAAGTCAGTTTGTAACATATTTTACTAAGAATATATTTAAAACTCTTCAATAAAATGTATCTATTTTCAATTGAACTCTTTATTTACTAAAGAAACTATTTACAAATGCCAAGGGTTATTGAAATTCTGCAAATTAACTTTAGATTACCCTCTTGATGATACGAGAGAGAGAGAGAGAGAGAGAGAGAGAGAGAGAGAGAGAGAGAGAGAGAGAGAGAGAGAGAGAGAGAGAGAGAGAGAGAGAGAGAGAGAGAGAGATAAGTAAGTCGGACCCCACTTATGAGAGAGAAACAGATAAATATTTAACTATATGCTTTGTCATGTTGTATGTTGTATGTATGTATGTACTGTATGTCTTTATTTATATAGCGCCATTTATGTAGAAAGCGCTTCACTGCAGTAATACACGTGACAATCATATAAATAATACAAATAACAGATCATGGGAATAAGTGCTTCAGACATAAAAGTAACATTTAGGAAAAGGAGTCCCTGCTCTGAAGAGCTTACAATCTAATTGGTAGGTAGAACATACAGAGACAGTAGGACGGCGTTCTGGTAAGTGCGTCTGCAATGGGCCAAGCTTTTTGTATGCGGTCTATAGTATCAGCCTCGGAGCTACTCACATGCTTCTTTAAGCAGATGTGTTAGAATGTGGGTCTTAAAGGTGGATAGAGAAGGTGCTAGTCGGGTATTGATGGGAAGGGCACTCCAGAGGTGAGGGCAGTCAGTGAGAAAGGTTTAAGGCGAGAGAGGGCTTTAGATACAAAAGGGGTAGATAGAAGACATCATTGGGCGGATCGCAAGAGTCGGGATGGTGCATAGTGAGAAATTAGAGCTGAGCTGTAAGGAGGGGCAGAAGAGTGTAAAGCTTTAAAAGTGAGGAGGAGAATTGAGTGTGAGATACGGGATTTGATAGGAAGCCAGGAGAGGGATTTCAGCAGGGGAGACGCTGAGACAGATTTAGGAAAGAGTAGAGTGATTCTGGCAGCAGCGTTTAGGATAGATTGTAGGGGAGACAGGTGAGAGGCAGTAAGACCGGACAGCAGAAGGTTCCAGTATTTGAGATGGTAGAGAATGAGGGTCTGTGTCAGAGTTTTAGCTGTCGAGCAACAGTGGAAGGGTGTATCTTGCGGAAGAAAAAACGACAGGTTTAGCTACCTTTTGAATGTGAGAGAGGAGTCTGTGACCCCCAGGGCAGCGTGCTTGGGCTACTGCATGTATAGTAGTTCTTCCAACAGTAATGTGGAAGGTGGTAGTAGGGCCAGGTTTGGCATGAAATATAAGGAGTTCTGTTTTTGACATGTTAAATTTAAGTCGGCGGAGGATCATGTTGCATTGGGCTTCTCTTCCTTGTGTTTATACTGTACAATGTCACATACCCAGTAGCACTCCTTAAGACAAATATATATGGTGAGGTGGGTCTGGGGTTGAGTTTACATGGGTTTGTGTGCGCAGATTTAAATTGTTTGGAGGTCTGTGACTCCTCCCCGTTTCCAAACTTACTCTGCCCACCTTTAAAGCAGCAGTCCAAGCTGTCGTTTAAAAAAAAAAAAATCCCTTTGATATGTGCATCAATACAATCCACACATTGATAAGTAATTAGCTAAGTTGCGATTGATCGGTGAAGATTCGGCTCGGGGGTTGACTAAATGGTTGCCAGTGCAGCAGAAGAGGACCAAAAATGCAAAGTTCTCTGGGGTGATCATGTGACCAGGCAGTCACTGGATACAATTGAGTTTTGCACAGCTAGGGAGAGGGCAGTGTTCAAAAAAAGGGGGGGGGGTTGCCAGAGCCTGTTTCAAAATAGGAAGGGGATGTGACTTTGTAAATGGTTGCTATAGAAACAAAAAATGATTGTTACATTATGATACATTAAAATTTTAATTCAGAGTTGTTTAAAAAAAAGTACTACTACTAGTAGCATTATACTAAAAAATAATACAGATGCACAGTAATACCCTCTATAGATATACCAAGAATTGTTAAGTGTGAGTGTGTGTGTGAGTTTATGACATGTGGAAGGAAGGTGGAGGGGTGAGAGTCATGGCGAGGGGAGGGGGGTGAAGGAGAGACATGGTGAGGGGAGGGGGGTGAAAGAGACATGGCGAGGGGAGGAGGGTGAAAGAGAGACATAGGTAGGGGGTGATATAGAGACATGGGAATGGGTTTAAAAGAGAGACATGGGGAGGGGTGAAAGAGACATGGGGAGTGGGTGAAAGAGACATGGGGAGTGGGTGAAAGAGTCATGGGGAGCGGCGGTGAAGAGACATGGGAACAGGGGTAAAGAGACATGGGGAGCAGGGGTGAAGAGACATGGGAGCAGGGGTGAAGAGACATTGGGAGGGGAGGGTGAAAGAGACATGGGGAGGTGATCGAGAGACATTTAGAGGGGGGGTGATAGAGAGACATTTGGAGGGGGGGGATGATAGAGAAACACGGGGAGGAGGTGCAAGAGACATAGAGAGGGGGGTGAAAGAGAGCCATGGGGTGGGGCGTGAAAAAGAGACATGGGGAGAGGGGTGAAAGAGACATGGGGAGGGAGGCGATAGAGAGACATGGGGGGATGAAAGAGACATGGGGAGGGGGGGTGAAAGAAAGCCATGGGGAGGGTGGGTCCATGATCCTCAGTTGCTGGAAGAGTAGGCCCGGGTGAGTAGTTTTTTCTTCTTCACAGGTCCGGGAGATGTTGATCAGACGGCTTCTTAGGGTCAAATAAGACATGACAGACCTTATATAAGGCCTGTGACATCACATTTGACTGAAAAATGATATATCCACCAATCTAATTGGTGGATGTACCATGTGATGGCTTCCATTTTATTTTTTGGCAGAAATGACATCATCTTAAGTGATTGGATAATAAAGGAACTATTGGATCTCAATATAAATGTAGAAAATATGCAGGGCCAAAGCTATGACAATGCTGCAAATATGCGGGGAAAGCATAATGGAGTACAAAGACATGTTGAACATGAACCCACGTGCGTTTTATGTACCATGTAGTTCTCATTATTTGAACCTAGTGGTTAACAACACTGCCAAACCCAATATAGGTGCCATTTAATTTTTGGGCTTAATTCAACCGTTGTATAATTTCTTCCCCAGGTCCACCAACAGATAAATCATTCTTTTAAAATCCTTACCCAATTTAACACTAAAGAGAGTCTGTGAAACATGTTGGGAGCCTCGTATTGATGCAGTTAGACCAATTCGATACCACCTGGGAGCGCTCTATGTTGCAGTAGTGTATATTAAAGAAGATGTGACATTTAAAAGTGAACATCATGGCCCCCAGAGTTGAGCTGTTGCGTACACTCTCGCAAAATGTATTTGTGACTATAAATTCATATGTTGTGTAATATTTTGGTATGACATATTAAGTACAATCAATCCAGTGAACAAGCAGTCTATAAACTATGACAAAAACAAGTCCAAAGACCAAATCTGGGGCTCCAAAAAACAATCCCAACAGTAGATTTTGGGCCCTGTTTGTTTAAATCAAAAACACTACAGTAATGTCCAAGCCTTTGTCTCATAAATAGAGAGGTATCCTTACCAACTCCACTTATAAATGGTGTAAATGATCAGTCTAGGGGTTTACAGTATATACATGTAGAAAAGATGGCGCCTAGCTGGTTCTGCTCTGTTATTGAGCTATCACAAATCAGCTGTAAATGTTCACATGGAATGGCACCTAGTTAACTTTTTAAATCAATAACTGTAGACTTGCTAGTCGGCCAATATCATAGACTCTATCCTCAATAATAACAAAGTTCATTACAAGCGACTCTACGGAAAAACTCTTCGCCAGGCCATTTTGGATGACACCAAAGGAGATTATGAAACCAAAGGGTGCATCAGTTCAATCCTGCTCCTGTGGGTTGCTGCAGGGCACCTTTTGGTGTGTTGTTCGCTAGGGAGATAGTACAAAGTGAAAAATGTGCGATGCACAACCGGAACGAAAAAATAAATGAACTGGAGAGAGTGTACAGTAACTACACAATTTGCTTTTAATAACTCATCTAATCAAATGACCGGCAACAAAAGCGCGCGCACACAGAGGTTTTCAAACATCTCTATGGAGCTTGGTCCCACCCCCCGTTCGTGTCACGTGTCACTCACGCGCGGCGCGCTCACGGGACGATCGTGCACCACTCCCCAGCTGCGACACAACACCCGTAACAATGCCCACCTGTCTCCTGCGCTCTGCGTCCAATCACAGCTCCCGCGGGGCCACACCTCCGTTCCGCCTCTCACTTTCATTGCTCCAGTCCTCCTATTTAATCTCTGCTTGCTCAGTTACACATTGCTGAGCATAGACCATAGTAGCCTTGTGTTCCTACATTCCTGCTTTGCCTTGTGCCTTGCCTCTCTTGCTTTCAGTTTGACCTCATGTGTACCGACACGGCTAGACTCTTGGACGCTCTCTGTATAACGACCCCAGCTTGCCCTCGACTACCTGCATCTCTCCATCCCTGACCACGGATATAGGACATTCTTTTAACCCACCAGCTCCAACCCTCGACCTCGGCACAACGGACATCTACCGTTACTGGCTCCTCCCCATGACCGCGGCAAGTATCTGGACTACCCTCTCTCTCCAACCCCGACCCGGCTACGCTGACAATCCAGGCGTGCCTCCACTGCTGTGGGTGCGCAGTTTCTACTTTCCCACCTCAGTACCGGGGGTCCGCCTTGTTCGTGGTGAGTGCAAGGGTCACAATTAGAGAGGGTTGGGGTTCCTTACAATGCATCTGATCTCAGACGCGCTATTAGAGAGGGTTGGGGCTCCTTTGAATGCATCTGATCTCAGACGCGCTATTAGAGAAAGTTGGGATTCCTTACAATGCAGATTTCAGACGCGCTGTTAGAGAGGGTTGGGGCTCCTTACAATGTATTTGATCAATGCATTGTAAGGAACCCCAACCCTCTCTAGTGTGTATTTGTGAACTGTAAGGTGCTTGACTAATACACTGGAAGAATATCATTGTTTTCGATTAAAAATATCAAAGAATGTGTTACTTTAACGAGCGCTTTCTCTTTTTTTGAATCTCCAATATACTATTTGCCAAGTGGGACTGATGAAATCACCAAAAACTACTGTAGCAGGTCCCCTTTGGTTGTCAATACGTTACTTTGAAGTGGAAGGGAGAGACCTACTGAGGCCAATATACTAAGCATCGCAAACTGAGCGGGGGGAGGGGTGGAGGGTTTCGGCGCATGTCAAACTTCAATTGCACTCGTGTACTAAGTTCAAATTTCTCCATCTGCGCCCAGCCCCAAAATACTGTTTAGCGCACAGAAATGGATTGCACTTGGTGTATAAAAGTCAATGGTACATACTAATATCTATATAAATATATACAGTGTTCGACAAATCACCCAAAAATCTACTCGCCCAACCAAAAAATCTACTCGCCACCTAGTCCCGCCCCCAACCCCGCCCCTAGTCCCGCCCCCAACCCCGCCCCCAACCCCGCTTTAAAATAAAACATATGAATAAAATCCATTTAAATGACAAATATATTTATTGTATTACATTATACTACAATTAGCCCTTGTTACGTGTGTGTGTGTGTGTGTGTCTGTGTAAATGTCGATCTAGAAATAAAAGCCAGGTGTGAATGACTAGTTTCCTGCACCCCTTAATCAGTGTCTGGATGCCCCCGCTTCACAATATCTAAAGCAGAACCCCCATTCACCTGCGCTCCGGCGTCATGACGTCACGTTGCCCTAGTAACGTGACGTCACATGACCTCACAGCGTCATTTTGATGCCGCGTTGCCACGGCGACGCAGGAAGGAAGCCGCCGGAGCCTAGGTAAGTGAAGGTTTACAGAGGCCCTGCAGCTCCCCCGGCACTTAATTTAAGTGCCTTCGGGAAGCGCGCGGAGCCTCTGTAAACCCCACGCCCCCCAGACGGCAGTCTTGCGCCCCGCGTGGGGGTCGCGCCCCCCAGTTTGCGCACCGCTGTTCTAGAAATCCAATCGGATAAGGCTCTTTCTGCACGCTTTTGCACAACTCCCAGCTACTAGAATATCCCCCTGTGTCTATCCAAGAGGAGGTTTTAGTGTACAGACAAAAAACATCCCAAAATAAATTGTAATTAAGGCTGCGAGGTGTCACTGTATATAGAACATAGATCCAGTAGCACTCTCATTGTAAAAGACTCATCTCTATCCCCCCACAAATAAGCAGGGGGACCCATTCAAAGCCCATAATGTGTATGTCTGAAGCATTAAAGCAAAGTGCAGTGCTGTACCAAAGTAGTAGTTTAGTTTAGACTGCCCTTGAATGGAGTTGAACACTTCCCCAGTGCTGGAATTAGACATAAAAGGTCTATGCAGCAACATAGAGTAGTTGTGTTTAGACGCATGGCTCTATTTTTTGGAGCAGAGCCGCAGCATATATACTGTAAGAACAGTTTCTTACTTCTGACGCGGTATGTTAGACTTATGGCACTTCAGATATGGAGGATTGTTTTGGGCAAATAAAAGGTTAAAAAAAAGTATCAGAGAAATGCAACTTGTGACGCATCTCATTTTAATCTGTGCACCATGTAACTGCCCCCAACTCATCCTACTCACTCTCCCCAAGGTGCAAATTGGGGCAGAGACGCAGAATGTGATACATCTGATTATAATCTGTGCACCATGTAACTCCCCCCAACTCCTTCTACTGACTCTCCCCAAGGTGCAAGCTGGGGCAGAGACGCAGACTGTGATACATCTCATTATAATCTGTGTGCCATGTAACTCCTCCCCAACTCCTCCTACTGACTCTCCCCAAGGTGCATGCTGGGGCAGAGACGCAGACTGTGATACATCTCATTATAATCTGTGATACTTTATCTTGCCATGAAGTCAATGCATTTGAACCCAGTGATACAGTATGTTGATCCCACTGCTGTCAGTGGCACTGTCCATATGTGTACTTGTGTCACCCAATGTATGTAATACAATGTATCACAGTAGCTGTGATTTTTATGACTGCTACTCAAGTTAACCACTTCTCAACCACTTGAAATTAAATGTCAACAGTAGCTGATTTCTCTATTATGACATCACGAGACAGTATCATTGAGCCTCCTAGGAGATGCCAGCAGCAGTGTTCTGTAATGACATCATGGAATGGCCTTAGAGACTGAGATAAATACACAAATGTAAACTTGTTTGTGCGTGACTTGAATTAGTTCCCGAAGGAAACCGTTAGTTTTGTGGACATCTCAGAGATAGGAAAAGAGTGGCGCTGTACAGAGAGACTAATTATCTCCACCTTAACTCTGTATCATGGCAGGTAGGAAGCAACGTGACCTTTACATACCCAAAAAGAAATGGATAATATCTATATTTCTGAACTGTTTACTTTCACAATGTTTTATGGGGTACAGAACAGATAACATGACTCCTATCAATGGATGGGAGAAAGAAGACGGATGGGGTGGGGGGCGGGGGGGGAGGGACGGAGGTAGACAACACCCAGGGGGGTTAGGTACCTGGCCTTAATTGGATAATATTTTTTTTTATAAATGTCAAAACTGATTTATTATAGATACATACACACATATTTGTTTTATTGTATTTACTTTTATATCTGGCTTGTAATTCAAAATCTTAAATGATTTGAACAGTAATGTATAGAAAAGAACACATGTACTGTATACATAAATGTCAAAGCGGCAAACGTCTATGGGATCTATGGGATAGTAAAAAAAGACACAGGAACCTTAGTGTATACAGTAGGATTAGTTATGTATAAGGCATGCTTTTTCCTTGCCCTAAGTTTAGGTCAATAACTATTGGACCAATTCTACACCGTGGGGTGTAATGTTCGACTACTTTCAGCCATATCCTTAAATTATTGTCTACAGCAGTGTTTTTCAACCACGGATCCTAGGAACCCTAGGATTCCCCGGGCATCCCTAAAGGGTTCGCTGTAATTTTTAGGTCATTTTAAAATTGTACTTAATACAGAAGAATTTACAGTACAATGCATCTTATCTCAAACGCGCTATTGGAGAGGGTTGGGGTTCCTTACAATGCATCTGATCTCAGACGCGCTATTAGAGAGGGTTGGGGCTCCTTACAATGCATCTGATCTCAGAAGCGCTATTAGAGAGGATTGGGGTTCCTCACACTTCATCTGATCTCAGACGCACTATTAGATAGGGTTGGGGTATATTACAATGCATCTCATCTTAGACTCGTTGTTAGAGAGGGTTGGGGTCCCTCAGAATTTCACATATGGTTCCTTAACCAAAAAAAGGTTGGAAACCACTACTCTACAGTAATACAAAGGCCCCAAAAAAGACAAAGCCACAAAACGAGGGCAGAATCTGCCACTTGATTTACAGATATAGCTGACCTGAGTGCTCCTCCAGATACCTCAATATACCAGACGTCTCAGAATACCACACCATAATATTACCACAAAATACTACAGTAGGAACAGGCAATTTTTATGTTTTTATTTTTATTTTTAAAGATCCAGTTCCGAAAGCTATGGTACATCTATATTTGTCATTGTGTTCATAGGTGGACATGAAAGCAGGTGATGGACTGCACAAGTTTTATATGCCAGTTGCCACTTTGTGTTGAAAACTACCTAGAAATAGTTTTCTGTCTGTGTTACATCCCAACACATCATATATGTATATGTATATGTATAAATATATATCTATATATATATTTATAGATTAAACCCCATATATTGAGCTAAAATGTACGGGTGCTCTGGTGTTTCAATACATAGCAATGCTATAGAAGGCAATCATGGAGCTTGCTTAAAAATGTATTTAAATATTGAAACTTCTGACCACTATTGATCAGAGTAGTGGTATGTAACATTGATAATCAAATAAATGTGTTTTCCCAGCAAGCCATTATCCCTGTTAGTGCTTGCTATTCATAACAAAACAAAGACCACCAAAAACTTTATTCAAAACCAGAACCAAAACCCCAAATATTTTAAAGGCAAAATAAAAATACCAAGCCAAGTGAGCATCTCTATGTATTTCATATGTATTTGATATCAAGAATATCTTTTAGCAGGTCTGTTAAAGCAGTCCTAACCCCCCAAAGTCAGGCTTTCAGGATATCCCAGCTTCAGCGGAGGTGGCTCAATCCGTCCCTGCTTCAGCACAGCTCGCTCAATCAGTCCCTGCTTCAGCACAGGTGACTCAATCAGAGGCTGATTGAGTGATTGGGCCACCTGTGCTAAAGCTGGAATATCCTGAAAAGTTGACCTATTGTGGGGGGTTTGATGACTGGAGTTGAGTCCCCGTGTGTTAAAGAAATGTGCCTTGATTGTGCTTTTCTGGCCCTTCACTTTTACCTTTCTTCCTTACAGATCAGTTTTTAAATTCCTCTGCTGTGAACCCTCCACCGACCTGCAGTGCTCCTGCAGTCACCACTGCTTACCCTTCATGGAGCAACAGCTCCCACCCAGTAGGGAGGAATACAGAAGTCTACAGACATGGGGCCCAAGGCATGATTTTGCAACAAGGGTCTGCAGGAACACCAATGTATCTACAGCAGATCCCACAGGCAACACGCACTTACCCTCGTGTATCGGACATGAACGGAGGATTCTACCACACTGCTACAGGAGGATACACAGGATTTGCAGGACAGGTTAGGGGAGAAGCCACAACGCAGCCTGTTACTTTCCGTCCCAACACACATTTGGAAAGACGTGCTACAATAGGGGCTTGTATAATGGCCACCCAGTATGCACAACTTCAGCAGCCACCATTCATACCCCTTAGAGGAATGCAGACCTTACAAGGTGAGATATGGAGAATCTTTACTAATCATTGTTCAAAATCTTCTCCTTGACCGATACCATTACCTGTTATAAAGATCTTTAATTACGGTCATTCGCCACTGTAGTGTTACAAATATATAGAACTCTACAGTATGTAGTCCTCGCCAATACTGAAGGGATTAAGCATGTGTTTGCTTTTCTTCCTTTGTGTTATTATGTACAATGTGTTGGTATTTATGATAATTGATTATTTCTCCTTTTTGATTTTGTTACAGTGTGTCAGACCTCGCTTGGAGCCCAACATATTTCCCAGGCCAGTTTAATTACACAAGGAGCAGTTCAGCTTGCTGCTAATGAAAAAAGTGAACCACCTCTAATGTACCCAACTCAACCAGCTCGGAAGCTGAGCCACCTCTCAAAGTTACATATTGATGTGCAAAGCAACAAAGAGTTATATGTGCCAGTGTGGAAAAGGGGTGGGTTAAAAGATATGGCGAAGAGATCTTCAGAGGTGAAGGCCCCCTCACATATTGCTCAGAAGGTTCGTAATAACGTGCTGAGTTCAGTGAAGACTGAGTGTCCGTCAAAGTCTGAGGGGGTACCAAAGTGCTCCAAAGTGGAAACAAAGAAGAAAAAGATCCTTTATTCAGCTGCAAAGGATCAAGTCCCTCAAACTGCACTGCAAAAGAAGGTAAAACCAATGTCAAAGCCAGTAAATCATTCTTCTGCTCCTATACCAGGGAAGTCACCCCATGGCCCACAATCTGGTGACGAGGCTGTTCTGTTAAAAAAGATGAAACGTGTTTGTCTCTCAGGTGCCCACATTTCCAATAAGGTATCTGAAAAGATGCAGCAAAGCCGTGAAGGTACAATGGATGCAAAGACACCTGCTGTTACTCATATTAATCCTAAACTGAAGAAAACTCAGGAGATAGGGATCAAACGTAAAGATGCAAAGACTCCTGCAGTTACTCATAGTCCTGAGCGGAAGACACCTCAGGAGATGGGGATCAAACGTAAATATGCAAAAACTCCTGCAGTTACTCATAGTCCTGAGCGGAAGACACCTCAGGAGATGGGGATCAAACTTAAAAATGCAAAGACTCCTGCAGTTACTCATTGTCCTGAGCGGAAGACACCTCAGGAGATCGGGATCAAACGTAAATATGCAAAAACACCTGCTGTTACTCATAGTCCTGAGCGGAAGACACCTCAGGAGATGGGGATCAAATGTAAAGATGCAAAGTCTCCTGCAGTTACTCATAGTCCTGAGCGGAAGACACCTCAAGAGATGGGGATCAAACGTAAACAGAACAGCAATATTAAGCAGCTAGTGAAGAAAACAAAGAACCAGACCAGCGTTTTCAGTTTTGAGCAAGCGCTGGCTTGTGGTACTGATAATAACCCCAAAGCTCTCAAAAGAAAAAGTGCTAATCAGCCTGGAGTGAATTCAGAAGTTCTTGGGAAGGGCAAGAAGTCATTGGAACCTTCTGAACAAGGAAAGGTGAAAGCCCATCACAGCAACCTCAGCCTCCAAATGATTAACTCTGTTCAAGTATTTCACCCATTGGGTAAAAAAGCAGGTCCCACAGGTCCAGGGGCACCCGCAGAATCCATTACACTTGGAAATAAGCTTGGACCAATGCAAGGACGCCAAAGCCAGACTTCTGCTTCTCATGTTCAGTGGTCTCTTACTGATGCGATTAAAAGGTTCATGGCCAAAAAACAGGACAGTATTTCTGGAATTAAAGGTGTCGGTATTAATGCCAGGCCTAGGCTATTTAAAATACATGAGTACACAAGACCTGACATTAAAACCAGTGAAATCAAACAACATGGGGAAAACAAAGCTTCAGTTATAGAGAATCCCAAACACTTCCCAGTGATATCCATAGAACAGGAAGCTGCAGTAAGATGCATTGAAAAGGTGAGCCAAACCACTATCCCCATTCCAGCTCCTGGCATTAAAACCAGTGAAATCAAACAACGTGGGGAAAACAAAGCTTCAGTTATAGAGAATCCCAAACACTTCCCAGTGATATCCATAGAACGGAAAGCTGCAGTGACATGCATTAAAAAGGTCAGCCAAACCACTATCCCCATTCAAGCTCCTTTCAACCAGAAGCACCAGCTTTCTAACCTGCAGCTTCCTATCAATGTACCCAGCAGAGTGGACAACTTCACTCCATCCTTCTGTCAACAGCCTCTCCAAGAGCTTGAGGTTTCCATACCTATTCCACCAGAACAGAGAGAGGAGAGAGAGGCTATGAAAAGGAAATCACAACTGGAGAGGGAGTAAGCCTGTCAACATACCTCCAAGGGGAGGTTACAGTGCTTTGTTCAGAGGCAGAAGGATCATAACATCTCTAAACGTTACGGATACCCACCATCCAGACTTATTTCCCCCATGAGATACTTAAGCCCTAAAAAAACAAAAAAAAACCCTGACTAATCTGTAACTGATGCCAAGCTCTGTGACTATCTGTAAATAAGATTTATATTTATAAGTCAGTTTGTAACATATTTGACTAAGAATATATTTAAAACTCTTCAATAAAATGTATCTATTTTCAATTGAACTCTTTATTTACTAAAGAAACTATTTACAAATGCCAAGGGTTATTGAAATTCTGCAAATTAACTTTAGATTACCCTCTTGATGATACGAGAGAGAGAGAGAGAGAGAGAGAGAGAGAGAGAGAGAGAGAGAGAGAGAGAGAGAGAGAGAGAGATAAGTAAGTCGGACCCCACTTATGAGAGAGAAACAGATAAATATTTAACTATATGCTTTGTCATGTTGTATGTTGTATATATGTATGTACTGTATGTCTTTATTTATATAGCGCCATTTATGTAGAAAGCGCTTCACCGCAGTAATACACGTGACAATCATATAAATAATACAAATAACAGATCATGGGAATAAGTGCTTCAGACATAAAAGTAACATTTAGGAAAAGGAGTCCCTGCTCTGAAGAGCTTACAATCTAATTGGTAGGTAGAACATACAGAGACAGTAGGACGGCGTTCTGGTAAGTGCGTCTGCAATGGGCCAAGCTTTTTGTATGCGGTCTATAGTATCAGCCTCGGAGCTACTCACATGCTTCTTTAAGCAGATGTGTTAGAATGTGGGTCTTAAAGGTGGATAGAGAAGGTGCTAGTCGGGTATTGATGGGAAGGGCACTCCAGAGGTGAGGGCAGTCAGTGAGAAAGGTTTAAGGCGAGAGAGGGCTTTAGATACAAAAGGGGTAGATAGAAGACATCATTGGGCGGATCGCAAGAGTCGGGATGGTGCATAGCGAGAAATTAGAGCTGAGCTGTAAGGAGGGGCAGAAGAGTGTAAAGCTTTAAAAGTGAGGAGGAGAATTGAGTGTGAGATACGGGATTTGATAGGAAGCCAGGAGAGGGATTTCAGCAGGGGAGATGCTGAGACAGATTTAGGAAAGAGTAGAGTGATTCTGGCAGCAGCGTTTAGGATAGATTGTAGGGGAGACAGGTGAGAGGCAGTAAGACCGGACAGCAGAAGGTTCCAGTATTTGAGATGGTAGAGAATGAGGGTCTGTGTCAGAGTTTTAGCTGTCGAGCAACAGTGGAAGGGCGTATCTTGCGGAAGAAAAAACGACAGGTTTAGCTACCTTTTGAATGTGAGAGAGGAGTCTGTGACCCCCAGGGCAGCGTGCTTGGGCTACTGCATGTATAGTAGTTCTTCCAACAGTAATGTGGAAGGTGGTAGTAGGGCCAGGTTTGGCATGAAATATAAGGAGTTCTGTTTTTGACATGTTAAATTTAAGTCGGCGGAGGATCATGTTGCATTGGGCTTCTCTTCCTTGTGTTTATACTGTACAATGTCACATACCCAGTAGCACTCCTTAAGACAAATATATATGGTGAGGTGGGTCTGGGGTTGAGTTTACATGGGTTTGTGTGCGCAGATTTAAATTGTTTGGAGGTCTGTGACTCCTCCCCGTTTCCAAACTTACTCTGCCCACCTTTAAAGCAGCAGTCCAAGCTGTCGTTTAAAAAAAAAAAATCCCTTTGATATGTGCATCAATACAATCCACACATTGATAAGTAATTAGCTAAGTTGCGATTGATCGGTGAAGATTCGGCTCGGGGGTTGACTAAATGGTTGCCAGTGCAGCAGAAGAGGACCAAAAATGCAAAGTTCTCTGGGGTGATCATGTGACCAGGCAGTCACTGGATACAATTGAGTTTTGCACAGCTAGGGAGAGGGCAGTGTTCAAAAAAAGGGGGGGGGGGGTTGCCAGAGCCTGTTTCAAAATAGGAAGGGGATGTGACTTTGTAAATGGTTGCTATAGAAACAAAAAATGATTGTTACATTATGATACATTAAAATTTTAATTCAGAGTTGTTTAAAAAAAAGTACTACTACTAGTAGCATTATACTAAAAAATAATACAGATGCACAGTAATACCCTCTATAGATATACCAAGAATTGTTAAGTGTGAGTGTGTGTGTGAGTTTATGACATGTGGAAGGAAGGTGGAGGGGTGAGAGTCATGGCGAGGGGAGGGGGGTGAAGGAGAGACATGGTGAGGGGAGGGGGGTGAAAGAGACATGGCGAGGGGAGGAGGGTGAAAGAGAGACATAGGTAGGGGGTGATATAGAGACATGGGAATGGGTTTAAAAGAGAGACATGGGGAGGGGTGAAAGAGACATGGGGAGTGGGTGAAAGAGACATGGGGAGTGGGTGAAAGAGTCATGGGGAGCGGCGGTGAAGAGACATGGGAACAGGGGTAAAGAGACATGGGGGCAGGGGTGAAGAGACATTGGGAGGGGAGGGTGAAAGAGACATGGGGAGGTGATCGAGAGACATTTAGAGGGGGGGTGATAGAGAGACATTTGGAGGGGGGGGATGATAGAGAAACACGGGGAGGGGGTGCAAGAGACATAGAGAGGGGGGTGAAAGAGAGCCATGGGGTGGGGCGTGAAAAAGAGACATGGGGAGAGGGGTGAAAGAGACATGGGGAGGGAGGCGATAGAGAGACATGGGGGGATGAAAGAGACATGGGGAGGGGGGGTGAAAGAAAGCCATGGGGAGGGTGGGTCCATGATCCTCAGTTGCTGGAAGAGTGGGCCCGGGTGAGTAGTTTTTTCTTCTTCACAGGTCCGGGAGATGTTGATCAGACGGCTTCTTAGGGTCAAATAAGACATGACAGACCTTATATAAGGCCTGTGACATCACATTTGACTGACAAATGATATATCCACCAATCTAATTGGTGGATGTACCATGTGATGGCTTCCATTTTATTTTTTGGCAGAAATGACATCATCTTAAGTGATTGGATAATAAAGGAACTATTGGATCTCAATATAAATGTAGAAAATATGCAGGGCCAAAGCTATGAAAATGCTGCAAATATGCGGGGAAAGCATAATGGAGTTCAAAGACATGTTGAACATGAACCCACGTGCGTTTTATGTACCATGTAGTTCTCATTATTTGAACCTAGTGGTTAACAACACTGCCAAACCCAATATAGGTGCCATTTAATTTTTGGGCTTAATTCAACCGTTGTATAATTTCTTCCCCAGGTCCACCAACAGATAAATCATTCTTTTAAAATCCTTACCCAATTTAACACTAAAGAGAGTCTGTGAAACATGTTGGGAGCCTCGTATTGATGCAGTTAGACCAATTCGATACCACCTGGGAGCGCTCTATGTTGCATTAGTGTATATTAAAGAAGATGTGACATTTAAAAGTGAACATCATGGCCCCCAGAGTAGAGCTGTTGCGTACACTCTCGCAAAATGTATTTGTGACTATAAATTCATATGTTGTGTAATATTTTGGTATGACATATTAAGTACAATCAATCCAGTGAACAAGCAGTCTATAAACTATGACAAAAACAAGTCCAAAGACCAAATCTGGGGCTCCAAAAAACAATCCCAACAGTAGATTTTGGGCCCTGTTTGTTTAAATCAAAAACACTACAGTAATGTCCAAGCCTTTGTCTCATAAATAGAGAGGTATCCTTACCAACTCCACTTATAAATGGTGTAAATGATCAGTCTAGGGGTTTACAGTATATACATGTAGAAAAGATGGCGCCTAGCTGGTTCTGCTCTGTTATTGAGCTATCACAAATCAGCTGTAAATGTTCACATGGAATGGCACCTAGTTAACTTTTTAAATCAATAACTGTAGACTTGCTAGTCGGCCAATATCATAGACTCTATCCTCAATAATAACAAAGTTCATTACAAGCGACTCTACGGAAAAACTCTTCGCCAGGCCATTTTGGATGACACCAAAGGAGATTATGAAACCAAAGGGTGCATCAGTTCAATCCTGCTCCTGTGGGTTGCTGCAGGGCACCTTTTGGTGTGTTGTTCGCTAGGGAGATAGTACAAAGTGAAAAATGTGCGATGCACAACCGGAACGAAAAAATAAATGAACTGGAGAGAGTGTACAGTAACTACACAATTTGCTTTTAATAACTCATCTAATCAAATGACCGGCAACAAAAGCGCGCGCACACAGAGGTTTTCAAACATCTCTATGGAGCTTGGTCCCACCCCCCGTTCGTGTCACGTGTCACTCACGCGCGGCGCGCTCACGGGACGATCGTGCACCACTCCCCAGCTGCGACACAACACCCGTAACAATGCCCACCTGTCTCCTGCGCTCTGCGTCCAATCACAGCTCCCGCGGGGCCACACCTCCGTTCCGCCTCTCACTTTCATTGCTCCAGTCCTCCTATTTAATCTCTGCTTGCTCAGTCACACATTGCTGAGCATAGACCATAGTAGCCTTGTGTTCCTACATTCCTGCTTTGCCTTGCGCCTTGCCTCTCTTGCTTTCAGTTTGACCTCATGTGTACCGACACGGCTAGACTCTTGGACGCTCTCTGTATAACGACCCCAGCTTGCCCTCGACTACCTGCATCTCTCCATCCCTGACCACGGATATAGGACATTCTTTTAACCCACCAGCTCCAACCCTCGACCTCGGCACAACGGACATCTACCGTTACTGGCTCCTCCCCATGACCGCGGCAAGTATCTGGACTACCCTCTCTCTCCAACCCCGACCCGGCTACGCTGACAATCCAGGCGTGCCTCCACTGCTGTGGGTGCGCAGTTTCTACTTTCCCACCTCAGTACCGGGGGTCCGCCTTGTTCGTGGTGAGTGCAAGGGTCACAATTAGAGAGGGTTGGGGTTCCTTACAATGCATCTGATCTCAGACGCGCTATTAGAGAGGGTTGGGGCTCCTTTGAATGCATCTGATCTCAGACGCGCTATTAGAGAAAGTTGGGATTCCTTACAATGCAGATTTCAGACGCGCTGTTAGAGAGGGTTGGGGCTCCTTACAATGTATTTGATCAATGCATTGTAAGGAACCCCAACCCTCTCTAGTGTGTATTTGTGAACTGTAAGGTGCTTGACTAATACACTGGAAGAATATCATTGTTTTCGATTAAAAATATCAAAGAATGTGTTACTTTAACGAGCGCTTTCTCTTTTTTTGAATCTCCAATATACTATTTGCCAAGTGGGACTGATGAAATCACCAAAAACTACTGTAGCAGGTCCCCTTTGGTTGTCAATACGTTACTTTGAAGTGGACGGGAGAGACCTACTGAGGCCAATATACTAAGCATCGCAAACTGAGCGGGGGGAGGGGTGGAGGGTTTCGGCGCATGTCAAACTTCAATTGCACTCGTGTACTAAGTTCAAATTTCTCCATCTGCGCCCAGCCCCAAAATACTGTTTAGCGCACAGAAATGGATTGCACTTGGTGTATAAAAGTCAATGGTACATACTAATATCTATATAAATATATACAGTGTTCGACAAATCACCCAAAAATCTACTCGCCCAACCAAAAAATCTACTCGCCACCTAGTCCCGCCCCCAACCCCGCCCCTAGTTCCGCCCCCAACCCCGCTTTAAAATAAAACATATGAAAAAAATCCATTTAAATGACAAATATATTTATTGTATTACATTATACTACAATTAGCCCTTGTTACGTGTGTGTGTGTGTGTGTCTGTGTAAATGTCGATCTAGAAATAAAAGCCAGGTGTGAATGACTAGTTTCCTGCACCCCTTAATCAGTGTCTGGATGCCCCCGCTTCACAATATCTAAAGCAGAACCCCCATTCACCTGCGCTCCGGCGTCATGACGTCACGTTGCCCTAGTAACGTGACGTCACATGACCTCACAGCGTCATTTTGATGCCGCGTTGCCATGGCGACGCAGGAAGGAAGCCGCCGGAGCCTAGGTAAGTGAAGGTTTACAGAGGCCCTGCAGCTCCCCCGGCACTTAATTTAAGTGCCTTCGGGAAGCGCGCGGGGCCTCTGTAAACCCCACGCCCCCCAGACGGCAGTCTTGCGCCCCGCGTGGGGGTCGCGCCCCCCAGTTTGCGCACCGCTGTTCTAGAAATCCAATCGGATAAGGCTCTTTCTGCACGCTTTTGCACAACTCCCAGCTACTAGAATATCCCCCTGTGTCTATCCAAGAGGAGGTTTTAGTGTACTGACAAAAAACATCCCAAAATAAATTGTAATTAAGGCTGCGAGGTGTCACTGTATATAGAACATAGATCCAGTAGCACTCTCATTGTAAAAGACTCATCTCTATCCCCCCACAAATAAGCAGGGGGACCCATTCAAAGCCCATAATGTGTATGTCTGAAGCATTAAAGCAAAGTGCAGTGCTGTACCAAAGTAGTAGTTTAGTTTAGACTGCCCTTGAATGGAGTTGAACACTTCCCCAGTGCTGGAATTAGACATAAAAGGTCTATGCAGCAACATAGAGTAATTGTGTTTAGACGCATGGCTCTATTTTTTGGAGCAGAGCCGCAGCATATATACTGTAAGAACAGTTTCTTACTTCTGACGCGGTATGTTAGACTTATGGCACTTCAGATATGGAGGATTGTTTTGGGCAAATAAAAGGTTAAAAAAAAGTATCAGAGAAATGCAACTTGTGACGCATCTCATTTTAATCTGTGCACCATGTAACTGCCCCCAACTCATCCTACTCACTCTCCCCAAGGTGCAAATTGGGGCAGAGACGCAGAATGTGATACATCTGATTATAATCTGTGCACCATGTAACTCCCCCCAACTCCTTCTACTGACTCTCCCCAAGGTGCAAGCTGGGGCAGAGACGCAGACTGTGATACATCTCATTATAATCTGTGTGCCATGTAACTCCTCCCCAACTCCTCCTACTGACTCTCCCCAAGGTGCATGCTGGGGCAGAGACGCAGACTGTGATACATCTCATTATAATCTGTGATACTTTATCTTGCCATGAAGTCAATGCATTTGAACCCAGTGATACAGTATGTTGATCCCACTGCTGTCAGTGGCACTGTCCATATGTGTACTTGTGTCACCCAATGTATGTAATACAATGTATCACAGTAGCTGTGATTTTTATGACTGCTACTCAAGTTAACCACTTCTCAACCACTTGAAATTAAATGTCAACAGTAGCTGATTTCTCTATTATGACATCACGAGACAGTATCATTGAGCCTCCTAGGAGATGCCAGCAGCAGTGTTCTGTAATGACATCATGGAATGGCCTTAGAGACTGAGATAAATACACAAATGTAAACTTGTTTGTGCGTGACTTGAATTAGTTCCCGAAGGAAACCGTTAGTTTTGTGGACATCTCAGAGATAGGAAAAGAGTGGCGCTGTACAGAGAGACTAATTATCTCCACCTTAACTCTGTATCATGGCAGGTAGGAAGCAACGTGACCTTTACATACCCAAAAAGAAATGGATAATATCTATATTTCTGAACTGTTTACTTTCACAATGTTTTATGGGGTACAGAACAGATAACATGACTCCTATCAATGGATGGGAGAAAGAAGACGGATGGGGTGGGGGGCGGGGGGGAGGGACGGAGGTAGACAACACCCAGGGGGGTTAGGTACCTGGCCTTAATTGGATAATATTTTTTTTTATAAATGTCAAAACTGATTTATTATAGATACATACACACATATTTGTTTTATTGTATTTACTTTTATATCTGGCTTGTAATTCAAAATCTTAAATGATTTGAACAGTAATGTATAGAAAAGAACACATGTACTGTATACATAAATGTCAAAGCGGCAAACGTCTATGGGATCTATGGGATAGTAAAAAAAGACACAGGAACCTTAGTGTATACAGTAGGATTAGTTATGTATAAGGCATGCTTTTTCCTTGCCCTAAGTTTAGGTCAATAACTATTGGACCAATTCTACACCGTGGGGTGTAATGTTCGACTACTTTCAGCCATATCCTTAAATTATTGTCTACAGCAGTGTTTTTCAACCACGGATCCTAGGAACCCTAGGATTCCCCGGGCATCCCTAAAGGGTTCGCTGTAATTTTTAGGTCATTTTAAAATTGTACTTAATACAGAAGAATTTACAGTACAATGCATCTTATCTCAAACGCGCTATTGGAGAGGGTTGGGGTTCCTTACAATGCATCTGATCTCAGACGCGCTATTAGAGAGGGTTGGGGTTCCTTACAATGCATCTGATCTCAGAAGCGCTATTAGAGAGGATTGGGGTTCCTCACACTTCATCTGATCTCAGACGCACTATTAGATAGGGTTGGGGTATATTACAATGCATCTCATCTTAGACTCGTTGTTAGAGAGGGTTGGGGTCCCTCAGAATTTCACATATGGTTCCTTAACCAAAAAAAGGTTGGAAACCACTACTCTACAGTAATACAAAGGCCCCAAAAAAGACAAAGCCACAAAACGAGGGCAGAATCTGCCACTTGATTTACAGATATAGCTGACCTGAGTGCTCCTCCAGATACCTCAATATACCAGACGTCTCAGAATACCACACCATAATATTACCACAAAATACTACAGTAGGAACAGGCAATTTTTATGTTTTTATTTTTATTTTTAAAGATCCAGTTCCGAAAGCTATGGTACATCTATATTTGTCATTGTGTTCATAGGTGGACATGAAAGCAGGTGATGGACTGCACAAGTTTTATATGCCAGTTGCCACTTTGTGTTGAAAACTACCTAGAAATAGTTTTCTGTCTGTGTTACATCCCAACACATCATATATGTATATGTATATGTATAAATATATATCTATATATATATTTATAGATTAAACCCCATATATTGAGCTAAAATGTACGGGTGCTCTGGTGTTTCAATACATAGCAATGCTATAGAAGGCAATCATGGAGCTTGCTTAAAAATGTATTTAAATATTGAAACTTCTGACCACTATTGATCAGAGTAGTGGTATGTAACATTGATAATCAAATAAATGTGTTTTCCCAGCAAGCCATTATCCCTGTTAGTGCTTGCTATTCATAACAAAACAAAGACCACCAAAAACTTTATTCAAAACCAGAACCAAAACCCCAAATATTTTAAAGGCAAAATAAAAATACCAAGCCAAGTGAGCATCTCTATGTATTTCATATGTATTTGATATCAAGAATATCTTTTAGCAGGTCTGTTAAAGCAGTCCTAACCCCCCAAAGTCAGGCTTTCAGGATATCCCAGCTTCAGCGGAGGTGGCTCAATCCGTCCCTGCTTCAGCACAGCTCGCTCAATCAGTCCCTGCTTCAGCACAGGTGACTCAATCAGAGGCTGATTGAGTGATTGGGCCACCTGTGCTAAAGCTGGAATATCCTGAAAAGTTGACCTATTGTGGGGGGTTTGATGACTGGAGTTGAGTCCCCGTGTGTTAAAGAAATGTGCCTTGATTGTGCTTTTCTGGCCCTTCACTTTTACCTTTCTTCCTTACAGATCAGTTTTTAAATTCCTCTGCTGTGAACCCTCCACCGACCTGCAGTGCTCCTGCAGTCACCACTGCTTACCCTTCATGGAGCAACAGCTTCCACCCAGTAGGGAGGAATACTGAAGTCTACAGACATGGGGCCCAAGGCATGATTTTGCAACAAGGGTCTGCAGGAACACCAATGTATCTACAGCAGATCCCACAGGCAACACGCGCTTACCCTCGTGTATCGGACATGAACGGAGGATTCTACCACACTGCTACAGGAGGATACACAGGATTTGCAGGACAGGTTAGGGGAGAAGCCACAACGCAGCCTGTTACTTTCCGTCCCAACACACATTTGGAAAGACGTGCTACAATAGGGCCTTGTATAATGGCCACCCAGTATGCACAACTTCAGCAGCCACCATTCATACCCCTTAGAGGAATGCAGACCTTACAAGGTGAGATATGGAGAATCTTTACTAATCATTGTTCAAAATCTTCTCCTTGACCGATACCATTACCTGTTATAAAGATCTTTAATTACGGTCATTCGCCACTGTAGTGTTACAAATATATAGAACTCTACAGTATGTAGTCCTCGCCAATACTGAAGGGATTAAGCATGTGTTTGCTTTTCTTCCTTTGTGTTATTATGTACAATGTGTTGGTATTTATGATAATTGATTATTTCTCCTTTTTGATTTTGTTACAGTGTGTCAGACCTCGCTTGGAGCCCAACATATTTCCCAGGCCAGTTTAATTACACAAGGAGCAGTTCAGCTTGCTGCTAATGAAAAAAGTGAACCACCTCTAATGTACCCAACTCAACCAGCTCGGAAGCTGAGCCACCTCTCAAAGTTACATATTGATGTGCAAAGCAACAAAGAGTTATATGTGCCAGTGTGGAAAAGGGGTGGGTTAAAAGATATGGCGAAGAGATCTTCAGAGGTGAAGGCCCCCTCACATATTGCTCAGAAGGTTCGTAATAACGTGCTGAGTTCAGTGAAGACTGAGTGTCCGTCAAAGTCTGAGGGGGTACCAAAGTGCTCCAAAGTGGAAACAAAGAAGAAAAAGATCCTTTATTCAGCTGCAAAGGATCAAGTCCCTCAAACTGCACTGCAAAAGAAGGTAAAACCAATGTCAAAGCCAGTAAATCATTCTTCTGCTCCTATACCAGGGAAGTCACCCCATGGCCCACAATCTGGTGACGAGGCTGTTCTGTTAAAAAAGATGAAACGTGTTTGTCTCTCAGGTGCCCACATTTCCAATAAGGTATCTGAAAAGATGCAGCAAAGCCGTGAAGGTACAATGGATGCAAAGACACCTGCTGTTACTCATATTAATCCTAAACTGAAGAAAACTCAGGAGATAGGGATCAAACGTAAAGATGCAAAGACTCCTGCAGTTACTCATAGTCCTGAGCGGAAGACACCTCAGGAGATGGGGATCAAACGTAAATATGCAAAAACTCCTGCAGTTACTCATAGTCCTGAGCGGAAGACACCTCAGGAGATGGGGATCAAACTTAAAAATGCAAAGACTCCTGCAGTTACTCATTGTCCTGAGCGGAAGACACCTCAGGAGATCGGGATCAAACGTAAATATGCAAAAACACCTGCTGTTACTCATAGTCCTGAGCGGAAGACACCTCAGGAGATGGGGATCAAATGTAAAGATGCAAAGTCTCCTGCAGTTACTCATAGTTCTGAGCGGAAGACACCTCAAGAGATGGGGATCAAACGTAAACAGAACAGCAATATTAAGCAGCTAGTGAAGAAAACAAAGAACCAGACCAGCGTTTTCAGTTTTGAGCAAGCGCTGGCTTGTGGTACTGATAATAACCCCAAAGCTCTCAAAAGAAAAAGTGCTAATCAGCCTGGAGTGAATTCAGAAGTTCTTGGGAAGGGCAAGAAGTCATTGGAACCTTCTGAACAAGGAAAGGTGAAAGCCCATCACAGCAACCTCAGCCTCCAAATGATTAACTCTGTTCAAGTATTTCACCCATTGGGTAAAAAAGCAGGTCCCACAGGTCCAGGGGCACCCGCAGAATCCATTACACTTGGAAATAAGCTTGGACCAATGCAAGGACGCCAAAGCCAGACTTCTGCTTCTCATGTTCAGTGGTCTCTTACTGATGCGATTAAAAGGTTCATGGCCAAAAAACAGGACAGTATTTCTGGAATTAAAGGTGTCGGTATTAATGCCAGGCCTAGGCTATTTAAAATACATGAGTACACAAGACCTGACATTAAAACCAGTGAAATCAAACAACATGGGGAAAACAAAGCTTCAGTTATAGAGAATCCCAAACACTTCCCAGTGATATCCATAGAACAGGAAGCTGCAGTAAGATGCATTGAAAAGGTGAGCCAAACCACTATCCCCATTCCAGCTCCTGGCATTAAAACCAGTGAAATCAAACAACGTGGGGAAAACAAAGCTTCAGTTATAGAGAATCCCAAACACTTCCCAGTGATATCGATAGAACGGAAAGCTGCAGTGACATGCATTAAAAAGGTCAGCCAAACCACTATCCCCATTGAAGCTCCTTTCAACCAGAAGCACCAGCTTTCTAACCTGCAGCTTCCTATCAATGTACCCAGCAGAGTGGACAACTTCACTCCATCCTTCTGTCAACAGCCTCTCCAAGAGCTTGAGGTTTCCATACCTATTCCACCAGAACAGAGAGAGGAGAGAGAGGCTATGAAAAGGAAATCACAACTGGAGAGGGAGTAAGCCTGTCAACATACCTCCAAGGGGAGGTTACAGTGCTTTGTTCAGAGGCAGAAGGATCATAACATCTCTAAACGTTACGGATACCCACCATCCAGACTTATTTCCCCCATGAGATACTTAAGCCCTAAAAAAACAAAAAAAACCCCTGACTAATCTGTAACTGATGCCAAGCTCTGTGACTATCTGTAAATAAGATTTATATTTATAAGTCAGTTTGTAACATATTTTACTAAGAATATATTTAAAACTCTTCAATAAAATGTATCTATTTTCAATTGAACTCTTTATTTACTAAAGAAACTATTTACAAATGCCAAGGGTTATTGAAATTCTGCAAATTAACTTTAGATTACCCTCTTGATGATACGAGAGAGAGAGAGAGAGAGAGAGAGAGAGAGAGAGAGAGAGAGAGAGAGAGAGAGAGAGAGAGAGAGAGAGAGAGAGAGAGAGAGAGAGAGAGAGAGAGAGAGATAAGTAAGTCGGACCCCACTTATGAGAGAGAAACAGATAAATATTTAACTATATGCTTTGTCATGTTGTATGTTGTATGTATGTATGTACTGTATGTCTTTATTTATATAGCGCCATTTATGTAGAAAGCGCTTCACCGCAGTAATACACGTGACAATCATATAAATAATACAAATAACAGATCATGGGAATAAGTGCTTCAGACATAAAAGTAACATTTAGGAAAAGGAGTCCCTGCTCTGAAGAGCTTACAATCTAATTGGTAGGTAGAACATACAGAGACAGTAGGACGGCGTTCTGGTAAGTGCGTCTGCAATGGGCCAAGCTTTTTGTATGCGGTCTATAGTATCAGCTTCGGAGCTACTCACATGCTTCTTTAAGCAGATGTGTTAGAATGTGGGTCTTAAAGGTGGATAGAGAAGGTGCTAGTCGGGTATTGATGGGAAGGGCACTCCAGAGGTGAGGGCAGTCAGTGAGAAAGGTTTAAGGCGAGAGAGGGCTTTAGATACAAAAGGGGTAGATAGAAGACATCATTGGGCGGATCGCAAGAGTCGGGATGGTGCATAGCGAGAAATTAGAGCTGAGCTGTAAGGAGGGGCAGAAGAGTGTAAAGCTTTAAAAGTGAGGAGGAGAATGGAGTGTGAGATACGGGATTTGATAGGAAGCCAGGAGAGGGATTTCAGCAGGGGAGACGCTGAGACAGATTTAGGAAAGAGTAGAGTGATTCTGGCAGCAGCGTTTAGGATAGATTGTAGGGGAGACAGGTGAGAGGCAGTAAGACCGGACAGCAGAAGGTTCCAGTATTTGAGATGGTAGAGAATGAGGGTCTCTGTCAGAGTTTTAGCTGTCGAGCAACAGTGGAAGGGCGTATCTTGCGGAAGAAAAAACGACAGGTTTAGCTACCTTTTGAATGTGAGAGAGGAGTCTGTGACCCCCAGGGCAGCGTGCTTGGGCTACTGCATGTATAGTAGTTCTTCCAACAGTAATGTGGAAGGTGGTAGTAGGGCCAGGTTTGGCATGAAATATAAGGAGTTCTGTTTTTGACATGTTAAATTTAAGTCGGCGGAGGATCATGTTGCATTGGGCTTCTCTTCCTTGTGTTTATACTGTACAATGTCACATACCCAGTAGCACTCCTTAAGACAAATATATATGGTGAGGTGGGTCTGGGGTTGAGTTTACATGGGTTTGTGTGCGCAGATTTAAATTGTTTGGAGGTCTGTGACTCCTCCCCGTTTCCAAACTTACTCTGCCCACCTTTAAAGCAGCAGTCCAAGCTGTCGTTTAAAAAAAAAAAATCCCTTTGATATGTGCATCAATACAATCCACACATTGATAAGTAATTAGCTAAGTTGCGATTGATCGGTGAAGATTCGGCTCGGGGGTTGACTAAATGGTTGCCAGTGCAGCAGAAGAGGACCAAAAATGCAAAGTTCTCTGGGGTGATCATGTGACCAGGCAGTCACTGGATACAATTGAGTTTTGCACAGCTAGGGAGAGGGCAGTGTTCAAAAAAAGGGGGGGGGGGTTGCCAGAGCCTGTTTCAAAATAGGAAGGGGATGTGACTTTGTAAATGGTTGCTATAGAAACAAAAAATGATTGTTACATTATGATACATTAAAATTTTAATTCAGAGTTGTTTAAAAAAAAGTACTACTACTAGTAGCATTATACTAAAAAATAATACAGATGCACAGTAATACCCTCTATAGATATACCAAGAATTGTTAAGTGTGAGTGTGTGTGTGAGTTTATGACATGTGGAAGGAAGGTGGAGGGGTGAGAGTCATGGCGAGGGGAGGGGGGTGAAGGAGAGACATGGTGAGGGGAGGGGGGTGAAAGAGACATGGCGAGGGGAGGAGGGTGAAAGAGAGACATAGGTAGGGGGTGATATAGAGACATGGGAATGGGTTTAAAAGAGAGACATGGGGAGGGGTGAAAGAGACATGGGGAGTGGGTGAAAGAGACATGGGGAGTGGGTGAAAGAGTCATGGGGAGCGGCGGTGAAGAGACATGGGAACAGGGGTAAAGAGACATGGGGAGCAGGGGTGAAGAGACATGGGAGCAGGGGTGAAGAGACATTGGGAGGGGAGGGTGAAAGAGACATGGGGAGGTGATCGAGAGACATTTAGAGGGGGGGTGATAGAGAGACATTTGGAGGGGGGGGATGATAGAGAAACACGGGGAGGGGGTGCAAGAGACATAGAGAGGGGGGTGAAAGAGAGCCATGGGGTGGGGCGTGAAAAAGAGACATGGGGAGAGGGGTGAAAGAGACATGGGGAGGGAGGCGATAGAGAGACATGGGGGGATGAAAGAGACATGGGGAGGGGGGGTGAAAGAAAGCCATGGGGAGGGTGGGTCCATGATCCTCAGTTGCTGGAAGAGTGGGCCCGGGTGAGTAGTTTTTTCTTCTTCACAGGTCCGGGAGATGTTGATCAGACGGCTTCTTAGGGTCAAATAAGACATGACAGACCTTATATAAGGCCTGTGACATCACATTTGACTGACAAATGATATATCCACCAATCTAATTGGTGGATGTACCATGTGATGGCTTCCATTTTATTTTTTGGCAGAAATGACATCATCTTAAGTGATTGGATAATAAAGGAACTATTGGATCTCAATATAAATGTAGAAAATATGCAGGGCCAAAGCTATGACAATGCTGCAAATATGCGGGGAAAGCATAATGGAGTTCAAAGACATGTTGAACATGAACCCACGTGCGTTTTATGTACCATGTAGTTCTCATTATTTGAACCTAGTGGTTAACAACACTGCCAAACCCAATATAGGTGCCATTTAATTTTTGGGCTTAATTCAACCGTTGTATAATTTCTTCCCCAGGTCCACCAACAGATAAATCATTCTTTTAAAATCCTTACCCAATTTAACACTAAAGAGAGTCTGTGAAACATGTTGGGAGCCTCGTATTGATGCAGTTAGACCAATTCGATACCACCTGGGAGCGCTCTATGTTGCATTAGTGTATATTAAAGAAGATGTGACATTTAAAAGTGAACATCATGGCCCCCAGAGTAGAGCTGTTGCGTACACTCTCGCAAAATGTATTTGTGACTATAAATTCATATGTTGTGTAATATTTTGGTATGACATATTAAGTACAATCAATCCAGTGAACAAGCAGTCTATAAACTATGACAAAAACAAGTCCAAAGACCAAATCTGGGGCTCCAAAAAACAATCCCAACAGTAGATTTTGGGCCCTGTTTGTTTAAATCAAAAACACTACAGTAATGTCCAAGCCTTTGTCTCATAAATAGAGAGGTATCCTTACCAACTCCACTTATAAATGGTGTAAATGATCAGTCTAGGGGTTTACAGTATATACATGTAGAAAAGATGGCGCCTAGCTGGTTCTGCTCTGTTATTGAGCTATCACAAATCAGCTGTAAATGTTCACATGGAATGGCACCTAGTTAACTTTTTAAATCAATAACTGTAGACTTGCTAGTCGGCCAATATCATAGACTCTATCCTCAATAATAACAAAGTTCATTACAAGCGACTCTACGGAAAAACTCTTCGCCAGGCCATTTTGGATGACACCAAAGGAGATTATGAAACCAAAGGGTGCATCAGTTCAATCCTGCTCCTGTGGGTTGCTGCAGGGCACCTTTTGGTGTGTTGTTCGCTAGGGAGATAGTACAAAGTGAAAAATGTGCGATGCACAACCGGAACGAAAAAATAAATGAACTGGAGAGAGTGTACAGTAACTACACAATTTGCTTTTAATAACTCATCTAATCAAATGACCGGCAACAAAAGCGCGCGCACACAGAGGTTTTCAAACATCTCTATGGAGCTTGGTCCCACCCCCCGTTCGTGTCACGTGTCACTCACGCGCGGCGCGCTCACGGGACGATCGTGCACCACTCCCCAGCTGCGACACAACACCCGTAACAATGCCCACCTGTCTCCTGCGCTCTGCGTCCAATCACAGCTCCCGCGGGGCCACACCTCCGTTCCGCCTCTCACTTTCATTGCTCCAGTCCTCCTATTTAATCTCTGCTTGCTCAGTTACACATTGCTGAGCATAGACCATAGTAGCCTTGTGTTCCTACATTCCTGCTTTGCCTTGCGCCTTGCCTCTCTTGCTTTCAGTTTGACCTCATGTGTACCGACACGGCTAGACTCTTGGACGCTCTCTGTATAACGACCCCAGCTTGCCCTCGACTACCTGCATCTCTCCATCCCTGACCACGGATATAGGACATTCTTTTAACCCACCAGCTCCAACCCTCGACCTCGGCACAACGGACATCTACCGTTACTGGCTCCTCCCCATGACCGCGGCAAGTATCTGGACTACCCTCTCTCTCCAACCCCGACCCGGCTACGCTGACAATCCAGGCGTGCCTCCACTGCTGTGGGTGCGCAGTTTCTACTTTCCCACCTCAGTACCGGGGGTCCGCCTTGTTCGTGGTGAGTGCAAGGGTCACAATTAGAGAGGGTTGGGGTTCCTTACAATGCATCTGATCTCAGACGCGCTATTAGAGAGGGTTGGGGCTCCTTTGAATGCATCTGATCTCAGACGCGCTATTAGAGAAAGTTGGGATTCCTTACAATGCAGATTTCAGACGCGCTGTTAGAGAGGGTTGGGGCTCCTTACAATGTATTTGATCAATGCATTGTAAGGAACCCCAACCCTCTCTAGTGTGTATTTGTGAACTGTAAGGTGCTTGACTAATACACTGGAAGAATATCATTGTTTTCGATTAAAAATATCAAAGAATGTGTTACTTTAACGAGCGCTTTCTCTTTTTTTGAATCTCCAATATACTATTTGCCAAGTGGGACTGATGAAATCACCAAAAACTACTGTAGCAGGTCCCCTTTGGTTGTCAATACGTTACTTTGAAGTGGAAGGGAGAGACCTACTGAGGCCAATATACTAAGCATCGCAAACTGAGCGGGGGGAGGGGTGGAGGGTTTCGGCGCATGTCAAACTTCAATTGCACTCGTGTACTAAGTTCAAATTTCTCCATCTGCGCCCAGCCCCAAAATGCTGTTTAGCGCACAGAAATGGATTGCACTTGGTGTATAAAAGTCAATGGTACATACTAATATCTATATAAATATATACAGTGTTCGACAAATCACCCAAAAATCTACTCGCCCAACCAAAAAATCTACTCGCCACCTAGTCCCGCCCCTAGTCCCGCCCCCAACCCCGCCCCCAACCCCGCTTTAAAATAAAACATATGAATAAAATCCATTTAAATGACAAATATATTTATTGTATTACATTATACTACAATTAGCCCTTGTTACGTGTGTGTGTGTGTGTGTCTGTGTAAATGTCGATCTAGAAATAAAAGCCAGGTGTGAATGACTAGTTTCCTGCACCCCTTAATCAGTGTCTGGATGCCCCCGCTTCACAATATCTAAAGCAGAACCCCCATTCACCTGCGCTCCGGCGTCATGACGTCACGTTGCCCTAGTAACGTGACGTCACATGACCTCACAGCGTCATTTTGATGCCGCGTTGCCATGGCGACGCAGGAAGGAAGCCGCCGGAGCCTAGGTAAGTGAAGGTTTACAGAGGCCCTGCAGCTCCCCCGGCACTTAATTTAAGTGCCTTCGGGAAGCGCGCAGGGCCTCTGTAAACCCCACGCCCCCCAGACGGCAGTCTTGCGCCCCGCGTGGGGGTCGCGCCCCCCAGTTTGCGCACCTCTGTTCTAGAAATCCAATCGGATAAGGCTCTTTCTGCACGCTTTTGCACAACTCCCAGCTACTAGAATATCCCCCTGTGTCTATCCAAGAGGAGGTTTTAGTGTACTGACAAAAAACATCCCAAAATAAATTGTAATTAAGGCTGCGAGGTGTCACTGTATATAGAACATAGATCCAGTAGCACTCTCATTGTAAAAGACTCATCTCTATCCCCCCACAAATAAGCAGGGGGACCCATTCAAAGCCCATAATGTGTATGTCTGAAGCATTAATGCAAAGTGCAGTGCTGTACCAAAGTAGTAGTTTAGTTTAGACTGCCCTTGAATGGAGTTGAACACTTCCCCAGTGCTGGAATTAGACATAAAAGGTCTATGCAGCAACATAGAGTAGTTGTGTTTAGACGCATGGCTCTATTTTTTGGAGCAGAGCCGCAGCATATATACTGTAAGAACAGTTTCTTACTTCTGACGCGGTATGTTAGACTTATGGCACTTCAGATATGGAGGATTGTTTTGGGCAAATAAAAGGTTAAAAAAAAGTATCAGAGAAATGCAACTTGTGACGCATCTCATTTTAATCTGTGCACCATGTAACTCCCCCCAACTCCTTCTACTGACTCTCCCCAAGGTGCAAGCTGGGGCAGAGACGCAGACTGTGATACATCTCATTATAATCTGTGTGCCATGTAACTCCTCCCCAACTCCTCCTACTGACTCTCCCCAAGGTGCATGCTGGGGCAGAGACGCAGACTGTGATACATCTCATTATAATCTGTGATACTTTATCTTGCCATGAAGTCAATGCATTTGAACCCAGTGATACAGTATGTTGATCCCACTGCTGTCAGTGGCACTGTCCATATGTGTACTTGTGTCACCCAATGTATGTAATACAATGTATCACAGTAGCTGTGATTTTTATGACTGCTACTCAAGTTAACCACTTCTCAACCACTTGAAATTAAATGTCAACAGTAGCTGATTTCTCTATTATGACATCACGAGACAGTATCATTGAGCCTCCTAGGAGATGCCAGCAGCAGTGTTCTGTAATGACATCATGGAATCGCCTTAGAGACTGAGATAAATACACAAATGTAAACTTGTTTGTGCGTGACTTGAATTAGTTCCCGAAGGAAACCGTTAGTTTTGTGGACATCTCAGAGATAGGAAAAGAGTGGCGCTGTACAGAGAGACTAATTATCTCCACCTTAACTCTGTATCATGGCAGGTAGGAAGCAACGTGACCTTTACATACCCAAAAAGAAATGGATAATATCTATATTTCTGAACTGTTTACTTTCACAATGTTTTATGGGGTACAGAACAGATAACATGACTCCTATCAATGGATGGGAGAAAGAAGACGGATGGGGTGGGGGGCGGGGGGGAGGGACGGAGGTAGACAACACCCAGGGGGGTTAGGTACCTGGCCTTAATTGGATAATATTTTTTTTTATAAATGTCAAAACTGATTTATTATAGATACATACACACATATTTGTTTTATTGTATTTACTTTTATATCTGGCTTGTAATTCAAAATCTTAAATGATTTGAACAGTAATGTATAGAAAAGAACACATGTACTGTATACATAAATGTCAAAGCGGCAAACGTCTATGGGATCTATGGGATAGTAAAAAAAGACACAGGAACCTTAGTGTATACAGTAGGATTAGTTATGTATAAGGCATGCTTTTTCCTTGCCCTAAGTTTAGGTCAATAACTATTGGACCAATTCTACACCGTGGGGTGTAATGTTCGACTACTTTCAGCCATATCCTTAAATTATTGTCTACAGCAGTGTTTTTCAACCACGGATCCTAGGAACCCTAGGATTCCCCGGGCATCCCTAAAGGGTTCGCTGTAATTTTTAGGTCATTTTAAAATTGTACTTAATACAGAAGAATTTACAGTACAATGCATCTTATCTCAAACGCGCTATTGGAGAGGGTTGGGGTTCCTTACAATGCATCTGATCTCAGACGCGCTATTAGAGAGGGTTGGGGCTCCTTACAATGCATCTGATCTCAGAAGCGCTATTAGAGAGGATTGGGGTTCCTCACACTTCATCTGATCTCAGACGCACTATTAGATAGGGTTGGGGTATATTACAATGCATCTCATCTTAGACTCGTTGTTAGAGAGGGTTGGGGTCCCTCAGAATTTCACATATGGTTCCTTAACCAAAAAAAGGTTGGAAACCACTACTCTACAGTAATACAAAGGCCCCAAAAAAGACAAAGCCACAAAACGAGGGCAGAATCTGCCACTTGATTTACAGATATAGCTGACCTGAGTGCTCCTCCAGATACCTCAATATACCAGACGTCTCAGAATACCACACCATAATATTACCACAAAATACTACAGTAGGAACAGGCAATTTTTATGTTTTTATTTTTATTTTTAAAGATCCAGTTCCGAAAGCTATGGTACATCTATATTTGTCATTGTGTTCATAGGTGGACATGAAAGCAGGTGATGGACTGCACAAGTTTTATATGCCAGTTGCCACTTTGTGTTGAAAACTACCTAGAAATAGTTTTCTGTCTGTGTTACATCCCAACACATCATATATGTATATGTATATGTATAAATATATATCTATATATATATTTATAGATTAAACCCCATATATTGAGCTAAAATGTACGGGTGCTCTGGTGTTTCAATACATAGCAATGCTATAGAAGGCAATCATGGAGCTTGCTTAAAAATGTATTTAAATATTGAAACTTCTGACCACTATTGATCAGAGTAGTGGTATGTAACATTGATAATCAAATAAATGTGTTTTCCCAGCAAGCCATTATCCCTGTTAGTGCTTGCTATTCATAACAAAACAAAGACCACCAAAAACTTTATTCAAAACCAGAACCAAAACCCCAAATATTTTAAAGGCAAAATAAAAATACCAAGCCAAGTGAGCATCTCTATGTATTTCATATGTATTTGATATCAAGAATATCTTTTAGCAGGTCTGTTAAAGCAGTCCTAACCCCCCAAAGTCAGGCTTTCAGGATATCCCAGCTTCAGCGGAGGTGGCTCAATCCGTCCCTGCTTCAGCACAGCTCGCTCAATCAGTCCCTGCTTCAGCACAGGTGACTCAATCAGAGGCTGATTGAGTGATTGGGCCACCTGTGCTAAAGCTGGAATATCCTGAAAAGTTGACCTATTGTGGGGGGTTTGATGACTGGAGTTGAGTCCCCGTGTGTTAAAGAAATGTGCCTTGATTGTGCTTTTCTGGCCCTTCACTTTTACCTTTCTTCCTTACAGATCAGTTTTTAAATTCCTCTGCTGTGAACCCTCCACCGACCTGCAGTGCTCCTGCAGTCACCACTGCTTACCCTTCATGGAGCAACAGCTTCCACCCAGTAGGGAGGAATACAGAAGTCTACAGACATGGGGCCCAAGGCATGATTTTGCAACAAGGGTCTGCAGGAACACCAATGTATCTACAGCAGATCCCACAGGCAACACGCGCTTACCCTCGTGTATCGGACATGAACGGAGGATTCTACCACACTGCTACAGGAGGATACACAGGATTTGCAGGACAGGTTAGGGGAGAAGCCACAACGCAGCCTGTTACTTTCCGTCCCAACACACATTTGGAAAGACGTGCTACAATAGGGCCTTGTATAATGGCCACCCAGTATGCACAACTTCAGCAGCCACCATTCATACCCCTTAGAGGAATGCAGACCTTACAAGGTGAGATATGGAGAATCTTTACTAATCATTGTTCAAAATCTTCTCCTTGACCGATACCATTACCTGTTATAAAGATCTTTAATTACGGTCATTCGCCACTGTAGTGTTACAAATATATAGAACTCTACAGTATGTAGTTCTAGCCAATACTGAAGGGATTAAGCATGTGTTTGCTTTTCTTCCTTTGTGTTATTATGTACAATGTGTTGGTATTTATGATAATTGATTATTTCTCCTTTTTGATTTTGTTACAGTGTGTCAGACCTCGCTTGGAGCCCAACATATTTCCCAGGCCAGTTTAATTACACAAGGAGCAGTTCAGCTTGCTGCTAATGAAAAAAGTGAACCACCTCTAATGTACCCAACTCAACCAGCTCGGAAGCTGAGCCACCTCTCAAAGTTACATATTGATGTGCAAAGCAACAAAGAGTTATATGTGCCAGTGTGGAAAAGGGGTGGGTTAAAAGATATGGCGAAGAGATCTTCAGAGGTGAAGGCCCCCTCACATATTGCTCAGAAGGTTCGTAATAACGTGCTGAGTTCAGTGAAGACTGAGTGTCCGTCAAAGTCTGAGGGGGTACCAAAGTGCTCCAAAGTGGAAACAAAGAAGAAAAAGATCCTTTATTCAGCTGCAAAGGATCAAGTCCCTCAAACTGCACTGCAAAAGAAGGTAAAACCAATGTCAAAGCCAGTAAATCATTCTTCTGCTCCTATACCAGGGAAGTCACCCCATGGCCCACAATCTGGTGACGAGGCTGTTCTGTTAAAAAAGATGAAACGTGTTTGTCTCTCAGGTGCCCACATTTCCAATAAGGTATCTGAAAAGATGCAGCAAAGCCGTGAAGGTACAATGGATGCAAAGACACCTGCTGTTACTCATATTAATCCTAAACTGAAGAAAACTCAGGAGATCGGGATCAAACGTAAAGATGCAAAGACTCCTGCAGTTACTCATAGTCCTGAGCGGAAGACACCTCAGGAGATGGGGATCAAACGTAAATATGCAAAAACTCCTGCAGTTACTCATAGTCCTGAGCGGAAGACACCTCAGGAGATGGGGATCAAACTTAAAAATGCAAAGACTCCTGCAGTTACTCATTGTCCTGAGCGGAAGACACCTCAGGAGATCGGGATCAAACGTAAATATGCAAAAACACCTGCTGTTACTCATAGTCCTGAGCGGAAGACACCTCAGGAGATGGGGATCAAATGTAAAGATGCAAAGTCTCCTGCAGTTACTCATAGTCCTGAGCGGAAGACACCTCAAGAGATGGGGATCAAACGTAAACAGAACAGCAATATTAAGCAGCTAGTGAAGAAAACAAAGAACCAGACCAGCGTTTTCAGTTTTGAGCAAGCGCTGGCTTGTGGTACTGATAATAACCCCAAAGCTCTCAAAAGAAAAAGTGCTAATCAGCCTGGAGTGAATTCAGAAGTTCTTGGGAAGGGCAAGAAGTCATTGGAACCTTCTGAACAAGGAAAGGTGAAAGCCCATCACAGCAACCTCAGCCTCCAAATGATTAACTCTGTTCAAGTATTTCACCCATTGGGTAAAAAAGCAGGTCCCACAGGTCCAGGGGCACCCGCAGAATCCATTACACTTGGAAATAAGCTTGGACCAATGCAAGGACGCCAAAGCCAGACTTCTGCTTCTCATGTTCAGTGGTCTCTTACTGATGCGATTAAAAGGTTCATGGCCAAAAAACAGGACAGTATTTCTGGAATTAAAGGTGTCGGTATTAATGCCAGGCCTAGGCTATTTAAAATACATGAGTACACAAGACCTGACATTAAAACCAGTGAAATCAAACAACATGGGGAAAACAAAGCTTCAGTTATAGAGAATCCCAAACACTTCCCAGTGATATCCATAGAACAGGAAGCTGCAGTAAGATGCATTGAAAAGGTGAGCCAAACCACTATCCCCATTCCAGCTCCTGGCATTAAAACCAGTGAAATCAAACAAAGTGGGGAAAACAAAGCTTCAGTTATAGAGAATCCCAAACACTTCCCAGTGATATCCATAGAACGGAAAGCTGCAGTGACATGCATTAAAAAGGTCAGCCAAACCACTATCCCCATTCAAGCTCCTTTCAACCAGAAGCACCAGCTTTCTAACCTGCAGCTTCCTATCAATGTACCCAGCAGAGTGGACAACTTCACTCCATCCTTCTGTCAACAGCCTCTCCAAGAGCTTGAGGTTTCCATACCTATTCCACAAGAACAGAGAGAGGAGAGAGAGGCTATGAAAAGGAAATCACAACTGGAGAGGGAGTAAGCCTGTCAACATACCTCCAAGGGGAGGCTACAGTGCTTTGTTCAGAGGCAGAAGGATCATAACATCTCTAAACGTTACGGATACCCACCATCCAGACTTATTTCCCCCATGAGATACTTAAGCCCTAAAAAAACAAAAAAAAACCCTGACTAATCTGTAACTGATGCCAAGCTCTGTGACTATCTGTAAATAAGATTTATATTTATAAGTCAGTTTGTAACATATTTTACTAAGAATATATTTAAAACTCTTCAATAAAATGTATCTATTTTCAATTGAACTCTTTATTTACTAAAGAAACTATTTACAAATGCCAAGGGTTATTGAAATTCTGCAAATTAACTTTAGATTACCCTCTTGATGATACGAGAGAGAGAGAGAGAGAGAGAGAGAGAGAGAGAGATAAGTAAGTCGGACCCCACTTATGAGAGAGAAACAGATAAATATTTAACTATATGCTTTGTCATGTTGTATGTTGTATGTATGTATGTACTGTATGTCTTTATTTATATAGCGCCATTTATGTAGAAAGCGCTTCACCGCAGTAATACACGTGACAATCATATAAATAATACAAATAACAGATCATGGGAATAAGTGCTTCAGACATAAAAGTAACATTTAGGAAAAGGAGTCCCTGCTCTGAAGAGCTTACAATCTAATTGGTAGGTAGAACATACAGAGACAGTAGGACGGCGTTCTGGTAAGTGCGTCTGCAATGGGCCAAGCTTTTTGTATGCGGTCTATAGTATCAGCCTCGGAGCTACTCACATGCTTCTTTAAGCAGATGTGTTAGAATGTGGGTCTTAAAGGTGGATAGAGAAGGTGCTAGTCGGGTATTGATGGGAAGGGCACTCCAGAGGTGAGGGCAGTCAGTGAGAAAGGTTTAAGGCGAGAGAGGGCTTTAGATACAAAAGGGGTAGATAGAAGACATCATTGGGCGGATCGCAAGAGTCGGGATGGTGCATAGCGAGAAATTAGAGCTGAGCTGTAAGGAGGGGCAGAAGAGTGTAAAGCTTTAAAAGTGAGGAGGAGAATTGAGTGTGAGATACGGGATTTGATAGGAAGCCAGGAGAGGGATTTCAGCAGGGGAGACGCTGAGACAGATTTAGGAAAGAGTAGAGTGATTCTGGCAGCAGCGTTTAGGATAGATTGTAGGGGAGACAGGTGAGAGGCAGTAAGACCGGACAGCAGAAGGTTCCAGTATTTGAGATGGTAGAGAATGAGGGTCTGTGTCAGAGTTTTAGCTGTCGAGCAACAGTGGAAGGGTGTATCTTGCGGAAGAAAAAACGACAGGTTTAGCTACCTTTTGAATGTGAGAGAGGAGTCTGTGACCCCCAGGGCAGCGTGCTTGGGCTACTGCATGTATAGTAGTTCTTCCAACAGTAATGTGGAAGGTGGTAGTAGGGCCAGGTTTGGCATGAAATATAAGGAGTTCTGTTTTTGACATGTTAAATTTAAGTCGGCGGAGGATCATGTTGCATTGGGCTTCTCTTCCTTGTGTTTATACTGTACAATGTCACATACCCAGTAGCACTCCTTAAGACAAATATATATGGTGAGGTGGGTCTGGGGTTGAGTTTACATGTGTTTGTGTGCGCAGATTTAAATTGTTTGGAGGTCTGTGACTCCTCCCCGTTTCCAAACTTACTCTGCCCACCTTTAAAGCAGCAGTCCAAGCTGTCGTTTAAAAAAAAAAAATCCCTTTGATATGTGCATCAATACAATCCACACATTGATAAGTAATTAGCTAAGTTGCGATTGATCGGTGAAGATTCGGCTCGGGGGTTGACTAAATGGTTGCCAGTGCAGCAGAAGAGGACCAAAAATGCAAAGTTCTCTGGGGTGATCATGTGACCAGGCAGTCACTGGATACAATTGAGTTTTGCACAGCTAGGGAGAGGGCAGTGTTCAAAAAAAGGGGGGGGGGGGTTGCCAGAGCCTGTTTCAAAATAGGAAGGGGATGTGACTTTGTAAATGGTTGCTATAGAAACAAAAAATGATTGTTACATTATGATACATTAAAATTTTAATTCAGAGTTGTTTAAAAAAAAAGTACTACTACTAGTAGCATTATACTAAAAAATAATACAGATGCACAGTAATACCCTCTATAGATATACCAAGAATTGTTAAGTGTGAGTGTGTGTGTGAGTTTATGACATGTGGAAGGAAGGTGGAGGGGTGAGAGTCATGGCGAGGGGAGGGGGGTGAAGGAGAGACATGGTGAGGGGAGGGGGGTGAAAGAGACATGGCGAGGGGAGGAGGGTGAAAGAGAGACATAGGTAGGGGGTGATATAGAGACATGGGAATGGGTTTAAAAGAGAGACATGGGGAGGGGTGAAAGAGACATGGGGAGTGGGTGAAAGAGACATGGGGAGTGGGTGAAAGAGTCATGGGGAGCGGCGGTGAAGAGACATGGGAACAGGGGTAAAGAGACATGGGGAGCAGGGGTGAAGAGACATGGGAGCAGGGGTGAAGAGACATTGGGAGGGGAGGGTGAAAGAGACATGGGGAGGTGATCGAGAGACATTTAGAGGGGGGGTGATAGAGAGACATTTGGAGGGGGGGGATGATAGAGAAACACGGGGAGGGGGTGCAAGAGACATAGAGAGGGGGGTGAAAGAGAGCCATGGGGTGGGGCGTGAAAAAGAGACATGGGGAGAGGGGTGAAAGAGACATGGGGAGGGAGGCGATAGAGAGACATGGGGGGATGAAAGAGACATGGGGAGGGGGGGTGAAAGAAAGCCATGGGGAGGGTGGGTCCATGATCCTCAGTTGCTGGAAGAGTGGGCCCGGGTGAGTAGTTTTTTCTTCTTCACAGGTCCGGGAGATGTTGATCAGACGGCTTCTTAGGGTCAAATAAGACATGACAGACTTTATATAAGGCCTGTGACATCACATTTGACTGACAAATGATATATCCACCAATCTAATTGGTGGATGTACCATGTGATGGCTTCCATTTTATTTTTTGGCAGAAATGACATCATCTTAAGTGATTGGATAATAAAGGAACTATTGGATCTCAATATAAATGTAGAAAATATGCAGGGCCAAAGCTATGACAATGCTGCAAATATGCGGGGAAAGCATAATGGAGTTCAAAGACATGTTGAACATGAACCCACGTGCGTTTTATGTACCATGTAGTTCTCATTATTTGAATCTAGTGGTTAACAACACTGCCAAACCCAATATAGGTGCCATTTAATTTTTGGGCTTAATTCAACCGTTGTATAATTTCTTCCCCAGGTCCACCAACAGATAAATCATTCTTTTAAAATCCTTACCCAATTTAATACTAAAGAGAGTCTGTGAAACATGTTGGGAGCCTCGTATTGATGCAGTTAGACCAATTCGATACCACCTGGGAGCGCTCTATGTTGCATTAGTGTATATTAAAGAAGATGTGACATTTAAAAGTGAACATCATGGCCCCCAGAGTAGAGCTGTTGCGTACACTCTCGCAAAATGTATTTGTGACTATAAATTCATATGTTGTGTAATATTTTGGTATGACATATTAAGTACAATCAATCCAGTGAACAAGCAGTCTATAAACTATGACAAAAACAAGTCCAAAGACCAAATCTGGGGCTCCAAAAAACAATCCCAACAGTAGATTTTGGGCCCTGTTTGTTTAAATCAAAAACACTACAGTAATGTCCAAGCCTTTGTCTCATAAATAGAGAGGTATCCTTACCAACTCCACTTATAAATGGTGTAAATGATCAGTCTAGGGGTTTACAGTATACTGCACTGACACACTTTATTCGAGCAAATACCCAGTATGTACCTGGCAGATACCTGGAATGCGCCGCTCCTCACCTCTGACAAGCCCCGTTGCGTTTGCTTTCCCAGCCTGGGTTCATGCCTGGCTGATGGGCGGCTGATCTGTTAAATGATAATGATTAGGATTTAATAGGCTGCAATGCTTCACGTGTCTACCAGATGGCATAAATTCATGAATTGTAATGCAGTATATATATATATACTGTGCAGTATTGCAGCCAGCGGGAATAAAATGCTTCAATCCCTGCCTGAAAAATACCTCAATGCACTCGGGCAGAAAACAGTCACAAACCTCAATACACCCGGGTATACCCGAATTCGTGGGACTAGCCGAGCTCGAATAAAGTGTGTCGCCAGTGTATACATGTAGAAAAGATGGCGCCTAGCTGGTTCTGCTCTGTTATTGAGCTATCACAAATCAGCTGTAAATGTTCACATGGAATGGCACCTAGTTAACTTTTTAAATCAATAACTGTAGACTTGCTAGTCGGCCAATATCATAGACTCTATCCTCAATAATAACAAAGTTCATTACAAGCGACTCTACGGAAAAACTCTTCGCCAGGCCATTTTGGATGACACCAAAGGAGATTATGAAACCAAAGGGTGCATCAGTTCAATCCTGCTCCTGTGGGTTGCTGCAGGGCACCTTTTGGTGTGTTGTTCGCTAGGGAGATAGTACAAAGTGAAAAATGTGCGATGCACAACCGGAACGAAAAAATAAATGAACTGGAGAGAGTGTACAGTAACTACACAATTTGCTTTTAATAACTCATCTAATCAAATGACCGGCAACAAAAGCGCGCGCACACAGAGGTTTTCAAACATCTCTATGGAGCTTGGTCCCACCCCCCGTTCGTGTCACGTGTCACTCACGCGCGGCGCGCTCACGGGACGATCGTGCACCACTCCCCAGCTGCGACACAACACCCGTAACAATGCCCACCTGTCTCCTGCGCTCTGCGTCCAATCACAGCTCCCGCGGGGCCACACCTCCGTTCCGCCTCTCACTTTCATTGCTCCAGTCCTCCTATTTAATCTCTGCTTGCTCAGTTACACATTGCTGAGCATAGACCATAGTAGCCTTGTGTTCCTACATTCCTGCTTTGCCTTGTGCCTTGCCTCTCTTGCTTTCAGTTTGACCTCATGTGTACCGACACGGCTAGACTCTTGGACGCTCTCTGTATAACGACCCCAGCTTGCCCTCGACTACCTGCATCTCTCCATCCCTGACCACGGATATAGGACATTCTTTTAACCCACCAGCTCCAACCCTCGACCTCGGCACAACGGACATCTACCGTTACTGGCTCCTCCCCATGACCGCGGCAAGTATCTGGACTACCCTCTCTCTCCAACCCCGACCCGGCTACGCTGACAATCCAGGCGTGCCTCCACTGCTGTGGGTGCGCAGTTTCTACTTTCCCACCTCAGTACCGGGGGTCCGCCTTGTTCGTGGTGAGTGCAAGGGTCACAATTAGAGAGGGTTGGGGTTCCTTACAATGCATCTGATCTCAGACGCGCTATTAGAGAGGGTTGGGGCTCCTTTGAATGCATCTGATCTCAGACGCGCTATTAGAGAAAGTTGGGATTCCTTACAATGCAGATTTCAGACGCGCTGTTAGAGAGGGTTGGGGCTCCTTACAATGTATTTGATCAATGCATTGTAAGGAACCCCAACCCTCTCTAGTGTGTATTTGTGAACTGTAAGGTGCTTGACTAATACACTGGAAGAATATCATTGTTTTCGATTAAAAATATCAAAGAATGTGTTACTTTAACGAGCGCTTTCTCTTTTTTTGAATCTCCAATATACTATTTGCCAAGTGGGACTGATGAAATCACCAAAAACTACTGTAGCAGGTCCCCTTTGGTTGTCAATACGTTACTTTGAAGTGGAAGGGAGAGACCTACTGAGGCCAATATACTAAGCATCGCAAACTGAGCGGGGGGAGGGGTGGAGGGTTTCGGCGCATGTCAAACTTCAATTGCACTCGTGTACTAAGTTCAAATTTCTCCATCTGCGCCCAGCCCCAAAATACTGTTTAGCGCACAGAAATGGATTGCACTTGGTGTATAAAAGTCAATGGTACATACTAATATCTATATAAATATATACAGTGTTCGACAAATCACCCAAAAATCTACTCGCCCAACCAAAAAATCTACTCGCCACCTAGTCCCGCCCCCAACCCCGCCCCTAGTCCCGCCCCCAACCCCGCTTTAAAATAAAACATATGAATAAAATCCATTTAAATGATAAATATATTTATTGTATTACATTATACTACAATTAGCCCTTGTTACGTGTGTGTGTGTGTGTGTGTCTGTGTAAATGTCGATCTAGAAATAAAAGCCAGGTGTGAATGACTAGTTTCCTGCACCCCTTAATCAGTGTCTGGATGCCCCCGCTTCACAATATCTAAAGCAGAACCCCCATTCACCTGCGCTCCGGCGTCATGACGTCACGTTGCCCTAGTAACGTGACGTCACATGACCTCACAGCGTCATTTTGATGCCGCGTTGCCATGGCGACGCAGAAAGGAAGCCGCCGGAGCCTAGGTAAGTGAAGGTTTACAGAGGCCCTGCAGCTCCCCCGGCACTTAATTTAAGTGCCTTCGGGAAGCGCGCGGGGCCTCTGTAAACCCCACGCCCCCCAGACGGCAGTCTTGCGCCCCGCGTGGGGGTCGCGCCCCCCAGTTTGCGCACCGCTGTTCTAGAAATCCAATCGGATAAGGCTCTTTCTGCACGCTTTTGCACAACTCCCAGCTACTAGAATATCCCCCTGTGTCTATCCAAGAGGAGGTTTTAGTGTACTGACAAAAAACATCCCAAAATAAATTGTAATTAAGGCTGCGAGGTGTCACTGTATATAGAACATAGATCCAGTAGCACTCTCATTGTAAAAGACTCATCTCTATCCCCCCACAAATAAGCAGGGGGACCCATTCAAAGCCCATAATGTGTATGTCTGAAGCATTAAAGCAAAGTGCAGTGCTGTACCAAAGTAGTAGTTTAGTTTAGACTGCCCTTGAATGGAGTTGAACACTTCCCCAGTGCTGGAATTAGACATAAAAGGTCTATGCAGCAACATAGAGTAGTTGTGTTTAGACGCATGGCTCTATTTTTTGGAGCAGAGCCGCAGCATATATACTGTAAGAACAGTTTCTTACTTCTGACGCGGTATGTTAGACTTATGGCACTTCAGATATGGAGGATTGTTTTGGGCAAATAAAAGGTTAAAAAAAAGTATCAGAGAAATGCAACTTGTGACGCATCTCATTTTAATCTGTGCACCATGTAACTGCCCCCAACTCATCCTACTCACTCTCCCCAAGGTGCAAATTGGGGCAGAGACGCAGAATGTGATACATCTGATTATAATCTGTGCACCATGTAACTCCCCCCAACTCCTTCTACTGACTCTCCCCAAGGTGCAAGCTGGGGCAGAGACGCAGACTGTGATACATCTCATTATAATCTGTGTGCCATGTAACTCCTCCCCAACTCCTCCTACTGACTCTCCCCAAGGTGCATGCTGGGGCAGAGACGCAGACTGTGATACATCTCATTATAATCTGTGATACTTTATCTTGCCATGAAGTCAATGCATTTGAACCCAGTGATGCAGTATGTTGATCCCACTGCTGTCAGTGGCACTGTCCATATGTGTACTTGTGTCACCCAATGTATGTAATACAATGTATCAAAGTAGCTGTGATTTTTATGACTGCTACTCAAGTTAACCACTTCTCAACCACTTGAAATTAAATGTCAACAGTAGCTGATTTCTCTATTATGACATCACGAGACAGTATCATTGAGCCTCCTAGGAGATGCCAGCAGCAGTGTTCTGTAATGACATCATGGAATCGCCTTAGAGACTGAGATAAATACACAAATGTAAACTTGTTTGTGCGTGACTTGAATTAGTTCCCGAAGGAAACCGTTAGTTTTGTGGACATCTCAGAGATAGGAAAAGAGTGGCGCTGTACAGAGAGACTAATTATCTCCACCTTAACTCTGTATCATGGCAGGTAGGAAGCAACGTGACCTTTACATACCCAAAAAGAAATGGATAATATCTATATTTCTGAACTGTTTACTTTCACAATGTTTTATGGGGTTCAGAACAGATAACATGACTCCTATCAATGGATGGGAGAAAGAAGACGGATGGGGTGGGGGGCGGGGGGGAGGGACGGAGGTAGACAACACCCAGGGGGGTTAGGTACCTGGCCTTAATTGGATAATATTTTTTTTTTATAAATGTCAAAACTGATTTATTATAGATACATACACACATATTTGTTTTATTGTATTTACTTTTATATCTGGCTTGTAATTCAAAATCTTAAATGATTTGAACAGTAATGTATAGAAAAGAACACATGTACTGTATACATAAATGTCAAAGCGGCAAACGTCTATGGGATCTATGGGATAGTAAAAAAAGACACAGGAACCTTAGTGTATACAGTAGGATTAGTTATGTATAAGGCATGCTTTTTCCTTGCCCTAAGTTTAGGTCAATAACTATTGGACCAATTCTACACCGTGGGGTGTAATGTTCGACTACTTTCAGCCATATCCTTAAATTATTGTCTACAGCAGTGTTTTTCAACCACGGATCCTAGGAACCCTAGGATTCCCCGGGCATCCCTAAAGGGTTCGCTGTAATTTTTAGGTCATTTTAAAATTGTACTTAATACAGAAGAATTTACAGTACAATGCATCTTATCTCAAACGCGCTATTGGAGAGGGTTGGGGTTCCTTACAATGCATCTGATCTCAGACGCGCTATTAGAGAGGGTTGGGGCTCCTTACAATGCATCTGATCTCAGAAGCGCTATTAGAGAGGATTGGGGTTCCTCACACTTCATCTGATCTCAGACGCACTATTAGATAGGGTTGGGGTATATTACAATGCATCTCATCTTAGACTCGTTGTTAGAGAGGGTTGGGGTCCCTCAGAATTTCACATATGGTTCCTTAACCAAAAAAAGGTTGGAAACCACTACTCTACAGTAATACAAAGGCCCCAAAAAAGACAAAGCCACAAAACGAGGGCAGAATCTGCCACTTGATTTACAGATATAGCTGACCTGAGTGCTCCTTCAGATACCTCAATATACCAGACGTCTCAGAATACCACACCATAATATTACCACAAAATACTACAGTAGGAACAGGCAATTTTTATGTTTTTATTTTTATTTTTAAAGATCCAGTTCCGAAAGCTATGGTACATCTATATTTGTCATTGTGTTCATAGGTGGACATGAAAGCAGGTGATGGACTGCACAAGTTTTATATGCCAGTTGCCACTTTGTGTTGAAAACTACCTAGAAATAGTTTTCTGTCTGTGTTACATCCCAACACATCATATATGTATATGTATATGTATAAATATATATCTATATATATATTTATAGATTAAACCCCATATATTGAGCTAAAATGTACGGGTGCTCTGGTGTTTCAATACATAGCAATGCTATAGAAGGCAATCATGGAGCTTGCTTAAAAATGTATTTAAATATTGAAACTTCTGACCACTATTGATCAGAGTAGTGGTATGTAACATTGATAATCAAATAAATGTGTTTTCCCAGCAAGCCATTATCCCTGTTAGTGCTTGCTATTCATAACAAAACAAAGACCACCAAAAACTTTATTCAAAACCAGAACCAAAACCCCAAATATTTTAAAGGCAAAATAAAAATACCAAGCCAAGTGAGCATCTCTATGTATTTCATATGTATTTGATATCAAGAATATCTTTTAGCAGGTCTGTTAAAGCAGTCCTAACCCCCCAAAGTCAGGCTTTCAGGATATCCCAGCTTCAGCGGAGGTGGCTCAATCCGTCCCTGCTTCAGCACAGCTCGCTCAATCAGTCCCTGCTTCAGCACAGGTGACTCAATCAGAGGCTGATTGAGTGATTGGGCCACCTGTGCTAAAGCTGGAATATCCTGAAAAGTTGACCTATTGTGGGGGGTTTGATGACTGGAGTTGAGTCCCCGTGTGTTAAAGAAATGTGCCTTGATTGTGCTTTTCTGGCCCTTCACTTTTACCTTTCTTCCTTACAGATCAGTTTTTAAATTCCTCTGCTGTGAACCCTCCACCGACCTGCAGTGCTCCTGCAGTCACCACTGCTTACCCTTCATGGAGCAACAGCTTCCACCCAGTAGGGAGGAATACAGAAGTCTACAGACATGGGGCCCAAGGCATGATTTTGCAACAAGGGTCTGCAGGAACACCAATGTATCTACAGCAGATCCCACAGGCAACACGCGCTTACCCTCGTGTATTGGACATGAACGGAGGATTCTACCACACTGCTACAGGAGGATACACAGGATTTGCAGGACAGGTTAGGGGAGAAGCCACAACGCAGCCTGTTACTTTCCGTCCCAACACACATTTGGAAAGACGTGCTACAATAGGGCCTTGTATAATGGCCACCCAGTATGCACAACTTCAGCAGCCACCATTCATACCCCTTAGAGGAATGCAGACCTTACAAGGTGAGATATGGAGAATCTTTACTAATCATTGTTCAAAATCTTCTCCTTGACCGATACCATTACCTGTTATAAAGATCTTTAATTACGGTCATTCGCCACTGTAGTGTTACAAATATATAGAACTCTACAGTATGTAGTCCTCGCCAATACTGAAGGGATTAAGCATGTGTTTGCTTTTCTTCCTTTGTGTTATTATGTACAATGTGTTGGTATTTATGATAATTGATTATTTCTCCTTTTTGATTTTGTTACAGTGTGTCAGACCTCGCTTGGAGCCCAACATATTTCCCAGGCCAGTTTAATTACACAAGGAGCAGTTCAGCTTGCTGCTAATGAAAAAAGTGAACCACCTCTAATGTACCCAACTCAACCAGCTCGGAAGCTGAGCCACCTCTCAAAGTTACATATTGATGTGCAAAGCAACAAAGAGTTATATGTGCCAGTGTGGAAAAGGGGTGGGTTAAAAGATATGGCGAAAAGATCTTCAGAGGTGAAGGCCCCCTCACATATTGCTCAGAAGGTTCGTAATAACGTGCTGAGTTCAGTGAAGACTGAGTGTCCGTCAAAGTCTGAGGGGGTACCAAAGTGCTCCAAAGTGGAAACAAAGAAGAAAAAGATCCTTTATTCAGCTGCAAAGGATCAAGTCCCTCAAACTGCACTGCAAAAGAAGGTAAAACCAATGTCAAAGCCAGTAAATCATTCTTCTGCTCCTATACCAGGGAAGTCACCCCATGGCCCACAATCTGGTGACGAGGCTGTTCTGTTAAAAAAGATGAAACGTGTTTGTCTCTCAGGTGCCCACATTTCCAATAAGGTATCTGAAAAGATGCAGCAAAGCCGTGAAGGTACAATGGATGCAAAGACACCTGCTGTTACTCATATTAATCCTAAACTGAAGAAAACTCAGGAGATAAGGATCAAACGTAAAGATGCAAAGACTCCTGCAGTTACTCATAGTCCTGAGCGGAAGACACCTCAGGAGATGGGGATCAAACGTAAATATGCAAAAACTCCTGCAGTTACTCATAGTCCTGAGCGGAAGACACCTCAGGAGATGGGGATCAAACTTAAAAATGCAAAGACTCCTGCAGTTACTCATTGTCCTGAGCGGAAGACACCTCAGGAGATCGGGATCAAACGTAAATATGCAAAAACACCTGCTGTTACTCATAGTCCTGAGCGGAAGACACCTCAGGAGATGGGGATCAAATGTAAAGATGCAAAGTCTCCTGCAGTTACTCATAGTCCTGAGCGGAAGACACCTCAAGAGATGGGGATCAAACGTAAACAGAACAGCAATATTAAGCAGCTAGTGAAGAAAACAAAGAACCAGACCAGCGTTTTCAGTTTTGAGCAAGCGCTGGCTTGTGGTACTGATAATAACCCCAAAGCTCTCAAAAGAAAAAGTGCTAATCAGCCTGGAGTGAATTCAGAAGTTCTTGGGAAGGGCAAGAAGTCATTGGAACCTTCTGAACAAGGAAAGGTGAAAGCCCATCACAGCAACCTCAGCCTCCAAATGATTAACTCTGTTCAAGTATTTCACCCATTGGGTAAAAAAGCAGGTCCCACAGGTCCAGGGGCACCCGCAGAATCCATTACACTTGGAAATAAGCTTGGACCAATGCAAGGACGCCAAAGCCAGACTTCTGCTTCTCATGTTCAGTGGTCTCTTACTGATGCGATTAAAAAGTTCATGGCCAAAAAACAGGACAGTATTTCTGGAATTAAAGGTGTCGGTATTAATGCCAGGCCTAGGCTATTTAAAATACATGAGTACACAAGACCTGACATTAAAACCAGTGAAATCAAACAACATGGGGAAAACAAAGCTTCAGTTATAGAGAATCCCAAACACTTCCCAGTGATATCCATAGAACAGGAAGCTGCAGTAAGATGCATTGAAAAGGTGAGCCAAACCACTATCCCCATTCCAGCTCCTGGCATTAAAACCAGTGAAATCAAACAACGTGGGGAAAACAAAGCTTCAGTTATAGAGAATCCCAAACACTTCCCAGTGATATCCATAGAACGGAAAGCTGCAGTGACATGCATTAAAAAGGTCAGCCAAACCACTATCCCCATTCAAGCTCCTTTCAACCAGAAGCACCAGCTTTCTAACCTGCAGCTTCCTATCAATGTACCCAGCAGAGTGGACAACTTCACTCCATCCTTCTGTCAACAGCCTCTCCAAGAGCTTGAGGTTTCCATACCTATTCCACCAGAACAGAGAGAGGAGAGAGAGGCTATGAAAAGGAAATCACAACTGGAGAGGGAGTAAGCCTGTCAACATACCTCCAAGGGGAGGCTACAGTGCTTTGTTCAGAGGCAGAAGGATCATAACATCTCTAAACGTTACGGATACCCACCATCCAGACTTATTTCCCCCATGAGATACTTAAGCCCTAAAAAAACAAAAAAAAACCCTGACTAATCTGTAACTGATGCCAAGCTCTGTGACTATCTGTAAATAAGATTTATATTTATAAGTCAGTTTGTAACATATTTTACTAAGAATATATTTAAAACTCTTCAATAAAATGTATCTATTTTCAATTGAACTCTTTATTTACTAAAGAAACTATTTACAAATGCCAAGGGTTATTGAAATTCTGCAAATTAACTTTAGATTACCCTCTTGATGATACGAGAGAGAGAGAGAGAGAGAGAGAGAGAGAGAGAGAGAGAGAGAGAGAGAGAGAGAGAGAGAGAGAGAGAGAGAGAGAGAGAGATAAGTAAGTCGGACCCCACTTATGAGAGAGAAACAGATAAATATTTAACTATATGCTTTGTCATGTTGTATGTTGTATGTATGTATGTACTGTATGTCTTTATTTATATAGCGCCATTTATGTAGAAAGCGCTTCACTGCAGTAATACACGTGACAATCATATAAATAATACAAATAACAGATCATGGGAATAAGTGCTTCAGACATAAAAGTAACATTTAGGAAAAGGAGTCCCTGCTCTGAAGAGCTTACAATCTAATTGGTAGGTAGAACATACAGAGACAGTAGGACGGCGTTCTGGTAAGTGCGTCTGCAATGGGCCAAGATTTTTGTATGCGGTCTATAGTATCAGCCTCGGAGCTACTCACATGCTTCTTTAAGCAGATGTGTTAGAATGTGGGTCTTAAAGGTGGATAGAGAAGGTGCTAGTCGGGTATTGATGGGAAGGGCACTCCAGAGGTGAGGGCAGTCAGTGAGAAAGGTTTAAGGCGAGAGAGGGCTTTAGATACAAAAGGGGTAGATAGAAGACATCATTGGGCGGATCGCAAGAGTCGGGATGGTGCATAGCGAGAAATTAGAGCTGAGCTGTAAGGAGGGGCAGAAGAGTGTAAAGCTTTAAAAGTGAGGAGGAGAATTGAGTGTGAGATACGGGATTTGATAGGAAGCCAGGAGAGGGATTTCAGCAGGGGAGACGCTGAGACAGATTTAGGAAAGAGTAGAGTGATTCTGGCAGCAGCGTTTAGGATAGATTGTAGGGGAGACAGGTGAGAGGCAGTAAGACCGGACAGCAGAAGGTTCCAGTATTTGAGATGGTAGAGAATGAGGGTCTGTGTCAGAGTTTTAGCTGTCGAGCAACAGTGGAAGGGCGTATCTTGCGGAAGAAAAAACGACAGGTTTAGCTACCTTTTGAATGTGAGAGAGGAGTCTGTGACCCCCAGGGCAGCGTGCTTGGGCTACTGCATGTATAGTAGTTCTTCCAACAGTAATGTGGAAGGTGGTAGTAGGGCCAGGTTTGGCATGAAATATAAGGAGTTCTGTTTTTGACATGTTAAATTTAAGTCGGCGGAGGATCATGTTGCATTGGGCTTCTCTTCCTTGTGTTTATACTGTACAATGTCACATACCCAGTAGCACTCCTTAAGACAAATATATATATATAATGTGCATCAATACAATCCACACATTGATAAGTAATTAGCTAAGTTGCGATTGATCGGTGAAGATTCGGCTCGGGGGTTGACTAAATGGTTGCCAGTGCAGCAGAAGAGGACCAAAAATGCAAAGTTCTCTGGGGTGATCATGTGACCAGGCAGTCACTGGATACAATTGAGTTTTGCACAGCTAGGGAGAGGGCAGTGTTCAAAAAAAGGGGGGGGGGGGTTGCCAGAGCCTGTTTCAAAATAGGAAGGGGATGTGACTTTGTAAATGGTTGCTATAGAAACAAAAAATGATTGTTACATTATGATACATTAAAATTTTAATTCAGAGTTGTTTAAAAAAAAAGTACTACTACTAGTAGCATTATACTAAAAAATAATACAGATGCACAGTAATACCCTCTATAGATATACCAAGAATTGTTAAGTGTGAGTGTGTGTGTGAGTTTATGACATGTGGAAGGAAGGTGGAGGGGTGAGAGTCATGGCGAGGGGAGGGGGGTGAAGGAGAGACATGGTGAGGGGAGGGGGGTGAAAGAGACATGGCGAGGGGAGGAGGGTGAAAGAGAGACATAGGTAGGGGGTGATATAGAGACATGGGAATGGGTTTAAAAGAGAGACATGGGGAGGGGTGAAAGAGACATGGGGAGTGGGTGAAAGAGACATGGGGAGTGGGTGAAAGAGTCATGGGGAGCGGCGGTGAAGAGACATGGGAACAGGGGTAAAGAGACATGGGGAGCAGGGGTGAAGAGACATGGGAGCAGGGGTGAAGAGACATTGGGAGGGGAGGGTGAAAGAGACATGGGGAGGTGATCGAGAGACATTTAGAGGGGGGGTGATAGAGAGACATTTGGAGGGGGGGGATGATAGAGAAACACGGGGAGGGGGTGCAAGAGACATAGAGAGGGGGGTGAAAGAGAGCCATGGGGTGGGGCGTGAAAAAGAGACATGGGGAGAGGGGTGAAAGAGACATGGGGAGGGAGGCGATAGAGAGACATGGGGGGATGAAAGAGACATGGGGAGGGGGGGTGAAAGAAAGCCATGGGGAGGGTGGGTCCATGATCCTCAGTTGCTGGAAGAGTGGGCCCGGGTGAGTAGTTTTTTCTTCTTCACAGGTCCGGGAGATGTTGATCAGACGGCTTCTTAGGGTCAAATAAGACATGACAGACCTTATATAAGGCCTGTGACATCACATTTGACTGAAAAATGATATATCCACCAATCTAATTGGTGGATGTACCATGTGATGGCTTCCATTTTATTTTTTGGCAGAAATGACATCATCTTAAGTGATTGGATAATAAAGGAACTATTGGATCTCAATATAAATGTAGAAAATATGCAGGGCCAAAGCTATGACAATGCTGCAAATATGCGGGGAAAGCATAATGGAGTTCAAAGACATGTTGAACATGAACCCACGTGCGTTTTATGTACCATGTAGTTCTCATTATTTGAACCTAGTGGTTAACAACACTGCCAAACCCAATATAGGTGCCATTTAATTTTTGGGCTTAATTCAACCGTTGTATAATTTCTTCCCCAGGTCCACCAACAGATAAATCATTCTTTTAAAATCCTTACCCAATTTAACACTAAAGAGAGTCTGTGAAACATGTTGGGAGCCTCGTATTGATGCAGTTAGACCAATTCGATACCACCTGGGAGCGCTCTATGTTGCAGTAGTGTATATTAAAGAAGATGTGACATTTAAAAGTGAACATCATGGCCCCCAGAGTAGAGCTGTTGCGTACACTCTTGCAAAATGTATTTGTGACTATAAATTCATATGTTGTGTAATATTTTGGTATGACATATTAAGTACAATCAATCCAGTGAACAAGCAGTCTATAAACTATGACAAAAACAAGTCCAAAGACCAAATCTGGGGCTCCAAAAAACAATCCCAACAGTAGATTTTGGGCCCTGTTTGTTTAAATCAAAAACACTACAGTAATGTCCAAGCCTTTGTCTCATAAATAGAAAGTTATCCTTACCAACTCCACTTATAAATGGTGTAAATGATCAGTCTAGGGGTTTACAGTATATACATGTAGAAAAGATGGCGCCTAGCTGGTTCTGCTCTGTTATTGAGCTATCACAAATCAGCTGTAAATGTTCACATGGAATGGCACCTAGTTAACTTTTTAAATCAATAACTGTAGACTTGCTAGTCGGCCAATATCATAGACTCTATCCTCAATAATAACAAAGTTCATTACAAGCGACTCTACGGAAAAACTCTTCGCCAGGCCATTTTGGATGACACCAAAGGAGATTATGAAACCAAAGGGTGCATCAGTTCAATCCTGCTCCTGTGGGTTGCTGCAGGGCACCTTTTGGTGTGTTGTTCGCTAGGGAGATAGTACAAAGTGAAAAATGTGCGATGCACAACCGGAACGAAAAAATAAATGAACTGGAGAGAGTGTACAGTAACTACACAATTTGCTTTTAATAACTCATCTAATCAAATGACCGGCAACAAAACGCGCGCGCACACAGAGGTTTTCAAACATCTCTATGGAGCTTGGTCCCACCCCCCGTTCGTGTCACGTGTCACTCACGCGCGGCGCGCTCACGGGACGATCGTGCACCACTCCCCAGCTGCGACACAACACCCGTAACAATGCCCACCTGTCTCCTGCGCTCTGCGTCCAATCACAGCTCCCGCGGGGCCACACCTCCGTTCCGCCTCTCACTTTCATTGCTCCAGTCCTCCTATTTAATCTCTGCTTGCTCAGTTACACATTGCTGAGCATAGACCATAGTAGCCTTGTGTTCCTACATTCCTGCTTTGCCTTGTGCCTTGCCTCTCTTGCTTTCAGTTTGACCTCATGTGTACCGACACGGCTAGACTCTTGGACGCTCTCTGTATAACGACCCCAGCTTGCCCTCGACTACCTGCATCTCTCCATCCCTGACCACGGATATAGGACATTCTTTTAACCCACCAGCTCCAACCCTCGACCTCGGCACAACGGACATCTACCGTTACTGGCTCCTCCCCATGACCGCGGCAAGTATCTGGACTACCCTCTCTCTCCAACCCCGACCCGGCTACGCTGACAATCCAGGCGTGCCTCCACTGCTGTGGGTGCGCAGTTTCTACTTTCCCACCTCAGTACCGGGGGTCCGCCTTGTTCGTGGTGAGTGCAAGGGTCACAATTAGAGAGGGTTGGGGTTCCTTACAATGCATCTGATCTCAGACGCGCTATTAGAGAGGGTTGGGGCTCCTTTGAATGCATCTGATCTCAGACGCGCTATTAGAGAAAGTTGGGATTCCTTACAATGCAGATTTCAGACGCGCTGTTAGAGAGGGTTGGGGCTCCTTACAATGTATTTGATCAATGCATTGTAAGGAACCCCAACCCTCTCTAGTGTGTATTTGTGAACTGTAAGGTCTTGACTAATACACTGGAAGAATATCATTGTTTTCGATTAAAAATATCAAAGAATGTGTTACTTTAACGAGCGCTTTCTCTTTTTTTGAATCTCCAATATACTATTTGCCAAGTGGGACTGATGAAATCACCAAAAACTACTGTAGCAGGTCCCCTTTGGTTGTCAATACGTTACTTTGAAGTGGAAGGGAGAGACCTACTGAGGCCAATATACTAAGCATCGCAAACTGAGCGGGGGGAGGGGTGGAGGGTTTCGGCGCATGTCAAACTTCAATTGCACTCGTGTACTAAGTTCAAATTTCTCCATCTGCGCCCAGCCCCAAAATACTGTTTAGCGCACAGAAATGGATTGCACTTGGTGTATAAAAGTCAATGGTACATACTAATATCTATATAAATATATACAGTGTTCGACAAATCACCCAAAAATCTACTCGCCCAACCAAAAAATCTACTCGCCACCTAGTCCCGCCCCCAACCCCGCCCCTAGTCCCGCCCCCAACCCCGCCCCCAACCCCGCTTTAAAATAAAACATATGAATAAAATCCATTTAAATGACAAATATATTTATTGTATTACATTATACTACAATTAGCCCTTGTTACGTGTGTGTGTGTGTGTGTGTGTGTGTGTGTCTGTGTAAATGTCGATCTAGAAATAAAAGCCAGGTGTGAATGACTAGTTTCCTGCACCCCTTAATCAGTGTCTGGATGCCCCCGCTTCACAATATCTAAAGCAGAACCCCCATTCACCTGCGCTCCGGCGTCATGACGTCACGTTGCCCTAGTAACGTGACGTCACATGACCTCACAGCGTCATTTTGATGCCGCGTTGCCATGGCGACGCAGGAAGGAAGCCGCCGGAGCCTAGGTAAGTGAAGGTTTACAGAGGCCCTGCAGCTCCCCCGGCACTTAATTTAAGTGCCTTCGGGAAGCGCGCGGGGCCTCTGTAAACCCCACGCCCCCCAGACGGCAGTCTTGCGCCCCGCGTGGGGGTCGCGCCCCCCAGTTTGCGCACCGCTGTTCTAGAAATCCAATCGGATAAGGCTCTTTCTGCACGCTTTTGCACAACTCCCAGCTACTAGAATATCCCCCTGTGTCTATCCAAGAGGAGGTTTTAGTGTACTGACAAAAAACATCCCAAAATAAATTGTAATTAAGGCTGCGAGGTGTCACTGTATATAGAACATATATCCAGTAGCACTCTCATTGTAAAAGACTCATCTCTATCCCCCCACAAATAAGCAGGGGGACCCATTCAAAGCCCATAATGTGTATGTCTGAAGCATTAAAGCAAAGTGCACTGCTGTACCAAAGTAGTAGTTTAGTTTAGACTGCCCTTGAATGGAGTTGAACACTTCCCCAGTGCTGGAATTAGACATAAAAGGTCTATGCAGCAACATAGAGTAGTTGTGTTTAGACGCATGGCTCTATTTTTTGGAGCAGAGCCGCAGCATATATACTGTAAGAACAGTTTCTTACTTCTGACGCGGTATGTTAGACTTATGGCACTTCAGATATGGAGGATTGTTTTGGGCAAATAAAAGGTTAAAAAAAAGTATCAGAGAAATGCAACTTGTGACGCATCTCATTTTAATCTGTGCACCATGTAACTGCCCCCAACTCATCCTACTCACTCTCCCCAAGGTGCAAATTGGGGCAGAGACGCAGAATGTGATACATCTGATTATAATCTGTGCACCATGTAACTCCCCCCAACTCCTTCTACTGACTCTCCCCAAGGTGCAAGCTGGGGCAGAGACGCAGACTGTGATACATCTCATTATAATCTGTGTGCCATGTAACTCCTCCCCAACTCCTCCTACTGACTCTCCCCAAGGTGCATGCTGGGGCAGAGACGCAGACTGTGATACATCTCATTATAATCTGTGATACTTTATCTTGCCATGAAGTCAATGCATTTGAACCCAGTGATACAGTATGTTGATCCCACTGCTGTCAGTGGCACTGTCCATATGTGTACTTGTGTCACCCAATGTATGTAATACAATGTATCACAGTAGCTGTGATTTTTATGACTGCTACTCAAGTTAACCACTTCTCAACCACTTGAAATTAAATGTCAACAGTAGCTGATTTCTCTATTATGACATCACGAGACAGTATCATTGAGCCTCCTAGGAGATGCCAGCAGCAGTGTTCTGTAATGACATCATGGAATCGCCTTAGAGACTGAGATAAATACACAAATGTAAACTTGTTTGTGCGTGACTTGAATTAGTTCCCGAAGGAAACCGTTAGTTTTGTGGACATCTCAGAGATAGGAAAAGAGTGGCGCTGTACAGAGAGACTAATTATCTCCACCTTAACTCTGTATCATGGCAGGTAGGAAGCAACGTGACCTTTACATACCCAAAAAGAAATGGATAATATCTATATTTCTGAACTGTTTACTTTCACAATGTTTTATGGGGTTCAGAACAGATAACATGACTCCTATCAATGGATGGGAGAAAGAAGACGGATGGGGTGGGGGGCGGGGGGGAGGGACGGAGGTAGACAACACCCAGGGGGGTTAGGTACCTGGCCTTAATTGGATAATATTTTTTTTTATAAATGTCAAAACTGATTTATTATAGATACATACACACATATTTGTTTTATTGTATTTACTTTTATATCTGGCTTGTAATTCAAAATCTTAAATGATTTGAACAGTAATGTATAGAAAAGAACACATGTACTGTATACATAAATGTCAAAGCGGCAAACGTCTATGGGATCTATGGGATAGTAAAAAAAGACACAGGAACCTTAGTGTATACAGTAGAATTAGTTATGTATAAGGCATGCTTTTTCCTTGCCCTAAGTTTAGGTCAATAACTATTGGACCAATTCTACACCGTGGGGTGTAATGTTCGACTACTTTCAGCCATATCCTTAAATTATTGTCTACAGCAGTGTTTTTCAACCACGGATCCTAGGAACCCTAGGATTCCCCGGGCATCCCTAAAGGGTTCGCTGTAATTTTTAGGTCATTTTAAAATTGTACTTAATACAGAAGAATTTACAGTACAATGCATCTTATCTCAAACGCGCTATTGGAGAGGGTTGGGGTTCCTTACAATGCATCTGATCTCAGACGCGCTATTAGAGAGGGTTGGGGCTCCTTACAATGCATCTGATCTCAGAAGCGCTATTAGAGAGGATTGGGGTTCCTCACACTTCATCTGATCTCAGACGCACTATTAGATAGGGTTGGGGTATATTACAATGCATCTCATCTTAGACTCGTTGTTAGAGAGGGTTGGGGTCCCTCAGAATTTCACATATGGTTCCTTAACCAAAAAAAGGTTGGAAACCACTACTCTACAGTAATACAAAGGCCCCAAAAAAGACAAAGCCACAAAACGAGGGCAGAATCTGCCACTTGATTTACAGATATAGCTGACCTGAGTGCTCCTCCAGATACCTCAATATACCAGACGTCTCAGAATACCACACCATAATATTACCACAAAATACTACAGTAGGAACAGGCAATTTTTATGTTTTTATTTTTATTTTTAAAGATCCAGTTCCGAAAGCTATGGTACATCTATATTTGTCATTGTGTTCATAGGTGGACATGAAAGCAGGTGATGGACTGCACAAGTTTTATATGCCAGTTGCCACTTTGTGTTGAAAACTACCTAGAAATAGTTTTCTGTCTGTGTTACATCCCAACACATCATATATGTATATGTATAAATATATATCTATATATATATTTATAGATTAAACCCCATATATTGAGCTAAAATGTACGGGTGCTCTGGTGTTTCAATACATAGCAATGCTATAGAAGGCAATCATGGAGCTTGCTTAAAAATGTATTTAAATATTGAAACTTCTGACCACTATTGATCAGAGTAGTGGTATGTAACATTGATAATCAAATAAATGTGTTTTCCCAGCAAGCCATTATCCCTGTTAGTGCTTGCTATTCATAACAAAACAAAGACCACCAAAAACTTTATTCAAAACCAGAACCAAAACCCCAAATATTTTAAAGGCAAAATAAAAATACCAAGCCAAGTGAGCATCTCTATGTATTTCATATGTATTTGATATCAAGAATATCTTTTAGCAGGTCTGTTAAAGCAGTCCTAACCCCCCAAAGTCAGGCTTTCAGGATATCCCAGCTTCAGCGGAGGTGGCTCAATCCGTCCCTGCTTCAGCACAGCTCGCTCAATCAGTCCCTGCTTCAGCACAGGTGACTCAATCAGAGGCTGATTGAGTGATTGGGCCACCTGTGCTAAAGCTGGAATATCCTGAAAAGTTGACCTATTGTGGGGGGTTTGATGACTGGAGTTGAGTCCCCGTGTGTTAAAGAAATGTGCCTTGATTGTGCTTTTCTGGCCCTTCACTTTTACCTTTCTTCCTTACAGATCAGTTTTTAAATTCCTCTGCTGTGAACCCTCCACCGACCTGCAGTGCTCCTGCAGTCACCACTGCTTACCCTTCATGGAGCAACAGCTTCCACCCAGTAGGGAGGAATACAGAAGTCTACAGACATGGGGCCCAAGGCATGATTTTGCAACAAGGGTCTGCAGGAACACCAATGTATCTACAGCAGATCCCACAGGCAACACGCGCTTACCCTCGTGTATCGGACATGAACGGAGGATTCTACCACACTGCTACAGGAGGATACACAGGATTTGCAGGACAGGTTAGGGGAGAAGCCACAACGCAGCCTGTTACTTTCCGTCCCAACACACATTTGGAAAGACGTGCTACAATAGGGCCTTGTATAATGGCCACCCAGTATGCACAACTTCAGCAGCCACCATTCATACCCCTTAGAGGAATGCAGACCTTACAAGGTGAGATATGGAGAATCTTTACTAATCATTGTTCAAAATCTTCTCCTTGACCGATACCATTACCTGTTATAAAGATCTTTAATTACGGTCATTCGCCACTGTAGTGTTACAAATATATAGAACTCTACAGTATGTAGTCCTCGCCAATACTGAAGGGATTAAGCATGTGTTTGCTTTTCTTCCTTTGTGTTATTATGTACAATGTGTTGGTATTTATGATAATTGATTATTTCTCCTTTTTGATTTTGTTACAGTGTGTCAGACCTCGCTTGGAGCCCAACATATTTCCCAGGCCAGTTTAATTACACAAGGAGCAGTTCAGCTTGCTGCTAATGAAAAAAGTGAACCACCTCTAATGTACCCAACTCAACCAGCTCGGAAGCTGAGCCACCTCTCAAAGTTACATATTGATGTGCAAAGCAACAAAGAGTTATGTGTGCCAGTGTGGAAAAGGGGTGGGTTAAAAGATATGGCGAAGAGATCTTCAGAGGTGAAGGCCCCCTCACATATTGCTCAGAAGGTTCGTAATAACGTGCTGAGTTCAGTGAAGACTGAGTGTCCGTCAAAGTCTGAGGGGGTACCAAAGTGCTCCAAAGTGGAAACAAAGAAGAAAAAGATCCTTTATTCAGCTGCAAAGGATCAAGTCCCTCAAACTGCACTGCAAAAGAAGGTAAAACCAATGTCAAAGCCAGTAAATCATTCTTCTGCTCCTATACCAGGGAAGTCACCCCATGGCCCACAATCTGGTGACGAGGCTGTTCTGTTAAAAAAGATGAAACGTGTTTGTCTCTCAGGTGCCCACATTTCCAATAAGGTATCTGAAAAGATGCAGCAAAGCCGTGAAGGTACAATGGATGCAAAGACACCTGCTGTTACTCATATTAATCCTAAACTGAAGAAAACTCAGGAGATAGGGATCAAACGTAAAGATGCAAAGACTCCTGCAGTTACTCATAGTCCTGAGCGGAAGACACCTCAGGAGATGGGGATCAAACGTAAATATGCAAAAACTCCTGCAGTTACTCATAGTCCTGAGCGGAAGACACCTCAGGAGATGGGGATCAAACTTAAAAATGCAAAGACTCCTGCAGTTACTCATTGTCCTGAGCGGAAGACACCTCAGGAGATCGGGATCAAACGTAAATATGCAAAAACACCTGCTGTTACTCATAGTCCTGAGCGGAAGACACCTCAGGAGATGGGGATCAAATGTAAAGATGCAAAGTCTCCTGCAGTTACTCATAGTCCTGAGCGGAAGACACCTCAAGAGATGGGGATCAAACGTAAACAGAACAGCAATATTAAGCAGCTAGTGAAGAAAACAAAGAACCAGACCAGCGTTTTCAGTTTTGAGCAAGCGCTGGCTTGTGGTACTGATAATAACCCCAAAGCTCTCAAAAGAAAAAGTGCTAATCAGCCTGGAGTGAATTCAGAAGTTCTTGGGAAGGGAAAGAAGTCATTGGAACCTTCTGAACAAGGAAAGGTGAAAGCCCATCACAGCAACCTCAGCCTCCAAATGATTAACTCTGTTCAAGTATTTCACCCATTGGGTAAAAAAGCAGGTCCCACAGGTCCAGGGGCACCCGCAGAATCCATTACACTTGGAAATAAGCTTGGACCAATGCAAGGACGCCAAAGCCAGACTTCTGCTTCTCATGTTCAGTGGTCTCTTACTGATGCGATTAAAAAGTTCATGGCCAAAAAACAGGACAGTATTTCTGGAATTAAAGGTGTCGGTATTAATGCCAGGCCTAGGCTATTTAAAATACATGAGTACACAAGACCTGACATTAAAACCAGTGAAATCAAACAACATGGGGAAAACAAAGCTTCAGTTATAGAGAATCCCAAACACTTCCCAGTGATATCCATAGAACAGGAAGCTGCAGTAAGATGCATTGAAAAGGTGAGCCAAACCACTATCCCCATTCCAGCTCCTGGCATTAAAACCAGTGAAATCAAACAACGTGGGGAAAACAAAGCTTCAGTTATAGAGAATCCCAAACACTTCCCAGTGATATCCATAGAACGGAAAGCTGCAGTGACATGCATTAAAAAGGTCAGCCAAACCACTATCCCCATTCAAGCTCCTTTCAACCAGAAGCACCAGCTTTCTAACCTGCAGCTTCCTATCAATGTACCCAGCAGAGTGGACAACTTCACTCCATCCTTCTGTCAACAGCCTCTCCAAGAGCTTGAGGTTTCCATACCTATTCCACCAGAACAGAGAGAGGAGAGAGAGGCTATGGAAAGGAAATCACAACTGGAGAGGGAGTAAGCCTGTCAACATACCTCCAAGGGGAGGCTACAGTGCTTTGTTCAGAGGCAGAAGGATCATAACATCTCTAAACGTTACGGATACCCACCATCCAGACTTATTTCCCCCATGAGATACTTAAGCCCTAAAAAAACAAAAAAAAACCCTGACTAATCTGTAACTGATGCCAAGCTCTGTGACTATCTGTAAATAAGATTTATATTTATAAGTCAGTTTGTAACATATTTTACTAAGAATATATTTAAAACTCTTCAATAAAATGTATCTATTTTCAATTGAACTCTTTATTTACTAAAGAAACTATTTACAAATGTCAAGGGTTATTGAAATTCTGCAAATTAACTTTAGATTACCCTCTTGATGATACGAGAGAGAGAGAGAGAGAGAGAGAGAGAGAGAGAGAGAGAGAGAGAGAGAGAGAGAGAGAGAGAGAGATAAGTAAGTCGGACCCCACTTATGAGAGAGAAACAGATAAATATTTAACTATATGCTTTGTCATGTTGTATGTTGTATGTATGTATGTACTGTATGTCTTTATTTATATAGCGCCATTTATGTAGAAAGCGCTTCACTGCAGTAATACACGTCACAATCATATAAATAATACAAATAACAGATCATGGGAATAAGTGCTTCAGACATAAAAGTAACATTTAGGAAAAGGAGTCCCTGCTCTGAAGAGCTTACAATCTAATTGGTAGGTAGAACATACAGAGACAGTAGGACGGCGTTCTGGTAAGTGCGTCTGCAATGGGCCAAGCTTTTTGTATGCGGTCTATAGTATCAGCCTCGGAGCTACTCACATGCTTCTTTAAGCAGATGTGTTAGAATGTGGGTCTTAAAGGTGGATAGAGAAGGTGCTAGTCGGGTATTGATGGGAAGGGCACTCCAGAGGTGAGGGCAGTCAGTGAGAAAGGTTTAAGGCGAGAGAGGGCTTTAGATACAAAAGGGGTAGATAGAAGACATCATTGGGCGGATCGCAAGAGTCGGGATGGTGCATAGCGAGAAATTAGAGCTGAGCTGTAAGGAGGGGCAGAAGAGTGTAAAGCTTTAAAAGTGAGGAGGAGAATTGAGTGTGAGATACAGGATTTGATAGGAAGCCAGGAGAGGGATTTCAGCAGGGGAGACGCTGAGACAGATTTAGGAAAGAGTAGAGTGATTCTGGCAGCAGCGTTTAGGATAGATTGTAGGGGAGACAGGTGAGAGGCAGTAAGACCGGACAGCAGAAGGTTCCAGTATTTGAGATGGTAGAGAATGAGGGTCTGTGTCAGAGTTTTAGCTGTCGAGCAACAGTGGAAGGGCGTATCTTGCGGAAGAAAAAACGACAGGTTTAGCTACCTTTTGAATGTGAGAGAGGAGTCTGTGACCCCCAGGGCAGCGTGCTTGGGCTACTGCATGTATAGTAGTTCTTCCAACAGTAATGTGGAAGGTGGTAGTAGGGCCAGGTTTGGCATGAAATATAAGGAGTTCTGTTTTTGACATGTTAAATTTAAGTCGGCGGAGGATCATGTTGCATTGGGCTTCTCTTCCTTGTGTTTATACTGTACAATGTCACATACCCAGAAGCACTCCTTAAGACAAATATATATGGTGAGGTGGGTCTGGGGTTGAGTTTACATGGGTTTGTGTGCGCAGATTTAAATTGTTTGGAGGTCTGTGACTCCTCCCCGTTTCCAAACTTACTCTGCCCACCTTTAAAGCAGCAGTCCAAGCTGTCGTTTAAAAAAAAAAATCCCTTTGATATGTGCATCAATACAATCCACACATTGATAAGTAATTAGCTAAGTTGCGATTGATCGGTGAAGATTCGGCTCGGGGGTTGACTAAATGGTTGCCAGTGCAGCAGAAGAGGACCAAAAATGCAAAGTTCTCTGGGGTGATCATGTGACCAGGCAGTCACTGGATACAATTGAGTTTTGCACAGCTAGGGAGAGGGCAGTGTTCAAAAAAAGGGGGGGGGGTTGCCAGAGCCTGTTTCAAAATAGGAAGGGGATGTGACTTTGTAAATGGTTGCTATAGAAACAAAAAATGATTGTTACATTATGATACATTAAAATTTTAATTCAGAGTTGTTTAAAAAAAAGTACTACTACTAGTAGCATTATACTAAAAAATAATACAGATGCACAGTAATACCCTCTATAGATATACCAAGAATTGTTAAGTGTGAGTGTGTGTGTGAGTTTATGACATGTGGAAGGAAGGTGGAGGGGTGAGAGTCATGGCGAGGGGAGGGGGGTGAAGGAGAGACATGGTGAGGGGAGGGGGGTGAAAGAGACATGGCGAGGGGAGGAGGGTGAAAGAGAGACATAGGTAGGGGGTGATATAGAGACATGGGAATGGGTTTAAAAGAGAGACATGGGGAGGGGTGAAAGAGACATGGGGAGTGGGTGAAAGAGACATGGGGAGTGGGTGAAAGAGTCATGGGGAGCGGCGGTGAAGAGACATGGGAACAGGGGTAAAGAGACATGGGGAGCAGGGGTGAAGAGACATGGGAGCAGGGGTGAAGAGACATTGGGAGGGGAGGGTGAAAGAGACATGGGGAGGTGATCGAGAGACATTTAGAGGGGGGGTGATAGAGAGACATTTGGAGGGGGGGGATGATAGAGAAACACGGGGAGGGGGTGCAAGAGACATAGAGAGGGGGGTGAAAGAGAGCCATGGGGTGGGGCGTGAAAAAGAGACATGGGGAGAGGGGTGAAAGAGACATGGGGAGGGAGGCGATAGAGAGACATGGGGGGATGAAAGAGACATGGGGAGGGGGGGTGAAAGAAAGCCATGGGGAGGGTGGGTCCATGATCCTCAGTTGCTGGAAGAGTGGGCCCGGGTGAGTAGTTTTTTCTTCTTCACAGGTCCGGGAGATGTTGATCAGACGGCTTCTTAGGGTCAAATAAGACATGACAGACCTTATATAAGGCCTGTGACATCACATTTGACTGAAAAATGATATATCCACCAATCTAATTGGTGGATGTACCATGTGATGGCTTCCATTTTATTTTTTGGCAGAAATGACATCATCTTAAGTGATTGGATAATAAAGGAACTATTGGATCTCAATATAAATGTAGAAAATATGCAGGGCCAAAGCTATGACAATGCTGCAAATATGCGGGGAAAGCATAATGGAGTTCAAAGACATGTTGAACATGAACCCACGTGCGTTTTATGTACCATGTAGTTCTCATTATTTGAACCTAGTGGTTAACAACACTGCCAAACCCAATATAGGTGCCATTTAATTTTTGGGCTTAATTCAACCGTTGTATAATTTCTTCCCCAGGTCCACCAACAGATAAATCATTCTTTTAAAATCCTTACCCAATTTAACACTAAAGAGAGTCTGTGAAACATGTTGGGAGCCTCGTATTGATGCAGTTAGACCAATTCGATACCACCTGGGAGCGCTCTATGTTGCAGTAGTGTATATTAAAGAAGATGTGACATTTAAAAGTGAACATCATGGCCCCCAGAGTAGAGCTGTTGCGTACACTCTCGCAAAATGTATTTGTGACTATAAATTCATATGTTGTGTAATATTTTGGTATGACATATTAAGTACAATCAATCCAGTGAACAAGCAGTCTATAAACTATGACAAAAACAAGTCCAAAGACCAAATCTGGGGCTCCAAAAAACAATCCCAACAGTAGATTTTGGGCCCTGTTTGTTTAAATCAAAAACACTACAGTAATGTCCAAGCCTTTGTCTCATAAATAGAGAGGTATCCTTACCAACTCCACTTATAAATGGTGTAAATGATCAGTCTAGGGGTTTACAGTATATACATGTAGAAAAGATGGCGCCTAGCTGGTTCTGCTCTGTTATTGAGCTATCACAAATCAGCTGTAAATGTTCACATGGAATGGCACCTAGTTAACTTTTTAAATCAATAACTGTAGACTTGCTAGTCGGCCAATATCATAGACTCTATCCTCAATAATAACAAAGTTCATTACAAGCGACTCTACGGAAAAACTCTTCGCCAGGCCATTTTGGATGACACCAAAGGAGATTATGAAACCAAAGGGTGCATCAGTTCAATCCTGCTCCTGTGGGTTGCTGCAGGGCACCTTTTGGTGTGTTGTTCGCTAGGGAGATAGTACAAAGTGAAAAATGTGCGATGCACAACCGGAACGAAAAAATAAATGAACTGGAGAGAGTGTACAGTAACTACACAATTTGCTTTTAATAACTCATCTAATCAAATGACCGGCAACAAAAGCGCGCGCACACAGAGGTTTTCAAACATCTCTATGGAGCTTGGTCCCACCCCCCGTTCGTGTCACGTGTCACTCACGCGCGGCGCGCTCACGGGACGATCGTGCACCACTCCCCAGCTGCGACACAACACCCGTAACAATGCCCACCTGTCTCCTGCGCTCTGCGTCCAATCACAGCTCCCGCGGGGCCACACCTCCGTTCCGCCTCTCAGTTTCATTGCTCCAGTCCTCCTATTTAATCTCTGCTTGCTCAGTTACACATTGCTGAGCATAGACCATAGTAGCCTTGTGTTCCTACATTCCTGCTTTGCCTTGCGCCTTGCCTCTCTTGCTTTCAGTTTGACCTCATGTGTACCGACACGGCTAGACTCTTGGACGCTCTCTGTATAACGACCCCAGCTTGCCCTCGACTACCTGCATCTCTCCATCCCTGACCACGGATATAGGACATTCTTTTAACCCACCAGCTCCAACCCTCGACCTCGGCACAACGGACATCTACCGTTACTGGCTCCTCCCCATGACCGCGGCAAGTATCTGGACTACCCTCTCTCTCCAACCCCGACCCGGCTACGCTGACAATCCAGGCGTGCCTCCACTGCTGTGGGTGCGCAGTTTCTACTTTCCCACCTCAGTACCGGGGGTCCGCCTTGTTCGTGGTGAGTGCAAGAGTCACAATTAGAGAGGGTTGGGGTTCCTTACAATGCATCTGATCTCAGACGCGCTATTAGAGAGGGTTGGGGCTCCTTTGAATGCATCTGATCTCAGACGCGCTATTAGAGAAAGTTGGGATTCCTTACAATGCAGATTTCAGACGCGCTGTTAGAGAGGGTTGGGGCTCCTTACAATGTATTTGATCAATGCATTGTAAGGAACCCCAACCCTCTCTAGTGTGTATTTGTGAACTGTAAGGTGCTTGACTAATACACTGGAAGAATATCATTGTTTTCGATTAAAAATATCAAAGAATGTGTTACTTTAACGAGCGCTTTCTCTTTTTTTGAATCTCCAATATACTATTTGCCAAGTGGGACTGATGAAATCACCAAAAACTACTGTAGCAGGTCCCCTTTGGTTGTCAATACGTTACTTTGAAGTGGAAGGGAGAGACCTACTGAGGCCAATATACTAAGCATCGCAAACTGAGCGGGGGGAGGGGTGGAGGGTTTCGGCGCATGTCAAACTTCAATTGCACTCGTGTACTAAGTTCAAATTTCTCCATCTGCGCCCAGCCCCAAAATACTGTTTAGCGCACAGAAATGGATTGCACTTGGTGTATAAAAGTCAATGGTACATACTAATATCTATATAAATATATACAGTGTTCGACAAATCACCCAAAAATCTACTCGCCCAACCAAAAAATCTACTCGCCACCTAGTCCCGCCCCCAACCCCGCCCCTAGTCCCGCCCCCAACCCCGCCCCCAACCCCGCTTTAAAATAAAACATATGAATAAAATCCATTTAAATGACAAATATATTTATTGTATTACATTATACTACAATTAGCCCTTGTTACGTGTGTGTGTGTGTCTGTGTAAATGTCGATCTAGAAATAAAAGCCAGGTGTGAATGACTAGTTTCCTGCACCCCTTAATCAGTGTCTGGATGCCCCCGCTTCACAATATCTAAAGCAGAACCCCCATTCACCTGCGCTCCGGCGTCATGACGTCACGTTGCCCTAGTAACCTGACCTCACAGCGTCATTTTGATGCCGCGTTGCCACGGCGACGCAGGAAGGAAGCCGCCGGAGCCTAGGTAAGTGAAGGTTTACAGAGGCCCTGCAGCTCCCCCGGCACTTAATTTAAGTGCCTTCGGGAAGCGCGCGGGGCCTCTGTAAACCCCACGCCCCCCAGACGGCAGTCTTGCGCCCCGCGTGGGGGTCACGCCCCCCAGTTTGCGCACCGCTGTTCTAGAAATCCAATCGGATAAGGCTCTTTCTGCACGCTTTTGCACAACTCCCAGCTACTAGAATATCCCCCTGTGTCTATCCAAGAGGAGGTTTTAGTGTACTGACAAAAAACATCCCAAAATAAATTGTAATTAAGGCTGCGAGGTGTCACTGTATATAGAACATAGATCCAGTAGCACTCTCATTGTAAAAGACTCATCTCTATCCCCCCACAAATAAGCAGGGGGACCCATTCAAAGCCCATAATGTGTATGTCTGAAGCATTAAAGCAAAGTGCAGTGCTGTACCAAAGTAGTAGTTTAGTTTAGACTGCCCTTGAATGGAGTTGAACACTTCCCCAGTGCTGGAATTAGACATAAAAGGTCTATGCAGCAACATAGAGTAGTTGTGTTTAGACGCATGGCTCTATTTTTTGGAGCAGAGCCGCAGCATATATACTGTAAGAACAGTTTCTTACTTCTGACGCGGTATGTTAGACTTATGGCACTTCAGATATGGAGGATTGTTTTGGGCAAATAAAAGGTTAAAAAAAGTATCAGAGAAATGCAACCTGTGACGCATCTCATTTTAATCTGTGCACCATGTAACTGCCCCCAACTCATCCTACTCACTCTCCCCAAGGTGCAAATTGGGGCAGAGACGCAGAATGTGATACATCTGATTATAATCTGTGCACCATGTAACTCCCCCCAACTCCTTCTACTGACTCTCCCCAAGGTGCAAGCTGGGGCAGAGACGCAGACTGTGATACATCTCATTATAATCTGTGTGCCATGTAACTCCTCCCCAACTCCTCCTACTGACTCTCCCCAAGGTGCATGCTGGGGCAGAGACGCAGACTGTGATACATCTCATTATAATCTGTGATACTTTATCTTGCCATGAAGTCAATGCATTTGAACCCAGTGATACAGTATGTTGATCCCACTGCTGTCAGTGGCACTGTCCATATGTGTACTTGTGTCACCCAATGTATGTAATACAATGTATCACAGTAGCTGTGATTTTTATGACTGCTACTCAAGTTAACCACTTCTCAACCACTTGAAATTAAATGTCAACAGTAGCTGATTTCTCTATTATGACATCACGAGACAGTATCATTGAGCCTCCTAGGAGATGCCAGCAGCAGTGTTCTGTAATGACATCATGGAATCGCCTTAGAGACTGAGATAAATACACAAATGTAAACTTGTTTGTGCGTGACTTGAATTAGTTCCCGAAGGAAACCGTTAGTTTTGTGGACATCTCAGAGATAGGAAAAGAGTGGCGCTGTACAGAGAGACTAATTATCTCCACCTTAACTCTGTATCATGGCAGGTAGGAAGCAACGTGACCTTTACATACCCAAAAAGAAATGGATAATATCTATATTTCTGAACTGTTTACTTTCACAATGTTTTATGGGGTACAGAACAGATAACATGACTCCTATCAATGGATGGGAGAAAGAAGACGGATGGGGTGGGGGGCGGGGGGGAGGGACGGAGGTAGACAACACCCAGGGGGGTTAGGTACCTGGCCTTAATTGGATAATATTTTTTTTTATAAATGTCAAAACTGATTTATTATAGATACATACACACATATTTGTTTTATTGTATTTACTTTTATATCTGGCTTGTAATTCAAAATCTTAAATGATTTGAACAGTAATGTATAGAAAAGAACACATGTACTGTATACATAAATGTCAAAGCGGCAAACGTCTATGGGATCTATGGGATAGTAAAAAAAGACACAGGAACCTTAGTGTATACAGTAGGATTAGTTATGTATAAGGCATGCTTTTTCCTTGCCCTAAGTTTAGGTCAATAACTATTGGACCAATTCTACACCGTGGGGTGTAATGTTCGACTACTTTCAGCCATATCCTTAAATTATTGTCTACAGCAGTGTTTTTCAACCACGGATCCTAGGAACCCTAGGATTCCCCGGGCATCCCTAAAGGGTTCGCTGTAATTTTTAGGTCATTTTAAAATTGTACTTAATACAGAAGAATTTACAGTACAATGCATCTTATCTCAAACGCGCTATTGGAGAGGGTTGGGGTTCCTTACAATGCATCTGATCTCAGACGCGCTATTAGAGAGGGTTGGGGCTCCTTACAATGCATCTGATCTCAGAAGCGCTATTAGAGAGGATTGGGGTTCCTCACACTTCATCTGATCTCAGACGCACTATTAGATAGGGTTGGGGTATATTACAATGCATCTCATCTTAGACTCGTTGTTAGAGAGGGTTGGGGTCCCTCAGAATTTCACATATGGTTCCTTAACCAAAAAAAGGTTGGAAACCACTACTCTACAGTAATACAAAGGCCCCAAAAAAGACAAAGCCACAAAATGAGGGCAGAATCTGCCACTTGATTTACAGATATAGCTGACCTGAGTGCTCCTCCAGATACCTCAATATACCAGACGTCTCAGAATACCACACCATAATATTACCACAAAATACTACAGTAGGAACAGGCAATTTTTATGTTTTTATTTTTATTTTTAAAGATCCAGTTCCGAAAGCTATGGTACATCTATATTTGTCATTGTGTTCATAGGTGGACATGAAAGCAGGTGATGGACTGCACAAGTTTTATATGCCAGTTGCCACTTTGTGTTGAAAACTACCTAGAAATAGTTTTCTGTCTGTGTTACATCCCAACACATCATATATGTATATGTATATGTATAAATATATATCTATATATATATTTATAGATTAAACCCCATATATTGAGCTAAAATGTACGGGTGCTCTGGTGTTTCAATACATAGCAATGCTATAGAAGGCAATCATGGAGCTTGCTTAAAAATGTATTTAAATATTGAAACTTCTGACCACTATTGATCAGAGTAGTGGTATGTAACATTGATAATCAAATAAATGTGTTTTCCCAGCAAGCCATTATCCCTGTTAGTGCTTGCTATTCATAACAAAACAAAGACCACCAAAAACTTTATTCAAAACCAGAACCAAAACCCCAAATATTTTAAAGGCAAAATAAAAATACCAAGCCAAGTGAGCATCTCTATGTATTTCATATGTATTTGATACCAAGAATATCTTTTAGCAGGTCTGTTAAAGCAGTCCTAACCCCCCAAAGTCAGGCTTTCAGGATATCCCAGCTTCAGCGGAGGTGGCTCAATCCGTCCCTGCTTCAGCACAGCTCGCTCAATCAGTCCCTGCTTCAGCACAGGTGACTCAATCAGAGGCTGATTGAGTGATTGGGCCACCTGTGCTAAAGCTGGAATATCCTGAAAAGTTGACCTATTGTGGGGGGTTTGATGACTGGAGTTGAGTCCCCGTGTGTTAAAGAAATGTGCCTTGATTGTGCTTTTCTGGCCCTTCACTTTTACCTTTCTTCCTTACAGATCAGTTTTTAAATTCCTCTGCTGTGAACCCTCCACCGACCTGCAGTGCTCCTGCAGTCACCACTGCTTACCCTTCATGGAGCAACAGCTTCCACCCAGTAGGGAGGAATACAGAAGTCTACAGACATGGGGCCCAAGGCATGATTTTGCAACAAGGGTCTGCAGGAACACCAATGTATCTACAGCAGATCCCACAGGCAACACGCGCTTACCCTCGTGTATCGGACATGAACGGAGGATTCTACCACACTGCTACAGGAGGATACACAGGATTTGCAGGACAGGTTAGGGGAGAAGCCACAACGCAGCCTGTTACTTTCCGTCCCAACACACATTTGGAAAGACGTGCTACAATAGGGCCTTGTATAATGGCCACCCAGTATGCACAACTTCAGCAGCCACCATTCATACCCCTTAGAGGAATGCAGACCTTACAAGGTGAGATATGGAGAATCTTTACTAATCATTGTTCAAAATCTTCTCCTTGACCGATACCATTACCTGTTATAAAGATCTTTAATTACGGTCATTCGCCACTGTAGTGTTACAAATATATAGAACTCTACAGTATGTAGTCCTCGCCAATACTGAAGGGATTAAGCATGTGTTTGCTTTTCTTCCTTTGTGTTATTATGTACAATGTGTTGGTATTTATGATAATTGATTATTTCTCCTTTTTGATTTTGTTACAGTGTGTCAGACCTCGCTTGGAGCCCAACATATTTCCCAGGCCAGTTTAATTACACAAGGAGCAGTTCAGCTTGCTGCTAATGAAAAAAGTGAACCACCTCTAATGTACCCAACTCAACCAGCTCGGAAGCTGAGCCACCTCTCAAAGTTACATATTGATGTGCAAAGCAACAAAGAGTTATATGTGCCAGTGTGGAAAAGGGGTGGGTTAAAAGATATGGCGAAGAGATCTTCAGAGGTGAAGGCCCCCTCACATATTGCTCAGAAGGTTCGTAATAACGTGCTGAGTTCAGTGAAGACTGAGTGTCCGTCAAAGTCTGAGGGGGTACCAAAGTGCTCCAAAGTGGAAACAAAGAAGAAAAAAAAACCTTTATTCGGCTGCAAAGGATCAAGTCCCTCAAACTGCACTGCAAAAGAAGGTAAAACCAATGTCAAAGCCAGTAAATCATTCTTCTGCTCCTATACCAGGGAAGTCACCCCATGGCCCACAATCTGGTGACGAGGCTGTTCTGTTAAAAAAGATGAAACGTGTTTGTCTCTCAGGTGCCCACATTTCCAATAAGGTATCTGAAAAGATGCAGCAAAGCCGCGAAGGTACAATGGATGCAAAGACACCTGCTGTTACTCATATTAATCCTAAACTGAAGAAAACTCAGGAGATCGGGATCAAACGTAAAAATGCAAAGACTCCTGCAGTAACTCATAGTCCTGAGCGGAAGACACCTCAGGAGATGGGGATCAAACGTAAATATGCAAAAACTCCTGCAGTTACTCATAGTCCTGAGCGGAAGACACCTCAGGAGATGGGGATCAAACGTAAATATGCAAAAACTCCTGCAGTTACTCATAGTCCTGAGCGGAAGACACCTCAGGAGATGGGGATCAAACTTAAAAATGCAAAGACTCCTGCAGTTACTCATTGTCCTGAGCGGAAGACACCTCAGGAGATCGGGATCAAACGTAAATATGCAAAAACACCTGCTGTTACTCATAGTCCTGAGCGGAAGACACCTCAGGAGATGGGGATCAAATGTAAAGATGCAAAGTCTCCTGCAGTTACTCATAGTCCTGAGCGGAAGACACCTCAAGAGATGGGGATCAAACGTAAACAGAACAGCAATATTAAGCAGCTAGTGAAGAAAACAAAGAACCAGACCAGCGTTTTCAGTTTTGAGCAAGCGCTGGCTTGTGGTACTGATAATAACCCCAAAGCTCTCAAAAGAAAAAGTGCTAATCAGCCTGGAGTGAATTCAGAAGTTCTTGGGAAGGGCAAGAAGTCATTGGAACCTTCTGAACAAGGAAAGGTGAAAGCCCATCACAGCAACCTCAGCCTCCAAATGATTAACTCTGTTCAAGTATTTCACCCATTGGGTAAAAAAGCAGGTCCCACAGGTCCAGGGGCACCCGCAGAATCCATTACACTTGGAAATAAGCTTGGACCAATGCAAGGACGCCAAAGCCAGACTTCTGCTTCTCATGTTCAGTGGTCTCTTACTGATGCGATTAAAAGGTTCATGGCCAAAAAACAGGACAGTATTTCTGGAATTAAAGGTGTCGGTATTAATGCCAGGCCTAGGCTATTTAAAATACATGAGTACACAAGACCTGACATTAAAACCAGTGAAATCAAACAACATGGGGAAAACAAAGCTTCAGTTATAGAGAATCCCAAACACTTCCCAGTGATATCCATAGAACAGGAAGCTGCAGTAAGATGCATTGAAAAGGTGAGCCAAACCACTATCCCCATTCCAGCTCCTGGCATTAAAACCAGTGAAATCAAACAACGTGGGGAAAACAAAGCTTCAGTTATAGAGAATCCCAAACACTTCCCAGTGATATCCATAGAACGGAAAGCTGCAGTGACATGCATTAAAAAGGTCAGCCAAACCACTATCCCCATTCAAGCTCCTTTCAACCAGAAGCACCAGCTTTCTAACCTGCAGCTTCCTATCAATGTACCCAGCAGAGTGGACAACTTCACTCCATCCTTCTGTCAACAGCCTCTCCAAGAGCTTGAGGTTTCCATACCTATTCCACCAGAACAGAGAGAGGAGAGAGAGAGGCTATGAAAAGGAAATCACAACTGGAGAGGGAGTAAGCCTGTCAACATACCTCCAAGGGGAGGCTACAGTGCTTTGTTCAGAGGCAGAAGGATCATAACATCTCTAAACGTTACGCATACCCACCATCCAGACTTATTTCCCCCATGAGATACTTAAGCCCTAAAAAAACAAAAAAAAACCCTGACTAATCTGTAACTGGTGCCAAGCTCTGTGACTATCTGTAAATAAGATTTATATTTATAAGTCAGTTTGTAACATATTTTACTAAGAATATATTTAAAACTCTTCAATAAAATGTATCTATTTTCAATTGAACTCTTTATTTACTAAAGAAACTATTTACAAATGCCAAGGGTTATTGAAATTCTGCAAATTAACTTTAGATTACCCTCTTGATGATACGAGAGAGAGAGAGAGAGAGAGAGAGAGAGAGAGAGAGAGAGAGAGAGAGAGAGAGAGAGAGAGAGAGAGAGATAAGTAAGTCGGACCCCACTTATGAGAGAGAAACAGATAAATATTTAACTATATGCTTTGTCATGTTGTATGTTGTATGTATGTATGTACTGTATGTCTTTATTTATATAGCGCCATTTATGTAGAAAGCGCTTCACCGCAGTAATACACGTGACAATCATATAAATAATACAAATAACAGATCATGGGAATAAGTGCTTCAGACATAAAAGTAACATTTAGGAAAAGGAGTCCCTGCTCTGAAGAGCTTACAATCTAATTGGTAGGTAGAACATACAGAGACAGTAGGACGGCGTTCTGGTAAGTGCGTCTGCAATGGGCCAAGCTTTTTGTATGCGGTCTATAGTATCAGCCTCGGAGCTACTCACATGCTTCTTTAAGCAGATGTGTTAGAATGTGGGTCTTAAAGGTGGATAGAGAAGGTGCTAGTCGGGTATTGATGGGAAGGGCACTCCAGAGGTGAGGGCAGTCAGTGAGAAAGGTTTAAGGCGAGAGAGGGCTTTAGATACAAAAGGGGTAGATAGAAGACATCATTGGGCGGATCGCAAGAGTCGGGATGGTGCATAGCGAGAAATTAGAGCTGAGCTGTAAGGAGGGGCAGAAGAGTGTAAAGCTTTAAAAGTGAGGAGGAGAATTGAGTGTGAGATACGGGATTTGATAGGAAGCCAGGAGAGGGATTTCAGCAGGGGAGACGCTGAGACAGATTTAGGAAAGAGTAGAGTGATTCTGGCAGCAGCGTTTAGGATAGATTGTAGGGGAGACAGGTGAGAGGCAGTAAGACCGGACAGCAGAAGGTTCCAGTATTTGAGATGGTAGAGAATGAGGGTCTGTGTCAGAGTTTTAGCTGTCGAGCAACAGTGGAAGGGTGTATCTTGCGGAAGAAAAAACGACAGGTTTAGCTACCTTTTGAATGTGAGAGAGGAGTCTGTGACCCCCAGGGCAGCGTGCTTGGGCTACTGCATGTATAGTAGTTCTTCCAACAGTAATGTGGAAGGTGGTAGTAGGGCCAGGTTTGGCATGAAATATAAGGAGTTCTGTTTTTGACATGTTAAATTTAAGTCGGCGGAGGATCATGTTGCATTGGGCTTCTCTTCCTTGTGTTTATATTGTACAATGTCACATACCCAGTAGCACTCCTTAAGACAAATATATATGGTGAGGTGGGTCTGGGGTTGAGTTTACATGGGTTTGTGTGCGCAGATTTAAATTGTTTGGAGGTCTGTGACTCCTCCCCGTTTCCAAACTTACTCTGCCCACCTTTAAAGCAGCAGTCCAAGCTGTCGTTTAAAAAAAAAAAATCCCTTTGATATGTGCATCAATACAATCCACACATTGATAAGTAATTAGCTAAGTTGCGATTGATCGGTGAAGATTCGGCTCGGGGGTTGACTAAATGGTTGCCAGTGCAGCAGAAGAGGACCAAAAATGCAAAGTTCTCTGGGGTGATCATGTGACCAGGCAGTCACTGGATACAATTGAGTTTTGCACAGCTAGGGAGAGGGCAGTGTTCAAAAAAGGGGGGGGGGGTTGCCAGAGCCTGTTTCAAAATAGGAAGGGGATGTGACTTTGTAAATGGTTGCTATAGAAACAAAAAATGATTGTTACATTATGATACATTAAAATTTTAATTCAGAGTTGTTTAAAAAAAAGTACTACTACTAGTAGCATTATACTAAAAAATAATACAGATGCACAGTAATACCCTCTATAGATATACCAAGAATTGTTAAGTGTGAGTGTGTGTGTGAGTTTATGACATGTGGAAGGAAGGTGGAGGGGTGAGAGTCATGGCGAGGGGAGGGGGGTGAAGGAGAGACATGGTGAGGGGAGGGGGGTGAAAGAGACATGGCGAGGGGAGGAGGGTGAAAGAGAGACATAGGTAGGGGGTGATATAGAGACATGGGAATGGGTTTAAAAGAGAGACATGGGGAGGGGTGAAAGAGACATGGGGAGTGGGTGAAAGAGACATGGGGAGTGGGTGAAAGAGTCATGGGGAGCGGCGGTGAAGAGACATGGGAACAGGGGTAAAGAGACATGGGGAGCAGGGGTGAAGAGACATGGGAGCAGGGGTGAAGAGACATTGGGAGGGGAGGGTGAAAGAGACATGGGGAGGTGATCGAGAGACATTTAGAGGGGGGGTGATAGAGAGACATTTGGAGGGGGGGGATGATAGAGAAACACGGGGAGGGGGTGCAAGAGACATAGAGAGGGGGGTGAAAGAGAGCCATGGGGTGGGGCGTGAAAAAGAGACATGGGGAGAGGGGTGAAAGAGACATGGGGAGGGAGGCGATAGAGAGACATGGGGGGATGAAAGAGACATGGGGAGGGGGGGTGAAAGAAAGCCATGGGGAGGGTGGGTCCATGATCCTCAGTTGCTGGAAGAGTGGGCCCGGGTGAGTAGTTTTTTCTTCTTCACAGGTCCGGGAGATGTTGATCAGACGGCTTCTTAGGGTCAAATAAGACATGACAGACCTTATATAAGGCCTGTGACATCACATTTGACTGACAAATGATATATCCACCAATCTAATTGGTGGATGTACCATGTGATGGCTTCCATTTTATTTTTTGGCAGAAATGACATCATCTTAAGTGATTGGATAATAAAGGAACTATTGGATCTCAATATAAATGTAGAAAATATGCAGGGCCAAAGCTATGACAATGCTGCAAATATGCGGGGAAAGCATAATGGAGTTCAAAGACATGTTGAACATGAACCCACGTGCGTTTTATGTACAGTACCATGTAGTTCTCATTATTTGAACCTAGTGGTTAACAACACTGCCAAACCCAATATAGGTGCCATTTAATTTTTGGGCTTAATTCAACCGTTGTATAATTTCTTCCCCAGGTCCACCAACAGATAAATCATTCTTTTAAAATCCTTACCCAATTTAACACTAAAGAGAGTCTGTGAAACATGTTGGGAGCCTCGTATTGATGCAGTTAGACCAATTCGATACCACCTGGGAGCGCTCTATGTTGCATTAGTGTATATTAAAGAAGATGTGACATTTAAAAGTGAACATCATGGCCCTCAGAGTAGAGCTGTTGCGTACACTCTCGCAAAATGTATTTGTGACTATAAATTCATATGTTGTGTAATATTTTGGTATGACATATTAAGTACAATCAATCCAGTGAACAAGCAGTCTATAAACTATGACAAAAACAAGTCCAAAGACCAAATCTGGGGCTCCAAAAAACAATCCCAACAGTAGATTTTGGGCCCTGTTTGTTTAAATCAAAAACACTACAGTAATGTCCAAGCCTTTGTCTCATAAATAGAGAGGTATCCTTACCAACTCCACTTATAAATGGTGTAAATGATCAGTCTAGGGGTTTACAGTATATACATGTAGAAAAGATGGCGCCTAGCTGGTTCTGCTCTGTTATTGAGCTATCACAAATCAGCTGTAAATGTTCACATGGAATGGCACCTAGTTAACTTTTTAAATCAATAACTGTAGACTTGCTAGTCGGCCAATATCATAGACTCTATCCTCAATAATAACAAAGTTCATTACAAGCGACTCTACGGAAAAACTCTTCGCCAGGCCATTTTGGATGACACCAAAGGAGATTATGAAACCAAAGGGTGCATCAGTTCAATCCTGCTCCTGTGGGTTGCTGCAGGGCACCTTTTGGTGTGTTGTTCGCTAGGGAGATAGTACAAAGTGAAAAATGTGCGATGCACAACCGGAACGAAAAAATAAATGAACTGGAGAGAGTGTACAGTAACTACACAATTTGCTTTTAATAACTCATCTAATCAAATGACCGGCAACAAAAGCGCGCGCACACAGAGGTTTTCAAACATCTCTATGGAGCTTGGTCCCACCCCCCGTTCGTGTCACGTGTCACTCACGCGCGGCGCGCTCACGGGACGATCGTGCACCACTCCCCAGCTGCGACACAACACCCGTAACAATGCCCACCTGTCTCCTGCGCTCTGCGTCCAATCACAGCTCCCGCGGGGCCACACCTCCGTTCCGCCTCTCACTTTCATTGCTCCAGTCCTCCTATTTAATCTCTGCTTGCTCAGTTACACATTGCTGAGCATAGACCATAGTAGCCTTGTGTTCCTACATTCCTGCTTTGCCTTGCGCCTTGCCTCTCTTGCTTTCAGTTTGACCTCATGTGTACCGACACGGCTAGACTCTTGGACGCTCTCTGTATAACGACCCCAGCTTGCCCTCGACTACCTGCATCTCTCCATCCCTGACCACGGATATAGGACATTCTTTTAACCCACCAGCTCCAACCCTCGACCTCGGCACAACGGATATCTACCGTTACTGGCTCCTCCCCATGACCGCGGCAAGTATCTGGACTACCCTCTCTCTCCAACCCCGACCCGGCTACGCTGACAATCCAGGCGTGCCTCCACTGCTGTGGGTGCGCAGTTTCTACTTTCCCACCTCAGTACCGGGGGTCCGCCTTGTTCGTGGTGAGTGCAAGGGTCACAATTAGAGAGGGTTGGGGTTCCTTACAATGCATCTGATCTCAGACGCGCTATTAGAGAGGGTTGGGGCTCCTTTGAATGCATCTGATCTCAGACGCGCTATTAGAGAAAGTTGGGATTCCTTACAATGCAGATTTCAGACGCGCTGTTAGAGAGGGTTGGGGCTCCTTACAATGTATTTGATCAATGCATTGTAAGGAACCCCAACCCTCTCTAGTGTGTATTTGTGAACTGTAAGGTGCTTGACTAATACACTGGAAGAATATCATTGTTTTCGATTAAAAATATCAAAGAATGTGTTACTTTAACGAGCGCTTTCTCTTTTTTTGAATCTCCAATATACTATTTGCCAAGTGGGACTGATGAAATCACCAAAAACTACTGTAGCAGGTCCCCTTTGGTTGTCAATACGTTACTTTGAAGTGGAAGGGAGAGACCTACTGAGGCCAATATACTAAGCATCGCAAACTGAGCGGGGGGAGGGGTGGAGGGTTTCGGCGCATGTCAAACTTCAATTGCACTCGTGTACTAAGTTCAAATTTCTCCATCTGCGCCCAGCCCCAAAATACTGTTTAGCGCACAGAAATGGATTGCACTTGGTGTATAAAAGTCAATGGTACATACTAATATCTATATAAATATATACAGTGTTCGACAAATCACCCAAAAATCTACTCGCCCAACCAAAAAATCTACTCGCCACCTAGTCCCGCCCCCAACCCCGCCCCTAGTCCCGCCCCCAACCCCGCTTTAAAATAAAACATATGAATAAAATCCATTTAAATGACAAATATATTTATTGTATTACATTATACTACAATTAGCCCTTGTTACGTGTGTGTGTGTGTGTCTGTGTAAATGTCGATCTAGAAATAAAAGCCAGGTGTGAATGACTAGTTTCCTGCACCCCTTAATCAGTGTCTGGATGCCCCCGCTTCACAATATCTAAAGCAGAACCCCCATTCACCTGCGCTCCGGCGTCATGACGTCACGTTGCCCTAGTAACCTGACCTCACAGCGTCATTTTGATGCCGCGTTGCCACGGCGACGCAGGAAGGAAGCCGCCGGAGCCTAGGTAAGTGAAGGTTTACAGAGGCCCTGCAGCTCCCCCGGCACTTAATTTAAGTGCCTTCGGGAAGCGCGCGGGGCCTCTGTAAACCCCACGCCCCCCAGACGGCAGTCTTGCGCCCCGCGTGGGGGTCACGCCCCCCAGTTTGCGCACCGCTGTTCTAGAAATCCAATCGGATAAGGCTCTTTCTGCACGCTTTTGCACAACTCCCAGCTACTAGAATATCCCCCTGTGTCTATCCAAGAGGAGGTTTTAGTGTACTGACAAAAAACATCCCAAAATAAATTGTAATTAAGGCTGCGAGGTGTCACTGTATATAGAACATAGATCCAGTAGCACTCTCATTGTAAAAGACTCATCTCTATCCCCCCACAAATAAGCAGGGGGACCCATTCAAAGCCCATAATGTGTATGTCTGAAGCATTAAAGCAAAGTGCAGTGCTGTACCAAAGTAGTAGTTTAGTTTAGACTGCCCTTGAATGGAGTTGAACACTTCCCCAGTGCTGGAATTAGACATAAAAGGTCTATGCAGCAACATAGAGTAGTTGTGTTTAGACGCATGGCTCTATTTTTTGGAGCAGAGCCGCAGCATATATACTGTAAGAACAGTTTCTTACTTCTGACGCGGTATGTTAGACTTATGGCACTTCAGATATGGAGGATTGTTTTGGGCAAATAAAAGGTTAAAAAAAGTATCAGAGAAATGCAACCTGTGACGCATCTCATTTTAATCTGTGCACCATGTAACTGCCCCCAACTCATCCTACTCACTCTCCCCAAGGTGCAAATTGGGGCAGAGACGCAGACTGTGATACATCTCATTATAATCTGTGCACCATGTAACTCCCCCCAACTCCTTCTACTGACTCTCCCCAAGGTGCAAGCTGGGGCAGAGACGCAGACTGTGATACATCTCATTATAATCTGTGTGCCATGTAACTCCTCCCCAACTCCTCCTACTGACTCTCCCCAAGGTGCATGCTGGGGCAGAGACGCAGACTGTGATACATCTCATTATAATCTGTGATACTTTATCTTGCCATGAAGTCAATGCATTTGAACCCAGTGATACAGTATGTTGATCCCACTGCTGTCAGTGGCACTGTCCATATGTGTACTTGTGTCACCCAATGTATGTAATACAATGTATCACAGTAGCTGTGATTTTTATGACTGCTACTCAAGTTAACCACTTCTCAACCACTTGAAATTAAATGTCAACAGTAGCTGATTTCTCTATTATGACATCACGAGACAGTATCATTGAGCCTCCTAGGAGATGCCAGCAGCAGTGTTCTGTAATGACATCATGGAATCGCCTTAGAGACTGAGATAAATACACAAATGTAAACTTGTTTGTGCGTGACTTGAATTAGTTCCCGAAGGAAACCGTTAGTTTTGTGGACATCTCAGAGATAGGAAAAGAGTGGCGCTGTACAGAGAGACTAATTATCTCCACCTTAACTCTGTATCATGGCAGGTAGGAAGCAACGTGACCTTTACATACCCAAAAAGAAATGGATAATATCTATATTTCTGAACTGTTTACTTTCACAATGTTTTATGGGGTACAGAACAGATAACATGACTCCTATCAATGGATGGGAGAAAGAAGACGGATGGGGTGGGGGGCGGGGGGGAGGGACGGAGGTAGACAACACCCAGGGGGGTTAGGTACCTGGCCTTAATTGGATAATATTTTTTTTTATAAATGTCAAAACTGATTTATTATAGATACATACACACATATTTGTTTTATTGTATTTACTTTTATATCTGGCTTGTAATTCAAAATCTTAAATGATTTGAACAGTAATGTATAGAAAAGAACACATGTACTGTATACATAAATGTCAAAGCGGCAAACGTCTATGGGATCTATGGGATAGTAAAAAAAGACACAGGAACCTTAGTGTATACAGTAGGATTAGTTATGTATAAGGCATGCTTTTTCCTTGCCCTAAGTTTAGGTCAATAACTATTGGACCAATTCTACACCGTGGGGTGTAATGTTCGACTACTTTCAGCCATATCCTTAAATTATTGTCTACAGCAGTGTTTTTCAACCACGGATCCTAGGAACCCTAGGATTCCCCGGGCATCCCTAAAGGGTTCGCTGTAATTTTTAGGTCATTTTAAAATTGTACTTAATACAGAAGAATTTACAGTACAATGCATCTTATCTCAAACGCGCTATTGGAGAGGGTTGGGGTTCCTTACAATGCATCTGATCTCAGACGCGCTATTAGAGAGGGTTGGGGCTCCTTACAATGCATCTGATCTCAGAAGCGCTATTAGAGAGGATTGGGGTTCCTCACACTTCATCTGATCTCAGACGCACTATTAGATAGGGTTGGGGTATATTACAATGCATCTCATCTTAGACTCGTTGTTAGAGAGGGTTGGGGTCCCTCAGAATTTCACATATGGTTCCTTAACCAAAAAAAGGTTGGAAACCACTACTCTACAGTAATACAAAGGCCCCAAAAAAGACAAAGCCACAAAACGAGGGCAGAATCTGCCACTTGATTTACAGATATAGCTGACCTGAGTGCTCCTCCAGATACCTCAATATACCAGACGTCTCAGAATACCACACCATAATATTACCACAAAATACTACAGTAGGAACAGGCAATTTTTATGTTTTTATTTTTATTTTTAAAGATCCAGTTCCGAAAGCTATGGTACATCTATATTTGTCATTGTGTTCATAGGTGGACATGAAAGCAGGTGATGGACTGCACAAGTTTTATATGCCAGTTGCCACTTTGTGTTGAAAACTACCTAGAAATAGTTTTCTGTCTGTGTTACATCCCAACACATCATATATGTATATGTATATGTATAAATATATATCTATATATATATTTATAGATTAAACCCCATATATTGAGCTAAAATGTACGGGTGCTCTGGTGTTTCAATACATAGCAATGCTATAGAAGGCAATCATGGAGCTTGCTTAAAAATGTATTTAAATATTGAAACTTCTGACCACTATTGATCAGAGTAGTGGTATGTAACATTGATAATCAAATAAATGTGTTTTCCCAGCAAGCCATTATCCCTGTTAGTGCTTGCTATTCATAACAAAACAAAGACCACCAAAAACTTTATTCAAAACCAGAACCAAAACCCCAAATATTTTAAAGGCAAAATAAAAATACCAAGCCAAGTGAGCATCTCTATGTATTTCATATGTATTTGATATCAAGAATATCTTTTAGCAGGTCTGTTAAAGCAGTCCTAACCCCCCAAAGTCAGGCTTTCAGGATATCCCAGCTTCAGCGGAGGTGGCTCAATCCGTCCCTGCTTCAGCACAGCTCGCTCAATCAGTCCCTGCTTCAGCACAGGTGACTCAATCAGAGGCTGATTGAGTGATTGGGCCACCTGTGCTAAAGCTGGAATATCCTGAAAAGTTGACCTATTGTGGGGGGTTTGATGACTGGAGTTGAGTCCCCGTGTGTTAAAGAAATGTGCCTTGATTGTGCTTTTCTGGCCCTTCACTTTTACCTTTCTTCCTTACAGATCAGTTTTTAAATTCCTCTGCTGTGAACCCTCCACCGACCTGCAGTGCTCCTGCAGTCACCACTGCTTACCCTTCATGGAGCAACAGCTTCCACCCAGTAGGGAGGAATACAGAAGTCTACAGACATGGGGCCCAAGGCATGATTTTGCAACAAGGGTCTGCAGGAACACCAATGTATCTACAGCAGATCCCACAGGCAACACGCGCTTACCCTCGTGTATCGGACATGAACGGAGGATTCTACCACACTGCTACAGGAGGATACACAGGATTTGCAGGACAGGTTAGGGGAGAAGCCACAACGCAGCCTGTTACTTTCCGTCCCAACACACATTTGGAAAGACGTGCTACAATAGGGCCTTGTATAATGGCCACCCAGTATGCACAACTTCAGCAGCCACCATTCATACCCCTTAGAGGAATGCAGACCTTACAAGGTGAGATATGGAGAATCTTTACTAATCATTGTTCAAAATCTTCTCCTTGACCGATACCATTACCTGTTATAAAGATCTTTAATTACGGTCATTCGCCACTGTAGTGTTACAAATATATAGAACTCTACAGTATGTAGTCCTCGCCAATACTGAAGGGATTAAGCATGTGTTTGCTTTTCTTCCTTTGTGTTATTATGTACAATGTGTTGGTATTTATGATAATTGATTATTTCTCCTTTTTGATTTTGTTACAGTGTGTCAGACCTCGCTTGGAGCCCAACATATTTCCCAGGCCAGTTTAATTACACAAGGAGCAGTTCAGCTTGCTGCTAATGAAAAAAGTGAACCACCTCTAATGTACCCAACTCAACCAGCTCGGAAGCTGAGCCACCTCTCAAAGTTACATATTGATGTGCAAAGCAACAAAGAGTTATATGTGCCAGTGTGGAAAAGGGGTGGGTTAAAAGATATGGCGAAGAGATCTTCAGAGGTGAAGGCCCCCTCACATATTGCTCAGAAGGTTCGTAATAACGTGCTGAGTTCAGTGAAGACTGAGTGTCCGTCAAAGTCTGAGGGGGTACCAAAGTGCTCCAAAGTGGAAACAAAGAAGAAAAAGATCCTTTCTTCAGCTGCAAAGGATCAAGTCCCTCAAACTGCACTGCAAAAGAAGGTAAAACCAATGTCAAAGCCAGTAAATCATTCTTCTGCTCCTATACCAGGGAAGTCACCCCATGGCCCACAATCTGGTGACGAGGCTGTTCTGTTAAAAAAGATGAAACGTGTTTGTCTCTCAGGTGCCCACATTTCCAATAAGGTATCTGAAAAGATGCAGCAAAGCCGTGAAGGTACAATGGATGCAAAGACACCTGCTGTTACTCATATTAATCCTAAACTGAAGAAAACTCAGGAGATCGGGATCAAACGTAAAGATGCAAAGACTCCTGCAGTTACTCATAGTCCTGAGCGGAAGACACCTCAGGAGATGGGGATCAAACGTAAATATGCAAAAACTCCTGCAGTTACTCATAGTCCTGAGCGGAAGACACCTCAGGAGATGGGGATCAAACTTAAAAATGCAAAGACTCCTGCAGTTACTCATTGTCCTGAGCGGAAGACACCTCAGGAGATCGGGATCAAACGTAAATATGCAAAAACACCTGCTGTTACTCATAGTCCTGAGCGGAAGACACCTCAGGAGATGGGGATCAAATGTAAAGATGCAAAGTCTCCTGCAGTTACTCATAGTCCTGAGCGGAAGACACCTCAAGAGATGGGGATCAAACGTAAACAGAACAGCAATATTAAGCAGCTAGTGAAGAAAACAAAGAACCAGACCAGCGTTTTCAGTTTTGAGCAAGCGCTGGCTTGTGGTACTGATAATAACCCCAAAGCTCTCAAAAGAAAAAGTGCTAATCAGCCTGGAGTGAATTCAGAAGTTCTTGGGAAGGGCAAGAAGTCATTGGAACCTTCTGAACAAGGAAAGGTGAAAGCCCATCAGAGCAACCTCAGCCTCCAAATGATTAACTCTGTTCAAGTATTTCACCCATTGGGTAAAAAAGCAGGTCCCACAGGTCCAGGGGCACCCGCAGAATCCATTACACTTGGAAATAAGCTTGGACCAATGCAAGGACGCCAAAGCCAGACTTCTGCTTCTCATGTTCAGTGGTCTCTTACTGATGCGATTAAAAGGTTCATGGCCAAAAAACAGGACAGTATTTCTGGAATTAAAGGTGTCGGTATTAATGCCAGGCCTAGGCTATTTAAAATACATGAGTACACAAGACCTGACATTAAAACCAGTGAAATCAAACAACATGGGGAAAACAAAGCTTCAGTTATAGAGAATCCCAAACACTTCCCAGTGATATCCATAGAACAGGAAGCTGCAGTAAGATGCATTGAAAAGGTGAGCCAAACCACTATCCCCATTCCAGCTCCTGGCATTAAAACCAGTGAAATCAAACAACGTGGGGAAAACAAAGCTTCAGTTATAGAGAATCCCAAACACTTCCCAGTGATATCCATAGAACAGGAAGCTGCAGTAAGATGCATTGAAAAGGTGAGCCAAACCACTATCCCCATTCCAGCTCCTGGCATTAAAACCAGTGAAATCAAACAACGTGGGGAAAACAAAGCTTCAGTTATAGAGAATCCCAAACACTTCCCAGTGATATCCATAGAACGGAAAGCTGCAGTGACATGCATTAAAAAGGTCAGCCAAACCACTATCCCCATTCAAGCTCCTTTCAACCAGAAGCACCAGCTTTCTAACCTGCAGCTTCCTATCAATGTACCCAGCAGAGTGGACAACTTCACTCCATCCTTCTGTCAACAGCCTCTCCAAGAGCTTGAGGTTTCCATACCTATTCCACCAGAACAGAGAGAGGAGAGAGAGGCTATGAAAAGGAAATCACAACTGGAGAGGGAGTAAGCCTGTCAACATACCTCCAAGGGGAGGCTACAGTGCTTTGTTCAGAGGCAGAAGGATCATAACATCTCTAAACGTTACGGATACCCACCATCCAGACTTATTTCCCCCATGAGATACTTAAGCCTTAAAAAAACAAAAAAAAACCCTGACTAATCTGTAACTGATGCCAAGCTCTGTGACTATCTGTAAATAAGATTTATATTTATAAGTCAGTTTGTAACATATTTTACTAAGAATATATTTAAAACTCTTCAATAAAATGTATCTATTTTCAATTGAACTCTTTATTTACTAAAGAAACTATTTACAAATGCCAAGGGTTATTGAAATTCTGCAAATTAACTTTAGATTACCCTCTTGATGATACGAGAGAGAGAGAGAGAGAGAGAGAGAGAGAGAGAGAGAGAGAGAGAGAGAGAGAGAGAGAGAGAGAGAGAGAGAGAGAGAGATAAGTAAGTCGGACCCCACTTATGAGAGAGAAACAGATAAATATTTAACTATATGCTTTGTCATGTTGTATGTTGTATGTATGTATGTACTGTATGTCTTTATTTATATAGCGCCATTTATGTAGAAAGCGCTTCACCGCAGTAATACACGTGACAATCATATAAATAATACAAATAACAGATCATGGGAATAAGTGCTTCAGACATAAAAGTAACATTTAGGAAAAGGAGTCCCTGCTCTGAAGAGCTTACAATCTAATTGGTAGGTAGAACATACAGAGACAGTAGGACGGCGTTCTGGTAAGTGCGTCTGCAATGGGCCAAGCTTTTTGTATGCGGTCTATAGTATCAGCCTCGGAGCTACTCACATGCTTCTTTAAGCAGATGTGTTAGAATGTGGGTCTTAAAGGTGGATAGAGAAGGTGCTAGTCGGGTATTGATGGGAAGGGCACTCCAGAGGTGAGGGCAGTCAGTGAGAAAGGTTTAAGGCGAGAGAGGGCTTTAGATACAAAAGGGGTAGATAGAAGACATCATTGGGCGGATCGCAAGAGTCGGGATGGTGCATAGCGAGAAATTAGAGCTGAGCTGTAAGGAGGGGCAGAAGAGTGTAAAGCTTTAAAAGTGAGGAGGAGAATTGAGTGTGAGATACGGGATTTGATAGGAAGCCAGGAGAGGGATTTCAGCAGGGGAGATGCTGAGACAGATTTAGGAAAGAGTAGAGTGATTCTGGCAGCAGCGTTTAGGATAGATTGTAGGGGAGACAGGTGAGAGGCAGTAAGACCGGACAGCAGAAGGTTCCAGTATTTGAGATGGTAGAGAATGAGGGTCTGTGTCAGAGTTTTAGCTGTCGAGCAACAGTGGAAGGGTGTATCTTGCGGAAGAAAAAACGACAGGTTTAGCTACCTTTTGAATGTGAGAGAGGAGTCTGTGACCCCCAGGGCAGCGTGCTTGGGCTACTGCATGTATAGTAGTTCTTCCAACAGTAATGTGGAAGGTGGTAGTAGGGCCAGGTTTGGCATGAAATATAAGGAGTTCTGTTTTTGACATGTTAAATTTAAGTCGGCGGAGGATCATGTTGCATTGGGCTTCTCTTCCTTGTGTTTATACTGTACAATGTCACATACCCAGTAGCACTCCTTAAGACAAATATATATGGTGAGGTGGGTCTGGGGTTGAGTTTACATGGGTTTGTGTGCGCAGATTTAAATTGTTTGGAGGTCTGTGACTCCTCCCCGTTTCCAAACTTACTCTGCCCACCTTTAAAGCAGCAGTCCAAGCTGTCGTTTAAAAAAAAAAAATCCCTTTGATATGTGCATCAATACAATCCACACATTGATAAGTAATTAGCTAAGTTGCGATTGATCGGTGAAGATTCGGCTCGGGGGTTGACTAAATGGTTGCCAGTGCAGCAGAAGAGGACCAAAAATGCAAAGTTCTCTGGGGTGATCATGTGACCAGGCAGTCACTGGATACAATTGAGTTTTGCACAGCTAAGGAGAGGGCAGTGTTCAAAAAAAGGGGGGGGGGGTTGCCAGAGCCTGTTTCAAAATAGGAAGGGGATGTGACTTTGTAAATGGTTGCTATAGAAACAAAAAATGATTGTTACATTATGATACATTAAAATTTTAATTCAGAGTTGTTTAAAAAAAAGTACTACTACTAGTAGCATTATACTAAAAAATAATACAGATGCACAGTAATACCCTCTATAGATATACCAAGAATTGTTAAGTGTGAGTGTGTGTGTGAGTTTATGACATGTGGAAGGAAGGTGGAGGGGTGAGAGTCATGGCGAGGGGAGGGGGGTGAAGGAGAGACATGGTGAGGGGAGGGGGGTGAAAGAGACATGGCGAGGGGAGGAGGGTGAAAGAGAGACATAGGTAGGGGGTGATATAGAGACATGGGAATGGGTTTAAAAGAGAGACATGGGGAGGGGTGAAAGAGACATGGGGAGTGGGTGAAAGAGACATGGGGAGTGGGTGAAAGAGTCATGGGGAGCGGCGGTGAAGAGACATGGGAACAGGGGTAAAGAGACATGGGGAGCAGGGGTGAAGAGACATGGGAGCAGGGGTGAAGAGACATTGGGAGGGGAGGGTGAAAGAGACATGGGGAGGTGATCGAGAGACATTTAGAGGGGGGGTGATAGAGAGACATTTGGAGGGGGGGGATGATAGAGAAACACGGGGAGGGGGTGCAAGAGACATAGAGAGGGGGGTGAAAGAGAGCCATGGGGTGGGGCGTGAAAAAGAGACATGGGGAGAGGGGTGAAAGAGACATGGGGAGGGAGGCGATAGAGAGACATGGGGGGATGAAAGAGACATGGGGAGGGGGGGTGAAAGAAAGCCATGGGGAGGGTGGGTCCATGATCCTCAGTTGCTGGAAGAGTGGGCCCGGGTGAGTAGTTTTTTCTTCTTCACAGGTCCGGGAGATGTTGATCAGACGGCTTCTTAGGGTCAAATAAGACATGACAGACCTTATATAAGGCCTGTGACATCACATTTGACTGACAAATGATATATCCACCAATCTAATTGGTGGATGTACCATGTGATGGCTTCCATTTTATTTTTTGGCAGAAATGACATCATCTTAAGTGATTGGATAATAAAGGAACTATTGGATCTCAATATAAATGTAGAAAATATGCAGGGCCAAAGCTATGACAATGCTGCAAATATGCGGGGAAAGCATAATGGAGTTCAAAGACATGTTGAACATGAACCCACGTGCGTTTTATGTACCATGTAGTTCTCATTATTTGAACCTAGTGGTTAACAACACTGCCAAACCCAATATAGGTGCCATTTAATTTTTGGGCTTAATTCAACCGTTGTATAATTTCTTCCCCAGGTCCACCAACAGATAAATCATTCTTTTAAAATCCTTACCCAATTTAACACTAAAGAGAGTCTGTGAAACATGTTGGGAGCCTCGTATTGATGCAGTTAGACCAATTCGATACCACCTGGGAGCGCTCTATGTTGCATTAGTGTATATTAAAGAAGATGTGACATTTAAAAGTGAACATCATGGCCCCCAGAGTAGAGCTGTTGCGTACACTCTCGCAAAATGTATTTGTGACTATAAATTCATATGTTGTGTAATATTTTGGTATGACATATTAAGTACAATCAATCCAGTGAACAAGCAGTCTATAAACTATGACAAAAACAAGTCCAAAGACCAAATCTGGGGCTCCAAAAAACAATCCCAACAGTAGATTTTGGGCCCTGTTTGTTTAAATCAAAAACACTACAGTAATGTCCAAGCCTTTGTCTCATAAATAGAGAGGTATCCTTACCAACTCCACTTATAAATGGTGTAAATGATCAGTCTAGGGGTTTACAGTATATACATGTAGAAAAGATGGCGCCTAGCTGGTTCTGCTCTGTTATTGAGCTATCACAAATCAGCTGTAAATGTTCACATGGAATGGCACCTAGTTAACTTTTTAAATCAATAACTGTAGACTTGCTAGTCGGCCAATATCATAGACTCTATCCTCAATAATAACAAAGTTCATTACAAGCGACTCTACGGAAAAACTCTTCGCCAGGCCATTTTGGATGACACCAAAGGAGATTATGAAACCAAAGGGTGCATCAGTTCAATCCTGCTCCTGTGGGTTGCTGCAGGGCACCTTTTGGTGTGTTGTTCGCTAGGGAGATAGTACAAAGTGAAAAATGTGCGATGCACAACCGGAACGAAAAAATAAATGAACTGGAGAGAGTGTACAGTAACTACACAATTTGCTTTTAATAACTCATCTAATCAAATGACCGGCAACAAAAGCGCGCGCACACAGAGGTTTTCAAACATCTCTATGGAGCTTGGTCCCACCCCCCGTTCGTGTCACGTGTCACTCACGCGCGGCGCGCTCACGGGACGATCGTGCACCACTCCCCAGCTGCGACACAACACCCGTAACAATGCCCACCTGTCTCCTGCGCTCTGCGTCCAATCACAGCTCCCGCGGGGCCACACCTCCATTCCGCCTCTCACTTTCATTGCTCCAGTCCTCCTATTTAATCTCTGCTTGCTCAGTTACAAATTGCTGAGCATAGACCATAGTAGCCTTGTGTTCCTACATTCCTGCTTTGCCTTGCGCCTTGCCTCTCTTGCTTTCAGTTTGACCTCATGTGTACCGACACGGCTAGACTCTTGGACGCTCTCTGTATAACGACCCCAGCTTGCCCTCGACTACCTGCATCTCTCCATCCCTGACCACGGATATAGGACATTCTTTTAACCCCCCAGCTCCAACCCTCGACCTCGGCACAACGGACATCTACCGTTACTGGCTCCTCCCCATGACCGCGGCAAGTATCTGGACTACCCTCTCTCTCCAACCCCGACCCGGCTACGCTGACAATCCAGGCGTGCCTCCACTGCTGTGGGTGCGCAGTTTCTACTTTCCCACCTCAGTACCGGGGGTCCGCCTTGTTCGTGGTGAGTGCAAGGGTCACAATTAGAGAGGGTTGGGGTTCCTTACAATGCATCTGATCTCAGACGCGCTATTAGAGAGGGTTGGGGCTCCTTTGAATGCATCTGATCTCAGACGCGCTATTAGAGAAAGTTGGGATTCCTTACAATGCAGATTTCAGACGCGCTGTTAGAGAGGGTTGGGGCTCCTTACAATGTATTTGATCAATGCATTGTAAGGAACCCCAACCCTCTCTAGTGTGTATTTGTGAACTGTAAGGTGCTTGACTAATACACTGGAAGAATATCATTGTTTTCGATTAAAAATATCAAAGAATGTGTTACTTTAACGAGCGCTTTCTCTTTTTTTGAATCTCCAATATACTATTTGCCAAGTGGGACTGATGAAATCACCAAAAACTACTGTAGCAGGTCCCCTTTGGTTGTCAATACGTTACTTTGAAGTGGAAGGGAGAGACCTACTGAGGCCAATATACTAAGCATCGCAAACTGAGCGGGGGGAGGGGTGGAGGGTTTCGGCGCATGTCAAACTTCAATTGCACTCGTGTACTAAGTTCAAATTTCTCCATCTGCGCCCAGCCCCAAAATACTGTTTAGCGCACAGAAATGGATTGCACTTGGTGTATAAAAGTCAATGGTACATACTAATATCTATATAAATATATACAGTGTTCGACAAATCACCCAAAAATCTACTCGCCCAACCAAAAAATCTACTCGCCACCTAGTCCCGCCCCCAACCCCGCCCCCAACCCCACCCCCAACCCCGCTTTAAAATAAAACATATGAATAAAATCCATTTAAATGACAAATATATTTATTGTATTACATTATACTACAATTAGCCCTTGTTACGTGTGTGTGTGTGTGTGTCTGTGTAAATGTCGATTTAGAAATAAAAGCCAGGTGTGAATGACTAGTTTCCTGCACCCCTTAATCAGTGTCTGGATGCCCCCGCTTCACAATATCTAAAGCAGAACCCCCATTCACCTGCGCTCCGGCGTCATGACGTCACGTTGCCCTAGTAAGGAAGCCGCCGGAGCCTAGGTAAGTGAAGGTTTACAGAGGCCCTGCAGCTCCCCCGGCACTTAATTTAAGTGCCTTCGGGAAGCGCGCGGGGCCTCTGTAAACCCCACGCCCCCCAGACGGCAGTCTTGCGCCCCGCGTGGGGGTCGCGCCCCCCAGTTTGCGCACCGCTGTTCTAGAAATCCAATCGGATAAGGCTCTTTCTGCACGCTTTTGCACAACTCCCAGCTACTAGAATATCCCCCTGTGTCTATCCAAGAGGAGGTTTTAGTGTACTGACAAAAAACATCCCAAAATAAATTGTAATTAAGGCTGCGAGGTGTCACTGTATATAGAACATAGATCCAGTAGCACTCTCATTGTAAAAGACTCATCTCTATCCCCCCACAAATAAGCAGGGGGACCCATTCAAAGCCCATAATGTGTATGTCTGAAGCATTAAAGCAAAGTGCACTGCTGTACCAAAGTAGTAGTTTAGTTTAGACTGCCCTTGAATGGAGTTGAACACTTCCCCAGTGCTGGAATTAGACATAAAAGGTCTATGCAGCAACATAGAGTAGTTGTGTTTAGACGCATGGCTCTATTTTTTGGAGCAGAGCCGCAGCATATATACTGTAAGAACAGTTTCTTACTTCTGACGCGGTATGTTAGACTTATGGCACTTCAGATATGGAGGATTGTTTTGGGCAAATAAAAGGTTAAAAAAAAGTATCAGAGAAATGCAACTTGTGACGCATCTCATTTTAATCTGTGCACCATGTAACTGCCCCCAACTCATCCTACTCACTCTCCCCAAGGTGCAAATTGGGGCAGAGACGCAGAATGTGATACATCTGATTATAATCTGTGCACCATGTAACTCCCCCCAACTCCTTCTACTGACTCTCCCCAAGGTGCAAGCTGGGGCAGAGACGCAGACTGTGATACATCTCATTATAATCTGTGTGCCATGTAACTCCTCCCCAACTCCTCCTACTGACTCTCACCAAGGTGCATGCTGGGGCAGAGACGCAGACTGTGATACATCTCATTATAATCTGTGATACTTTATCTTGCCATGAAGTCAATGCATTTGAACCCAGTGATACAGTATGTTGATCCCACTGCTGTCAGTGGCACTGTCCATATGTGTACTTGTGTCACCCAATGTATGTAATACAATGTATCACAGTAGCTGTGATTTTTATGACTGCTACTCAAGTTAACCACTTCTCAACCACTTGAAATTAAATGTCAACAGTAGCTGATTTCTCTATTATGACATCACGAGACAGTATCATTGAGCCTCCTAGGAGATGCCAGCAGCAGTGTTCTGTAATGACATCATGGAATCGCCTTAGAGACTGAGATAAATACACAAATGTAAACTTGTTTGTGCGTGACTTGAATTAGTTCCCGAAGGAAACCGTTAGTTTTGTGGACATCTCAGAGATAGGAAAAGAGTGGCGCTGTACAGAGAGACTAATTATCTCCACCTTAACTCTGTATCATGGCAGGTAGGAAGCAACGTGACCTTTACATACCCAAAAAGAAATGGATAATATCTATATTTCTGAACTGTTTACTTTCACAATGTTTTATGGGGTACAGAACAGATAACATGACTCCTATCAATGGATGGGAGAAAGAAGACGGATGGGGTGGGGGGCGGGGGGGAGGGACGGAGGTAGACAACACCCAGGGGGGTTAGGTACCTGGCCTTAATTGGATAATATTTTTTTTTATAAATGTCAAAACTGATTTATTATAGATACATACACACATATTTGTTTTATTGTATTTACTTTTATATCTGGCTTGTAATTCAAAATCTTAAATGATTTGAACAGTAATGTATAGAAAAGAACACATGTACTGTATACATAAATGTCAAAGCGGCAAACGTCTATGGGATCTATGGGATAGTAAAAAAAGACACAGGAACCTTAGTGTATACAGTAGGATTAGTTATGTATAAGGCATGCTTTTTCCTTGCCCTAAGTTTAGGTCAATAACTATTGGACCAATTCTACACCGTGGGGTGTAATGTTCGACTACTTTCAGCCATATCCTTAAATTATTGTCTACAGCAGTGTTTTTCAACCACGGATCCTAGGAACCCTAGGATTCCCCGGGCATCCCTAAAGGGTTCGCTGTAATTTTTAGGTCATTTTAAAATTGTACTTAATACAGAAGAATTTACAGTACAATGCATCTTATCTCAAACGCGCTATTGGAGAGGGTTGGGGTTCCTTACAATGCATCTGATCTCAGACGCGCTATTAGAGAGGGTTGGGGCTCCTTACAATGCATCTGATCTCAGAAGCGCTATTAGAGAGGATTGGGGTTCCTCACACTTCATCTGATCTCAGACGCACTATTAGATAGGGTTGGGGTATATTACAATGCATCTCATCTTAGACTCGTTGTTAGAGAGGGTTGGGGTCCCTCAGAATTTCACATATGGTTCCTTAACCAAAAAAAGGTTGGAAACCACTACTCTACAGTAATACAAAGGCCCCAAAAAAGACAAAGCCACAAAACGAGGGCAGAATCTGCCACTTGATTTACAGATATAGCTGACCTGAGTGCTCCTCCAGATACCTCAATATACCAGACGTCTCAGAATACCACACCATAATATTACCACAAAATACTACAGTAGGAACAGGCAATTTTTATGTTTTTATTTTTATTTTTAAAGATCCAGTTCCGAAAGCTATGGTACATCTATATTTGTCATTGTGTTCATAGGTGGACATGAAAGCAGGTGATGGACTGCACAAGTTTTATATGCCAGTTGCCACTTTGTGTTGAAAACTACCTAGAAATAGTTTTCTGTCTGTGTTACATCCCAACACATCATATATGTATATGTATATGTATATGTATAAATATATATCTATATATATATTTATAGATTAAACCCCATATATTGAGCTAAAATGTACGGGTGCTCTGGTGTTTCAATACATAGCATTGCTATAGAAGGCAATCATGGAGCTTGCTTAAAAATGTATTTAAATATTGAAACTTCTGACCACTATTGATCAGAGTAGTGGTATGTAACATTGATAATCAAATAAATGTGTTTTCCCAGCAAGCCATTATCCCTGTTAGTGCTTGCTATTCATAACAAAACAAAGACCACCAAAAACTTTATTCAAAACCAGAACCAAAACCCCAAATATTTTAAAGGCAAAATAAAAATACCAAGCCAAGTGAGCATCTCTATGTATTTCATATGTATTTGATATCAAGAATATCTTTTAGCAGGTCTGTTAAAGCAGTCCTAACCCCCCAAAGTCAGGCTTTCAGGATATCCCAGCTTCAGCGGAGGTGGCTCAATCCGTCCCTGCTTCAGCACAGCTCGCTCAATCAGTCCCTGCTTCAGCACAGGTGACTCAATCAGAGGCTGATTGAGTGATTGGGCCACCTGTGCTAAAGCTGGAATATCCTGAAAAGTTGACCTATTGTGGGGGGTTTGATGACTGGAGTTGAGTCCCCGTGTGTTAAAGAAATGTGCCTTGATTGTGCTTTTCTGGCCCTTCACTTTTACCTTTCTTCCTTACAGATCAGTTTTTAAATTCCTCTGCTGTGAACCCTCCACCGACCTGCAGTGCTCCTGCAGTCACCACTGCTTACCCTTCATGGAGCAACAGCTTCCACCCAGTAGGGAGGAATACAGAAGTCTACAGACATGGGGCCCAAGGCATGATTTTGCAACAAGGGTCTGCAGGAACACCAATGTATCTACAGCAGATCCCACAGGCAACACGCGCTTACCCTCGTGTATCGGACATGAACGGAGGATTCTACCACACTGCTACAGGAGGATACACAGGATTTGCAGGACAGGTTAGGGGAGAAGCCACAACGCAGCCTGTTACTTTCCGTCCCAACACACATTTGGAAAGACGTGCTACAATAGGGCCTTGTATAATGGCCACCCAGTATGCACAACTTCAGCAGCCACCATTCATACCCCTTAGAGGAATGCAGACCTTACAAGGTGAGATATGGAGAATCTTTACTAATCATTGTTCAAAATCTTCTCCTTGACCGATACCATTACCTGTTATAAAGATCTTTAATTACGGTCATTCGCCACTGTAGTGTTACAAATATATAGAACTCTACAGTATGTAGTCCTCGCCAATACTGAAGGGATTAAGCATGTGTTTGCTTTTCTTCCTTTGTGTTATTATGTACAATGTGTTGGTATTTATGATAATTGATTATTTCTCCTTTTTGATTTTGTTACAGTGTGTCAGACCTCGCTTGGAGCCCAACATATTTCCCAGGCCAGTTTAATTACACAAGGAGCAGTTCAGCTTGCTGCTAATGAAAAAAGTGAACCACCTCTAATGTACCCAACTCAACCAGCTCGGAAGCTGAGCCACCTCTCAAAGTTACATATTGATGTGCAAAGCAACAAAGAGTTATATGTGCCAGTGTGGAAAAGGGGTGGGTTAAAAGATATGGTGAAGAGATCTTCAGAGGTGAAGGCCCCCTCACATATTGCTCAGAAGGTTCGTAATAACGTGCTGAGTTCAGTGAAGACTGAGTGTCCGTCAAAGTCTGAGGGGGTACCAAAGTGCTCCAAAGTGGAAACAAAGAAGAAAAAGATCCTTTATTCAGCTGCAAAGGATCAAGTCCCTCAAACTGCACTGCAAAAGAAGGTAAAACCAATGTCAAAGCCAGTAAATCATTCTTCTGCTCCTATACCAGGGAAGTCACCCCATGGCCCACAATCTGGTGACGAGGCTGTTCTGTTAAAAAAGATGAAACGTGTTTGTCTCTCAGGTGCCCACATTTCCAATAAGGTATCTGAAAAGATGCAGCAAAGCCGTGAAGGTACAATGGATGCAAAGACACCTGCTGTTACTCATATTAATCCTAAACTGAAGAAAACTCAGGAGATAGGGATCAAACGTAAAGATGCAAAGACTCCTGCAGTTACTCATAGTCCTGAGCGGAAGACACCTCAGGAGATGGGGATCAAACGTAAATATGCAAAAACTCCTGCAGTTACTCATAGTCCTGAGCGGAAGACACCTCAGGAGATGGGGATCAAACTTAAAAATGCAAAGACTCCTGCAGTTACTCATTGTCCTGAGCGGAAGACACCTCAGGAGATCGGGATCAAACGTAAATATGCAAAAACACCTGCTGTTACTCATAGTCCTGAGCGGAAGACACCTCAGGAGATGGGGATCAAATGTAAAGATGCAAAGTCTCCTGCAGTTACTCATAGTCCTGAGCGGAAGACACCTCAAGAGATGGGGATCAAACGTAAACAGAACAGCAATATTAAGCAGCTAGTGAAGAAAACAAAGAACCAGACCAGCGTTTTCAGTTTTGAGCAAGCGCTGGCTTGTGGTACTGATAATAACCCCAAAGCTCTCAAAAGAAAAAGTGCTAATCAGCCTGGAGTGAATTCAGAAGTTCTTGGGAAGGGCAAGAAGTCATTGGAACCTTCTGAACAAGGAAAGGTGAAAGCCCATCACAGCAACCTCAGCCACCAAATGATTAACTCTGTTCAAGTATTTCACCCATTGGGTAAAAAAGCAGGTCCCACAGGTCCAGGGGCACCCGCAGAATCCATTACACTTGGAAATAAGCTTGGACCAATGCAAGGACGCCAAAGCCAGACTTCTGCTTCTCATGTTCAGTGGTCTCTTACTGATGCGATTAAAAGGTTCATGGCCAAAAAACAGGACAGTATTTCTGGAATTAAAGGTGTCGGTATTAATGCCAGGCCTAGGCTATTTAAAATACATGAGTACACAAGACCTGACATTAAAACCAGTGAAATCAAACAACGTGGGGAAAACAAAGCTTCGGTTATAGAGAATCCCAAACACTTCCCAGTGATATCCATAGAACGGAAAGCTGCAGTGACATGCATTAAAAAGGTCAGCCAAACCACTATCCCCATTCAAGCTCCTTTCAACCAGAAGCACCAGCTTTCTAACCTGCAGCTTCCTATCAATGTACCCAGCAGAGTGGACAACTTCACTCCATCCTTCTGTCAACAGCCTCTCCAAGAGCTTGAGGTTTCCATACCTATTCCACCAGAACAGAGAGAGGAGAGAGAGGCTATGAAAAGGAAATCACAACTGGAGAGGGAGTAAGCCTGTCAACATACCTCCAAGGGGAGGCTACAGTGCTTTGTTCAAAGGCAGAAGGATCATAACATCTCTAAACGTTACGGATACCCACCATCCAGACTTATTTCCCCCATGAGATACTTAAGCCCTAAAAAAACAAAAAAAACCCCTGACTAATCTGTAACTGATGCCAAGCTCTGTGACTATCTGTAAATAAGATTTATATTTATAAGTCAGTTTGTAACATATTTTACTAAGAATATATTTAAAACTCTTCAATAAAATGTATCTATTTTCAATTGAACTCTTTATTTACTAAAGAAACTATTTACAAATGCCAAGGGTTATTGAAATTCTGCAAATTAACTTTAGATTACCCTCTTGATGATACGAGAGAGAGAGAGAGAGAGAGAGAGAGAGAGAGAGAGAGAGAGAGAGAGAGAGAGAGAGAGATAAGTAAGTCGGACCCCACTTATGAGAGAGAAACAGATAAATATTTAACTATATGCTTTGTCATGTTGTATGTTGTATGTATGTATGTATGTACTGTATGTCTTTATTTATATAGCGCCATTTATGTAGAAAGCGCTTCACCGCAGTAATACACGTGACAATCATATAAATAATACAAATAACAGATCATGGGAATAAGTGCTTCAGACATAAAAGTAACATTTAGGAAAAGGAGTCCCTGCTCTGAAGAGCTTACAATCTAATTGGTAGGTAGAACATACAGAGACAGTAGGACGGCGTTCTGGTAAGTGCGTCTGCAATGGGCCAAGCTTTTTGTATGCGGTCTATAGTATCAGCCTCGGAGCTACTCACATGCTTCTTTAAGCAGATGTGTTAGAATGTGGGTCTTAAAGGTGGATAGAGAAGGTGCTAGTCGGGTATTGATGGGAAGGGCACTCCAGAGGTGAGGGCAGTCAGTGAGAAAGGTTTAAGGCGAGAGAGGGCTTTAGATACAAAAGGGGTAGATAGAAGACATCATTGGGCGGATCGCAAGAGTCGGGATGGTGCATAGCGAGAAATTAGAGCTGAGCTGTAAGGAGGGGCAGAAGAGTGTAAAGCTTTAAAAGTGAGGAGGAGAATGGAGTGTGAGATACGGGATTTGATAGGAAGCCAGGAGAGGGATTTCAGCAGGGGAGACGCTGAGACAGATTTAGGAAAGAGTAGAGTGATTCTGGCAGCAGCGTTTAGGATAGATTGTAGGGGAGACAGGTGAGAGGCAGTAAGACCGGACAGCAGAAGGTTCCAGTATTTGAGATGGTAGAGAATGAGGGTCTGTGTCAGAGTTTTAGCTGTCGAGCAACAGTGGAAGGGTGTATCTTGCGGAAGAAAAAACGACAGGTTTAGCTACCTTTTGAATGTGAGAGAGGAGTCTGTGACCCCCAGGGCAGCGTGCTTGGGCTACTGCATGTATAGTAGTTCTTCCAACAGTAATGTGGAAGGTGGTAGTAGGGCCAGGTTTGGCATGAAATATAAGGAGTTCTGTTTTTGACATGTTAAATTTAAGTCGGCGGAGGATCATGTTGCATTGGGCTTCTCTTCCTTGTGTTTATACTGTACAATGTCACATACCCAGTAGCACTCCTTAAGACAAATATATATGGTGAGGTGGGTCTGGGGTTGAGTTTACATGGGTTTGTGTGCGCAGATTTAAATTGTTTGGAGGTCTGTGACTCCTCCCCGTTTCCAAACTTACTCTGCCCACCTTTAAAGCAGCAGTCCAAGCTGTCGTTTAAAAAAAAAAAATCCCTTTGATATGTGCATCAATACAATCCACACATTGATAAGTAATTAGCTAAGTTGCGATTGATCGGTGAAGATTCGGCTCGGGGGTTGACTAAATGGTTGCCAGTGCAGCAGAAGAGGACCAAAAATGCAAAGTTCTCTGGGGTGATCATGTGACCAGGCAGTCACTGGATACAATTGAGTTTTGCACAGCTAGGGAGAGGGCAGTGTTCAAAAAAAGGGGGGGGGGGGTTGCCAGAGCCTGTTTCAAAATAGGAAGGGGATGTGACTTTGTAAATGGTTGCTATAGAAACAAAAAATGATTGTTACATTATGATACATTAAAATTTTAATTCAGAGTTGTTTAAAAAAAAGTACTACTACTAGTAGCATTATACTAAAAAATAATACAGATGCACAGTAATACCCTCTATAGATATACCAAGAATTGTTAAGTGTGAGTGTGTGTGTGAGTTTATGACATGTGGAAGGAAGGTGGAGGGGTGAGAGTCATGGCGAGGGGAGGGGGGTGAAGGAGAGACATGGTGAGGGGAGAGGGGTGAAAGAGACATGGCGAGGGGAGGAGGGTGAAAGAGAGACATAGGTAGGGGGTGATATAGAGACATGGGAATGGGTTTAAAAGAGAGACATGGGGAGGGGTGAAAGAGACATGGGGAGTGGGTGAAAGAGACATGGGGAGTGGGTGAAAGAGTCATGGGGAGCGGCGGTGAAGAGACATGGGAACAGGGGTAAAGAGACATGGGGAGCAGGGGTGAAGAGACATGGGAGCAGGGGTGAAGAGACATTGGGAGGGGAGGGTGAAAGAGACATGGGGAGGTGATCGAGAGACATTTAGAGGGGGGGTGATAGAGAGACATTTGGAGGGGGGGGATGATAGAGAAACACGGGGAGGGGGTGCAAGAGACATAGAGAGGGGGGTGAAAGAGAGCCATGGGGTGGGGCGTGAAAAAGAGACATGGGGAGAGGGGTGAAAGAGACATGGGGAGGGAGGCGATAGAGAGACATGGGGGGATGAAAGAGACATGGGGAGGGGGGGTGAAAGAAAGCCATGGGGAGGGTGGGTCCATGATCCTCAGTTGCTGGAAGAGTGGGCCCGGGTGAGTAGTTTTTTCTTCTTCACAGGTCCGGGAGATGTTGATCAGACGGCTTCTTAGGGTCAAATAAGACATGACAGACCTTATATAAGGCCTGTGACATCACATTTGACTGAAAAATGATATATCCACCAATCTAATTGGTGGATGTACCATGTGATGGCTTCCATTTTATTTTTTGGCAGAAATGACATCATCTTAAGTGATTGGATAATAAAGGAACTATTGGATCTCAATATAAATGTAGAAAATATGCAGGGCCAAAGCTATGACAATGCTGCAAATATGCGGGGAAAGCATAATGGAGTTCAAAGACATGTTGAACATGAACCCACGTGCGTTTTATGTACCATGTAGTTCTCATTATTTGAACCTAGTGGTTAACAACACTGCCAAACCCAATATAGGTGCCATTTAATTTTTGGGCTTAATTCAACCGTTGTATAATTTCTTCCCCAGGTCCACCAACAGATAAATCATTCTTTTAAAATCCTTACCCAATTTAACACTAAAGAGAGTCTGTGAAACATGTTGGGAGCCTCGTATTGATGCAGTTAGACCAATTCGATACCACCTGGGAGCGCTCTATGTTGCATTAGTGTATATTAAAGAAGATGTGACATTTAAAAGTGAACATCATGGCCCCCAGAGTAGAGCTGTTGCGTACACTCTCGCAAAATGTATTTGTGACTATAAATTCATATGTTGTGTAATATTTTGGTATGACATATTAAGTACAATCAATCCAGTGAACAAGCAGTCTATAAACTATGACAAAAACAAGTCCAAAGACCAAATCTGGGGCTCCAAAAAACAATCCCAACAGTAGATTTTGGGCCCTGTTTGTTTAAATCAAAAACACTACAGTAATGTCCAAGCCTTTGTCTCATAAATAGAGAGGTATCCTTACCAACTCCACTTATAAATGGTGTAAATGATCAGTCTAGGGGTTTACAGTATATACATGTAGAAAAGATGGCGCCTAGCTGGTTCTGCTCTGTTATTGAGCTATCACAAATCAGCTGTAAATGTTCACATGGAATGGCACCTAGTTAACTTTTTAAATCAATAACTGTAGACTTGCTAGTCGGCCAATATCATAGACTCTATCCTCAATAATAACAAAGTTCATTACAAGCGACTCTACGGAAAAACTCTTCGCCAGGCCATTTTGGATGACACCAAAGGAGATTATGAAACCAAAGGGTGCATCAGTTCAATCCTGCTCCTGTGGGTTGCTGCAGGGCACCTTTTGGTGTGTTGTTCGCTAGGGAGATAGTACAAAGTGAAAAATGTGCGATGCACAACCGGAACGAAAAAATAAATGAACTGGAGAGAGTGTACAGTAACTACACAATTTGCTTTTAATAACTCATCTAATCAAATGACCGGCAACAAAAGCGCGCGCACACAGAGGTTTTCAAACATCTCTATGGAGCTTGGTCCCACCCCCCGTTCGTGTCACGTGTCACTCACGCGCGGCGCGCTCACGGGACGATCGTGCACCACTCCCCAGCTGCGACACAACACCCGTAACAATGCCCACCTGTCTCCTGCGCTCTGCGTCCAATCACAGCTCCCGCGGGGCCACACCTCCGTTCCGCCTCTCACTTTCATTGCTCCAGTCCTCCTATTTAATCTCTGCTTGCTCAGTTACACATTGCTGAGCATAGACCATAGTAGCCTTGTGTTCCTACATTCCTGCTTTGCCTTGCGCCTTGCCTCTCTTGCTTTCAGTTTGACCTCATGTGTACCGACACGGCTAGACTCTTGGACGCTCTCTGTATAACGACCCCAGCTTGCCCTCGACTACCTGCATCTCTCCATCCCTGACCACGGATATAGGACATTCTTTTAACCCACCAGCTCCAACCCTCGACCTCGGCACAACGGACATCTACCGTTACTGGCTCCTCCCCATGACCGCGGCAAGTATCTGGACTACCCTCTCTCTCCAACCCCGACCCGGCTACGCTGACAATCCAGGCGTGCCTCCACTGCTGTGGGTGCGCAGTTTCTACTTTCCCACCTCAGTACCGGGGGTCCGCCTTGTTCGTGGTGAGTGCAAGAGTCACAATTAGAGAGGGTTGGGGTTCCTTACAATGCATCTGATCTCAGACGCGCTATTAGAGAGGGTTGGGGCTCCTTTGAATGCATCTGATCTCAGACGCGCTATTAGAGAAAGTTGGGATTCCTTACAATGCAGATTTCAGACGCGCTGTTAGAGAGGGTTGGGGCTCCTTACAATGTATTTGATCAATGCATTGTAAGGAACCCCAACCCTCTCTAGTGTGTATTTGTGAACTGTAAGGTGCTTGACTAATACACTGGAAGAATATCATTGTTTTCGATTAAAAATATCAAAGAATGTGTTACTTTAACGAGCGCTTTCTCTTTTATTGAATCTCCAATATACTATTTGCCAAGTGGGACTGATGAAATCACCAAAAACTACTGTAGCAGGTCCCCTTTGGTTGTCAATACGTTACTTTGAAGTGGAAGGGAGAGACCTACTGAGGCCAATATACTAAGCATCGCAAACTGAGCGGGGGGAGGGGTGGAGGGTTTCGGCGCATGTCAAACTTCAATTGCACTCGTGTACTAAGTTCAAATTTCTCCATCTGCCCAGCCCAGCCCCAAAATACTGTTTAGCGCACAGAAATGGATTGCACTTGGTGTATAAAAGTCAATGGTACATACTAATATCTATATAAATATATACAGTGTTCGACAAATCACCCAAAAATCTACTCGCCCAACCAAAAAATCTACTCGCCACCTAGTCCCGCCCCCAACCCCGCCCCTAGTCCCGCCCCCAACCCCGCCCCCAACCCCGCTTTAAAATAAAACATATGAATAAAATCCATTTAAATGACAAATATATTTATTGTATTACATTATACTACAATTAGCCCTTGTTACGTGTGTGTGTGTGTGTGTGTGTGTCTGTGTAAATGTCGATCTAGAAATAAAAGCCAGGTGTGAATGACTAGTTTCCTGCACCCCTTAATCAGTGTCTGGATGCCCCCGCTTCACAATATCTAAAGCAGAACCCCCATTCACCTGCGCTCCGGCGTCATGACGTCACGTTGCCCTAGTAACGTGACGTCACATGACCTCACAGCGTCATTTTGATGCCGCGTTGCCATGGCGACGCAGGAAGGAAGCCGCCGGAGCCTAGGTAAGTGAAGGTTTACAGAGGCCCTGCAGCTCCCCCGGCACTTAATTTAAGTGCCTTCGGGAAGCGCGCGGGGCCTCTGTAAACCCCACGCCCCCCAGACGGCAGTCTTGCGCCCCGCGTGGGGGTCGCGCCCCCCAGTTTGCGCACCGCTGTTCTAGAAATCCAATCGGATAAGGCTCTTTCTGCACGCTTTTGCACAACTCCCAGCTACTAGAATATCCCCCTGTGTCTATCCAAGAGGAGGTTTTAGTGTACTGACAAAAAACATCCCAAAATAAATTGTAATTAAGGCTGCGAGGTGTCACTGTATATAGAACATAGATCCAGTAGCACTCTCATTGTAAAAGACTCATCTCTATCCCCCCACAAATAAGCAGGGGGACCCATTCAAAGCCCATAATGTGTATGTCTGAAGCATTAAAGCAAAGTGCAGTGCTGTACCAAAGTAGTAGTTTAGTTTAGACTGCCCTTGAATGGAGTTGAACACTTCCCCAGTGCTGGAATTAGACATAAAAGGTCTATGCAGCAACATAGAGTAATTGTGTTTAGACGCATGGCTCTATTTTTTGGAGCAGAGCCGCAGCATATATACTGTAAGAACAGTTTCTTACTTCTGACGCGGTATGTTAGACTTATGGCACTTCAGATATGGAGGATTGTTTTGGGCAAATAAAAGGTTAAAAAAAAGTATCAGAGAAATGCAACTTGTGACGCATCTCATTTTAATCTGTGCACCATGTAACTGCCCCTAACTCATCCTACTCACTCTCCCCAAGGTGCAAATTGGGGCAGAGACGCAGAATGTGATACATCTGATTATAATCTGTGCACCATGTAACTCCCCCCAACTCCTTCTACTGACTCTCCCCAAGGTGCAAGCTGGGGCAGAGACGCAGACTGTGATACATCTCATTATAATCTGTGTGCCATGTAACTCCTCCCCAACTCCTCCTACTGACTCTCCCCAAGGTGCATGCTGGGGCAGAGACGCAGACTGTGATACATCTCATTATAATCTGTGATACTTTATCTTGCCATGAAGTCAATGCATTTGAACCCAGTGATACAGTATGGTGATCCCACTGCTGTCAGTGGCACTGTCCATATGTGTACTTGTGTCACCCAATGTATGTAATACAATGTATCACAGTAGCTGTGATTTTTATGACTGCTACTCAAGTTAACCACTTCTCAACCACTTGAAATTAAATGTCAACAGTAGCTGATTTCTCTATTATGACATCACGAGACAGTATCATTGAGCCTCCTAGGAGATGCCAGCAGCAGTGTTCTGTAATGACATCATGGAATCGCCTTAGAGACTGAGATAAATACACAAATGTAAACTTGTTTGTGCGTGACTTGAATTAGTTCCCGAAGGAAACCGTTAGTTTTGTGGACATCTCAGAGATAGGAAAAGAGTGGCGCTGTACAGAGAGACTAATTATCTCCACCTTAACTCTGTATCATGGCAGGTAGGAAGCAACGTGACCTTTACATACCCAAAAAGAAATGGATAATATCTATATTTCTGAACTGTTTACTTTCACAATGTTTTATGGGGTACAGAACAGATAACATGACTCCTATCAATGGATGGGAGAAAGAAGACGGATGGGGTGGGGGGCGGGGGGGAGGGACGGAGGTAGACAACACCCAGGGGGGTTAGGTACCTGGCCTTAATTGGATAATATTTTTTTTTATAAATGTCAAAACTGATTTATTATAGATACATACACACATATTTGTTTTATTGTATTTACTTTTATATCTGGCTTGTAATTCAAAATCTTAAATGATTTGAACAGTAATGTATAGAAAAGAACACATGTACTGTATACATAAATGTCAAAGCGGCAAACGTCTATGGGATCTATGGGATAGTAAAAAAAGACACAGGAACCTTAGTGTATACAGTAGGATTAGTTATGTATAAGGCATGCTTTTTCCTTGCCCTAAGTTTAGGTCAATAACTATTGGACCAATTCTACACCGTGGGGTGTAATGTTCGACTACTTTCAGCCATATCCTTAAATTATTGTCTACAGCAGTGTTTTTCAACCACGGATCCTAGGAACCCTAGGATTCCCCGGGCATCCCTAAAGGGTTCGCTGTAATTTTTAGGTCATTTTAAAATTGTACTTAATACAGAAGAATTTACAGTACAATGCATCTTATCTCAAACGCGCTATTGGAGAGGGTTGGGGTTCCTTACAATGCATCTGATCTCAGACGCGCTATTAGAGAGGGTTGGGGCTCCTTACAATGCATCTGATCTCAGAAGCGCTATTAGAGAGGTTTGGGGTTCCTCACACTTCATCTGATCTCAGACGCACTATTAGATAGGGTTGGGGTATATTACAATGCATATCATCTTAGACTCGTTGTTAGAGAGGGTTGGGGTCCCTCAGAATTTCACATATGGTTCCTTAACCAAAAAAAGGTTGGAAACCACTACTCTACAGTAATACAAAGGCCCCAAAAAAGACAAAGCCACAAAACGAGGGCAGAATCTGCCACTTGATTTACAGATATAGCTGACCTGAGTGCTCCTCCAGATACCTCAATATACCAGACGTCTCAGAATACCACACCATAATATTACCACAAAATACTACAGTAGGAACAGGCAATTTTTATGTTTTTATTTTTATTTTTAAAGATCCAGTTCCGAAAGCTATGGTACATCTATATTTGTCATTGTGTTCATAGGTGGACATGAAAGCAGGTGATGGACTGCACAAGTTTTATATGCCAGTTGCCACTTTGTGTTGAAAACTACCTAGAAATAGTTTTCTGTCTGTGTTACATCCCAACACATCATATATGTATATGTATATGTATAAATATATATCTATATATATATATTTATAGATTAAACCCCATATATTGAGCTAAAATGTACGGGTGCTCTGGTGTTTCAATACATAGCAATGCTATAGAAGGCAATCATGGAGCTTGCTTAAAAATGTATTTAAATATTGAAACTTCTGACCACTATTGATCAGAGTAGTGGTATGTAACATTGATAATCAAATAAATGTGTTTTCCCAGCAAGCCATTATCCCTGTTAGTGCTTGCTATTCATAACAAAACAAAGACCACCAAAAACTTTATTCAAAACCAGAACCAAAACCCCAAATATTTTAAAGGCAAAATAAAAATACCAAGCCAAGTGAGCATCTCTATGTATTTCATATGTATTTGATATCAAGAATATCTTTTAGCAGGTCTGTTAAAGCAGTCCTAACCCCCCAAAGTCAGGCTTTCAGGATATCCCAGCTTCAGCGGAGGTGGCTCAATCCGTCCCTGCTTCAGCACAGCTCGCTCAATCAGTCCCTGCTTCAGCACAGGTGACTCAATCAGAGGCTGATTGAGTGATTGGGCCACCTGTGCTAAAGCTGGAATATCCTGAAAAGTTGACCTATTGTGGGGGGTTTGATGACTGGAGTTGAGTCCCCGTGTGTTAAAGAAATGTGCCTTGATTGTGCTTTTCTGGCCCTTCACTTTTACCTTTCTTCCTTACAGATCAGTTTTTAAATTCCTCTGCTGTGAACCCTCCACCGACCTGCAGTGCTCCTGCAGTCACCACTGCTTACCCTTCATGGAGCAACAGCTTCCACCCAGTAGGGAGGAATACAGAAGTCTACAGACATGGGGCCCAAGGCATGATTTTGCAACAAGGGTCTGCAGGAACACCAATGTATCTACAGCAGATCCCACAGGCAACACGCGCTTACCCTCGTGTATCGGACATGAACGGAGGATTCTACCACACAGCTACAGGAGGATACACAGGATTTGCAGGACAGGTTAGGGGAGAAGCCACAACGCAGCCTGTTACTTTCCGTCCCAACACACATTTGGAAAGACGTGCTACAATAGGGCCTTGTATAATGGCCACCCAGTATGCACAACTTCAGCAGCCACCATTCATACCCCTTAGAGGAATGCAGACCTTACAAGGTGAGATATGGAGAATCTTTACTAATCATTGTTCAAAATCTTCTCCTTGACCGATACCATTACCTGTTATAAAGATCTTTAATTACGGTCATTCGCCACTGTAGTGTTACAAATATATAGAACTCTACAGTATGTAGTCCTCGCCAATACTGAAGGGATTAAGCATGTGTTTGCTTTTCTTCCTTTGTGTTATTATGTACAATGTGTTGGTATTTATGATAATTGATTATTTCTCCTTTTTGATTTTGTTACAGTGTGTCAGACCTCGCTTGGAGCCCAACATATTTCCCAGGCCAGTTTAATTACACAAGGAGCAGTTCAGCTTGCTGCTAATGAAAAAAGTGAACCACCTCTAATGTACCCAACTCAACCAGCTCGGAAAGCAAAGACGCAAAATGCAAAGACACCTGCTGTTACTCATATTAATCCTAAACTGAAGAAAACTCAGGAGATGGGGATCAAACGTAAAGATGCAAAGACTCCTGCAGTTACTCATAGTCCTGAGCGGAAGACACCTCAGGAGATGGGGATCAAACGTAAATATGCAAAAACTCCTGCAGTTACTCATAGTCCTGAGCGGAAGACACCTCAGGAGATGGGGATCAAACTTAAAAATGCAAAGACTCCTGCAGTTACTCATTGTCCTGAGCGGAAGACACCTCAGGAGATCGGGATCAAACGTAAATATGCAAAAACACCTGCTGTTACTCATAGTCCTGAGCGGAAGACACCTCAGGAGATGGGGATCAAATGTAAAGATGCAAAGTCTCCTGCAGTTACTCATAGTCCTGAGCGGAAGACACCTCAAGAGATGGGGATCAAACGTAAACAGAACAGCAATATTAAGCAGCTAGTGAAGAAAACAAAGAACCAGACCAGCGTTTTCAGTTTTGAGCAAGCGCTGGCTTGTGGTACTGATAATAACCCCAAAGCTCTCAAAAGAAAAAGTGCTAATCAGCCTGGAGTGAATTCAGAAGTTCTTGGGGAGGGCAAGAAGTCATTGGAACCTTCTGAACAAGGAAAGGTGAAAGCCCATCACAGCAACCTCAGCCTCCAAATGATTAACTCTGTTCAAGTATTTCACCCATTGGGTAAAAAAGCAGGTCCCACAGGTCCAGGGGCACCCGCAGAATCCATTACACTTGGAAATAAGCTTGGACCAATGCAAGGACGCCAAAGCCAGACTTCTGCTTCTCATGTTCAGTGGTCTCTTACTGATGCGATTAAAAGGTTCATGGCCAAAAAACAGGACAGTATTTCTGGAATTAAAGGTGTCGGTATTAATGCCAGGCCTAGGCTATTTAAAATACATGAGTACACAAGACCTGACATTAAAACCAGTGAAATCAAACAACATGGGGAAAACAAAGCTTCAGTTATAGAGAATCCCAAACACTTCCCAGTGATATCCATAGAACAGGAAGCTGCAGTAAGATGCATTGAAAAGGTGAGCCAAACCACTATCCCCATTCCAGCTCCTGGCATTAAAACCAGTGAAATCAAACAACGTGGGGAAAACAAAGCTTCAGTTATAGAGAATCCCAAACACTTCCCAGTGATATCCATAGAACGGAAAGCTGCAGTGACATGCATTAAAAAGGTCAGCCAAACCACTATCCCCATTCAAGCTCCTTTCAACCAGAAGCACCAGCTTTCTAACCTGCAGCTTCCTATCAATGTACCCAGCAGAGTGGACAACTTCACCCCATCCTTCTGTCAACAGCCTCTCCAAGAGCTTGAGGTTTCCATACCTATTCCACCAGAACAGAGAGAGGAGAGAGAGGCTATGAAAAGGAAATCACAACTGGAGAGGGAGTAAGCCTGTCAACATACCTCCAAGGGGAGGCTACAGTGCTTTGTTCAGAGGCAGAAGGATCATAACATCTCTAAACGTTACGGATACCCACCATCCAGACTTATTTCCCCCATGAGATACTTAAGCCCTAAAAAAACAAAAAAAAACCCTGACTAATCTGTAACTGATGCCAAGCTCTGTGACTATCTGTAAATAAGATTTATATTTATAAGTCAGTTTGTAACATATTTTACTAAGAATATATTTAAAACTCTTCAATAAAATGTATCTATTTTCAATTGAACTCTTTATTTACTAAAGAAACTATTTACAAATGCCAAGGGTTATTGAAATTCTGCAAATTAACTTTAGATTACCCTCTTGATGATACGAGAGAGAGAGAGAGAGAGAGAGAGAGAGAGAGAGAGAGAGAGAGAGAGAGAGAGAGAGAGAGAGAGAGAGAGAGATAAGTAAGTCGGACCCCACTTATGAGAGAGAAACAGATAAATATTTAACTATATGCTTTGTCATGTTGTATGTTGTATGTATGTATGTACTGTATGTCTTTATTTATATAGCGCCATTTATGTAGAAAGCGCTTCACCGCAGTAATACACGTGACAATCATATAAATAATACAAATAACAGATCATGGGAATAAGTGCTTCAGACATAAAAGTAACATTTAGGAAAAGGAGTCCCTGCTCTGAAGAGCTTACAATCTAATTGGTAGGTAGAACATACAGAGACAGTAGGACGGCGTTCTGGTAAGTGCGTCTGCAATGGGCCAAGCTTTTTGTATGCGGTCTATAGTATCAGCCTCGGAGCTACTCACATGCTTCTTTAAGCAGATGTGTTAGAATGTGGGTCTTAAAGGTGGATAGAGAAGGTGCTAGTCGGGTATTGATGGGAAGGGCACTCCAGAGGTGAGGGCAGTCAGTGAGAAAGGTTTAAGGCGAGAGAGGGCTTTAGATACAAAAGGGGTAGATAGAAGACATCATTGGGCGGATCGCAAGAGTCGGGATGGTGCATAGCGAGAAATTAGAGCTGAGCTGTAAGGAGGGGCAGAAGAGTGTAAAGCTTTAAAAGTGAGGAGGAGAATTGAGTGTGAGATACGGGATTTGATAGGAAGCCAGGAGAGGGATTTCAGCAGGGGAGACGCTGAGACAGATTTAGGAAAGAGTAGAGTGATTCTGGCAGCAGCGTTTAGGATAGATTGTAGGGGAGACAGGTGAGAGGCAGTAAGACCGGACAGCAGAAGGTTCCAGTATTTGAGATGGTAGAGAATGAGGGTCTGTGTCAGAGTTTTAGCTGTCGAGCAACAGTGGAAGGGCGTATCTTGCGGAAGAAAAAACGACAGGTTTAGCTACCTTTTGAATGTGAGAGAGGAGTCTGTGACCCCCAGGGCAGCGTGCTTGGGCTACTGCATGTATAGTAGTTCTTCCAACAGTAATGTGGAAGGTGGTAGTAGGGCCAGGTTTGGCATGAAATATAAGGAGTTCTGTTTTTGACATGTTAAATTTAAGTCGGCGGAGGATCATGTTGCATTGGGCTTCTCTTCCTTGTGTTTATACTGTACAATGTCACATACCCAGTAGCACTCCTTAAGACAAATATATATGGTGAGGTGGGTCTGGGGTTGAGTTTACATGGGTTTGTGTGCGCAGATTTAAATTGTTTGGAGGTCTGTGACTCCTCCCCGTTTCCAAACTTACTCTGCCCACCTTTAAAGCAGCAGTCCAAGCTGTCGTTTAAAAAAAAAAAAATCCCTTTGATATGTGCATCAATACAATCCACACATTGATAAGTAATTAGCTAAGTTGCGATTGATCGGTGAAGATTCGGCTCGGGGGTTGACTAAATGGTTGCCAGTGCAGCAGAAGAGGACCAAAAATGCAAAGTTCTCTGGGGTGATCATGTGACCAGGCAGTCACTGGATACAATTGAGTTTTGCACAGCTAGGGAGAGGGCAGTGTTCAAAAAAAGGGGGGGGGGGGGGTTGCCAGAGCCTGTTTCAAAATAGGAAGGGGATGTGACTTTGTAAATGGTTGCTATAGAAACAAAAAATGATTGTTACATTATGATACATTAAAATTTTAATTCAGAGTTGTTTAAAAAAAAGTACTACTACTAGTAGCATTATACTAAAAAATAATACAGATGCACAGTAATACCCTCTATAGATATACCAAGAATTGTTAAGTGTGAGTGTGTGTGTGAGTTTATGACATGTGGAAGGAAGGTGGAGGGGTGAGAGTCATGGCGAGGGGAGGGGGGTGAAGGAGAGACATGGTGAGGGGAGGGGGGTGAAAGAGACATGGCGAGGGGAGGAGGGTGAAAGAGAGACATAGGTAGGGGGTGATATAGAGACATGGGAATGGGTTTAAAAGAGAGACATGGGGAGGGGTGAAAGAGACATGGGGAGTGGGTGAAAGAGACATGGGGAGTGGGTGAAAGAGTCATGGGGAGCGGCGGTGAAGAGACATGGGAACAGGGGTAAAGAGACATGGGGAGCAGGGGTGAAGAGACATGGGAGCAGGGGTGAAGAGACATTGGGAGGGGAGGGTGAAAGAGACATGGGGAGGTGATCGAGAGACATTTAGAGGGGGGGTGATAGAGAGACATTTGGAGGGGGGGGGATGATAGAGAAACACGGGGAGGGAGTGCAAGAGACATAGAGAGGGGGGTGAAAGAGAGCCATGGGGTGGGGCGTGAAAAAGAGACATGGGGAGAGGGGTGAAAGAGACATGGGGAGGGAGGCGATAGAGAGACATGGGGGGATGAAAGAGACATGGGGAGGGGGGGTGAAAGAAAGCCATGGGGAGGGTGGGTCCATGATCCTCAGTTGCTGGAAGAGTGGGCCCGGGTGAGTAGTTTTTTCTTCTTCACAGGTCCGGGAGATGTTGATCAGACGTCTTCTTAGGGTCAAATAAGACATGTCAGACCTTATATAAGGCCTGTGACATCACATTTGACTGACAAATGATATATCCACCAATCTAATTGGTGGATGTACCATGTGATGGCTTCCATTTTATTTTTTGGCAGAAATGACATCATCTTAAGTGATTGGATAATAAAGGAACTATTGGATCTCAATATAAATGTAGAAAATATGCAGGGCCAAAGCTATGACAATGCTGCAAATATGCGGGGAAAGCATAATGGAGTTCAAAGACATGTTGAACATGAACCCACGTGCGTTTTATGTACCATGTAGTTCTCATTATTTGAACCTAGTGGTTAACAACACTGCCAAACCCAATATAGGTGCCATTTAATTGTTGGGCTTAATTCAACCGTTGTATAATTTCTTCCCCAGGTCCACCAACAGATAAATCATTCTTTTAAAATCCTTACCCAATTTAACACTAAAGAGAGTCTGTGAAACATGTTGGGAGCCTCGTATTGATGCAGTTAGACCAATTCGATACCACCTGGGAGCGCTCTATGTTGCATTAGTGTATATTAAAGAAGATGTGACATTTAAAAGTGAACATCATGGCCCCCAGAGTAGAGCTGTTGCGTACACTCTCGCAAAATGTATTTGTGACTATAAATTCATATGTTGTGTAATATTTTGGTATGACATATTAAGTACAATCAATCCAGTGAACAAGCAGTCTATAAACTATGACAAAAACAAGTCCAAAGACCAAATCTGGGGCTCCAAAAAACAATCCCAACAGTAGATTTTGGGCCCTGTTTGTTTAAATCAAAAACACTACAGTAATGTCCAAGCCTTTGTCTCATAAATAGAGAGGTATCCTTACCAACTCCACTTATAAATGGTGTAAATGATCAGTCTAGGGGTTTACAGTATATACATGTAGAAAAGATGGCGCCTAGCTGGTTCTGCTCTGTTATTGAGCTATCACAAATCAGCTGTAAATGTTCACATGGAATGGCACCTAGTTAACTTTTTAAATCAATAACTGTAGACTTGCTAGTCGGCCAATATCATAGACTCTATCCTCAATAATAACAAAGTTCATTACAAGCGACTCTACGGAAAAACTCTTCGCCAGGCCATTTTGGATGACACCAAAGGAGATTATGAAACCAAAGGGTGCATCAGTTCAATCCTGCTCCTGTGGGTTGCTGCAGGGCACCTTTTGGTGTGTTGTTCGCTAGGGAGATAGTACAAAGTGAAAAATGTGCGATGCACAACCGGAACGAAAAAATAAATGAACTGGAAAGAGTGTACAGTAACTACACAATTTGCTTTTAATAACTCATCTAATCAAATGACCGGCAACAAAAGCGCGCGCACACAGAGGTTTTCAAACATCTCTATGGAGCTTGGTCCCACCCCCCGTTCGTGTCACGTGTCACTCACGCGCGGCGCGCTCACGGGACGATCGTGCACCACTCCCCAGCTGCGACACAACACCCGTAACAATGCCCACCTGTCTCCTGCGCTCTGCGTCCAATCACAGCTCCCGCGGGGCCACACCTCCGTTCCGCCTCTCACTTTCATTGCTCCAGTCCTCCTATTTAATCTCTGCTTGCTCAGTTACACATTGCTGAGCATAGACCATAGTAGCCTTGTGTTCCTACATTCCTGCTTTGCCTGGCGCCTTGCCTCTCTTGCTTTCAGTTTGACCTCATGTGTACCGACACGGCTAGACTCTTGGACGCTCTCTGTATAACGACCCCAGCTTGCCCTCGACTACCTGCATCTCTCCATCCCTGACCACGGATATAGGACATTCTTTTAACCCACCAGCTCCAACCCTCGACCTCGGCACAACGGACATCTACCGTTACTGGCTCCTCCCCATGACCGCGGCAAGTATCTGGACTACCCTCTCTCTCCAACCCCGACCCGGCTACGCTGACAATCCAGGCGTGCCTCCACTGCTGTGGGTGCGCAGTTTCTACTTTCCCACCTCAGTACCGGGGGTCCGCCTTGTTCGTGGTGAGTGCAAGGGTCACAATTAGAGAGGGTTGGGGTTCCTTACAATGCATCTGATCTCAGACGCGCTATTAGAGAGGGTTGGGGCTCCTTTGAATGCATCTGATCTCAGACGCGCTATTAGAGAAAGTTGGGATTCCTTACAATGCAGATTTCAGACGCGCTGTTAGAGAGGGTTGGGGCTCCTTACAATGTATTTGATCAATGCATTGTAAGGAACCCCAACCCTCTCTAGTGTGTATTTGTGAACTGTAAGGTGCTTGACTAATACACTGGAAGAATATCATTGTTTTCGATTAAAAATATCAAAGAATGTGTTACTTTAACGAGCGCTTTCTCTTTTTTTGAATCTCCAATATACTATTTGCCAAGTGGGACTGATGAAATCACCAAAAACTACTGTAGCAGGTCCCCTTTGGTTGTCAATACGTTACTTTGAAGTGGAAGGGAGAGACCTACTGAGGCCAATATACTAAGCATCGCAAACTGAGCGGGGGGAGGGGTGGAGGGTTTCGGCGCATGTCAAACTTCAATTGCACTCGTGTACTAAGTTCAAATTTCTCCATCTGCGCCCAGCCCCAAAATACTGTTTAGCGCACAGAAATGGATTGCACTTGGTGTATAAAAGTCAATGGTACATACTAATATCTATATAAATATATACAGTGTTCGACAAATCACCCAAAAATCTACTCGCCCAACCAAAAAATCTACTCGCCACCTAGTCCCGCCCCCAACCCCGCCCCTAGTCCCGCCCCCAACCCCGCCCCCAACCCCGCTTTAAAATAAAACATATGAATAAAATCCATTTAAATGACAAATATATTTATTGTATTACATTATACTACAATTAGCCCTTGTTACGTGTGTGTGTGTGTGTGTGTGTGTGTCTGTGTAAATGTCGATCTAGAAATAAAAGCCAGGTGTGAATGACTAGTTTCCTGCACCCCTTAATCAGTGTCTGGATGCCCCCGCTTCACAATATCTAAAGCAGAACCCCCATTCACCTGCGCTCCGGCGTCATGACGTCACGTTGCCCTAGTAACGTGACGTCACATGACCTCACAGCGTCATTTTGATGCCGCGTTGCCATGGCGACGCAGGAAGGAAGCCGCCGGAGCCTAGGTAAGTGAAGGTTTACAGAGGCCCTGCAGCTCCCCCGGCACTTAATTTAAGTGCCTTCGGGAAGCGCGCGGGGCCTCTGTAAACCCCACGCCCCCCAGACGGCAGTCTTGCGCCCCGCGTGGGGGTCGCGCCCCCCAGTTTGCGCACCGCTGTTCTAGAAATCCAATCGGATAAGGCTCTTTCTGCACGCTTTTGCACAACTCCCAGCTACTAGAATATCCCCCTGTGTCTATCCAAGAGGAGGTTTTAGTGTACTGACAAAAAACATCCCAAAATAAATTGTAATTAAGGCTGCGAGGTGTCACTGTATATAGAACATAGATCCAGTAGCACTCTCATTGTAAAAGACTCATCTCTATCCCCCCACAAATAAGCAGGGGGACCCATTCAAAGCCCATAATGTGTATGTCTGAAGCATTAAAGCAAAGTGCAGTGCTGTACCAAAGTAGTAGTTTAGTTTAGACTGCCCTTGAATGGAGTTGAACACTTCCCCAGTGCTGGAATTAGACATAAAAGGTCTATGCAGCAACATAGAGTAGTTGTGTTTAGACGCATGGCTCTATTTTTTGGAGCAGAGCCGCAGCATATATACTGTAAGAACAGTTTCTTACTTCTGACGCGGTATGTTAGACTTATGGCACTTCAGATATGGAGGATTGTTTTGGGCAAATAAAAGGTTAAAAAAAAGTATCAGAGAAATGCAACTTGTGATACATCTCATTATAATCTGTGCACCATGTAACTGCCCCCAACTCATCCTACTCACTCTCCCCAAGGTGCAAATTGGGGCAGAGACGCAGAATGTGATACATCTGATTATAATCTGTGCACCATGTAACTCCCCCCAACTCCTTCTACTGACTCTCCCCAAGGTGCAAGCTGGGGCAGAGACGCAGACTGTGATACATCTCATTATAATCTGTGTGCCATGTAACTCCTCCCCAACTCCTCCTACTGACTCTCCCCAAGGTGCATGCTGGGGCAGAGACGCAGACTGTGATACATCTCATTATAATCTGTGATACTTTATCTTGCCATGAAGTCAATGCATTTGAACCCAGTGATACAGTATGTTGATCCCACTGCTGTCAGTGGCACTGTCCATATGTGTACTTGTGTCACCCAATGTATGTAATACAATGTATCACAGTAGCTGTGATTTTTATGACTGCTACTCAAGTTAACCACTTCTCAACCACTTGAAATTAAATGTCAACAGTAGCTGATTTCTCTATTATGACATCACGAGACAGTATCATTGAGCCTCCTAGGAGATGCCAGCAGCCGTGTTCTGTAATGACATCATGGAATCGCCTTAGAGACTGAGATAAATACACAAATGTAAACTTGTTTGTGCGTGACTTGAATTAGTTCCCGAAGGAAACCGTTAGTTTTGTGGACATCTCAGAGATAGGAAAAGAGTGGCGCTGTACAGAGAGACTAATTATCTCCACCTTAACTCTGTATCATGGCAGGTAGGAAGCAACGTGACCTTTACATACCAAAAAAGAAATGGATAATATCTATATTTCTGAACTGTTTACTTTCACAATGTTTTATGGGGTACAGAACAGATAACATGACTCCTATCAATGGATGGGAGAAAGAAGACGGATGGGGTGGGGGGCGGGGGGGAGGGACGGAGGTAGACAACACCCAGGGGGGTTAGGTACCTGGCCTTAATTGGATAATATTTTTTTTTATAAATGTCAAAACTGATTTATTATAGATACATACACACATATTTGTTTTATTGTATTTACTTTTATATCTGGCTTGTAATTCAAAATCTTAAATGATTTGAACAGTAATGTATAGAAAAGAACACATGTACTGTATACATAAATGTCAAAGCGGCAAACGTCTATGGGATCTATGGGATAGTAAAAAAAGACACAGGAACCTTAGTGTATACAGTAGGATTAGTTATGTATAAGGCATGCTTTTTCCTTGCCCTAAGTTTAGGTCAATAACTATTGGACCAATTCTACACCGTGGGGTGTAATGTTCGACTACTTTCAGCCATATCCTTAAATTATTGTCTACAGCAGTGTTTTTCAACCACGGATCCTAGGAACCCTAGGATTCCCCAGGCATCCCTAAAGGGTTCGCTGTAATTTTTAGGTCATTTTAAAATTGTACTTAATACAGAAGAATTTACAGTACAATGCATCTTATCTCAAACGCGCTATTGGAGAGGGTTGGGGTTCCTTACAATGCATCTGATCTCAGACACGCTATTAGAGAGGGTTGGGGCTCCTTACAATGCATCTGATCTCAGAAGCGCTATTAGAGAGGATTGGGGTTCCTCACACTTCATCTGATCTCAGACGCACTATTAGATAGGGTTGGGGTATATTACAATGCATCTCATCTTAGACTCGTTGTTAGAGAGGGTTGGGGTCCCTCAGAATTTCACATATGGTTCCTTAACCAAAAAAAGGTTGGAAACCACTACTCTACAGTAATACAAAGGCCCCAAAAAAGACAAAGCCACAAAACGAGGGCAGAATCTGCCACTTGATTTACAGATATAGCTGACCTGAGTGCTCCTCCAGATACCTCAATATACCAGACGTCTCAGAATACCACACCATAATATTACCACAAAATACTACAGTAGGAACAGGCAATTTTTATGTTTTTATTTTTATTTTTAAAGATCCAGTTCCGAAAGCTATGGTACATCTATATTTGTCATTGTGTTCATAGGTGGACATGAAAGCAGGTGATGGACTGCACAAGTTTTATATGCCAGTTGCCACTTTGTGTTGAAAACTACCTAGAAATAGTTTTCTGTCTGTGTTACATCCCAACACATCATATATGTATATGTATATGTATAAATATATATCTATATATATATTTATAGATTAAACCCCATATATTGAGCTAAAATGTACGGGTGCTCTGGTGTTTCAATACATAGCAATGCTATAGAAGGCAATCATGGAGCTTGCTTAAAAATGTATTTAAATATTGAAACTTCTGACCACTATTGATCAGAGTAGTGGTATGTAACATTGATAATCAAATAAATGTGTTTTCCCAGCAAGCCATTATCCCTGTTAGTGCTTGCTATTCATAACAAAACAAAGACCACCAAAAACTTTATTCAAAACCAGAACCAAAACCCCAAATATTTTAAAGGCAAAATAAAAATACCAAGCCAAGTGAGCATCTCTATGTATTTCATATGTATTTGATATCAAGAATATCTTTTAGCAGGTCTGTTAAAGCAGTCCTAACCCCCCAAAGTCAGGCTTTCAGGATATCCCAGCTTCAGCGGAGGTGGCTCAATCCGTCCCTGCTTCAGCACAGCTCGCTCAATCAGTCCCTGCTTCAGCACAGGTGACTCAATCAGAGGCTGATTGAGTGATTGGGCCACCTGTGCTAAAGCTGGAATATCCTGAAAAGTTGACCTATTGTGGGGGGTTTGATGACTGGAGTTGAGTCCCCGTGTGTTAAAGAAATGTGCCTTGATTGTGCTTTTCTGGCCCTTCACTTTTACCTTTCTTCCTTACAGATCAGTTTTTCAATTCCTCTGCTGTGAACCCTCCACCGACCTGCAGTGCTCCTGCAGTCACCACTGCTTACCCTTCATGGAGCAACAGCTTCCACCCAGTAGGGAGGAATACAGAAGTCTACAGACATGGGGCCCAAGGCATGATTTTGCAACAAGGGTCTGCAGGAACACCAATGTATCTACAGCAGATCCCACAGGCAACACGCGCTTACCCTCGTGTATCGGACATGAACGGAGGATTCTACCACACTGCTACAGGAGGATACACAGGATTTGCAGGACAGGTTAGGGGAGAAGCCACAACGCAGCCTGTTACTTTCCGTCCCAACACACATTTGGAAAGACGTGCTACAATAGGGCCTTGTATAATGGCCACCCAGTATGCACAACTTCAGCAGCCACCATTCATACCCCTTAGAGGAATGCAGACCTTACAAGGTGAGATATGGAGAATCTTTACTAATCATTGTTCAAAATCTTCTCCTTGACCGATACCATTACCTGTTATAAAGATCTTTAATTACGGTCATTCGCCACTGTAGTGTTACAAATAAATAGAACTCTACAGTATGTAGTCCTCGCCAATACTGAAGGGATTAAGCATGTGTTTGCTTTTCTTCCTTTGTGTTATTATGTACAATGTGTTGGTATTTATGATAATTGATTATTTCTCCTTTTTGATTTTGTTACAGTGTGTCAGACCTCGCTTGGAGCCCAACATATTTCCCAGGCCAGTTTAATTACACAAGGAGCAGTTCAGCTTGCTGCTAATGAAAAAAGTGAACCACCTCTAATGTACCCAACTCAACCAGCTCGGAAGCTGAGCCACCTCTCAAAGTTACATATTGATGTGCAAAGCAACAAAGAGTTATATGTGCCAGTGTGGAAAAGGGGTGGGTTAAAAGATATGGCGAAGAGATCTTCAGAGGTGAAGGCCCCCTCACATATTGCTCAGAAGGTTCGTAATAACGTGCTGAGTTCAGTGAAGACTGAGTGTCCGTCAAAGTCTGAGGGGGTACCAAAGTGCTCCAAAGTGGAAACAAAGAAGAAAAAGATCCTTTATTCAGCTGCAAAGGATCAAGTCCCTCAAACTGCACTGCAAAAGAAGGTAAAACCAATGTCAAAGCCAGTAAATCATTCTTCTGCTCCTATACCAGGGAAGTCACCCCATGGCCCACAATCTGGTGACGAGGCTGTTCTGTTAAAAAAGATGAAACGTGTTTGTCTCTCAGGTGCCCACATTTCCAATAAGGTATCTGAAAAGATGCAGCAAAGCCGCGAAGGTACAATGGATGCAAAGACACCTGCTGTTACTCATATTAATCCTAAACTGAAGAAAACTCAGGAGATCGGGATCAAACGTAAAAATGCAAAGACTCCTGCAGTTACTCATAGTCCTGAGCGGAAGACACCTCAGGAGATGGGGATCAAACGTAAATATGCAAAAACTCCTGCAGTTACTCATAGTCCTGAGCGGAAGACACCTCAGGAGATGGGGATCAAACGTAAATATGCAAAAACTCCTGCAGTTACTCATAGTCCTGAGCGGAAGACACCTCAGGAGATGGGGATCAAACTTAAAAATGCAAAGACTCCTGCAGTTACTCATTGTCCTGAGCGGAAGACACCTCAGGAGATCGGGATCAAACGTAAATATGCAAAAACACCTGCTGTTACTCATAGTCCTGAGCGGAAGACACCTCAGGAGATGGGGATCAAATGTAAAGATGCAAAGTCTCCTGCAGTTACTCATAGTCCTGAGCGGAAGACACCTCAAGAGATGGGGATCAAACGTAAACAGAACAGCAATATTAAGCAGCTAGTGAAGAAAACAAAGAACCAGACCAGCGTTTTCAGTTTTGAGCAAGCGCTGGCTTGTGGTACTGATAATAACCCCAAAGCTCTCAAAAGAAAAAGTGCTAATCAGCCTGGAGTGAATTCAGAAGTTCTTGGGAAGGGCAAGAAGTCATTGGAACCTTCTGAACAAGGAAAGGTGAAAGCCCATCACAGCAACCTCAGCCTCCAAATGATTAACTCTGTTCAAGTATTTCACCCATTGGGTAAAAAAGCAGGTCCCACAGGTCCAGGGGCACCCGCAGAATCCATTACACTTGGAAATAAGCTTGGACCAATGCAAGGACGCCAAAGCCAGACTTCTGCTTCTCATGTTCAGTGGTCTCTTACTGATGCGATTAAAAGGTTCATGGCCAAAAAACAGGACAGTATTTCTGGAATTAAAGGTGTCGGTATTAATGCCAGGCCTAGGCTATTTAAAATACATGAGTACACAAGACCTGACATTAAAACCAGTGAAATCAAACAACATGGGGAAAACAAAGCTTCAGTTATAGAGAATCCCAAACACTTCCCAGTGATATCCATAGAACAGGAAGCTGCAGTAAGATGCATTGAAAAGGTGAGCCAAACCACTATCCCCATTCCAGCTCCTGGCATTAAAACCAGTGAAATCAAACAACGTGGGGAAAACAAAGCTTCAGTTATAGAGAATCCCAAACACTTCCCAGTGATATCCATAGAACGGAAAGCTGCAGTGACATGCATTAAAAAGGTCAGCCAAACCACTATCCCCATTCAAGCTCCTTTCAACCAGAAGCACCAGCTTTCTAACCTGCAGCTTCCTATCAATGTACCCAGCAGAGTGGACAACTTCACTCCATCCTTCTGTCAACAGCCTCTCCAAGAGCTTGAGGTTTCCATACCTATTCCACCAGAACAGAGAGAGGAGAGAGAGGCTATGAAAAGGAAATCACAACTGGAGAGGGAGTAAGCCTGTCAACATACCTCCAAGGGGAGGCTACAGTGCTTTGTTCAGAGGCAGAAGGATCATAACATCTCTAAACGTTACGGATACCCACCATCCAGACTTATTTCCCCCATGAGATACTTAAGCCCTAAAAAAACAAAAAAAAACCCTGACTAATCTGTAACTGGTGCCAAGCTCTGTGACTATCTGTAAATAAGATTTATATTTATAAGTCAGTTTGTAACATATTTTACTAAGAATATATTTAAAACTCTTCAATAAAATGTATCTATTTTCAATTGAACTCTTTATTTACTAAAGAAACTATTTACAAATGCCAAGGGTTATTGAAATTCTGCAAATTAACTTTAGATTACCCTCTTGATGATACGAGAGAGAGAGAGAGAGAGAGAGAGAGAGAGAGAGAGAGAGAGAGAGAGAGAGAGAGAGAGAGAGAGAGAGAGAGAGAGAGAGAGATAAGTAAGTCGGACCCCACTTATGAGAGAGAAACAGATAAATATTTAACTATATGCTTTGTCATGTTGTATGTTGTATGTATGTATGTACTGTATGTCTTTATTTATATAGCGCCATTTATGTAGAAAGCGCTTCACCGCAGTAATACACGTGACAATCATATAAATAATACAAATAACAGATCATGGGAATAAGTGCTTCAGACATAAAAGTAACATTTAGGAAAAGGAGTCCCTGCTCTGAAGAGCTTACAATCTAATTGGTAGGTAGAACATACAGAGACAGTAGGACGGCGTTCTGGTAAGTGCGTCTGCAATGGGCCAAGCTTTTTGTATGCGGTCTATAGTATCAGCCTCGGAGCTACTCACATGCTTCTTTAAGCAGATGTGTTAGAATGTGGGTCTTAAAGGTGGATAGAGAAGGTGCTAGTCGGGTATTGATGGGAAGGGCACTCCAGAGGTGAGGGCAGTCAGTGAGAAAGGTTTAAGGCGAGAGAGGGCTTTAGATACAAAAGGGGTAGATAGAAGACATCATTGGGCGGATCGCAAGAGTCGGGATGGTGCATAGCGAGAAATTAGAGCTGAGCTGTAAGGAGGGGCAGAAGAGTGTAAAGCTTTAAAAGTGAGGAGGAGAATTGAGTGTGAGATACGGGATTTGATAGGAAGCCAGGAGAGGGATTTCAGCAGGGGAGACGCTGAGACAGATTTAGGAAAGAGTAGAGTGATTCTGGCAGCAGCGTTTAGGATAGATTGTAGGGGAGACAGGTGAGAGGCAGTAAGACCGGACAGCAGAAGGTTCCAGTATTTGAGATGGTAGAGAATGAGGGTCTGTGTCAGAGTTTTAGCTGTTGAGCAACAGTGGAAGGGCGTATCTTGCGGAAGAAAAAACGACAGGTTTAGCTACCTTTTGAATGTGAGAGAGGAGTCTGTGACCCCCAGGGCAGCGTGCTTGGGCTACTGCATGTATAGTAGTTCTTCCAACAGTAATGTGGAAGGTGGTAGTAGGGCCAGGTTTGGCATGAAATATAAGGAGTTCTGTTTTTGACATGTTAAATTTAAGTCGGCGGAGGACCATGTTGCATTGGGCTTCTCTTCCTTGTGTTTATACTGTACAATGTCACATACCCAGTAGCACTCCTTAAGACAAATATATATGGTGAGGTGGGTCTGGGGTTGAGTTTACATGGGTTTGTGTGCGCAGATTTAAATTGTTTGGAGGTCTGTGACTCCTCCCCGTTTCCAAACTTACTCTGCCCACCTTTAAAGCAGCAGTCCAAGCTGTCGTTTAAAAAAAAAAAAATCCCTTTGATATGTGCATCAATACAATCCACACATTGATAAGTAATTAGCTAAGTTGCGATTGATCGGTGAAGATTCGGCTCGGGGGTTGACTAAATGGTTGCCAGTGCAGCAGAAGAGGACCAAAAATGCAAAGTTCTCTGGGGTGATCATGTGACCAGGCAGTCACTGGATACAATTGAATTTTGCACAGCTAGGGAGAGGGCAGTGTTCAAAAAAAGGGGGGGGGGTTGCCAGAGCCTGTTTCAAAATAGGAAGGGGATGTGACTTTGTAAATGGTTGCTATAGAAACAAAAAATGATTGTTACATTATGATACATTAAAATTTTAATTCAGAGTTGTTTAAAAAAAAGTACTACTACTAGTAGCATTATACTAAAAAATAATACAGATGCACAGTAATACCCTCTATAGATATACCAAGAATTGTTAAGTGAGAGTGTGTGTGTGAGTTTATGACATGTGGAAGGAAGGTGGAGGGGTGAGAGTCATGGCGAGGGGAGGGGGGTGAAGGAGAGACATGGTGAGGGGAGGGGGGTGAAAGAGACATGGCGAGGGGAGGAGGGTGAAAGAGAGACATAGGTAGGGGGTGATATAGAGACATGGGAATGGGTTTAAAAGAGAGACATGGGGAGGGGTGAAAGAGACATGGGGAGTGGGTGAAAGAGACATGGGGAGTGGGTGAAAGAGTCATGGGGAGCGGCGGTGAAGAGACATGGGAACAGGGGTAAAGAGACATGGGGAGCAGGGGTGAAGAGACATGGGAGCAGGGGTGAAGAGACATTGGGAGGGGAGGGTGAAAGAGACATGGGGAGGTGATCGAGAGACATTTAGAGGGGGGGTGATAGAGAGACATTTGGAGGGGGGGGATGATAGAGAAACACGGGGAGGGGGTGCAAGAGACATAGAGAGGGGGGTGAAAGAGAGCCATGGGGTGGGGCGTGAAAAAGAGACATGGGGAGAGGGGTGAAAGAGACATGGGGAGGGAGGCGATAGAGAGACATGGGGGGATGAAAGAGACATGGGGAGGGGGGGTGAAAGAAAGCCATGGGGAGGGTGGGTCCATGATCCTCAGTTGCTGGAAGAGTGGGCCCGGGTGAGTAGTTTTTTCTTCTTCACAGGTCCGGGAGATATTGATCGGACGGCTTCTTAGGGTCAAATAAGACATGACAGACCTTATATAAGGCCTGTGACATCACATTTGACTGACAAATGATATATCCACCAATCTAATTGGTGGATGTACCATGTGATGGCTTCCATTTTATTTTTTGGCAGAAATGACATCATCTTAAGTGATTGGATAATAAAGGAACTATTGGATCTCAATATAAATGTAGAAAATATGCAGGGCCAAAGCTATGACAATGCTGCAAATATGCGGGGAAAGCATAATGGAGTTCAAAGACATGTTGAACATGAACCCACGTGCGTTTTATGTACCATGTAGTTCTCATTATTTGAACCTAGTGGTTAACAACACTGCCAAACCCAATATAGGTGCCATTTAATTTTTGGGCTTAATTCAACCGTTGTATAATTTCTTCCCCAGGTCCACCAACAGATAAATCATTCTTTTAAAATCCTTACCCAATTTAACACTAAAGAGAGTCTGTGAAACATGTTGGGAGCCTCGTATTGATGCAGTTAGACCAATTCGATACCACCTGGGAGCGCTCTATGTTGCATTAGTGTATATTAAAGAAGATGTGACATTTAAAAGTGAACATCATGGCCCCCAGAGTAGAGCTGTTGCGTACACTCTCGCAAAATGTATTTGTGACTATAAATTCATATGTTGTGTAATATTTTGGTATGACATATTAAGTACAATCAATCCAGTGAACAAGCAGTCTATAAACTATGACAAAAACAAGTCCAAAGACCAAATCTGGGGCTCCAAAAAACAATCCCAACAGTAGATTTTGGGCCCTGTTTGTTTAAATCAAAAACACTACAGTAATGTCCAAGTCTTTGTCTCATAAATAGAGAGGTATCCTTACCAACTCCACTTATAAATGGTGTAAATGATCAGTCTAGGGGTTTACAGTATATACATGTAGAAAAGATGGCGCCTAGCTGGTTCTGCTCTGTTATTGAGCTATCACAAATCAGCTGTAAATGTTCACATGGAATGGCACCTAGTTAACTTTTTAAATCAATAACTGTAGACTTGCTAGTCGGCCAATATCATAGACTCTATCCTCAATAATAACAAAATTCATTACAAGCGACTCTACGGAAAAACTCTTCGCCAGGCCATTTTGGATGACACCAAAGGAGATTATGAAACCAAAGGGTGCATCAGTTCAATCCTGCTCCTGTGGGTTGCTGCAGGGCACCTTTTGGTGTGTTGTTCGCTAGGGAGATAGTACAAAGTGAAAAATGTGCGATGCACAACCGGAACGAAAAAATAAATGAACTGGAGAGAGTGTACAGTAACTACACAATTTGCTTTTAATAACTCATCTAATCAAATGACCGGCAACAAAAGCGCGCGCACACAGAGGTTTTCAAACATCTCTATGGAGCTTGGTCCCACCCCCCGTTCGTGTCACGTGTCACTCACGCGCGGCGCGCTCACGGGACGATCGTGCACCACTCCCCAGCTGCGACACAACACCCGTAACAATGCCCACCTGTCTCCTGCGCTCTGCGTCCAATCACAGCTCCCGCGGGGCCACACCTCCGTTCCGCCTCTCACTTTCATTGCTCCAGTCCTCCTATTTAATCTCTGCTTGCTCAGTTACACATTGCTGAGCATAGACCATAGTAGCCTTGTGTTCCTACATTCCTGCTTTGCCTTGCGCCTTGCCTCTCTTGCTTTCAGTTTGACCTCATGTGTACCGACACGGCTAGACTCTTGGACGCTCTCTGTATAACGACCCCAGCTTGCCCTCGACTACCTGCATCTCTCCATCCCTGACCACGGATATAGGACATTCTTTTAACCCACCAGCTCCAACCCTCGACCTCGGCACAACGGACATCTACCGTTACTGGCTCCTCCCCATGACCGCGGCAAGTATCTGGACTACCCTCTCTCTCCAACCCCGACCCGGCTACGCTGACAATCCAGGCATGCCTCCACTGCTGTGGGTGCGCAGTTTCTACTTTCCCACCTCAGTACCGGGGGTCCACCTTGTTCGTGGTGAGTGTAAGGGTCACAATTAGAGAGGGTTGGGGTTCCTTACAATGCATCTGATCTCAGACGCGCTATTAGAGAGGGTTGGGGCTCCTTTGAATGCATCTGATCTCAGACGCGCTATTAGAGAAAGTTGGGATTCCTTACAATGCAGATTTCAGACGCGCTGTTAGAGAGGGTTGGGGCTCCTTACAATGTATTTGATCAATGCATTGTAAGGAACCCCAACCCTCTCTAGTGTGTATTTGTGAACTGTAAGGTGCTTGACTAATACACTGGAAGAATATCATTGTTTTCGATTAAAAATATCAAAGAATGTGTTACTTTAACGAGCGCTTTCTCTTTTTTTGAATCTCCAATATACTATTTGCCAAGTGGGACTGATGAAATCACCAAAAACTACTGTAGCAGGTCCCCTTTGGTTGTCAATACGTTACTTTGAAGTGGAAGGGAGAGACCTACTGAGGCCAATATACTAAGCATCGCAAACTGAGCGGGGGGAGGGGTGGAGGGTTTCGGCGCATGTCAAACTTCAATTGCACTCGTGTACTAAATTCAAATTTCTCCATCTGCGCCCAGCCCCAAAATGCTGTTTAGCGCACAGAAATGGATTGCACTTGGTGTATAAAAGTCAATGGTACATACTAATATCTATATAAATATATACAGTGTTCGACAAATCACCCAAAAATCTACTCGCCCAACCAAAGAATCTACTCGCCACCTAGTCCCGCCCCCAACCCCGCCCCTAGTCCCGCCCCCAACCCCGCTTTAAAATAAAACATATGAATAAAATCCATTTAAATGACAAATATATTTATTGTATTACATTATACTACAATTAGCCCTTGTTACGTGTGTGTGTGTGTGTGTGTCTGTGTAAATGTCGATCTAGAAATAAAAGCCAGGTGTGAATGACTAGTTTCCTGCACCCCTTAATCAGTGTCTGGATGCCCCCGCTTCACAATATCTAAAGCAGAACCCCCATTCACCTGCGCTCCGGCGTCATGACGTCACGTTGCCCTAGTAACGTGACGTCACATGACCTCACAGCGTCATTTTGATGCCGCGTTGCCATGGCGACGCAGGAAGGAAGCCGCCGGAGCCTAGGTAAGTGAAGGTTTACAGAGGCCCTGCAGCTCCCCCGGCACTTAATTTAAGTGCCTTCGGGAAGCGCGCGGGGCCTCTGTAAACCCCACGCCCCCCAGACGGCAGTCTTGCGCCCCGCGTGGGGGTCGCGCCCCCCAGTTTGCGCACCGCTGTTCTAGAAATCCAATCGGATAAGGCTCTTTCTGCACGCTTTTGCACAACTCCCAGCTACTAGAATATCCCCTTGTGTCTATCCAAGAGGAGGTTTTAGTGTACTGACAAAAAACATCCCAAAATAAATTGTAATTAAGGCTGCGAGGTGTCACTGTATATAGAACATAGATCCAGTAGCACTCTCATTGTAAAAGACTCATCTCTATCCCCCCACAAATAAGCAGGGGGACCCATTCAAAGCCCATAATGTGTATGTCTGAAGCATTAAAGCAAAGTGCAGTGCTGTACCAAAGTAGTAGTTTAGTTTAGACTGCCCTTGAATGGAGTTGAACACTTCCCCAGTGCTGGAATTAGACATAAAAGGTCTATGCAGCAACATAGAGTAGTTGTGTTTAGACGCATGGCTCTATTTTTTGGAGCAGAGCCGCAGCATATATACTGTAAGAACAGTTTCTTACTTCTGACGCGGTATGTTAGACTTATGGCACTTCAGATATGGAGGATTGTTTTGGGCAAATAAAAGGTTAAAAAAAAGTATCAGAGAAATGCAACTTGTGACGCATCTCATTTTAATCTGTGCACCATGTAACTGCCCCCAACTCATCCTACTCACTCTCCCCAAGGTGCAAATTGGGGCAGAGACGCAGAATGTGATACATCTGATTATAATCTGTGCACCATGTAACTCCCCCCAACTCCTTCTACTGACTCTCCCCAAGGTGCAAGCTGGGGCAGAGACGCAGACTGTGATACATCTCATTATAATCTGTGTGCCATGTAACTCCTCCCCAACTCCTCCTACTGACTCTCCCCAAGGTGCATGCTGGGGCAGAGACGCAGACTGTGATACATCTCATTATAATCTGTGATACTTTATCTTGCCATGAAGTCAATGCATTTGAACCCAGTGATACAGTATGTTGATCCCACTGCTGTCAGTGGCACTGTCCATATGTGTACTTGTGTCACCCAATTTATGTAATACAATGTATCACAGTAGCTGTGATTTTTATGACTGCTACTCAAGTTAACCACTTCTCAACCACTTGAAATTAAATGTCAACAGTAGCTGATTTCTCTATTATGACATCACGAGACAGTATCATTGAGCCTCCTAGGAGATGCCAGCAGCAGTGTTCTGTAATGACATCATGGAATCGCCTTAGAGACTGAGATAAATACACAAATGTAAACTTGTTTGTGCGTGACTTGAATTAGTTCCCCAAGGAAACCGTTAGTTTTGTGGACATCTCAGAGATAGGAAAAGAGTGGCGCTGTACAGAGAGACTAATTATCTCCACCTTAACTCTGTATCATGGCAGGTAGGAAGCAACGTGACCTTTACATACCCAAAAAGAAATGGATAATATCTATATTTCTGAACTGTTTACTTTCACAATGTTTTATGGGGTACAGAACAGATAACATGACTCCTATCAATGGATGGGAGAAAGAAGATGGATGGGGTGGGGGGCGGGGGGGGAGGGACGGAGGTAGACAACACCCAGGGGGGTTAGGTACCTGGCCTTAATTGGATAATATTTTTTTTTATAAATGTCAAAACTGATTTATTATAGATACATACACACATATTTGTTTTATTGTATTTACTTTTATATCTGGCTTGTAATTCAAAATCTTAAATGATTTGAACAGTAATGTATAGAAAAGAACACATGTACTGTATACATAAATGTCAAAGCGGCAAACGTCTATGGGATCTATGGGATAGTAAAAAAAGACACAGGAACCTTAGTGTATACAGTAGGATTAGTTATGTATAAGGCATGCTTTTTCCTTGCCCTAAGTTTAGGTCAATAACTATTGGACCAATTCTACACCGTGGGGTGTAATGTTCGACTACTTTCAGCCATATCCTTAAATTATTGTCTACAGCAGTGTTTTTCAACCACGGATCCTAGGAACCCTAGGATTCCCCGGGCATCCCTAAAGGGTTCGCTGTAATTTTTAGGTCATTTTAAAATTGTACTTAATACAGAAGAATTTACAGTACAATGCATCTTATCTCAAACGCGCTATTGGAGAGGGTTGGGGTTCCTTACAATGCATCTGATCTCAGACGCGCTATTAGAGAGGGTTGGGGCTCCTTACAATGCATCTGATCTCAGAAGCGCTATTAGAGAGGATTGGGGTTCCTCACACTTCATCTGATCTCAGACGCACTATTAGATAGGGTTGGGGTATATTACAATGCATCTCATCTTAGACTCGTTGTTAGAGAGGGTTGGGGTCCCTCAGAATTTCACATATGGTTCCTTAACCAAAAAAAGGTTGGAAACCACTACTCTACAGTAATACAAAGGCCCCAAAAAAGACAAAGCCACAAAACGAGGGCAGAATCTGCCACTTGATTTACAGATATAGCTGACCTGAGTGCTCCTCCAGATACCTCAATATACCAGACGTCTCAGAATACCACACCATAATATTACCACAAAATACTACAGTAGGAACAGGCAATTTTTATGTTTTTATTTTTATTTTTAAAGATCCAGTTCCGAAAGCTATGGTACATCTATATTTGTCATTGTGTTCATAGGTGGACATGAAAGCAGGTGATGGACTGCACAAGTTTTATATGCCAGTTGCCACTTTGTGTTGAAAACTACCTAGAAATAGTTTTCTGTCTGTGTTACATCCCAACACATCATATATGTATATGTATATGTATAAATATATATCTATATATATATTTATAGATTAAACCCCATATATTGAGCTAAAATGTACGGGTGCTCTGGTGTTTCAATACATAGCAATGCTATAGAAGGCAATCATGGAGCTTGCTTAAAAATGTATTTAAATATTGAAACTTCTGACCACTATTGATCAGAGTAGTGGTATGTAACATTGATAATCAAATAAATGTGTTTTCCCAGCAAGCCATTATCCCTGTTAGTGCTTGCTATTCATAACAAAACAAAGACCACCAAAAACTTTATACAAAACCAGAACCAAAACCCCAAATATTTTAAAGGCAAAATAAAAATACCAAGCCAAGTGAGCATCTCTATGTATTTCATATGTATTTGATATCAAGAATATCTTTTAGCAGGTCTGTTAAAGCAGTCCTAACCCCCCAAAGTCAGGCTTTCAGGATATCCCAGCTTCAGCGGAGGTGGCTCAATCCGTCCCTGCTTCAGCACAGCTCGCTCAATCAGTCCCTGCTTCAGCACAGGTGACTCAATCAGAGGCTGATTGAGTGATTGGGCCACCTGTGCTAAAGCTGGAATATCCTGAAAAGTTGACCTATTGTGGGGGGTTTGATGACTGGAGTTGAGTCCCCGTGTGTTAAAGAAATGTGCCTTGATTGTGCTTTTCTGGCCCTTCACTTTTACCTTTCTTCCTTACAGATCAGTTTTTAAATTCCTCTGCTGTGAACCCTCCACCGACCTGCAGTGCTCCTGCAGTCACCACTGCTTACCCTTCATGGAGCAACAGCTTCCACCCAGTAGGGAGGAATACAGAAGTCTACAGACATGGGGCCCAAGGCATGATTTTGCAACAAGGGTCTGCAGGAACACCAATGTATCTACAGCAGATCCCACAGGCAACACGCGCTTACCCTCGTGTATCGGACATGAACGGAGGATTCTACCACACTGCTACAGGAGGATACACAGGATTTGCAGGACAGGTTAGGGGAGAAGCCACAACGCAGCCTGTTACTTTCCGTCCCAACACACATTTGGAAAGACGTGCTACAATAGGGCCTTGTATAATGGCCACCCAGTATGCACAACTTCAGCAGCCACCATTCATACCCCTTAGAGGAATGCAGACCTTACAAGGTGAGATATGGAGAATCTTTACTAATCATTGTTCAAAATCTTCTCCTTGACCGATACCATTACCTGTTATAAAGATCTTTAATTACGGTCATTCGCCACTGTAGTGTTACAAATATATAGAACTCTACAGTATGTAGTCCTCGCCAATACTGAAGGGATTAAGCATGTGTTTGCTTTTCTTCCTTTGTGTTATTATGTACAATGTGTTGGTATTTATGATAATTGATTATTTCTCCTTTTTGATTTTGTTACAGTGTGTCAGACCTCGCTTGGAGCCCAACATATTTCCCAGGCCAGTTTAATTACACAAGGAGCAGTTCAGCTTGCTGCTAATGAAAAAAGTGAACCACCTCTAATGTACCCAACTCAACCAGCTCGGAAGCTGAGCCACCTCTCAAAGTTACATATTGATGTGCAAAGCAACAAAGAGTTATATGTGCCAGTGTGGAAAAGGGGTGGGTTAAAAGATATGGCGAAGAGATCTTCAGAGGTGAAGGCCCCCTCACATATTGCTCAGAAGGTTCGTAATAACGTGCTGAGTTCAGTGAAGACTGAGTGTCCGTCAAAGTCTGAGGGGGTACCAAAGTGCTCCAAAGTGGAAACAAAGAAGAAAAAGATCCTTTATTCAGCTGCAAAGGATCAAGTCCCTCAAACTGCACTGCAAAAGAAGGTAAAACCAATGTCAAAGCCAGTAAATCATTCTTCTGCTCCTATACCAGGGAAGTCACCCCATGGCCCACAATCTGGTGACGAGGCTGTTCTGTTAAAAAAGATGAAACGTGTTTGTCTCTCAGGTGCCCACATTTCCAATAAGGTATCTGAAAAGATGCAGCAAAGCCGTGAAGGTACAATGGATGCAAAGACACCTGCTGTTACTCATATTAATCCTAAACTGAAGACACCTCAGGAGATAGGGATCAAACGTAAAGATGCAAAGACTCCTGCAGTTACTCATAGTCCTGAGCGGAAGACACCTCAGGAGATGGGGATCAAACTTAAAAATGCAAAGACTCCTGCAGTTACTCATTGTCCTGAGCGGAAGACACCTCAGGAGATCGGGATCAAACGTAAATATGCAAAAACACCTGCTGTTACTCATAGTCCTGAGCGGAAGACACCTCAGGAGATGGGGATCAAATGTAAAGATGCAAAGTCTCCTGCAGTTACTCATAGTCCTGAGCGGAAGACACCTCAAGAGATGGGGATCAAACGTAAACAGAACAGCAATATTAAGCAGCTAGTGAAGAAAACAAAGAACCAGACCAGCGTTTTCAGTTTTGAGCAAGCGCTGGCTTGTGGTACTGATAATAACCCCAAAGCTCTCAAAAGAAAAAGTGCTAATCAGCCTGGAGTGAATTCAGAAGTTCTTGGGGAGGGCAAGAAGTCATTGGAACCTTCTGAACAAGGAAAGGTGAAAGCCCATCACAGCAACCTCAGCCTCCAAATGATTAACTCTGTTCAAGTATTTCACCCATTGGGTAAAAAAGCAGGTCCCACAGGTCCAGGGGCACCCGCAGAATCCATTACACTTGGAAATAAGCTTGGACCAATGCAAGGACGCCAAAGCCAGACTTCTGCTTCTCATGTTCAGTGGTCTCTTACTGATGCGATTAAAAGGTTCATGGCCAAAAAACAGGACAGTATTTCTGGAATTAAAGGTGTCGGTATTAATGCCAGGCCTAGGCTATTTAAAATACATGAGTACACAAGACCTGACATTAAAACCAGTGAAATCAAACAACATGGGGAAAACAAAGCTTCAGTTATAGAGAATCCCAAACACTTCCCAGTGATATCCATAGAACGGAAAGCTGCAGTGACATGCATTAAAAAGGTCAGCCAAACCACTATCCCCATTCAAGCTCCTTTCAACCAGAAGCACCAGCTTTCTAACCTGCAGCTTCCTATCAATGTACCCAGCAGAGTGGACAACTTCACTCCATCCTTCTGTCAACAGCCTCTCCAAGAGCTTGAGGTTTCCATACCTATTCCACCAGAACAGAGAGAGGAGAGAGAGGCTATGAAAAGGAAATCACAACTGGAGAGGGAGTAAGCCTGTCAACATACCTCCAAGGGGAGGCTACAGTGCTTTGTTCAGAGGCAGAAGGATCATAACATCTCTAAACGTTACGGATACCCACCATCCAGACTTATTTCCCCCATGAGATACTTAAGCCCTAAAAAAACAAAAAAAAACCCTGACTAATCTGTAACTGATGCCAAGCTCTGTGACTATCTGTAAATAAGATTTATATTTATAAGTCAGTTTGTAACATATTTTACTAAGAATATATTTAAAACTCTTCAATAAAATGTATCTATTTTCAATTGAACTCTTTATTTACTAAAGAAACTATTTACAAATGCCAAGGGTTATTGAAATTCTGCAAATTAACTTTAGATTACCCTCTTGATGATACGAGAGAGAGAGAGAGAGAGAGAGAGAGAGAGAGAGAGAGAGAGAGAGAGAGAGAGAGAGATAAGTAAGTCGGACCCCACTTATGAGAGAGAAACAGATAAATATTTAACTATATGCTTTGTCATGTTGTATGTTGTATGTATGTATGTACTGTATGTCTTTATTTATATAGCGCCATTTATGTAGAAAGCGCTTCACCGCAGTAATACACGTGACAATCATATAAATAATACAAATAACAGATCATGGGAATAAGTGCTTCAGACATAAAAGTAACATTTAGGAAAAGGAGTCCCTGCTCTGAAGAGCTTACAATCTAATTGGTAGGTAGAACATACAGAGACAGTAGGACGGCGTTCTGGTAAGTGCGTCTGCAATGGGCCAAGCTTTTTGTATGCGGTCTATAGTATCAGCCTCGGAGCTACTCACATGCTTCTTTAAGCAGATGTGTTAGAATGTGGGTCTTAAAGGTGGATAGAGAAGGTGCTAGTCGGGTATTGATGGGAAGGGCACTCCAGAGGTGAGGGCAGTCAGTGAGAAAGGTTTAAGGCGAGAGAGGGCTTTAGATACAAAAGGGGTAGATAGAAGACATCATTGGGCGGATCGCAAGAGTCGGGATGGTGCATAGCGAGAAATTAGAGCTGAGCTGTAAGGAGGGGCAGAAGAGTGTAAAGCTTTAAAAGTGAGGAGGAGAATTGAGTGTGAGATACGGGATTTGATAGGAAGCCAGGAGAGGGATTTCAGCAGGGGAGACGCTGAGACAGATTTAGGAAAGAGTAGAGTGATTCTGGCAGCAGCTTTTAGGATAGATTGTAGGGGGGACAGGTGAGAGGCAGTAAGACCGGACAGCAGAAGGTTCCAGTATTTGAGATGGTAGAGAATGAGGGTCTGTGTCAGAGTTTTAGCTGTCGAGCAACAGTGGAAGGGCGTATCTTGCGGAAGAAAAAACGACAGGTTTAGCTACCTTTTGAATGTGAGAGAGGAGTCTGTGACCCCCAGGGCAGCGTGCTTGGGCTACTGCATGTATAGTAGTTCTTCCAACAGTAATGTGGAAGGTGGTAGTAGGGCCAGGTTTGGCATGAAATATAAGGAGTTCTGTTTTTGACATGTTAAATTTAAGTCGGCGGAGGATCATGTTGCATTGGGCTTCTCTTCCTTGTGTTTATACTGTACAATGTCACATACCCAGTAGCACTCCTTAAGACAAATATATATGGTGAGGTGGGTCTGGGGTTGAGTTTACATGGGTTTGTGTGCGCAGATTTAAATTGTTTGGAGGTCTGTGACTCCTCCCCGTTTCCAAACTTACTCTGCCCACCTTTAAAGCAGCAGTCCAAGCTGTCGTTTAAAAAAAAAAAATCCCTTTGATATGTGCATCAATACAATCCACACATTGATAAGTAATTAGCTAAGTTGCGATTGATCGGTGAAGATTCGGCTCGGGGGTTGACTAAATGGTTGCCAGTGCAGCAGAAGAGGACCAAAAATGCAAAGTTCTCTGGGGTGATCATGTGACCAGGCATCCAAGGGGATGTGACTTTGTAAATGGTTGCTATAGAAACAAAAAATGATTGTTACATTATGATACATTAAAATTTTAATTCAGAGTTGTTTAAAAAAAAGTACTACTACTAGTAGCATTATACTAAAAAATAATACAGATGCACAGTAATACCCTCTATAGATATACCAAGAATTGTTAAGTGTGAGTGTGTGTGTGAGTTTATGACATGTGGAAGGAAGGTGGAGGGGTGAGAGTCATGGCGAGGGGAGGGGGGTGAAGGAGAGACATGGCGAGGGGAGGGGGGTGAAAGAGACATGGCGAGGGGAGGAGGGTGAAAGAGAGACATAGGTAGGGGGTGATATAGAGACATGGGAATGGGTTTAAAAGAGAGACATGGGGAGGGGTGAAAGAGACATGGGGAGTGGGTGAAAGAGACATGGGGAGTGGGTGAAAGAGTCATGGGGAGCGGCGGTGAAGAGACATGGGAACAGGGGTAAAGAGACATGGGGAGCAGGGGTGAAGAGACATGGGAGCAGGGGTGAAGAGACATTGGGAGGGGAGGGTGAAAGAGACATGGGGAGGTGATCGAGAGACATTTAGAGGGGGGGTGATAGAGAGACATTTGGAGGGGGGGGGATGATAGAGAAACACGGGGAGGGGGTGCAAGAGACATAGAGAGGGGGGTGAAAGAGAGCCATGGGGTGGGGCGTGAAAAAGAGACATGGGGAGAGGGGTGAAAGAGACATGGGGAGGGAGGCGATAGAGAGACATGGGGGGATGAAAGAGACATGGGGAGGGGGGGTGAAAGAAAGCCATGGGGAGGGTGGGTCCATGATCCTCAGTTGCTGGAAGAGTGGGCCCGGGTGAGTAGTTTTTTCTTCTTCACAGGTCCGGGAGATGTTGATCAGAAGGCTTCTTAGGGTCAAATAAGACATGACAGACCTTATATAAGGCCTGTGACATCACATTTGACTGACAAATGATATATCCACCAATCTAATTGGTGGATGTACCATGTGATGGCTTCCATTTTATTTTTTGGCAGAAATGACATCATCTTAAGTGATTGGATAATAAAGGAACTATTGGATCTCAATATAAATGTAGAAAATATGCAGGGCCAAAGCTATGACAATGCTGCAAATATGCGGGGAAAGCATAATGGAGTTCAAAGACATGTTGAACATGAACCCACGTGCGTTTTATGTACCATGTAGTTCTCATTATTTGAACCTAGTGGTTAACAACACTGCCAAACCCAATATAGGTGCCATTTAATTTTTGGGCTTAATTCAACCGTTGTATAATTTCTTCCCCAGGTCCACCAACAGATAAATCATTCTTTTAAAATCCTTACCCAATTTAACACTAAAGAGAGTCTGTGAAACATGTTGGGAGCCTCGTATTGATGCAGTTAGACCAATTCGATACCACCTGGGAGCGCTCTATGTTGCATTAGTGTATATTAAAGAAGATGTGACATTTAAAAGTGAACATCATGGCCCCCAGAGTAGAGCTGTTGCGTACACTCTCGCAAAATGTATTTGTGACTATAAATTCATATGTTGTGTAATATTTTGGTATGACATATTAAGTACAATCAATCCAGTGAACAAGCAGTCTATAAACTATGACAAAAACAAGTCCAAAGACCAAATCTGGGGCTCCAAAAAACAATCCCAACAGTAGATTTTGGGCCCTGTTTGTTTAAATCAAAAACACTACAGTAATGTCCAAGCCTTTGTCTCATAAATAGAGAGGTATCCTTACCAACTCCACTTATAAATGGTGTAAATGATCAGTCTAGGGGTTTACAGTATATACATGTAGAAAAGATGGCGCCTAGCTGGTTCTGCTCTGTTATTGAGCTATCACAAATCAGCTGTAAATGTTCACATGGAATGGCACCTAGTTAACTTTTTAAATCAATAACTGTAGACTTGCTAGTCGGCCAATATCATAGACTCTATCCTCAATAATAACAAAGTTCATTACAAGCGACTCTACGGAAAAACTCTTCGCCAGGCCATTTTGGATGACACCAAAGGAGATTATGAAACCAAAGGGTGCATCAGTTCAATCCTGCTCCTGTGGGTTGCTGCAGGGCACCTTTTGGTGTGTTGTTCGCTAGGGAGATAGTACAAAGTGAAAAATGTGTGATGCACAACCGGAACGAAAAAATAAATGAACTGGAGAGAGGGTACAGTAACTACACAATTTGCTTTTAATAACTCATCTAATCAAATGACCGGCAACAAAAGCGCGCGCACACAGAGGTTTTCAAACATCTCTATGGAGCTTGGTCCCACCCCCCGTTCGTGTCACGTGTCACTCACGCGCGGCGCGCTCACGGGACGATCGTGCACCACTCCCCAGCTGCGACACAACACCCGTAACAATGCCCACCTGTCTCCTGCGCTCTGCGTCCAATCACAGCTCCCGCGGGGCCACACCTCCGTTCCGCCTCTCACTTTCATTGCTCCAGTCCTCCTATTTAATCTCTGCTTGCTCAGTTACACATTGCTAAGCATAGACCATAGTAGCCTTGTGTTCCTACATTCCTGCTTTGCCTTGCGCCTTGCCTCTCTTGCTTTCAGTTTGACCTCATGTGTACCGACACGGCTAGACTCTTGGACGCTCTCTGTATAACGACCCCAGCTTGCCCTCGACTACCTGCATCTCTCCATCCCTGACCACGGATATAGGACATTCTTTTAACCCACCAGCTCCAACCCTCGACCTCGGCACAACGGACATCTACCGTTACTGGCTCCTCCCCATGACCGCGGCAAGTATCTGGACTACCCTCTCTCTCCAACCCCGACCCGGCTACGCTGACAATCCAGGCGTGCCTCCACTGCTGTGGGTGCGCAGTTTCTACTTTCCCACCTCAGTACCGGGGGTCCGCCTTGTTCGTGGTGAGTGCAAGGGTCACAATTAGAGAGGGTTGGGGTTCCTTACAATGCATCTGATCTCAGACGCGCTATTAGAGAGGGTTGGGGCTCCTTTGAATGCATCTGATCTCAGACGCGCTATTAGAGAAAGTTGGGATTCCTTACAATGCAGATTTCAGACGCGCTGTTAGAGAGGGTTGGGGCTCCTTACAATGTATTTGATCAATGCATTGTAAGGAACCCCAACCCTCTCTAGTGTGTATTTGTGAACTGTAAGGTGCTTGACTAATACACTGGAAGAATATCATTGTTTTCGATTAAAAATATCAAAGAATGTGTTACTTTAACGAGCGCTTTCTCTTTTTTTGAATCTCCAATATACTATTTGCCAAGTGGGACTGATGAAATCACCAAAAACTACTGTAGCAGGTCCCCTTTGGTTGTCAATACGTTACTTTGAAGTGGAAGGGAGAGACCTACTGAGGCCAATATACTAAGCATCGCAAACTGAGCGGGGGGAGGGGTGGAGGGTTTCGGCGCATGTCAAACTTCAATTGCACTCGTGTACTAAGTTCAAATTTCTCCATCTGCGCCCAGCCCCAAAATACTGTTTAGCGCACAGAAATGGATTGCACTTGGTGTATAAAAGTCAATGGTACATACTAATATCTATATAAATATATACAGTGTTCGACAAATCACCCAAAAATCTACTCGCCCAACCAAAAAATCTACTCCCTAGTCCCGCCCCCAACCCCGCCCCTAGTCCCGCCCCCAACCCCGCCCCCAACCCCGCTTTAAAATAAAACATATGAATAAAATCCATTTAAATGACAAATATATTTATTGTATTACATTATACTACAATTAGCCCTTGTTACGTGTGTGTGTGTGTGTGTGTGTGTGTGTCTGTGTAAATGTCGATCTAGAAATAAAAGCCAGGTGTGAATGACTAGTTTCCTGCACCCCTTAATCAGTGTCTGGATGCCCCCGCTTCACAATATCTAAAGCAGAACCCCCATTCACCTGCGCTCCGGCGTCATGACGTCACGTTGCCCTAGTAACGTGACGTCACATGACCTCACAGCGTCATTTTGATGCCGCGTTGCCATGGCGACGCAGGAAGGAAGCCGCCGGAGCCTAGGTAAGTGAAGGTTTACAGAGGCCCTGCAGCTCCCCCGGCACTTAATTTAAGTGCCTTCGGGAAGCGCGCGGGGCCTCTGTAAACCCCACGCCCCCCAGACGGCAGTCTTGCGCCCCGCGTGGGGGTCGCGCCCCCCAGTTTGCGCACCGCTGTTCTAGAAATCCAATCGGATAAGGCTCTTTCTGCACGCTTTTGCACAACTCCCAGCTACTAGAATATCCCCCTGTGTCTATCCAAGAGGAGGTTTTAGTGTACTGACAAAAAACATCCCAAAATAAATTGTAATTAAGGCTGCGAGGTGTCACTGTATATAGAACATAGATCCAGTAGCACTCTCATTGTAAAAGACTCATCTCTATCCCCCCACAAATAAGCAGGGGGACCCATTCAAAGCCCATAATGTGTATGTCTGAAGCATTAAAGCAAAGTGCAGTGCTGTACCAAAGTAGTAGTTTAGTTTAGACTGCCCTTGAATGGAGTTGAACACTTCCCCAGTGCTGGAATTAGACATAAAAGGTCTATGCAGCAACATAGAGTAATTGTGTTTAGACGCATGGCTCTATTTTTTGGAGCAGAGCCGCAGCATATATACTGTAAGAACAGTTTCTTACTTCTGACGCGGTATGTTAGACTTATGGCACTTCAGATATGGAGGATTGTTTTGGGCAAATAAAAGGTTAAAAAAAAGTATCAGAGAAATGCAACTTGTGACGCATCTCATTTTAATCTGTGCACCATGTAACTGCCCCCAACTCATCCTACTCACTCTCCCCAAGGTGCAAATTGGGGCAGAGACGCAGAATGTGATACATCTGATTATAATCTGTGCACCATGTAACTCCCCCCAACTCCTTCTACTGACTCTCCCCAAGGTGCAAGCTGGGGCAGAGACGCAGACTGTGATACATCTCATTATAATCTGTGTGCCATGTAACTCCTCCCCAACTCCTCCTACTGACTCTCCCCAAGGTGCATGCTGGGGCAGAGACGCAGACTGTGATACATCTCATTATAATCTGTGATACTTTATCTTGCCATGAAGTCAATGCATTTGAACCCAGTGATACAGTATGTTGATCCCACTGCTGTCAGTGGCACTGTCCATATGTGTACTTGTGTCACCCAATGTACTGTATGTAATACAATGTATCACAGTAGCTGTGATTTTTATGACTGCTACTCAAGTTAACCACTTCTCAACCACTTGAAATTAAATGTCAACAGTAGCTGATTTCTCTATTATGACATCACGAGACAGTATCATTGAGCCTCCTAGGAGATGCCAGCAGCAGTGTTCTGTAATGACATCATGGAATCGCCTTAGAGACTGAGATAAATACACAAATGTAAACTTGTTTGTGCGTGACTTGAATTAGTTCCCGAAGGAAACCGTTAGTTTTGTGGACATCTCAGAGATAGGAAAAGAGTGGCGCTGTACAGAGAGACTAATTATCTCCACCTTAACTCTGTATCATGGCAGGTAGGAAGCAACGTGACCTTTACATACCCAAAATGAAATGGATAATATCTATATTTCTGAACTGTTTACTTTCACAATGTTTTATGGGGTACAGAACAGATAACATGACTCCTATCAATGGATGGGAGAAAGAAGACGGATGGGGTGGGGGGCGGGAGGGAGGGACGGAGGTAGACAACACCCAGGGGGGTTAGGTACCTGGCCTTAATTGGATAATATTTTTTTTTATAAATGTCAAAACTGATTTATTATAGATACATACACACATATTTGTTTTATTGTATTTACTTTTATATCTGGCTTGTAATTCAAAATCTTAAATGATTTGAACAGTAATGTATAGAAAAGAACACATGTACTGTATACATAAATGTCAAAGCGGCAAACGTCTATGGGATCTATGGGATAGTAAAAAAAGACACAGGAACCTTAGTGTATACAGTAGGATTAGTTATGTATAAGGCATGCTTTTTCCTTGCCCTAAGTTTAGGTCAATAACTATTGGACCAATTCTACACCGTGGGGTGTAATGTTCGACTACTTTCAGCCATATCCTTAAATTATTGTCTACAGCAGTGTTTTTCAACCACGGATCCTAGGAACCCTAGGATTCCCCGGGCATCCCTAAAGGGTTCGCTGTAATTTTTAGGTCATTTTAAAATTGTACTTAATACAGAAGAATTTACAGTACAGTGCATCTTATCTCAAACGCGCTATTGGAGAGGGTTGGGGTTCCTTACAATGCATCTGATCTCAGACGCGCTATTAGAGAGGGTTGGGGCTCCTTACAATGCATCTGATCTCAGAAGCGCTATTAGAGAGGATTGGGGTTCCTCACACTTCATCTGATCTCAGACGCACTATTAGATAGGGTTGGGGTATATTACAATGCATCTCATCTTAGACTCGTTGTTAGAGAGGGTTGGGGTCCCTCAGAATTTCACATATGGTTCCTTAACCAAAAAAAGGTTGGAAACCACTACTCTACAGTAATACAAAGGCCCCAAAAAAGACAAAGCCACAAAACGAGGGCAGAATCTGCCACTTGATTTACAGATATAGCTGACCTGAGTGCTCCTCCAGATACCTCAATATACCAGACGTCTCAGAATACCACACCATAATATTACCACAAAATACTACAGTAGGAACAGGCAATTTTTATGTTTTTATTTTTATTTTTAAAGATCCAGTTCCGAAAGCTATGGTACATCTAAATTTGTCATTGTGTTCATAGGTGGACATGAAAGCAGGTGATGGACTGCACAAGTTTTATATGCCAGTTGCCACTTTGTGTTGAAAACTACCTAGAAATAGTTTTCTGTCTGTGTTACATCCCAACACATCATATATGTATATGTATATGTATAAATATATATCTATATATATATTTATAGATTAAACCCCATATATTGAGCTAAAATGTACGGGTGCTCTGGTGTTTCAATACATAGCAATGCTATAGAAGGCAATCATGGAGCTTGCTTAAAAATGTATTTAAATATTGAAACTTCTGACCACTATTGATCAGAGTAGTGGTATGTAACATTGATAATCAAATAAATGTGTTTTCCCAGCAAGCCATTATCCCTGTTAGTGCTTGCTATTCATAACAAAACAAAGACCACCTAAAACTTTATTCAAAACCAGAACCAAAACCCCAAATATTTTAAAGGCAAAATAAAAATACCAAGCCAAGTGAGCATCTCTATGTATTTCATATGTATTTGATATCAAGAATATCTTTTAGCAGGTCTGTTAAAGCAGTCCTAACCCCCCAAAGTCAGGCTTTCAGGATATCCCAGCTTCAGCGGAGGTGGCTCAATCCGTCCCTGCTTCAGCACAGCTCGCTCAATCAGTCCCTGCTTCAGCACAGGTGACTCAATCAGAGGCTGATTGAGTGATTGGGCCACCTGTGCTAAAGCTGGAATATCCTGAAAAGTTGACCTATTGTGGGGGGTTTGATGACTGGAGTTGAGTCCCCGTGTGTTAAAGAAATGTGCCTTGATTGTGCTTTTCTGGCCCTTCACTTTTACCTTTCTTCCTTACAGATCAGTTTTTAAATTCCTCTGCTGTGAACCCTCCACCGACCTGCAGTGCTCCTGCAGTCACCACTGCTTACCCTTCATGGAGCAACAGCTTCCACCCAGTAGGGAGGAATACAGAAGTCTACAGACATGGGGCCCAAGGCATGATTTTGCAACAAGGGTCTGCAGGAACACCAATGTATCTACAGCAGATCCCACAGGCAACACGCGCTTACCCTCGTGTATCGGACATGAACGGAGGATTCTACCACACTGCTACAGGAGTACAAAAAAAATATATCAATGGCGCTCTGCACTAAGACATTAAAAACATATATTATATAGTAATGGAAATATACAACCAGTGGCGTGGATGTTTCTCCTGGGAATGGAAATTCCACAAGTGATGGGATACCATGTAAGGGAAAAAAAATTCACAACATAGTGTAATACTGTTAGGCATACATACAAACATATAACATGAGACGGACACTGAGAACAACAGGTGACTAATTACAAACACATTTAATAAAGCATTTCATTAAAAATACATATAATACATAAAATATAAAAATGTTAGGACACTCCAACTCAGGTGGGGGTACCTGCTTACCAAAAGTAAGAAGGGTTCAAGCAGTGGATATTTAAGAGTATCCCCTCTATGGAAGGCTGCTGCTGCTGCACCGGACTGCTGGGCTCACACGTGTGTAGTGCACCGTGGGTAGTGCCTGCTACCTCTGGTTGTAGCTTCTGCCTCTATGCGTCGTGGACACGGACGATTCTCGTGTCTGTTGGGGAATGGTAATCCCTTCCTGCTCGGCTGTAGAAAGCGCGCCAAACGGAGCTGTTTGTGGATGCGGATGGATATCCGCCCGGATTCGGCAGCCAACGGACATCTGCCAGCAAGTTCCAAGGGGGACAGGATTCACCACCGAGTATGGAGGACCTTTCAGAGACACCCTACGCGTTTCGAAAGTCTTGCTTTCTTCCTCAGGGGTAAACGTAGTATGAAAAAGTAGTCCCTGTATGTCCCGATATATGTAGTCCCGGATTAAAGGTGCAGTACACCAGAATATCTTTGCTCATGCGCAGATGTATGCTTAGGGACTCTCAGCGTCTCAAACAAAAACATATACACAATTACAAACACAGAACATGAAATGACAAGTTATACATTTCAAATGGTAATAATAAAATTTACACTTTCTGAAGACTTAAATAATAACTATGAAACATAGGAATTATATAGCCCAATTTCAGAATCACTATTGATATCGTCAAACAACAGTTGTGAACCCTATGTAAGAAGCATGTTGAGCAGAATATACAATAACCTCAACAGTAGATCATATGAATAATGAAGAAAAATATATATACCCTTGTAATGAATGAAAAATGTGATGGTGCTGTGTAAATATACAAATATATGTTCCCATACATTGGGTAATATTGTGATGATGTTGTGTAATTATGGATTTAAATCAAATATGTATATATGTGATTTGCGTGAAGTATTATAAACTTAATAACGTGTGTCTATTGTAAAAATTAATTTATATAATGAGAAAAGCAATTGTGCAATGGTGACCAGGTGATTATGTAAGTTACTTAAAGTGCATACAAATATGTATGCTGTGATCAGTGAAAATATATATGGCTAATACAATATTAATTTCAAGTGGACACCAATCTTATGTCCTATTGTATATATAACTAATATGTGCTATTTACAAAATATATATATATATAGAGTGATTCTCCTGTGATAATCAATAAATTCAAATATAATAATATGCTATGCCATAGTCCTGTATAATGAAGATATAATATTCTATTTGTTGGATGGATAATTTATCTGTCCAGAAGGAAAGGTTTCAGATCGAATTCAATATTGAGCCCAAGAGGGGTGAGTGTTTTTAATTCGTAGATCCAAAAGGATTCTCTTTTGCCTAATGCCCCTCCCTTATTTCCACCACGCCAGTTTGTCGTGACTGCCTCTATCGCTACACATTTTAAACCTTTTGGGTTTTTGTCATGCACTTGGAGGAAATGGCTCGATACGCTATGTGTATCCAGGCCTTTTTTGATGTTGTAAATATGTTCGTAGAACCGACGCTTAATCGGTCTAGTGGTCATACCCACATACTGCAGACCGCAAGGACATTCAAGGAGATAAATTATATTTGTGCTTTTACATGTGATGTGTTGTTGTATTATATATTGTTTGGAAGTTTGAGTAGATGTGAAGGTGGTTTGTTTGGAGCTGAAACTACATGCTGTGCATGTATTACATGTGAAATACCCTTTTGTAACTTTTTTGTTTGTATTTGTTTGGAATCGACTGTTGGATCTGAGTGGACAGCTGGGAGCTAGCCTTTGGCCTATGTTAGGTGCTTTAGTGAATATTATTTTAGGTTTTAGTGGAAGTATTTTAGATAGATCAGGGTCTTTTCTCAGGATTGGCCAATATTTTTGAATAATCTTCTTAATTCCTGGTGCCATTTGATTAAATTGTGTGATAAATGGTAATTGGATATGTGTATTGGATGATTTGGGTTTGTATTTAAGAAGGGTTGATCTGTCTATTGCTTCAACCTCAGAGATGACTTTGTCGAGATGGTTAGATGAATAATTTCTATTGATAAATCTATCTCGGAGGTCCTGTGCTTGTGTATGGAATGCTTCTGGTGTGGAACTGTTTCTTTTGAGCCTGATAAATTGGCCTTTGGGGATGTTATCGATCCACGCAGGGTTGTGATGACTGTTGGCGTGTAGATAATTGTTGGCCTGAACTTTTTTGAAATGAGTTTTGGTATGAATAGTATTATTGTGAATGTATATAACTAAATCTAAAAACTCTAAAGAAATATTACTAGAAACAAATGAAAATTTTAAATTAAATGGATTATTATTCATGTACAATTGAAAACTGTCCAGCTCCTCTAGTGACCCAGACCAAATAAAAATAATGTCATCTATGTAGCGCCGCCATAGGACCAGGTTCGCTCCAAATGGACAGTTGGACCAGATGTATTGATTTTCCCAACTGCCCATAAATAAATTTGCATAACTTGGAGCAAACCTGGTACCCATGGCGGTGCCACATATCTGTAAATAATATAAATCATTGAAATTAAAATAATTGTGAGAGAGTATGAATGGAATGCCTGTAGTAATAAATGATTTTACTGATGATGTGATAGATGGATCATTATCTAAAAATTGGCCAACAGCATCACAACCCTGAACGTGGTCGATAACAGTGTAAAGTGATGTGAAATCAGCTGTAACTAAATAAAAATGTGATTGCCATTGAATGTCCTTGATTGTCTGCAGCATGTGGGTAGTGTCCCTGAGATATGAAGGGAGTTTTATGACATACGGTTGGAGATAATGATCGATGAATTGTGATAAGTTTGATGTAAGAGACCGGATGCCTGACACAATGGGGCGTCCAGGTGGTTGTTCTAGATTTTTGTGAATTTTGGGTATAATGTAGAAAATAGGAATTATAGGGAATTGGTTATGCAGAAATTCAAATTCCTGTTTGTTAATGGCATTGTTATCCAATCCTGTATTAAGAAATGTAAGTAATTGTTGTGAATAGTTGTCTGTAGGATTTGAGGGGAGGGGTTGGTAAGTAGAGACATCTTCAAGAATACGCATTGATTCCTGAAGATAGTATGTTTTATCCATAATTACCAACCCCCCTCCTTTGTCAGCTGGTTTCATTACAATCGAGCCATTCTCTCCAAGTGCACGTAGCAGTTGTTTTTCCTCCATATTAAAGTTATGTGTAGTTAATTTGTGATTACGGCTCTGCTGTTCCAGGTCGTCGGTGACCATCTGTGCAAAAGTATTGACAAACGGACCACCGGCGAACCTGGGAAAAAAAGTAGAGGGTTTTTTGAACGTGGAATGGATGTTAGGTGCAGGATTAATGGGGAGGTTAGAGTTACTGTCCAGGCGTGACACCGCATCTTGAACAAAATATTTTTTTAGACATAATTTTCTTACATATTTTTGTACGTCTATGTATAGTTGGAAGCTGTTCGGGCCTATAACAGGGGCAAAAGATAGTCCTTTAGAAAGAACTGCCTTTTCTTTATCAGATATTGGTTGTTGACTGATGTTAAATATGTTGGTGTAGGTGGAAATTACCGTCTGGTTTGTTTCCCTAGTCTTTCTGCCTCCTCTCTTTCCTCTATTGTGTTTTTTCTTTTCCTGTCTCTTGATGTCCCTTCCTTCCCTAGTAGGTCTTTTATAGCTTCTCTGGCATTCTGCTGTTCTCGTGTCCTCCGCCAGTCTAAAAAAGAAAAGGTAGGTTTATCCTCTTTAGTTTTATTAGAGTTATTGATTTCCTGCTCAAAGTCCACCAGTGGTTGGTACTTGTTATTGTGCTGATACTTCTCAAAGATATTATCAATTTCCCTATCTAGATGTTCAATTGGTGTTTCTGGGTTGTTTAATTGATTAGGCTTGGCACGTCTATCGACCCTCTTAGGTTTGGGGGACAGAAACTGTACTGGTTTAGGTGTAGTCTCTTTACTACTAGTTATCACTTTCTTATAGTGGTCTGGTATTTTGTGGGAATAATCTTTGGGAGTGGTGGCTTTGGGATGTCTATATTTAGCATTGTCTTTAGATGTTTTCTTCCAACTTCTATAGCACCCCATCTTATAGTCTATTCTGTCCCTGTGAAATTTGGACTGTTTGCGGCCTATAATTTCCTTCTGGAAAGTCTCCATTTTGATTTTAATTTTATTTTCCAGAGCTGGCAACTCGCTATGATCTTTATAGACCTCGAACTGTTCCTTTAAATGATTAATCTCACTATCCAGCGTCTGAAGCAGAATTTTACGCTTGGATATGAGCAATCGAATAAGTTCAAAGGAACAGTTATCGAGGATTCTGTTCCACTCCAAAAGGAACTCCTCACTATGGAAATCTGTGGTGGATGGTTTAAATATTCTTAATCCACGTGGTATTCTTTTCTGCTCAACATACTTCTCAAGAGTAATTACGTCCCACATTTGCTTGATTTCACTCATAAGTGATTTTTCAAGTCTTTCTACAAGGTCATACATATTGTCTGGAGTTTCCTCCATAATAACAGGGGGGTCATCATCTGAGAAGATTTTATCTATGTCAATGTGACGATTAGCTCGTAGAGCAAACAACTGAGACATATTATTATGTATGGATTAAGCTGCTAACCCAAGGGGGAGATGACACAAGATAAAAAACAAATAGGTAGCGCTATATCCTAGTGTGTAGGCAGCCTGTGATATATCCCTGAACCCCAGTCAGGTATTGAACAGTACAAAAAAAATATATCAATGGCGCTCTGCACTAAGACATTAAAAACATATATTATATAGTAATGGAAATATACAACCAGTGGCGTGGATGTTTCTCCTGGGAATGGAAGTTCCACAAGTGATGGGATACCATGTGAGGGAGGATACACAGGATTTGCAGGACAGGTTAGGGGAGAAGCCACAACGCAGCCTGTTACTTTCCGTCCCAACACACATTTGGAAAGACGTGCTACAATAGGGCCTTGTATAATGGCCACCCAGAACAGTATGCACAACTTCAGCAGCCACCATTCATACCCCTTAGAGGAATGCAGACCTTACAAGGTGAGATATGGAGAATCTTTACTAATCATTGTTCAAAATCTTCTCCTTGACCGATACCATTACCTGTTATAAAGATCTTTAATTACGGTCATTCGCCACTGTAGTGTTACAAATATATAGAACTCTACAGTATGTAGTCCTCGCCAATACTGAAGGGATTAAGCATGTGTTTGCTTTTCTTCCTTTGTGTTATTATGTACAATGTGTTGGTATTTATGATAATTGATTATTTCTCCTTTTTGATTTTGTTACAGTGTGTCAGACCTCGCTTGGAGCCCAACATATTTCCCAGGCCAGTTTAATTACACAAGGAGCAGTTCAGCTTGCTGCTAATGAAAAAAGTGAACCACCTCTAATGTACCCAACTCAACCAGCTCGGAAGCTGAGCCACCTCTCAAAGTTACATATTGATGTGCAAAGCAACAAAGAGTTATATGTGCCAGTGTGGAAAAGGGGTGGGTTAAAAGATATGGCGAAGAGATCTTCAGAGGTGAAGGCCCCCTCACATATTGCTCAGAAGGTTCGTAATAACGTGCTGAGTTCAGTGAAGACTGAGTGTCCGTCAAAGTCTGAGGGGGTACCAAAGTGCTCCAAAGTGGAAACAAAGAAGAAAAAGATCCTTTATTCAGCTGCAAAGGATCAAGTCCCTCAAACTGCACTGCAAAAGAAGGTAAAACCAATGTCAAAGCCAGTAAATCATTCTTCTGCTCCTATACCAGGGAAGTCACCCCATGGCCCACAATCTGGTGACGAGGCTGTTCTGTTAAAAAAGATGAAACGTGTTTGTCTCTCAGGTGCCCACATTTCCAATAAGGTATCTGAAAAGATGCAGCAAAGCCGTGAAGGTACAATGGATGCAAAGACACCTGCTGTTACTCATATTAATCCTAAACTGAAGACACCTCAGGAGATAGGGATTAAACGTAAAGATGCAAAGACTCCTGCAGTTACTCATAGTCCTGAGCGGAAGACACCTCAGGAGATGGGGATCAAACTTAAAAATGCAAAGACTCCTGCAGTTACTCATTGTCCTGAGCGGAAGACACCTCAGGAGATCGGGATCAAACGTAAATATGCAAAAACACCTGCTGTTACTCATAGTCCTGAGCGGAAGACACCTCAGGAGATGGGGATCAAATGTAAAGATGCAAAGTCTCCTGCAGTTACTCATAGTCCTGAGCGGAAGACACCTCAAGAGATGGGGATCAAACGTAAACAGAACAGCAATATTAAGCAGCTAGTGAAGAAAACAAAGAACCAGACCAGCGTTTTCAGTTTTGAGCAAGCGCTGGCTTGTGGTACTGATAATAACCCCAAAGCTCTCAAAAGAAAAAGTGCTAATCAGCCTGGAGTGAATTCAGAAGTTCTTGGGAAGGGCAAGAAGTCATTGGAACCTTCTGAACAAGGAAAGGTGAAAGCCCATCACAGCAACCTCAGCCTCCAAATGATTAACTCTGTTCAAGTATTTCACCCATTGGGTAAAAAAGCAGGTCCCACAGGTCCAGGGGCACCCGCAGAATCCATTACACTTGGAAATAAGCTTGGACCAATGCAAGGACGCCAAAGCCAGACTTCTGCTTCTCATGTTCAGTGGTCTCTTACTGATGCGATTAAAAGGTTCATGGCCAAAAAACAGGACAGTATTTCTGGAATTAAAGGTGTCGGTATTAATGCCAGGCCTAGGCTATTTAAAATACATGAGTACACAAGACCTGACATTAAAACCAGTGAAATCAAACAACATGGGGAAAACAAAGCTTCAGTTATAGAGAATCCCAAACACTTCCCAGTGATATCCATAGAACAGGAAGCTGCAGTAAGATGCATTGAAAAGGTGAGCCAAACCACTATCCCCATTCCAGCTCCTGGCATTAAAACCAGTGAAATCAAACAACGTGGGGAAAACAAAGCTTCAGTTATAGAGAATCCCAAACACTTCCCAGTGATATCCATAGAACGGAAAGCTGCAGTGACATGCATTAAAAAGGTCAGCCAAACCACTATCCCCATTCAAGCTCCTTTCAACCAGAAGCACCAGCTTTCTAACCTGCAGCTTCCTATCAATGTACCCAGCAGAGTGGACAACTTCACTCCATCCTTCTGTCAACAGCCTCTCCAAGAGCTTGAGGTTTCCATACCTATTCCACCAGAACAGAGAGAGGAGAGAGAGGCTATGAAAAGGAAATCACAACTGGAGAGGGAGTAAGCCTGTCAACATACCTCCAAGGGGAGGCTACAGTGCTTTGTTCAGAGGCAGAAGGATCATAACATCTCTAAACGTTACGGATACCCACCATCCAGACTTATTTCCCCCATGAGATACTTAAGCCCTAAAAAAACAAAAAAAAACCCTGACTAATCTGTAACTGATGCCAAGCTCTGTGACTATCTGTAAATAAGATTTATATTTATAAGTCAGTTTGTAACATATTTTACTAAGAATATATTTAAAACTCTTCAATAAAATGTATCTATTTTCAATTGAACTCTTTATTTACTAAAGAAACTATTTACAAATGCCAAGGGTTATTGAAATTCTGCAAATTAACTTTAGATTACCCTCTTGATGATACGAGAGAGAGAGAGAGAGAGAGAGAGAGAGAGAGAGAGAGAGAGAGAGAGAGAGAGAGATAAGTAAGTCGGACCCCACTTATGAGAGAGAAACAGATAAATATTTAACTATATGCTTTGTCATGTTGTATGTTGTATGTATGTATGTACTGTATGTCTTTATTTATATAGCGCCATTTATGTAGAAAGCGCTTCACCGCAGTAATACACGTGACAATCATATAAATAATACAAATAACAGATCATGGGAATAAGTGCTTCAGACATAAAAGTAACATTTAGGAAAAGGAGTCCCTGCTCTGAAGAGCTTACAATCTAATTGGTAGGTACAACAAACAGAGACAGTAGGACGGCGTTCTGGTAAGTGCGTCTGCAATGGGCCAAGCTTTTTGTATGCGGTCTATAGTATCAGCCTCGGAGCTACTCACATGCTTCTTTAAGCAGATGTGTTAGAATGTGGGTCTTAAAGGTGGATAGAGAAGGTGCTAGTCGGGTATTGATGGGAAGGGCACTCCAGAGGTGAGGGCAGTCAGTGAGAAAGGTTTAAGGCGAGAGAGGGCTTTAGATACAAAAGGGGTAGATAGAAGACATCATTGGGCGGATCGCAAGAGTCGGGATGGTGCATAGCGAGAAATTAGAGCTGAGCTGTAAGGAGGGGCAGAAGAGTGTAAAGCTTTAAAAGTGAGGAGGAGAATTGAGTGTGAGATACGGGATTTGATAGGAAGCCAGGAGAGGGATTTCAGCAGGGGAGACGCTGAGACAGATTTAGGAAAGAGTAGAGTGATTCTGGCAGCAGCGTTTAGGATAGATTGTAGGGGAGACAGGTGAGAGGCAGTAAGACCGGACAGCAGAAGGTTCCAGTATTTGAGATGGTAGAGAATGAGGGTCTGTGTCAGAGTTTTAGCTGTCGAGCAACAGTGGAAGGGTGTATCTTGCGGAAGAAAAAACGACAGGTTTAGCTACCTTTTGAATGTGAGAGAGGAGTCTGTGACCCCCAGGGCAGCGTGCTTGGGCTACTGCATGTATAGTAGTTCTTCCAACAGTAATGTGGAAGGTGGTAGTAGGGCCAGGTTTGGCATGAAATATAAGGAGTTCTGTTTTTGACATGTTAAATTTAAGTCGGCGGAGGATCATGTTGCATTGGGCTTCTCTTCCTTGTGTTTATACTGTACAATGTCACATACCCAGTAGCACTCCTTAAGACAAATATATATGGTGAGGTGGGTCTGGGGTTGAGTTTACATGGGTTTGTGTGCGCAGATTTAAATTGTTTGGAGGTCTGTGACTCCTCCCCGTTTCCAAACTTACTCTGCCCACCTTTAAAGCAGCAGTCCAAGCTGTCGTTTAAAAAAAAAAAATCCCTTTGATATGTGCATCAATACAATCCACACATTGATAAGTAATTAGCTAAGTTGCGATTGATCGGTGAAGATTCGGCTCGGGGGTTGACTAAATGGTTGCCAGTGCAGCAGAAGAGGACCAAAAATGCAAAGTTCTCTGGGGTGATCATGTGACCAGGCAGTCACTGGATACAATTGAGTTTTGCACAGCTAGGGAGAGGGCAGTGTTCAAAAAAAGGGGGGGGGGTTGCCAGAGCCTGTTTCAAAATAGGAAGGGGATGTGACTTTGTAAATGGTTGCTATAGAAACAAAAAATGATTGTTACATTATGATACATTAAAATTTTAATTCAGAGTTGTTTAAAAAAAAGTACTACTACTAGTAGCATTATACTAAAAAATAATACAGATGCACAGTAATACCCTCTATAGATATACCAAGAATTGTTAAGTGTGAGTGTGTGTGTGAGTTTATGACATGTGGAAGGAAGGTGGAGGGGTGAGAGTCATGGCGAGGGGAGGGGGGTGAAGGAGAGACATGGCGAGGGGAGGGGGGTGAAAGAGACATGGCGAGGGGAGGAGGGTGAAAGAGAGACATAGGTAGGGGGTGATATAGAGACATGGGAATGGGTTTAAAAGAGAGACATGGGGAGGGGTGAAAGAGACATGGGGAGTGGGTGAAAGAGACATGGGGAGTGGGTGAAAGAGTCATGGGGAGCGGCGGTGAAGAGACATGGGAACAGGGGTAAAGAGACATGGGGAGCAGGGGTGAAGAGACATGGGAGCAGGGGTGAAGAGACATTGGGAGGGGAGGGTGAAAGAGACATGGGGAGGTGATCGAGAGACATTTAGAGGGGGGGTGATAGAGAGACATTTGGAGGGGGGGGATGATAGAGAAACACGGGGAGGGGGTGCAAGAGACATAGAGAGGGGGGTGAAAGAGAGCCATGGGGTGGGGCGTGAAAAAGAGACATGGGGAGAGGGGTGAAAGAGACATGGGGAGGGAGGCGATAGAGAGACATGGGGGGATGAAAGAGACATGGGGAGGGGGGGTGAAAGAAAGCCATGGGGAGGGTGGGTCCATGATCCTCAGTTGCTGGAAGAGTGGGCCCGGGTGAGTAGTTTTTTCTTCTTCACAGGTCCGGGAGATGTTGATCAGACGGCTTCTTAGGGTCAAATAAGACATGACAGACCTTATATAAGGCCTGTGACATCACATTTGACTGACAAATGATATATCCACCAATCTAATTGGTGGATGTACCATGTGATGGCTTCCATTTTATTTTTTGGCAGAAATGACATCATCTTAAGTGATTGGATAATAAAGGAACTATTGGATCTCAATATAAATGTAGAAAATATGCAGGGCCAAAGCTATGACAATGCTGCAAATATGCGGGGAAAGCATAATGGAGTTCAAAGACATGTTGAACATGAACCCACGTGCGTTTTATGTACCATGTAGTTCTCATTATTTGAACCTAGTGGTTAACAACACTGCCAAACCCAATATAGGTGCCATTTAATTGTTGGGCTTAATTCAACCGTTGTATAATTTCTTCCCCAGGTCCACCAACAGATAAATCATTCTTTTAAAATCCTTACCCAATTTAACACTAAAGAGAGTCTGTGAAACATGTTGGGAGCCTCGTATTGATGCAGTTAGACCAATTCGATACCACCTGGGAGCGCTCTATGTTGCATTAGTGTATATTAAAGAAGATGTGACATTTAAAAGTGAACATCATGGCCCCCAGAGTAGAGCTGTTGCGTACACTCTCGCAAAATGTATTTGTGACTATAAATTCATATGTTGTGTAATATTTTGGTATGACATATTAAGTACAATCAATCCAGTGAACAAGCAGTCTATAAACTATGACAAAAACAAGTCCAAAGACCAAATCTGGGGCTCCAAAAAACAATCCCAACAGTAGATTTTGGGCCCTGTTTGTGTAAATCAAAAACACTACAGTAATGTCCAAGCCTTTGTCTCATAAATAGAGAGGTATCCTTACCAACTCCACTTATAAATGGTGTAAATGATCAGTCTAGGGGTTTACAGTATATACATGTAGAAAAGATGGCGCCTAGCTGGTTCTGCTCTGTTATTGAGCTATCACAAATCAGCTGTAAATGTTCACATGGAATGGCACCTAGTTAACTTTTTAAATCAATAACTGTAGACTTGCTAGTCGGCCAATATCATAGACTCTATCCTCAATAATAACAAAGTTCATTACAAGCGACTCTACGGAAAAACTCTTCGCCAGGCCATTTTGGATGACACCAAAGGAGATTATGAAACCAAAGGGTGCATCAGTTCAATCCTGCTCCTGTGGGTTGCTGCAGGGCACCTTTTGGTGTGTTGTTCGCTAGGGAGATAGTACAAAGTGAAAAATGTGTGATGCACAACCGGAACGAAAAAATAAATGAACTGGAGAGAGGGTACAGCAACTACACAATTTGCTTTTAATAACTCATCTAATCAAATGACCGGCAACAAAAGCGCGCGCACACAGAGGTTTTCAAACATCTCTATGGAGCTTGGTCCCACCCCCCGTTCGTGTCACGTGTCACTCACGCGCGGCGCGCTCACGGGACGATCGTGCACCACTCCCCAGCTGCGACACAACACCCGTAACAATGCCCACCTGTCTCCTGCGCTCTGCGTCCAATCACAGCTCCCGCGGGGCCACACCTCCGTTCCGCCTCTCACTTTCATTGCTCCAGTCCTCCTATTTAATCTCTGCTTGCTCAGTTACACATTGCTGAGCATAGACCATAGTAGCCTTGTGTTCCTACATTCCTGCTTTGCCTTGCGCCTTGCCTCTCTTGCTTTCAGTTTGACCTCATGTGTACCGACACGGCTAGACTCTTGGACGCTCTCTGTATAACGACCCCAGCTTGCCCTCGACTACCTGCATCTCTCCATCCCTGACCACGGATATAGGACATTCTTTTAACCCACCAGCTCCAACCCTCGACCTCGGCACAACGGACATCTACCGTTACTGGCTCCTCCCCATGACCGCGGCAAGTATCTGGACTACCCTCTCTCTCCAACCCCGACCCGGCTACGCTGACAATCCAGGCGTGCCTCCACTGCTGTGGGTGCGCAGTTTCTACTTTCCCACCTCAGTACCGGGGGTCCGCCTTGTTCGTGGTGAGTGCAAGGGTCACAATTAGAGAGGGTTGGGGTTCCTTACAATGCATCTGATCTCAGACGCGCTATTAGAGAGGGTTGGGGCTCCTTTGAATGCATCTGATCTCAGACGCGCTATTAGAGAAAGTTGGGATTCCTTACAATGCAGATTTCAGACGCGCTGTTAGAGAGGGTTGGGGCTCCTTACAATGTATTTGATCAATGCATTGTAAGGAACCCCAACCCTCTCTAGTGTGTATTTGTGAACTGTAAGGTGCTTGACTAATACACTGGAAGAATATCATTGTTTTCGATTAAAAATATCAAAGAATGTGTTACTTTAACGAGCGCTTTCTCTTTTTTTGAATCTCCAATATACTATTTGCCAAGTGGGACTGATGAAATCACCAAAAACTACTGTAGCAGGTCCCCTTTGGTTGTCAATACGTTACTTTGAAGTGGAAGGGAGAGACCTACTGAGGCCAATATACTAAGCATCGCAAACTGAGCGGGGGGAGGGGTGGAGGGTTTCGGCGCATGTCAAACTTCAATTGCACTCGTGTACTAAGTTCAAATTTCTCCATCTGCGCCCAGCCCCAAAATACTGTTTAGCGCACAGAAATGGATTGCATTTGGTGTATAAAAGTCAATGGTACATACTAATATCTATATAAATATATACAGTGTTCGACAAATCACCCAAAAATCTACTCGCCCAACCAAAAAATCTACTCCCTAGTCCCGCCCCCAACCCCGCCCCTAGTCCCGCCCCCAACCCCGCCCCCAACCCCGCTTTAAAATAAAACATATGAATAAAATCCATTTAAATGACAAATATATTTATTGTATTACATTATACTACAATTAGCCCTTGTTACGTGTGTGTGTGTGTGTGTGTGTGTGTGTCTGTGTAAATGTCGATCTAGAAATAAAAGCCAGGTGTGAATGACTAGTTTCCTGCACCCCTTAATCAGTGTCTGGATGCCCCCGCTTCACAATATCTAAAGCAGAACCCCCATTCACCTGCGCTCCGGCGTCATGACGTCACGTTGCCCTAGTAACGTGACGTCACATGACCTCACAGCGTCATTTTGATGCCGCGTTGCCATGGCGACGCAGGAAGGAAGCCGCCGGAGCCTAGGTAAGTGAAGGTTTACAGAGGCCCTGCAGCTCCCCCGGCACTTAATTTAAGTGCCTTCGGGAAGCGCGCGGGGCCTCTGTAAACCCCACGCCCCCCAGACGGCAGTCTTGCGCCCCGCGTGGGGGTCGCGACCCCCAGTTTGCGCACCGCTGTTCTAGAAATCCAATCGGATAAGGCTCTTTCTGCACGCTTTTGCACAACTCCCAGCTACTAGAATATCCCCCTGTGTCTATCCAAGAGGAGGTTTTAGTGTACTGACAAAAAACATCCCAAAATAAATTGTAATTAAGGCTGCGAGGTGTCACTGTATATAGAACATAGATCCAGTAGCACTCTCATTGTAAAAGACTCATCTCTATCCCCCCACAAATAAGCAGGGGGACCCATTCAAAGCCCATAATGTGTATGTCTGAAGCATTAAAGCAAAGTGCAGTGCTGTACCAAAGTAGTAGTTTAGTTTAGACTGCCCTTGAATGGAGTTGAACACTTCCCCAGTGCTGGAATTAGACCTAAAAGGTCTATGTAGCAACATAGAGTAGTTGTGTTTAGACGCATGGCTCTATTTTTTGGAGCAGAGCCGCAGCATATATACTGTAAGAACAGTTTCTTACTTCTGACGCGGTATGTTAGACTTATGGCACTTCAGATATGGAGGATTGTTTTGGGCAAATAAAAGGTTAAAAAAAAGTATCAGAGAAATGCAACTTGTGACGCATCTCATTTTAATCTGTGCACCATGTAACTGCCCCCAACTCATCCTACTCACTCTCCCCAAGGTGCAAATTGGGGCAGAGACGCAGAATGTGATACATCTGATTATAATCTGTGCACCATGTAACTCCCCCCAACTCCTTCTACTGACTCTCCCCAAGGTGCAAGCTGGGGCAGAGACGCAGACTGTGATACATCTCATTATAATCTGTGTGCCATGTAACTCCTCCCCAACTCCTCCTACTGACTCTCCCCAAGGTGCATGCTGGGGCAGAGACGCAGACTGTGATACATCTCATTATAATCTGTGATACTTTATCTTGCCATGAAGTCAATGCATTTGAACCCAGTGATACAGTATGTTGATCCCACTGCTGTCAGTGGCACTGTCCATATGTGTACTTGTGTCACCCAATGTATGTAATACAATGTATCACAGTAGCTGTGATTTTTATGACTGCTACTCAAGTTAACCACTTCTCAACCACTTGAAATTAAATGTCAACAGTAGCTGATTTCTCTATTATGACATCACGAGACAGTATCATTGAGCCTCCTAGGAGATGCCAGCAGCAGTGTTCTGTAATGACATCATGGAATCGCCTTAGAGACTGAGATAAATACACAAATGTAAACTTGTTTGTGCGTGACTTGAATTAGTTCCCCAAGGAAACCGTTAGTTTTGTGGACATCTCAGAGATAGGAAAAGAGTGGCGCTGTACAGAGAGACTAATTATCTCCACCTTAACTCTGTATCATGGCAGGTAGGAAGCAACGTGACCTTTACATACCCAAAAAGAAATGGATAATATCTATATTTCTGAACTGTTTACTTTCACAATGTTTTATGGGGTACAGAACAGATAACATGACTCCTATCAATGGATGGGAGAAAGAAGACGGATGGGGTGGGGGGCGGGGGGGAGGGACGGAGGTAGACAACACCCAGGGGGGTTAGGTACCTGGCCTTAATTGGATAATATTTTTTTTTATAAATGTCAAAACTGATTTATTATAGATACATACACACATATTTGTTTTATTGTATTTACTTTTATATCTGGCTTGTAATTCAAAATCTTAAATGATTTGAACAGTAATGTATAGAAAAGAACACATGTACTGTACTGTATACATAAATGTCAAAGCGGCAAACGTCTATGGGATCTATGGGATAGTAAAAAAAGACACAGGAACCTTAGTGTATACAGTAGGATTAGTTATGTATAAGGCATGCTTTTTCCTTGCCCTAAGTTTAGGTCAATAACTATTGGACCAATTCTACACCGTGGGGTGTAATGTTCGACTACTTTCAGCCATATCCTTAAATTATTGTCTACAGCAGTGTTTTTCAACCACGGATCCTAGGAACCCTAGGATTCCCCGGGCATCCCTAAAGGGTTCGCTGTAATTTTTAGGTCATTTTAAAATTGTACTTAATACAGAAGAATTTACAGTACAATGCATCTTATCTCAAACGCGCTATTGGAGAGGGTTGGGGTTCCTTACAATGCATCTGTTCTCAGACGCGCTATTAGAGAGGGTTGGGGCTCCTTACAATGCATCTGATCTCAGAAGCGCTATTAGAGAGGATTGGGGTTCCTCACACTTCATCTGATCTCAGACGCACTATTAGATAGGGTTGGGGTATATTACAATGCATCTCATCTTAGACTCGTTGTTAGAGAGGGTTGGGGTCCCTCAGAATTTCACATATGGTTCCTTAACCAAAAAAAGGTTGGAAACCACTACTCTACAGTAATACAAAGGCCCCAAAAAAGACAAAGCCACAAAACGAGGGCAGAATCTGCCACTTGATTTACAGATATAGCTGACCTGAGTGCTCCTCCAGATACCTCAATATACCAGACGTCTCAGAATACCACACCATAATATTACCACAAAATACTACAGTAGGAACAGGCAATTTTTATGTTTTTATTTTTATTTTTAAAGATCCAGTTCCGAAAGCTATGGTACATCTATATTTGTCATTGTGTTCATAGGTGGACATGAAAGCAGGTGATGGACTGCACAAGTTTTATATGCCAGTTGCCACTTTGTGTTGAAAACTACCTAGAAATAGTTTTCTGTCTGTGTTACATCCCAACACATCATATATGTATATGTATATGTATAAATATATATCTATATATATATTTATAGATTAAACCCCATATATTGAGCTAAAATGTACGGGTGCTCTGGTGTTTCAATACATAGCAATGCTATAGAAGGCAATCATGGAGCTTGCTTAAAAATGTATTTAAATATTGAAACTTCTGACCACTATTGATCAGAGTAGTGGTATGTAACATTGATAATCAAATAAATGTGTTTTCCCAGCAAGCCATTATCCCTGTTAGTGCTTGCTATTCATAACAAAACAAAGAACACCAAAAACTTTATTCAAAACCAGAACCAAAACCCCAAATATTTTAAAGGCAAAATAAAAATACCAAGCCAAGTGAGCATCTCTATGTATTTCATATGTATTTGATATCAAGAATATCTTTTAGCAGGTCTGTTAAAGCAGTCCTAACCCCCCAAAGTCAGGCTTTCAGGATATCCCAGCTTCAGCGGAGGTGGCTCAATCCGTCCCTGCTTCAGCACAGCTCGCTCAATCAGTCCCTGCTTCAGCACAGGTGACTCAATCAGAGGCTGATTGAGTGATTGGGCCACCTGTGCTAAAGCTGGAATATCCTGAAAAGTTGACCTATTGTGGGGGGTTTGATGACTGGAGTTGAGTCCCCGTGTGTTAAAGAAATGTGCCTTGATTGTGCTTTTCTGGCCCTTCACTTTTACCTTTCTTCCTTACAGATCAGTTTTTAAATTCCTCTGCTGTGAACCCTCCACCGACCTGCAGTGCTCCTGCAGTCACCACTGCTTACCCTTCATGGAGAAACAGCTTCCACCCAGTAGGGAGGAATACAGAAGTCTACAGACATGGGGCCCAAGGCATGATTTTGCAACAAGGGTCTGCAGGAACACCAATGTATCTACAGCAGATCCCACAGGCAACACGCGCTTACCCTCGTGTATCGGACATGAACGGAGGATTCTACCACACTGCTACAGGAGGATACACAGGATTTGCAGGACAGGTTAGGGGAGAAGCCACAACGCAGCCTGTTACTTTCCGTCCCAACACACATTTGGAAAGACGTGCTACAATAGGGCCTTGTATAATGGCCACCCAGTATGCACAACTTCAGCAGCCACCATTCATACCCCTTAGAGGAATGCAGACCTTACAAGGTGAGATATGGAGAATCTTTACTAATCATTGTTCAAAATCTTCTCCTTGACCGATACCATTACCTGTTATAAAGATCTTTAATTACGGTCATTCGCCACTGTAGTGTTACAAATATATAGAACTCTACAGTATGTAGTCCTCGCCAATACTGAAGGGATTAAGCATGTGTTTGCTTTTCTTCCTTTGTGTTATTATGTACAATGTGTTGGTATTTATGATAATTGATTATTTCTCCTTTTTGATTTTGTTACAGTGTGTCAGACCTCGCTTGGAGCCCAACATATTTCCCAGGCCAGTTTAATTACACAAGGAGCAGTTCAGCTTGCTGCTAATGAAAAAAGTGAACCACCTCTAATGTACCCAACTCAACCAGCTCGGAAGCTGAGCCACCTCTCAAAGTTACATATTGATGTGCAAAGCAACAAAGAGTTATATGTGCCAGTGTGGAAAAGGGGTGGGTTAAAAGATATGGCGAAGAGATCTTCAGAGGTGAAGGCCCCCTCACATATTGCTCAGAAGGTTCGTAATAACGTGCTGAGTTCAGTGAAGACTGAGTGTCCGTCAAAGTCTGAGGGGGTACCAAAGTGCTCCAAAGTGGAAACAAAGAAGAAAAAGATCCTTTATTCAGCTGCAAAGGATCAAGTCCCTCAAACTGCACTGCAAAAGAAGGTAAAACCAATGTCAAAGCCAGTAAATCATTCTTCTGCTCCTATACCAGGGAAGTCACCCCATGGCCCACAATCTGGTGACGAGGCTGTTCTGTTAAAAAAGATGAAACGTGTTTGTCTCTCAGGTGCCCACATTTCCAATAAGGTATCTGAAAAGATGCAGCAAAGCCGTGAAGGTACAATGGATGCAAAGACACCTGCTGTTACTCATATTAATCCTAAACTGAAGAAAACTCAGGAGATAGGGATCAAACGTAAAGATGCAAAGACTCCTGCAGTTACTCATAGTCCTGAGCGGAAGACACCTCAGGAGATGGGGATCAAACGTTAATATGCAAAAACTCCTGCAGTTACTCATAGTCCTGAGCGGAAGACACCTCAGGAGATGGGGATCAAACTTAAAAATGCAAAGACTCCTGCAGTTACTCATTGTCCTGAGCGGAAGACACCTCAGGAGATCGGGATCAAACGTAAATATGCAAAAACACCTGCTGTTACTCATAGTCCTGAGCGGAAGACACCTCAGGAGATGGGGATCAAATGTAAAGATGCAAAGTCTCCTGCAGTTACTCATAGTCCTGAGCGGAAGACACCTCAAGAGATGGGGATCAAACGTAAACAGAACAGCAATATTAAGCAGATAGTGAAGAAAACAAAGAACCAGACCAGCGTTTTCAGTTTTGAGCAAGCGCTGGCTTGTGGTACTGATAATAACCCCAAAGCTCTCAAAAGAAAAAGTGCTAATCAGCCTGGAGTGAATTCAGAAGTTCTTGGGAAGGGCAAGAAGTCATTGGAACCTTCTGAACAAGGAAAGGTGAAAGCCCATCACAGCAACCTCAGCTCAGTTCAGTGGTCTCTTACTGATGCGATTAAAAGGTTCATGGCCAAAAAACAGGACAGTATTTCTGGAATTAAAGGTGTCGGTATTAATGCCAGGCCTAGGCTATTTAAAATACATGAGTACACAAGACCTGACATTAAAACCAGTGAAATCAAACAACATGGGGAAAACAAAGCTTCAGTTATAGAGAATCCCAAACACTTCCCAGTGATATCCATAGAACAGGAAGCTGCAGTAAGATGCATTGAAAAGGTGAGCCAAACCACTATCCCCATTCCAGCTCCTGGCATTAAAACCAGTGAAATCAAACAACGTGGGGAAAACAAAGCTTCAGTTATAGAGAATCCCAAACACTTCCCAGTGATATCCATAGAACGGAAAGCTGCAGTGACATGCATTAAAAAGGTCAGCCAAACCACTATCCCCATTCAAGCTCCTTTCAACCAGAAGCACCAGCTTTCTAACCTGCAGCTTCCTATCAATGTACCCAGCAGAGTGGACAACTTCACTCCATCCTTCTGTCAACAGCCTCTCCAAGAGCTTGAGGTTTCCATACCTATTCCACCAGAACAGAGAGAGGAGAGAGAGGCTATGAAAAGGAAATCACAACTGGAGAGGGAGTAAGCCTGTCAACATACCTCCAAGGGGAGGCTACAGTGCTTTGTTCAGAGGCAGAAGGATCATAACATCTCTAAACGTTACGGATACCCACCATCCAGACTTATTTCCCCCATGAGATACTTAAGCCCTAAAAAAACAAAAAAAACCCCTGACTAATCTGTAACTGATGCCAAGCTCTGTGACTATCTGTAAATAAGATTTATATTTATAAGTCAGTTTGTAACATATTTTACTAAGAATATATTTAAAACTCTTCAATAAAATGTATCTATTTTCAATTGAACTCTTTATTTACTAAAGAAACTATTTACAAATGCCAAGGGTTATTGAAATTCTGCAAATTAACTTTAGATTACCCTCTTGATGATACGAGAGAGAGAGAGAGAGAGAGAGAGAGAGAGAGAGAGAGAGAGAGAGAGAGAGAGAGAGAGAGAGAGAGAGATAAGTAAGTCGGACCCCACTTATGAGAGAGAAACAGATAAATATTTAACTATATGCTTTGTCATGTTGTATGTTGTATGTATGTATGTACTGTATGTCTTTATTTATATAGCGCCATTTATGTAGAAAGCGCTTCACCGCAGTAATACACGTGACAATCATATAAATAATACAAATAACAGATCATGGGAATAAGTGCTTCAGACATAAAAGTAACATTTAGGAAAAGGAGTCCCTGCTCTGAAGAGCTTACAATCTAATTGGTAGGTAGAACATACAGAGACAGTAGGACGGCGTTCTGGTAAGTGCGTCTGCAATGGGCCAAGCTTTTTGTATGCGGTCTATAGTATCAGCCTCGGAGCTACTCACATGCTTCTTTAAGCAGATGTGTTAGAATGTGGGTCTTAAAGGTGGATAGAGAAGGTGCTAGTCGGGTATTGATGGGAAGGGCACTCCAGAGGTGAGGGCAGTCAGTGAGAAAGGTTTAAGGCGAGAGAGGGCTTTAGATACAAAAGGGGTAGATAGAAGACATCATTGGGCGGATCGCAAGAGTCGGGATGGTGCATAGCGAGAAATTAGAGCTGAGCTGTAAGGAGGGGCAGAAGAGTGTAAAGCTTTAAAAGTGAGGAGGAGAATTGAGTGTGAGATACGGGATTTGATAGGAAGCCAGGAGAGGGATTTCAGCAGGGGAGACGCTGAGACAGATTTAGGAAAGAGTAGAGTGATTCTGGCAGCAGCGTTTAGGATAGATTGTAGGGGAGACAGGTGAGAGGCAGTAAGACCAGACAGCAGAAGGTTCCAGTATATGAGATGGTAGAGAATGAGGGTCTGTGTCAGAGTTTTAGCTGTCGAGCAACAGTGGAAGGGTGTATCTTGCGGAAGAAAAAACGACAGGTTTAGCTACCTTTTGAATGTGAGAGAGGAGTCTGTGACCCCCAGGGCAGCGTGCTTGGGCTACTGCATGTATAGTAGTTCTTCCAACAGTAATGTGGAAGGTGGTAGTAGGGCCAGGTTTGGCATGAAATATAAGGAGTTCTGTTTTTGACATGTTAAATTTAAGTCGGCGGAGGATCATGTTGCATTGGGCTTCTCTTCCTTGTGTTTATACTGTACAATGTCACATACCCAGTAGCACTCCTTAAGACAAATATATATGGTGAGGTGGGTCTGGGGTTGAGTTTACATGGGTTTGTGTGCGCAGATTTAAATTGTTTGGAGGTCTGTGACTCCTCCCCGTTTCCAAACTTACTCTGCCCACCTTTAAAGCAGCAGTCCAAGCTGTCGTTTAAAAAAAAAAAATCCCTTTGATATGTGCATCAATACAATCCACACATTGATAAGTAATTAGCTAAGTTGCGATTGATCGGTGAAGATTCGGCTCGGGGGTTGACTAAATGGTTGCCAGTGCAGCAGAAGAGGACCAAAAATGCAAAGTTCTCTGGGGTGATCATGTGACCAGGCAGTCACTGGATACAATTGAGTTTTGCACAGCTAGGGAGAGGGCAGTGTTCAAAAAAAGGGGGGGGGGGTTGCCAGAGCCTGTTTCAAAATAGGAAGGGGATGTGACTTTGTAAATGGTTGCTATAGAAACAAAAAATGATTGTTACATTATGATACATTAAAATTTTAATTCAGAGTTGTTTAAAAAAAAGTACTACTACTAGTAGCATTATACTAAAAAATAATACAGATGCACAGTAATACCCTCTATAGATATACCAAGAATTGTTAAGTGTGAGTGTGTGTGTGAGTTTATGACATGTGGAAGGAAGGTGGAGGGGTGAGAGTCATGGCGAGGGGAGGGGGGTGAAGGAGAGACATGGTGAGGGGAGGGGGGTGAAAGAGACATGGCGAGGGGAGGAGGGTGAAAGAGAGACATAGGTAGGGGGTGATATAGAGACATGGGAATGGGTTTAAAAGAGAGACATGGGGAGGGGTGAAAGAGACATGGGGAGTGGGTGAAAGAGACATGGGGAGTGGGTGAAAGAGTCATGGGGAGCGGCGGTGAAGAGACATGGGAACAGGGGTAAAGAGACATGGGGAGCAGGGGTGAAGAGACATGGGAGCAGGGGTGAAGAGACATTGGGAGGGGAGGGTGAAAGAGACATGGGGAGGTGATCGAGAGACATTTAGAGGGGGGGTGATAGAGAGACATTTGGAGGGGGGGGATGATAGAGAAACACGGGGAGGGGGTGCAAGAGACATAGAGAGGGGGGTGAAAGAGAGCCATGGGGTGGGGCGTGAAAAAGAGACATGGGGAGAGGGGTGAAAGAGACATGGGGAGGGAGGCGATAGAGAGACATGGGGGGATGAAAGAGACATGGGGAGGGGGGGTGAAAGAAAGCCATGGGGAGGGTGGGTCCATGATCCTCAGTTGCTGGAAGAGTGGGCCCGGGTGAGTAGTTTTTTCTTCTTCACAGGTCCGGGAGATGTTGATCAGACGGCTTCTTAGGGTCAAATAAGACATGACAGACCTTATATAAGGCCTGTGACATCACATTTGACTGACAAATGATATATCCACCAATCTAATTGGTGGATGTACCATGTGATGGCTTCCATTTTATTTTTTGGCAGAAATGACATCATCTTAAGTGATTGGATAATAAAGGAACTATTGGATCTCAATATAAATGTAGAAAATATGCAGGGCCAAAGCTATGACAATGCTGCAAATATGCGGGGAAAGCATAATGGAGTTCAAAGACATGTTGAACATGAACCCACGTGCGTTTTATGTACCATGTAGTTCTCATTATTTGAACCTAGTGGTTAACAACACTGCCAAACCCAATATAGGTGCCATTTAATTTTTGGGCTTAATTCAACCGTTGTATAATTTCTTCCCCAGGTCCACCAACAGATAAATCATTCTTTTAAAATCCTTACCCAATTTAACACTAAAGAGAGTCTGTGAAACACGTTGGGAGTCTCGTATTGATGCAGTTAGACCAATTCGATACCACCTGGGAGCGCTCTATGTTGCATTAGTGTATATTAAAGAAGATGTGACATTTAAAAGTGAACATCATGGCCCCCAGAGTAGAGCTGTTGCGTACACTCTCGCAAAATGTATTTGTGACTATAAATTCATATGTTGTGTAATATTTTGGTATGACATATTAAGTACAATCAATCCAGTGAACAAGCAGTCTATAAACTATGACAAAAACAAGTCCAAAGACCAAATCTGGGGCTCCAAAAAACAATCCCAACAGTAGATTTTGGGCCCTGTTTGTTTAAATCAAAAACACTACAGTAATGTCCAAGCCTTTGTCTCATAAATAGAGAGGTATCCTTACCAACTCCACTTATAAATGGTGTAAATGATCAGTCTAGGGGTTTACAGTATATACATGTAGAAAAGATGGCGCCTAGCTGGTTCTGCTCTGTTATTGAGCTATCACAAATCAGCTGTAAATGTTCACATGGAATGGCACCTAGTTAACTTTTTAAATCAATAACTGTAGACTTGCTAGTCGGCCAATATCATAGACTCTATCCTCAATAATAACAAAGTTCATTACAAGCGACTTTACGGAAAAACTCTTCGCCAGGCCATTTTGGATGACACCAAAGGAGATTATGAAACCAAAGGGTGCATCAGTTCAATCCTGCTCCTGTGGGTTGCTGCAGGGCACCTTTTGGTGTGTTGTTCGCTAGGGAGATAGTACAAAGTGAAAAATGTGCGATGCACAACCGGAACGAAAAAATAAATGAACTGGAGAGAGTGTACAGTAACTACACAATTTGCTTTTAATAACTCATCTAATCAAATGACCGGCAACAAAAGCGCGCGCACACAGAGGTTTTCAAACATCTCTATGGAGCTTGGTCCCACCCTCCGTTCGTGTCACGTGTCACTCACGCGCGGCGCGCTCACGGGACGATCGTGCACCACTCCCCAGCTGCGACACAACACCCGTAACAATGCCCACCTGTCTCCTGCGCTCTGCGTCCAATCACAGCTCCCGCGGGGCCACACCTCCGTTCCGCCTCTCACTCTCATTGCTCCAGTCCTCCTATTTAATCTCTGCTTGCTCAGTCACACAATGCTGAGCATAGACCATAGTAGCCTTGTGTTCCTACATTCCTGCTGTGCCTTGCCTTGCGCCTTGCCTCTCTTGCTTTCAGTTGACCTCATGTGACCCGGCTAGACTCTTGGACGCTCTCTGTATAACGACCCCAGCTTGCCCTCGACTACCTGCATCTCTCCATCCCTGACCACGGATATAGGACATTCTTTTAACCCACCAGCTCCAACCCTCGACCTCGGCACAACGGACATCTACCGTTACTGGCTCCTCCCCATGACCGCGGCAAGTATCTGGACTACCCTCTCTCTCCAACCCCGACCCGGCTACGCTGACAATCCAGGCGTGCCTCCACTGCTGTGGGTGCGCAGTTTCTACTTTCCCACCTCAGTACCGGGGGTCCGCCTTGTTCGTGGTGAGTGCAAGGGTCACAATTAGAGAGGGTTGGGGTTCCTTACAATGCATCTGATCTCAGACGCGCTATTAGAGAGGGTTGGGGCTCCTTTGAATGCATCTGATCTCAGACGCGCTATTAGAGAAAGTTGGGATTCCTTACAATGCAGATTTCAGACGCGCTGTTAGAGAGGGTTGGGGCTCCTTACAATGTATTTGATCAATGCATTGTAAGGAACCCCAACCCTCTCTAGTGTGTATTTGTGAACTGTAAGGTGCTTGACTAATACACTGGAAGAATATCATTGTTTTCGATTAAAAATATCAAAGAATGTGTTACTTTAACGAGCGCTTTCTCTTTTTTTGAATCTCCAATATACTATTTGCCAAGTGGGACTGATGAAATCACCAAAAACTACTGTAGCAGGTCCCCTTTGGTTGTCAATACGTTACTTTGAAGTGGAAGGGAGAGACCTACTGAGGCCAATATACTAAGCATCGCAAACTGAGCGGGGGGAGGGGTGGAGGGTTTCGGCGCATGTCAAACTTCAATTGCACTCGTGTACTAAGTTCAAATTTCTCCATCTGCGCCCAGCCCCAAAATGCTGTTTAGCGCACAGAAATGGATTGCACTTGGTGTATAAAAGTCAATGGTACATACTAATATCTATATAAATATATACAGTGTTCGACAAATCACCCAAAAATCTACTCGCCCAACCAAAAAATCTACTCGCCACCTAGTCCCGCCCCCAACCCCGCCCCTAGTCCCGCCCCCAACCCCGCCCCCAACCCCGCTTTAAAATAAAACATATGAAAAAAATCCATTTAAATGACAAATATATTTATTGTATTACATTATACTACAATTAGCCCTTGTTACGTGTGTGTGTGTGTGTGTGTGTGTGTGTGTGTCTGTGTAAATGTCGATCTAGAAATAAAAGCCAGGTGTGAATGACTAGTTTCCTGCACCCCTTAATCAGTGTCTGGATGCCCCCGCTTCACAATATCTAAAGCAGAACCCCCATTCACCTGCGCTCCGGCGTCATGACGTCACGTTGCCCTAGTAACGTGACGTCACATGACCTCACAGCGTCATTTTGATGCCGCGTTGCCATGGCGACGCAGGAAGGAAGCCGCCGGAGCCTAGGTAAGTGAAGGTTTACAGAGGCCCTGCAGCTCCCCCGGCACTTAATTTAAGTGCCTTCGGGAAGCGCGCAGGGCCTCTGTAAACCCCACGCCCCCCAGACGGCAGTCTTGCGCCCCGCGTGGGGGTCGCGCCCCCCAGTTTGCACACCGCTGTTCTAGAAATCCAATCGGATAAGGCTCTTTCTGCACGCTTTTGCACAACTCCCAGCTACTAGAATATCCCCCTGTGTCTATCCAAGAGGAGGTTTTAGTGTACTGACAAAAAACATCCCAAAATAAATTGTAATTAAGGCTGCGAGGTGTCACTGTATATAGAACATAGATCCAGTAGCACTCTCATTGTAAAAGACTCATCTCTATCCCCCCACAAATAAGCAGGGGGACCCATTCAAAGCCCATAATGTGTATGTCTGAAGCATTAAAGCAAAGTGCAGTGCTGTACCAAAGTAGTAGTTTAGTTTAGACTGCCCTTGAATGGAGTTGAACACTTCCCCAGTGCTGGAATTAGACATAAAAGGTCTATGCAGCAACATAGAGTAGTTGTGTTTAGACGCATGGCTCTATTTTTTGGAGCAGAGCCGCAGCATATATACTGTAAGAACAGTTTCTTACTTCTGACGCGGTATGTTAGACTTATGGCACTTCAGATATGGAGGATTGTTTTGGGCAAATAAAAGGTTAAAAAAAAGTATCAGAGAAATGCAACTTGTGACGCATCTCATTTTAATCTGTGCACCATGTAACTGCCCCCAACTCATCCTACTCACTCTCCCCAAGGTGCAAATTGGGGCAGAGACGCAGAATGTGATACATCTGATTATAATCTGTGCACCATGTAACTCCCCCCAACTCCTTCTACTGACTCTCCCCAAGGTGCAAGCTGGGGCAGAGACGCAGACTGTGATACATCTCATTATAATCTGTGTGCCATGTAACTCCTCCCCAACTCCTCCTACTGACTCTCCCCAAGGTGCATGCTGGGGCAGAGACGCAGACTGTGATACATCTCATTATAATCTGTGATACTTTATCTTGCCATGAAGTCAATGCATTTGAACCCAGTGATACAGTATGTTGATCCCACTGCTGTCAGTGGCACTGTCCATATGTGTACTTGTGTCACCCAATGTATGTAATACAATGTATCACAGTAGCTGTGATTTTTATGACTGCTACTCAAGTTAACCACTTCTCAACCACTTGAAATTAAATGTCAACAGTAGCTGATTTCTCTATTATGACATCACGAGACAGTATCATTGAGCCTCCTAGGAGATGCCAGCAGCAGTGTTCTGTAATGACATCATGGAATCGCCTTAGAGACTGAGATAAATACACAAATGTAAACTTGTTTGTGCGTGACTTGAATTAGTTCCCCAAGGAAACCGTTAGTTTTGTGGACATCTCAGAGATAGGAAAAGAGTGGCGCTGTACAGAGAGACTAATTATCTCCACCTTAACTCTGTATCATGGCAGGTAGGAAGCAACGTGACCTTTACATACCCAAAAAGAAATGGATAATATCTATATTTCTGAACTGTTTACTTTCACAATGTTTTATGGGGTACAGAACAGATAACATGACTCCTATCAATGGATGGGAGAAAGAAGACGGATGGGGTGGGGGGCGGGGGGGAGGGACGGAGGTAGACAACACCCAGGGGGGTTAGGTACCTGGCCTTAATTGGATAATATTTTTTTTTATAAATGTCAAAACTGATTTATTATAGATACATACACACATATTTGTTTTATTGTATTTACTTTTATATCTGGCTTGTAATTCAAAATCTTAAATGATTTGAACAGTAATGTATAGAAAAGAACACATATACTGTATACATAAATGTCAAAGCGGCAAACGTCTATGGGATCTATGGGATAGTAAAAAAAGACACAGGAACCTTAGTGTATACAGTAGGATTAGTTATGTATAAGGCATGCTTTTTCCTTGCCCTAAGTTTAGGTCAATAACTATTGGACCAATTCTACACCGTGGGGTGTAATGTTCGACTACTTTCAGCCATATCCTTAAATTATTGTCTACAGCAGTGTTTTTCAACCACGGATCCTAGGAACCCTAGGATTCCCCGGGCATCCCTAAAGGGTTCGCTGTAATTTTTAGGTCATTTTAAAATTGTACTTAATACAGAAGAATTTACAGTACAATGCATCTTATCTCAAACGCGCTATTGGAGAGGGTTGGGGTTCCTTACAATGCATCTGATCTCAGACGCGCTATTAGAGAGGGTTGGGGCTCCTTACAATGCATCTGATCTCAGAAGCGCTATTAGAGAGGATTGGGGTTCCTCACACTTCATCTGATCTCAGACGCACTATTAGATAGGGTTGGGGTATATTACAATGCATCTCATCTTAGACTCGTTGTTAGAGAGGGTTGGGGTCCCTCAGAATTTCACATATGGTTCCTTAACCAAAAAAAGGTTGGAAACCACTACTCTACAGTAATACAAAGGCCCCAAAAAAGACAAAGCCACAAAACGAGGGCAGAATCTGCCACTTGATTTACAGATATAGCTGACCTGAGTGCTCCTCCAGATACCTCAATATACCAGACGTCTCAGAATACCACACCATAATATTACCACAAAATACTACAGTAGGAACAGGCAATTTTTATGTTTTTATTTTTATTTTTAAAGATCCAGTTCCGAAAGCTATGGTACATCTATATTTGTCATTGTGTTCATAGGTGGACATGAAAGCAGGTGATGGACTGCACAAGTTTTATATGCCAGTTGCCACTTTGTGTTGAAAACTACCTAGAAATAGTTTTCTGTCTGTGTTACATCCCAACACATCATATATGTATATGTATATGTATAAATATATATCTATATATATATTTATAGATTAAACCCCATATATTGAGCTAAAATGTACGGGTGCTCTGGTGTTTCAATACATAGCAATGCTATAGAAGGCAATCATGGAGCTTGCTTAAAAATGTATTTAAATATTGAAACTTCTGACCACTATTGATCAGAGTAGTGGTATGTAACATTGATAATCAAATAAATGTGTTTTCCCAGCAAGCCATTATCCCTGTTAGTGCTTGCTATTCATAACAAAACAAAGACCACCAAAAACTTTATTCAAAACCAGAACCAAAACCCCAAATATTTTAAAGGCAAAATAAAAATACCAAGCCAAGTGAGCATCTCTATGTATTTCATATGTATTTGATATCAAGAATATCTTTTAGCAGGTCTGTTAAAGCAGTCCTAACCCCCCAAAGTCAGGCTTTCAGGATATCCCAGCTTCAGCGGAGGTGGCTCAATCCGTCCCTGCTTCAGCACAGCTCGCTCAATCAGTCCCTGCTTCAGCACAGGTGACTCAATCAGAGGCTGATTGAGTGATTGGGCCACCTGTGCTAAAGCTGGAATATCCTGAAAAGTTGACCTATTGTGGGGGGTTTGATGACTGGAGTTGAGTCCCCGTGTGTTAAAGAAATGTGCCTTGATTGTGCTTTTCTGGCCCTTCACTTTTACCTTTCTTCCTTACAGATCAGTTTTTAAATTCCTCTGCTGTGAACCCTCCACCGACCTGCAGTGCTCCTGCAGTCACCACTGCTTACCCTTCATGGAGCAACAGCTTCCACCCAGTAGGGAGGAATACAGAAGTCTACAGACATGGGGCCCAAGGCATGATTTTGCAACAAGGGTCTGCAGGAACACCAATGTATCTACAGCAGATCCCACAGGCAACACGCGCTTACCCTCGTGTATCGGACATGAACGGAGGATTCTACCACACTGCTACAGGAGGATACACAGGATTTGCAGGACAGGTTAGGGGAGAAGCCACAACGCAGCCTGTTACTTTCCGTCCCAACACACATTTGGAAAGACGTGCTACAATAGGGCCTTGTATAATGGCCACCCAGTATGCACAACTTCAGCAGCCACCATTCATACCCCTTAGAGGAATGCAGACCTTACAAGGTGAGATATGGAGAATCTTTACTAATCATTGTTCAAAATCTTCTCCTTGACCGATACCATTACCTGTTATAAAGATCTTTAATTACGGTCATTCGCCACTGTAGTGTTACAAATATATAGAACTCTACAGTATGTAGTCCTCGCCAATACTGAAGGGATTAAGCATGTGTTTGCTTTTCTTCCTTTGTGTTATTATGTACAATGTGTTGGTATTTATGATAATTGATTATTTCTCCTTTTTGATTTTGTTACAGTGTGTCAGACCTCGCTTGGAGCCCAACTTATTTCCCAGGCCAGTTTAATTACACAAGGAGCAGTTCAGCTTGCTGCTAATGAAAAAAGTGAACCACCTCTAATGTACCCAACTCAACCAGCTCGGAAGCTGAGCCACCTCTCAAAGTTACATATTGATGTGCAAAGCAACAAAGAGTTATATGTGCCAGTGTGGAAAAGGGGTGGGTTAAAAGATATGGCGAAGAGATCTTCAGAGGTGAAGGCCCCCTCACATATGGCTCAGAAGATTCGTAATAACGTGCTGAGTTCAGTGAAGACTGAGTGTCCGTCAAAGTCTGAGGGGGTACCAAAGTGCTCCAAAGTGGAAACAAAGAAGAAAAAGATCCTTTATTCAGCTGCAAAGGATCAAGTCCCTCAAACTGCACTGCAAAAGAAGGTAAAACCAATGTCAAAGCCAGTAAATCATTCTTCTGCTCCTATACCAGGGAAGTCACCCCATGGCCCACAATCTGGTGACGAGGCTGTTCTGTTAAAAAAGATGAAACGTGTTTGTCTCTCAGGTGCCCACATTTCCAATAAGGTATCTGAAAAGATGCAGCAAAGCCGTGAAGGTTCAATGGATGCAAAGACACCTGCTGTTACTCATATTAATCCTAAACTGAAGAAAACTCAGGAGATAGGGATCAAACGTAAAGATGCAAAGACTCCTGCAGTTACTCATAGTCCTGAGCGGAAGACACCTCAGGAGATGGGGATCAAACTTAAAAATGCAAAGACTCCTGCAGTTACTCATAGTCCTGAGCGGAAGACACCTCAGGAGATCGGGATCAAACGTAAATATGCAAAAACACCTGCTGTTACTCATAGTCCTGAGCGGAAGACACCTCAGGAGATGGGGATCAAATGTAAAGATGCAAAGTCTCCTGCAGTTACTCATAGTCCTGAGCGGAAGACACCTCAAGAGATGGGGATCAAACGTAAACAGAACAGCAATATTAAGCAGGTAGTGAAGAAAACAAAGAACCAGACCAGCGTTTTCAGTTTTGAGCAAGCGCTGGCTTGTGGTACTGATAATAACCCCAAAGCTCTCAAAGAAAAAGTGCTAATCAGCCTGGAGTGAATTCAGAAGTTCTTGGGAAGGGCAAGAAGTCATTGGAACCTTCTGAACAAGGAAAGGTGAAAGCCCATCACAGCAACCTCAGCCTCCAAATGATTAACTCTGTTCAAGTATTTCACCCATTGGGTAAAAAAGCAGGTCCCACAGGTCCAGGGGCACCCGCAGAATCCATTACACTTGGAAATAAGCTTGGACCAATGCAAGGACGCCAAAGCCAGACTTCTGCTTCTCATGTTCAGTGGTCTCTTACTGATGCGATTAAAAGGTTCATGGCCAAAAAACAGGACAGTATTTCTGGAATTAAAGGTGTCGGTATTAATGCCAGGCCTAGGCTATTTAAAATACATGAGTACACAAGACCTGACATTAAAACCAGTGAAATCAAACAACATGGGGAAAACAAAGCTTCAGTTATAGAGAATCCCAAACACTTCCCAGTGATATCCATAGAACAGGAAGCTGCAGTAAGATGCATTGAAAAGGTCAGCCAAACCACTATCCCCATTCCAGCTCCTGGCATTAAAACCAGTGAAATCAAACAACGTGGGGAAAACAAAGCTTCAGTTATAGAGAATCCCAAACACTTCCCAGTGATATCCATAGAACGGAAAGCTGCAGTGACATGCATTAAAAAGGTCAGCCAAACCACTATCCCCATTCAAGCTCCTTTCAACCAGAAGCACCAGCTTTCTAACCTGCAGCTTCCTATCAATGTACCCAGCAGAGTGGACAACTTCACTCCATCCTTCTGTCAACAGCCTCTCCAAGAGCTTGAGGTTTCCATACCTATTCCACCAGAACAGAGAGAGGAGAGAGAGGCTATGAAAAGGAAATCACAACTGGAGAGGGAGTAAGCCTGTCAACATACCTCCAAGGGGAGGCTACAGTGCTTTGTTCAGAGGCAGAAGGATCATAACATCTCTAAACGTTACGGATACCCACCATCCAGACTTATTTCCCCCATGAGATACTTAAGCCCTAAAAAAACAAAAAAAAACCCTGACTAATCTGTAACTGATGCCAAGCTCTGTGACTATCTGTAAATAAGATTTATATTTATAAGTCAGTTTGTAACATATTTTACTAAGAATATATTTAAAACTCTTCAATAAAATGTATCTATTTTCAATTGAACTCTTTATTTACTAAAGAAACTATTTACAAATGCCAAGGGTTATTGAAATTCTGCAAATTAACTTTAGATTCTCTCTCTCTCTCTCGTATCATCAAGAGGGTAGAGAGAGAGAGAGAGAGAGAGAGAGAGAGAGAGAGAGAGAGAGAGAGAGAGAGAGAGAGAGAGAGAGAGAGAGAGAGAGAGAGAGAGAGAGAGAGAGAGAGATAAGTAAGTCGGACCCCACTTATGAGAGAGAAACAGATAAATATTTAACTATATGCTTTGTCATGTTGTATGTTGTATGTATGTATGTACTGTATGTCTTTATTTATATAGCGCCATTTATGTAGAAAGCGCTTCACCGCAGTAATACACGTGACAATCATATAAATAATACAAATAACAGATCATGGGAATAAGTGCTTCAGACATAAAAGTAACATTTAGGAAAAGGAGTCCCTGCTCTGAAGAGCTTACAATCTAATTGGTAGGTAGAACATACAGAGACAGTAGGACGGCGTTCTGGTAAGTGCGTCTGCAATGGGCCAAGCTTTTTGTATGCGGTCTATAGTATCAGCCTCGGAGCTACTCACATGCTTCTTTAAGCAGATGTGTTAGAATGTGGGTCTTAAAGGTGGATAGAGAAGGTGCTAGTCGGGTATTGATGGGAAGGGCACTCCAGAGGTGAGGGCAGTCAGTGAGAAAGGTTTAAGGCGAGAGAGGGCTTTAGATACAAAAGGGGTAGATAGAAGACATCATTGGGCGGATCGCAAGAGTCGGGATGGTGCATAGCGAGAAATTAGAGCTGAGCTGTAAGGAGGGGCAGAAGAGTGTAAAGCTTTAAAAGTGAGGAGGAGAATTGAGTGTGAGATACGGGATTTGATAGGAAGCCAGGAGAGGGATTTCAGCAGGGGAGACGCTGAGACAGATTTAGGAAAGAGTAGAGTGATTCTGGCAGCAGCGTTTAGGATAGATTGTAGGGGAGACAGGTGAGAGGCAGTAAGACCGGACAGCAGAAGGTTCCAGTATTTGAGATGGTAGAGAATGAGGGTCTGTGTCAGAGTTTTAGCTGTCGAGCAACAGTGGAAGGGCGTATCTTGCGGAAGAAAAAACGACAGGTTTAGCTACCTTTTGAATGTGAGAGAGGAGTCTGTGACCCCCAGGGCAGCGTGCTTGGGCTACTGCATGTATAGTAGTTCTTCCAACAGTAATGTGGAAGGTGGTAGTAGGGCCAGGTTTGGCATGAAATATAAGGAGTTCTGTTTTTGACATGTTAAATTTAAGTCGGCGGAGGATCATGTTGCATTGGGCTTCTCTTCCTTGTGTTTATACTGTACAATGTCACATACCCAGTAGCACTCCTTAAGACAAATATATATGGTGAGGTGGGTCTGGGGTTGAGTTTACATGGGTTTGTGTGCGCAGATTTAAATTGTTTGGAGGTCTGTGACTCCTCCCCGTTTCCAAACTTACTCTGCCCACCTTTAAAGCAGCAGTCCAAGCTGTCGTTTAAAAAAAAAAAATCCCTTTGATATGTGCATCAATACAATCCACACATTGATAAGTAATTAGCTAAGTTGCGATTGATCGGTGAAGATTCGGCTCGGGGGTTGACTAAATGGTTGCCAGTGCAGCAGAAGAGGACCAAAAATGCAAAGTTCTCTGGGGTGATCATGTGACCAGGCAGTCACTGGATACAATTGAGTTTTGCACAGCTAGGGAGAGGGCAGTGTTCAAAAAAAGGGGGGGGGGTTGCCAGAGCTTGTTTCAATATAGGAAGGGGATGTGACTTTGTAAATGGTTGCTATAGAAACAAAAAATGATTGTTACATTATGATACATTAAAATTTTAATTCAGAGTTGTTTAAAAAAAAGTACTACTACTAGTAGCATTATACTAAAAAATAATACAGATGCACAATAATACCCTCTATAGATATACCAAGAATTGTTAAGTGTGAGTGTGTGTGTGAGTTTATGACATGTGGAAGGAAGGTGGAGGGGTGAGAGTCATGGCGAGGGGAGGGGGGTGAAGGAGAGACATGGTGAGGGGAGGGGGGTGAAAAAGACATGGCGAGGGGAGGAGGGTGAAAGAGAGACATAGGTAGGGGGTGATATAGAGACATGGGAATGGGTTTAAAAGAGAGACATGGGGAGGGGTGAAAGAGACATGGGGAGTGGGTGAAAGAGACATGGGGAGTGGGTGAAAGAGTCATGGGGAGCGGCGGTGAAGAGACATGGGAACAGGGGTAAAGAGACATGGGGAGCAGGGGTGAAGAGACATGGGAGCAGGGGTGAAGAGACATTGGGAGGGGAGGGTGAAAGAGACATGGGGAGGTGATCGAGAGACATTTAGAGGGGGGGTGATAGAGAGACATTTGGAGGGGGGGGATGATAGAGAAACACGGGGAGGGGGTGCAAGAGACATAGAGAGGGGGGTGAAAGAGAGCCATGGGGTGGGGCGTGAAAAAGAGACATGGGGAGAGGGGTGAAAGAGACATGGGGAGGGAGGCGATAGAGAGACATGGGGGGATGAAAGAGACATGGGGAGGGGGGGTGAAAGAAAGCCATGGGGAGGGTGGGTCCATGATCCTCAGTTGCTGGAAGAGTGGGCCCGGGTGAGTAGTTTTTTCTTCTTCACAGGTCCGGGAGATGTTGATCAGACGGCTTCTTAGGGTCAAATAAGACATGACAGACCTTATATAAGGCCTGTGACATCACATTTGACTGACAAATGATATATCCACCAATCTAATTGGTGGATGTACCATGTGATGGCTTCCATTTTATTTTTTGGCAGAAATGACATCATCTTAAGTGATTGGATAATAAAGGAACTATTGGATCTCAATATAAATGTAGAAAATATGCAGGGCCAAAGCTATGACAATGCTGCAAATATGCGGGGAAAGCATAATGGAGTTCAAAGACATGTTGAACATGAACCCACGTGCGTTTTATGTACCATGTAGTTCTTATTATTTGAACCTAGTGGTTAACAACACTGCCAAACCCAATATAGGTGCCATTTAATTTTTGGGCTTAATTCAACCGTTGTATAATTTCTTCCCCAGGTCCACCAACAGATAAATCATTCTTTTAAAATCCTTACCCAATTTAACACTAAAGAGAGTCTGTGAAACATGTTGGGAGCCTCGTATTGATGCAGTTAGACCAATTCGATACCACCTGGGAGCGCTCTATGTTGCATTAGTGTATATTAAAGAAGATGTGACATTTAAAAGTGAACATCATGGCCCCCAGAGTAGAGCTGTTGCGTACACTCTCGCAAAATGTATTTGTGACTATAAATTCATATGTTGTGTAATATTTTGGTATGACATATTAAGTACAATCAATCCAGTGAACAAGCAGTCTATAAACTATGACAAAAACAAGTCCAAAGACCAAATCTGGGGCTCCAAAAAACAATCCCAACAGTAGATTTTGGGCCCTGTTTGTTTAAATCAAAAACACTACAGTAATGTCCAAGCCTTTGTCTCATAAATAGAGAGGTATCCTTACCAACTCCACTTATAAATGGTGTAAATGATCAGTCTAGGGGTTTACAGTATATACATGTAGAAAAGATGGCGCCTAGCTGGTTCTGCTCTGTTATTGAGCTATCACAAATCAGCTGTAAATGTTCACATGGAATGGCACCTAGTTAACTTTTTAAATCATTAACTGTAGACTTGCTATTCGGCCAATATCATAGACTTTATCCTCAATAATAACAATGTTCATTACAAGCAACTCTACGGAAAAACTCTTCGCCTGGCCATTTTAGATGACACCAAAGGAGATTATGAAACCAAAGGGTGCATCAGTTCAATCCTGCTCCTGTGGGTTGCTGCAGGGCACCTTTTGGTGTGTTGTTCGCTAGGGAGATAGTACAAAGTGAAAAATGTGCGATGCACAACCGGAACGAAAAAATAAATGAACTGGAGAGAGGGTACAGTAACTACACAATTTGCTTTTAATAACTCATCTAATCAAATGACCGGCAACAAAAGCGCGCGCACACAGAGGTTTTCAAACACCTCTATGGAGCTTGGTCCCACCCTCCGTTCGTGTCACGTGTCACTCACGCGCGGCGCGCTCACGGGACGATCGTGCACCACTCCCCAGCTGCGACACAAAACCCGTAACAATGCCCACCTGTCTCCTGCGCTCTGCGTCCAATCACAGCTCCCGCGGGGCCACACCTCCGTTCCGCCTCTCACTCTCATTGCTCCAGTCCTCCTATTTAATCTCTGCTTGCTCAGTTACACATTGCTGAGCATAGACCATAGTAGCCTTGTGTTCCTACATTCCTGCTTTGCCTTGCGCCTTGCCTCTCTTGCTTTCAGTTTGACCTCATGTGTACCGACACGGCTAGACTCTTGGACGCTCTCTGTATAACGACCCCAGCTTGCCCTCGACTACCTGCATCTCTCCATCCCTGACCACGGATATAGGACATTCTTTTAACCCACCAGCTCCAACCCTCGACCTCGGCACAACGGACATCTACCGTTACTGGCTCCTCCCCATGACCGCGGCAAGTATCTGGACTACCCTCTCTCTCCAACCCCGACCCGGCTACGCTGACAATCCAGGCGTGCCTCCACTGCTGTGGGTGCGCAGTTTCTACTTTCCCACCTCAGTACCGGGGGTCCGCCTTGTTCGTGGTGAGTGCAAGGGTCACAATTAGAGAGGGTTGGGGTTCCTTACAATGCATCTGATCTCAGACGCGCTATTAGAGAGGGTTGGGGCTCCTTTGAATGCATCTGATCTCAGACGCGCTATTAGAGAAAGTTGGGATTCCTTACAATGCAGATTTCAGACGCGCTGTTAGAGAGGGTTGGGGCTCCTTACAATGTATTTGATCAATGCATTGTAAGGAACCCCAACCCTCTCTAGTGTGTATTTGTGAACTGTAAGGTGCTTGACTAATACACTGGAAGAATATCATTGTTTTCGATTAAAAATATCAAAGAATGTGTTACTTTAACGAGCGCTTTCTCTTTTTTTGAATCTCCAATATACTATTTGCCAAGTGGGACTGATGAAATCACCAAAAACTACTGTAGCAGGTCCCCTTTGGTTGTCAATACGTTACTTTGAAGTGGAAGGGAGAGACCTACTGAGGCCAATATACTAAGCATCGCAAACTGAGCGGGGGGAGGGGTGGAGGGTTTCGGCGCATGTCAAACTTCAATTGCACTCGTGTACTAAGTTCAAATTTCTCCATCTGCGCCCAGCCCCAAAATGCTGTTTAGCGCACAGAAATGGATTGCACTTGGTGTATAAAAGTCAATGGTACATACTAATATCTATATAAATATATACAGTGTTCGACAAATCACCCAAAAATCTACTCGCCCAACCAAAAAATCTACTCGCCACCTAGTCCCGCCCCCAACCCCGCCCCTAGTCCCGCCCCCAACCCCGCCCCCAACCCCGCTTTAAAATAAAACATATGAATAAAATCCATTTAAATGACAAATATATTTATTGTATTACATTATACTACAATTAGCCCTTGTTACGTGTGTGTGTGTGTGTGTCTGTGTAAATGTCGATCTAGAAATAAAAGCCAGGTGTGAATGACTAGTTTCCTGCACCCCTTAATCAGTGTCTGGATGCCCCCGCTTCACAATATCTAAAGCAGAACCCCCATTCACCTGCGCTCCGGCGTCATGACGTCACGTTGCCCTAGTAACGTGACGTCACATGACCTCACAGCGTCATTTTGATGCCGCGTTGCCATGGCGATGCAGGAAGGAAGCCGCCGGAGCCTAGGTAAGTGAAGGTTTACAGAGGCCCTGCAGCTCCCCCGGCACTTAATTTAAGTGCCTTCGGGAAGCGCGCGGGGCCTCTGTAAACCCCACGCCCCCCAGACGGCAGTCTTGCGCCCCGCGTGGGGGTCGCGCCCCCCAGTTTGCGCACCGCTGTTCTAGAAATCCAATCGGATAAGGCTCTTTCTGCACGCTTTTGCACAACTCCCAGCTACTAGAATATCCCCCTGTGTCTATCCAAGAGGAGGTTTTAGTGTACTGACAAAAAACATCCCAAAATAAATTGTAATTAAGGCTGCGAGGTGTCACTGTATATAGAACATAGATCCAGTAGCACTCTCATTGTAAAAGACTCATCTCTATCCCCCCACAAATAAGCAGGGGGACCCATTCAAAGCCCATAATGTGTATGTCTGAAGCATTAAAGCAAAGTGCAGTGCTGTACCAAAGTAGTAGTTTAGTTTAGACTGCCCTTGAATGGAGTTGAACACTTCCCCAGTGCTGGAATTAGACATAAAAGGTCTATGCAGCAACATAGAGTAGTTGTGTTTAGACGCATGGCTCTATTTTTTGGAGCAGAGCCGCAGCATATATACTGTAAGAACAGTTTCTTACTTCTGACGCGGTATGTTAGACTTATGGCACTTCAGATATGGAGGATTGTTTTGGGCAAATAAAAGGTTAAAAAAAAGTATCAGAGAAATGCAACTTGTGACGCATCTCATTTTAATCTGTGCACCATGTAACTGCCCCCAACTCATCCTACTCACTCTCCCCAAGGTGCAAATTGGGGCAGAGACGCAGAATGTGATACATCTGATTATAATCTGTGCACCATGTAACTCCCCCCAACTCCTTCTACTGACTCTCCCCAAGGTGCAAGCTGGGGCAGAGACGCAGACTGTGATACATCTCATTATAATCTGTGTGCCATGTAACTCCTCCCCAACTCCTCCTACTGACTCTCCCCAAGGTGCATGCTGGGGCAGAGACGCAGACTGTGATACATCTCATTATAATCTGTGATACTTTATCTTGCCATGAAGTCAATGCATTTGAACCCAGTGATACAGTATGTTGATCCCACTGCTGTCAGTGGCACTGTCCATATGTGTACTTGTGTCACCCAATGTATGTAATACAATGTATCACAGTAGCTGTGATTTTTATGACTGCTACTCAAGTTAACCACTTCTCAACCACTTGAAATTAAATGTCAACAGTAGCTGATTTCTCTATTATGACATCACGAGACAGTATCATTGAGCCTCCTAGGAGATGCCAGCAGCAGTGTTCTGTAATGACATCATGGAATCGCCTTAGAGACTGAGATAAATACACAAATGTAAACTTGTTTGTGCGTGACTTGAATTAGTTCCCCAAGGAAACCGTTAGTTTTGTGGACATCTCAGAGATAGGAAAAGAGTGGCGCTGTACAGAGAGACTAATTATCTCCACCTTAACTCTGTATCATGGCAGGTAGGAAGCAACGTGACCTTTACATACCCAAAAAGAAATGGATAATATCTATATTTCTGAACTGTTTACTTTCACAATGTTTTATGGGGTACAGAACAGATAACATGACTCCTATCAATGGATGGGAGAAAGAAGACGGATGGGGTGGGGGGCGGGGGGGAGGGACGGAGGTAGACAACACCCAGGGGGGTTAGGTACCTGGCCTTAATTGGATAATATTTTTTTTTATAAATGTCAAAACTGATTTATTATAGATACATACACACATATTTGTTTTATTGTATTTACTTTTATATCTGGCTTGTAATTCAAAATCTTAAATGATTTGAACAGTAATGTATAGAAAAGAACACATGTACTGTATACATAAATGTCAAAGCGGCAAACGTCTATGGGATCTATGGGATAGTAAAAAAAGACACAGGAACCTTAGTGTATACAGTAGGATTAGTTATGTATAAGGCATGCTTTTTCCTTGCCCTAAGTTTAGGTCAATAACTATTGGACCAATTCTACACCGTGGGGTGTAATGTTCGACTACTTTCAGCCATATCCTTAAATTATTGTCTACAGCAGTGTTTTTCAACCACGGATCCTAGGAACCCTAGGATTCCCCGGGCATCCCTAAAGGGTTCGCTTTAATTTTTAGGTCATTTTAAAATTGTACTTAATACAGAAGAATTTACAGTACAATGCATCTTATCTCAAACGCGCTATTGGAGAGGGTTGGGGTTCCTTACAATGCATCTGATCTCAGACGCGCTATTAGAGAGGGTTGGGACTCCTTACAATGCATCTGATCTCAGAAGCGCTATTAGAGAGGATTGGGGTTCCTCACACTTCATCTGATCTCAGACGCACTATTAGATAGGGTTGGGGTATATTACAATGCATCTCATCTTAGACTCGTTGTTAGAGAGGGTTGGGGTCCCTCAGAATTTCACATATGGTTCCTTAACCAAAAAAAGGTTGGAAACCACTACTCTACAGTAATACAAAGGCCCCAAAAAAGACAAAGCCACAAAACGAGGGCAGAATCTGCCACTTGATTTACAGATATAGCTGACCTGAGTGCTCCTCCAGATACCTCAATATACCAGACGTCTCAGAATACCACACCATAATATTACCACAAAATACTACAGTAGGAACAGGCAATTTTTATGTTTTTATTTTTATTTTTAAAGATCCAGTTCCGAAAGCTATGGTACATCTATATTTGTCATTGTGTTCATAGGTGGACATGAAAGCAGGTGATGGACTGCACAAGTTTTATATGCCAGTTGCCACTTTGTGTTGAAAACTACCTAGAAATAGTTTTCTGTCTGTGTTACATCCCAACACATCATATATGTATATGTATATGTATAAATATATATCTATATATATATTTATAGATTAAACCCCATATATTGAGCTAAAATGTACGGGTGCTCTGGTGTTTCAATACATAGCAATGCTATAGAAGGCAATCATGGAGCTTGCTTAAAAATGTATTTAAATATTGAAACTTCTGACCACTATTGATCAGAGTAGTGGTATGTAACATTGATAATCAAATAAATGTGTTTTCCCAGCAAGCCATTATCCCTGTTAGTGCTTGCTATTCATAACAAAACAAAGACCACCAAAAACTTTATTCAAAACCAGAACCAAAACCCCAAATATTTTAAAGGCAAAATAAAAATACCAAGCCAAGTGAGCATCTCTATGTATTTCATATGTATTTGATATCAAGAATATCTTTTAGCAGGTCTGTTAAAGCAGTCCTAACCCCCCAAAGTCAGGCTTTCAGGATATCCCAGCTTCAGCGGAGGTGGCTCAATCCGTCCCTGCTTCAGCACAGCTCGCTCAATCAGTCCCTGCTTCAGCACAGGTGACTCAATCAGAGGCTGATTGAGTGATTGGGCCACCTGTGCTAAAGCTGGAATATCCTGAAAAGTTGACCTATTGTGGGGGGTTTGATGACTGGAGTTGAGTCCCCGTGTGTTAAAGAAATGTGCCTTGATTGTGCTTTTCTGGCCCTTCACTTTTACCTTTCTTCCTTACAGATCAGTTTTTAAATTCCTCTGCTGTGAACCCTCCACCGACCTGCAGTGCTCCTGCAGTCACCACTGCTTACCCTTCATGGAGCAACAGCTTCCACCCAGTAGGGAGGAATACAGAAGTCTACAGACATGGGGCCCAAGGCATGATTTTGCAACAAGGGTCTGCAGGAACACCAATGTATCTACAGCAGATCCCACAGGCAACACGCGCTTACCCTCGTGTATCGGACATGAACGGAGGATTCTACCACACTGCTACAGGAGGATACACAGGATTTGCAGGACAGGTTAGGGGAGAAGCCACAACGCAGCCTGTTACTTTCCGTCCCAACACACATTTGGAAAGACGTGCTACAATAGGGCCTTGTATAATGGCCACCCAGTATGCACAACTTCAGCAGCCACCATTCATACCCCTTAGAGGAATGCAGACCTTACAAGGTGAGATATGGAGAATCTTTACTAATCATTGTTCAAAATCTTCTCCTTGACCGATACCATTACCTGTTATAAAGATCTTTAATTACGGTCATTCGCCACTGTAGTGTTACAAATATATAGAACTCTACAGTATGTAGTCCTCGCCAATACTGAAGGGATTAAGCATGTGTTTGCTTTTCTTCCTTTGTGTTATTATGTACAATGTGTTGGTATTTATGATAATTGATTATTTCTCCTTTTTGATTTTGTTACAGTGTGTCAGACCTCGCTTGGAGCCCAACATATTTCCCAGGCCAGTTTAATTACACAAGGAGCAGTTCAGCTTGCTGCTAATGAAAAAAGTGAACCACCTCTAATGTACCCAACTCAACCAGCTCGGAAGCTGAGCCACCTCTCAAAGTTACATATTGATGTGCAAAGCAACAAAGAGTTATATGTGCCAGTGTGGAAAAGGGGTGGGTTAAAAGATATGGCGAAGAGATCTTCAGAGGTGAAGGCCCCCTCACATATTGCTCAGAAGGTTCGTAATAACGTGCTGAGTTCAGTGAAGACTGAGTGTCCGTCAAAGTCTGAGGGGGTACCAAAGTGCTCCAAAGTGGAAACAAAGAAGAAAAAGATCCTTTATTCAGCTGCAAAGGATCAAGTCCCTCAAACTGCACTGCAAAAGAAGGTAAAACCAATGTCAAAGCCAGTAAATCATTCTTCTGCTCCTATACCAGGGAAGTCACCCCATGGCCCACAATCTGGTGACGAGGCTGTTCTGTTAAAAAAGATGAAACGTGTTTGTCTCTCAGGTGCCCACATTTCCAATAAGGTATCTGAAAAGATGCAGCAAAGCCGTGAAGGTACAATGGATGCAAAGACACCTGCTGTTACTCATATTAATCCTAAACTGAAGAAAACTCAGGAGATAGGGATCAAACGTAAAGATGCAAAGACTCCTGCAGTTACTCATAGTCCTGAGCGGAAGACACCTCAGGAGATGGGGATCAAACGTAAATATGCAAAAACTCCTGCAGTTACTCATAGTCCTGAGCGGAAGACACCTCAGGAGATGGGGATCAAACTTAAAAATGCAAAGACTCCTGCAGTTACTCATTGTCCTGAGCGGAAGACACCTCAGGAGATCGGGATCAAACGTAAATATGCAAAAACACCTGCTGTTACTCATAGTCCTGAGCGGAAGACACCTCAGGAGATGGGGATCAAATGTAAAGATGCAAAGTCTCCTACAGTTACTCATAGTCCTGAGCGGAAGACACCTCAAGAGATGGGGATCAAACGTAAACAGAACAGCAATATTAAGCAGCTAGTGAAGAAAACAAAGAACCAGACCAGCGTTTTCAGTTTTGAGCAAGCGCTGGCTTGTGGTACTGATAATAACCCCAAAGCTCTCAAAAGAAAAAGTGCTAATCAGCCTGGAGTGAATTCAGAAGTTCTTGGGAAGGGCAAGAAGTCATTGGAACCTTCTGAACAAGGAAAGGTGAAAGCCCATCACAGCAACCTCAGCCTCCAAATGATTAACTCTGTTCAAGTATTTCACCCATTGGGTAAAAAAGCAGGTCCCACAGGTCCAGGGGCACCCGCAGAATCCATTACACTTGGAAATAAGCTTGGACCAATGCAAGGACGCCAAAGCCAGACTTCTGCTTCTCATGTTCAGTGGTCTCTTACTGATGCGATTAAAAGGTTCATGGCCAAAAAACAGGACAGTATTTCTGGAATTAAAGGTGTCGGTATTAATGCCAGGCCTAGGCTATTTAAAATACATGAGTACACAAGACCTGACATTAAAACCAGTGAAATCAAACAACATGGGGAAAACAAAGCTTCAGTTATAGAGAATCCCAAACACTTCCCAGTGATATCCATAGAACAGGAAGCTGCAGTAAGATGCATTGAAAAGGTGAGCCAAACCACTATCCCCATTCCAGCTCCTGGCATTAAAACCAGTGAAATCAAACAACGTGGGGAAAACAAAGCTTCAGTTATAGAGAATCCCAAACACTTCCCAGTGATATCCATAGAACGGAAAGCTGCAGTGACATGCATTAAAAAGGTCAGCCAAACCACTATCCCCATTCAAGCTCCTTTCAACCAGAAGCACCAGCTTTCTAACCTGCAGCTTCCTATCAATGTACCCAGCATAGTGGACAACTTCACTCCATCCTTCTGTCAACAGCCTCTCCAAGAGCTTGAGGTTTCCATACCTATTCCACCAGAACAGAGAGAGGAGAGAGAGGCTATGAAAAGGAAATCACAACTGGAGAGGGAGTAAGCCTGTCAACATACCTCCAAGGGGAGGCTACAGTGCTTTGTTCAGAGGCAGAAGGATCATAACATCTCTAAACGTTACGGATACCCACCATCCAGACTTATTTCCCCCATGAGATACTTAAGCCCTAAAAAAACAAAAAAAAACCCTGACTAATCTGTAACTGATGCCAAGCTCTGTGACTATCTGTAAATAAGATTTATATTTATAAGTCAGTTTGTAACATATTTTACTAAGAATATATTTAAAACTCTTCAATAAAATGTATCTATTTTCAATTGAACTCTTTATTTACTAAAGAAACTATTTACAAATGCCAAGGGTTATTGAAATTCTGCAAATTAACTTTAGATTACCCTCTTGATGATACGAGAGAGAGAGAGAGAGAGAGAGAGAGAGAGAGAGAGAGAGAGGAGAGAGAGAGAGAGAGAGAGAGAGAGATAAGTAAGTCGGACCCCACTTATGAGAGAGAAACAGATAAATATTTAACTATATGCTTTGTCATGTTGTATGTTGTATGTATGTATGTACTGTATGTCTTTATTTATATAGCGCCATTTATGTAGAAAGCGCTTCACCGCAGTAATACACGTGACAATCATATAAATAATACAAATAACAGATCATGGGAATAAGTGCTTCAGACATAAAAGTAACATTTAGGAAAAGGAGTCCCTGCTCTGAAGAGCTTACAATCTAATTGGTAGGTAGAACATACAGAGACAGTAGGACGGCGTTCTGGTAAGTGCGTCTGCAATGGGCCAAGCTTTTTGTATGCGGTCTATAGTATCAGCCTCGGAGCTACTCACATGCTTCTTTAAGCAGATGTGTTAGAATGTGGGTCTTAAAGGTGGATAGAGAAGGTGCTAGTCGGGTATTGATGGGAAGGGCACTCCAGAGGTGAGGGCAGTCAGTGAGAAAGGTTTAAGGCGAGAGAGGGCTTTAGATACAAAAGGGGTAGATAGAAGACATCATTGGGCGGATCGCAAGAGTCGGGATGGTGCATAGCGAGAAATTAGAGCTGAGCTGTAAGGAGGGGCAGAAGAGTGTAAAGCTTTAAAAGTGAGGAGGAGAATTGAGTGTGAGATACGGGATTTGATAGGAAGCCAGGAGAGGGATTTCAGCAGGGGAGACGCTGAGACAGATTTAGGAAAGAGTAGAGTGATTCTGGCAGCAGCGTTTAGGATAGATTGTAGGGGAGACAGGTGAGAGGCAGTAAGACCGGACAGCAGAAGGTTCCAGTATTTGAGATGGTAGAGAATGAGGGTCTGTGTCAGAGTTTTAGCTGTCGAGCAACAGTGGAAGGGTGTATCTTGCGGAAGAAAAAACGACAGGTTTAGCTACCTTTTGAATGTGAGAGAGGAGTCTGTGACCCCCAGGGCAGCGTGCTTGGGCTACTGCATGTATAGTAGTTCTTCCAACAGTAATGTGGAAGGTGGTAGTAGGGCCAGGTTTGGCATGAAATATAAGGAGTTCTGTTTTTGACATGTTAAATTTAAGTCGGCGGAGGATCATGTTGCATTGGGCTTCTCTTCCTTGTGTTTATATTGTACAATGTCACATACCCAGTAGCACTCCTTAAGACAAATATATATGGTGAGGTGGGTCTGGGGTTGAGTTTACATGGGTTTGTGTGCGCAGATTTAAATTGTTTGGAGGTCTGTGACTCCTCCCCGTTTCCAAACTTACTCTGCCCACCTTTAAAGCAGCAGTCCAAGCTGTCGTTTAAAAAAAAAAAATCCCTTTGATATGTGCATCAATACAATCCACACATTGATAAGTAATTAGCTAAGTTGCGATTGATCGGTGAAAATTCGGCTCGGGGGTTGACTAAATGGTTGCCAGTGCAGCAGAAGAGGACCAAAAATGCAAAGTTCTCTGGGGTGATCATGTGACCAGGCAGTCACTGGATACAATTGAGTTTTGCACAGCTAGGGAGAGGGCAGTGTTCAAAAAAAGGGGGGGGGGGGGTTGCCAGAGCCTGTTTCAAAATAGGAAGGGGATGTGACTTTGTAAATGGTTGCTATAGAAACAAAAAATGATTGTTACATTATGATACATTAAAATTTTAATTCAGAGTTGTTTAAAAAAAAGTACTACTACTAGTAGGCATTATACTAAAAAATAATACAGATGCACAGTAATACCCTCTATAGATATACCAAGAATTGTTAAGTGTGAGTGTGTGTGTGAGTTTATGACATGTGGAAGGAAGGTGGAGGGGTGAGAGTCATGGCGAGGGGAGGGGGGTGAAGGAGAGACATGGTGAGGGGAGGGGGGTGAAAGAGACATGGCGAGGGGAGGAGGTGAAAGAGAGACATAGGTAGGGGGTGATATAGAGACATGGGAATGGGTTTAAAAGAGAGACATGGGGAGGGGTGAAAGAGACATGGGGAGTGGGTGAAAGAGACATGGGGAGTGGGTGAAAGAGTCATGGGGAGCGGCGGTGAAGAGACATGGGAACAGGGGTAAAGAGACATGGGGAGCAGGGTGAAGAGACATAGGAGCAGGGGTGAAGAGACATTGGGAGGGGAGGGTGAAAAGAGACATGGGGAGGTGATCGAGAGACATTTAGAGGGGGGGTGATAGAGAGACATTTGGAGGGGGGGGATGATAGAGAAACACGGGGAGGGGGTGCAAGAGACATAGAGAGGGGGGGTGAAAGAGAGCCATGGGGTGGGGCGTGAAAAAGAGACATGGGGAGAGGGGTGAAAGAGACATGGGGAGGGAGGCGATAGAGAGACATGGGGGGATGAAAGAGACAAGGGAGGGGGGGTGAAAGAAAGCCATGGGGAGGGTGGGTCCATGATCCTCAGTTGCTGGAAGAGTGGGCCCGGGTGAGTAGTTTTTTCTTCTTCACAGGTCCGGGAGATGTTGATCAGACGGCTTCTTAGGGTCAAATAAGACATGACAGACCTTATATAGAGGCCTGTGACATCACATTTGACTGAAAAATGATATATCCACCAATCTAATTGGTGGATGTACCATGTGATGGCTTCCATTTTATTTTTGGCAGAAATGACATCATCTTAAGTGATTGGATAATAAAGGAACTATTGAATCTCAATATAAATGTAGAAAATATGCAGGGCCAAAGCTATGACAATGCTGCAAATATGCGGGGAAAGCATAATGGAGTTCAAAGACATGTTGAACATGAACCCACGTGCGTTTTATGTACCATGTAGTTCTCATTATTTGAACCTAGTGGTTAACAACACTGCCAAACCCAATATAGGTGCCATTTAATTTTTGGGCTTAATTCAACCGTTGTATAATTTCTTCCCCAGGTCCACCAACAGATAAATCATTCTTTTAAAATCCTTACCCAATTTAACACTAAAGAGAGTCTGTGAAACATGTTGGGAGCCTCGTATTGATGCAGTTAGACCAATTCGATACCACCTGGGAGCGCTCTATGTTGCATTAGTGTATATTAAAGAAGATGTGACATTTAAAAGTGAACATCATGGCCCCCAGAGTAGAGCTGTTGCGTACACTCTCGCATAATGTATTTGTGACTATAAATTCATATGTTGTGTAATATTTTGGTATGACATATTAAGTACAATCAATCCAGTGAACAAGCAGTCTATAAACTATGACAAAAACAAGTCCAAAGACCAAATCTGGGGCTCCAAAAAACAATCCCAACAGTAGATTTTGGGCCCTGTTTGTTTAAATCAAAAACACTACAGTAATGTCCAAGCCTTTGTCTCATAAATAGAGAGGTATCCTTACCAACTCCACTTATAAATGGTGTAAATGATCAGTCTAGGGGTTTACAGTATATACATGTAGAAAAGATGGCGCCTAGCTGGTTCTGCTCTGTTATTGAGCTATCACAAATCAGCTGTAAATGTTCACATGGAATGGCACCTAGTTAACTTTTTAAATCAATAACTGTAGACTTGCTAGTCGGCCAATATCATAGACTCTATCCTCAATAATAACAAAGTTCATTACAAGCGACTCTACGGAAAAACTCTTCGCCAGGCCATTTTGGATGACACCAAAGGAGATTATGAAACCAAAGGTGCATCAGTTCAATCCTGCTCCTGTGGGTTGCTGCAGGGCACCTTTTGGTGTGTTGTTCGCTAGGGAGATAGTACAAAGTGAAAAATGTGCGATGCACAACCGGAACGAAAAAATAAATGAACTCGGAGAGAGTGTACAGTAACTACACAATTTGCTTTTAATAACTCATCTAATCAATGACCGGCAACAAAAGCGCGCGCACACAGAGGTTTTCAAACATCTCTATGGTGAGCTTGGTCCCACCCCCCGTTCGTGTCACGTGTCACTCACGCGCGGCGCGCTCACGGGACGATCGTGCACCACTCCCCAGCTGCGACACAACACCCGTAACAATGCCCACCTGTCTCCTGCGCTCTGCGTCCAATCACAGCTCCCGCGGGGCCACACCTCCGTTCCGCCTCTCACTTTCATTGCTCCAGTCCTCCTATTTAATCTCTGCTTGCTCAGTTACACATTGCTGAGCACTAGACCATAGTAGCCTTGTGTTCCTACATTCCTGCTTTGCCTTGCGCCTTGCCTCTCTTGCTTTCAGTTTGACCTCATGTGTACCGACACGGCTAGACTCTTGGACGCTCTCTGTATAACGACCCCAGCTTGCCCTCGACTACCTGCATCTCTCCATCCCTGACACGGATATAGGACATTCTTTTAACCCACCAGCTCCAACCCTCGACCTCGGCACAACGGACATCTACCGTTACTGGCTCCTCCCCATGACCGCGGCAAGTATCTGGACTACCCTCTCTCTCCAACCCCGACCCGGCTACGCTGACAATCCAGGCGTGCCTCCACTGCTGTGGGTGCGCAGTTTCTACTTTCCCACCTCAGTACCGGGGGTCCGCCTTGTTCGTGGTGAGTGCAAGGGTCACAATTAGAGAGGGTTGGGGTTCCTTACAATGCATCTGATCTCAGACGCGCTATTAGAGAGGGTTGGGGCTCCTTTGAATGCATCTGATCTCAGACGCGCTATTAGAGAAAGTTGGGATTCCTTACAATGCAGATTTCAGACGCGCTGTTAGAGAGGGTTGGGGCTCCTTACAATGTATTTGATCAATGCATTGTAAGGAACCCCAACCCTCTCTAGTGTGTATTTGTGAACTGTAAGGTGCTTGACTAATACACTGGAAGAATATCATTGTTTTCGATTAAAAATATCAAAGAATGTGTTACTTTAACGAGCGCTTTCTCTTTTTTTGAATCTCCAATATACTATTTGCCAAGTGGGACTGATGAAATCACCAAAAACTACTGTAGCAGGTCCCCTTTGGTTGTCAATACGTTACTTTGAAGTGGAAGGGAGAGACCTACTGAGGCCAATATACTAAGCATCGCAAACTGAGCGGGGGGAGGGGTGGAGGGTTTCGGCGCATGTCAAACTTCAATTGCACTCGTGTACTAAGTTCAAATTTCTCCATCTGCGCCCAGCCCCAAAATACTGTTTAGCGCACAGAAATGGATTGCACTTGGTGTATAAAAGTCAATGGTACATACTAATATCTATATAAATATATACAGTGTTCGACAAATCACCCAAAAATCTACTCGCCCAACCAAAAAATCTACTCGCCACCTAGTCCCGCCCCCAACCCCGCCCCTAGTCCCGCCCCCAACCCCGCTTTAAAATAAAACATATGAATAAAATCCATTTAAATGACAAATATATTTATTGTATTACATTATACTACAATTAGCCCTTGTTACGTGTGTGTGTGTGTGTGTGTCTGTGTAAATGTCGATCTAGAAATAAAAGCCAGGTGTGAATGACTAGTTTCCTGCACCCCTTAATCAGTGTCTGGATGCCCCCGCTTCACAATATCTAAAGCAGAACCCCCATTCACCTGCGCTCCGGCGTCATGACGTCACGTTGCCCTAGTAACGTGACGTCACATGACCTCACAGCGTCATTTTGATGCCGCGTTGCCATGGCGACGCAGGAAGGAAGCCGCCGGAGCCTAGGTAAGTGAAGGTTTACAGAGGCCCTGCAGCTCCCCCGGCACTTAATTTAAGTGCCTTCGGGAAGCGCGCGGGGCCTCTGTAAACCCCACGCCCCCCAGACGGCAGTCTTGCGCCCCGCGTGGGGGTCGCGCCCCCCAGTTTGCGCACCGCTGTTCTAGAAATCCAATCGGATAAGGCTCTTTCTGCACGCTTTTGCACAACTCCCAGCTACTAGAATATCCCCCTGTGTCTATCCAAGAGGAGGTTTTAGTGTACTGACAAAAAACATCCCAAAATAAATTGTAATTAAGGCTGCGAGGTGTCACTGTATATAGAACATAGATCCAGTAGCACTCTCATTGTAAAAGACTCATCTCTATCCCCCCACAAATAAGCAGGGGGACCCATTCAAAGCCCATAATGTGTATGTCTGAAGCATTAAAGCAAAGTGCAGTGCTGTACCAAAGTAGTAGTTTAGTTTAGACTGCCCTTGAATGGAGTTGAACACTTCCCCAGTGCTGGAATTAGACATAAAAGGTCTATGCAGCAACATAGAGTAGTTGTGTTTAGACGCATGGCTCTATTTTTTGGAGCAGAGCCGCAGCATATATACTGTAAGAACAGTTTCTTACTTCTGACGCGGTATGTTAGACTTATGGCACTTCAGATATGGAGGATTGTTTTGGGCAAATAAAAGGTTAAAAAAAAGTATCAGAGAAATGCAACTTGTGACGCATCTCATTTTAATCTGTGCACCATGTAACTGCCCCCAACTCATCCTACTCACTCTCCCCAAGGTGCAAATTGGGGCAGAGACGCAGAATGTGATACATCTGATTATAATCTGTGCACCATGTAACTCCCCCCAACTCCTTCTACTGACTCTCCCCAAGGTGCAAGCTGGGGCAGAGACGCAGACTGTGATACATCTCATTATAATCTGTGTGCCATGTAACTCCTCCCCAACTCCTCCTACTGACTCTCCCCAAGGTGCATGCTGGGGCAGAGACGCAGACTGTGATACATCTCATTATAATCTGTGATACTTTATCTTGCCATGAAGTCAATGCATTTGAACCCAGTGATACAGTATGTTGATCCCACTGCTGTCAGTGGCACTGTCCATATGTGTACTTGTGTCACCCAATGTATGTAATACAATGTATCACAGTAGCTGTGATTTTTATGACTGCTACTCAAGTTAACCACTTCTCAACCACTTGAAATTAAATGTCAACAGTAGCTGATTTCTCTATTATGACATCACGAGACAGTATCATTGAGCCTCCTAGGAGATGCCAGCAGCAGTGTTCTGTAATGACATCATGGAATGGCCTTAGAGACTGAGATAAATACACAAATGTAAACTTGTTTGTGCGTGACTTGAATTAGTTCCCGAAGGAAACCGTTAGTTTTGTGGACATCTCAGAGATAGGAAAAGAGTGGCGCTGTACAGAGAGACTAATTATCTCCACCTTAACTCTGTATCATGGCAGGTAGGAAGCAACGTGACCTTTACATACCCAAAAAGAAATGGATAATATCTATATTTCTGAACTGTTTACTTTCACAATGTTTTATGGGGTACAGAACAGATAATATGACTCCTATCAATGGATGGGAGAAAGAAGACGGATGGGGTGGGGGGCGGGGGGGAGGGACGGAGGTAGACAACACCCAGGGGGGTTAGGTACCTGGCCTTAATTGGATAATATTTTTTTTTATAAATGTCAAAACTGATTTATTATAGATACATACACACATATTTGTTTTATTGTATTTACTTTTATATCTGGCTTGTAATTCAAAATCTTAAATGATTTGAACAGTAATGTATAGAAAAGAACACATGTACTGTATACATAAATGTCAAAGCGGCAAACGTCTATGGGATCTATGGGATAGTAAAAAAAGACACAGGAACCTTAGTGTATACAGTAGGATTAGTTATGTATAAGGCATGCTTTTTCCTTGCCCTAAGTTTAGGTCAATAACTATTGGACCAATTCTACACCGTGGGGTGTAATGTTCGACTACTTTCAGCCATATCCTTAAATTATTGTCTACAGCAGTGTTTTTCAACCACGGATCCTAGGAACCCTAGGATTCCCCGGGCATCCCTAAAGGGTTCGCTGTAATTTTTAGGTCATTTTAAAATTGTACTTAATACAGAAGAATTTACAGTACAATGCATCTTATCTCAAACGCGCTATTGGAGAGGGTTGGGGTTCCTTACAATGCATCTGATCTCAGACGCGCTATTAGAGCGGGTTGGGGCTCCTTACAATGCATCTGATCTCAGAAGCGCTATTAGAGAGGATTGGGGTTCCTCACACTTCATCTGATCTCAGACGCACTATTAGATAGGGTTGGGGTATATTACAATGCATCTCATCTTAGACTCGTTGTTAGAGAGGGTTGGGGTCCCTCAGAATTTCACATATGGTTCCTTAACCAAAAAAAGGTTGGAAACCACTACTCTACAGTAATACAAAGGCCCCAAAAAAGACAAAGCCACAAAACGAGGGCAGAATCTGCCACTTGATTTACAGATATAGCTGACCTGAGTGCTCCTCCAGATACCTCAATATACCAGACGTCTCAGAATACCACACCATAATATTACCACAAAATACTACAGTAGGAACAGGCAATTTTTATGTTTTTATTTTTATTTTTAAAGATCCAGTTCCGAAAGCTATGGTACATCTATATTTGTCATTGTGTTCATAGGTGGACATGAAAGCAGGTGATGGACTGCACAAGTTTTATATGCCAGTTGCCACTTTGTGTTGAAAACTACCTAGAAATAGTTTTCTGTCTGTGTTACATCCCAACACATCATATATGTATATGTATATGTATAAATATATATCTATATATATATTTATAGATTAAACCCCATATATTGAGCTAAAATGTACGGGTGCTCTGGTGTTTCAATACATAGCAATGCTATAGAAGGCAATCATGGAGCTTGCTTAAAAATGTATTTAAATATTGAAACTTCTGACCACTATTGATCAGAGTAGTGGTATGTAACATTGATAATCAAATAAATGTGTTTTCCCAGCAAGCCATTATCCCTGTTAGTGCTTGCTATTCATAACAAAACAAAGACCACCAAAAACTTTATTCAAAACCAGAACCAAAACCCCAAATATTTTAAAGGCAAAATAAAAATACCAAGCCAAGTGAGCATCTCTATGTATTTCATATGTATTTGATATCAAGAATATCTTTTAGCAGGTCTGTTAAAGCAGTCCTAACCCCCCAAAGTCAGGCTTTCAGGATATCCCAGCTTCAGCGGAGGTGGCTCAATCCGTCCCTGCTTCAGCACAGGTGACTCAATCAGAGGCTGATTGAGTGATTGGGCCACCTGTGCTAAAGCTGGAATATCCTGAAAAGTTGACCTATTGTGGGGGGTTTGATGACTGGAGTTGAGTCCCCGTGTGTTAAAGAAATGTGCCTTGATTGTGCTTTTCTGGCCCTTCACTTTTACCTTTCTTCCTTACAGATCAGTTTTTAAATTCCTCTGCTGTGAACCCTCCACCGACCTGCAGTGCTCCTGCAGTCACCACTGCTTACCCTTCATGGAGCAACAGCTTCCACCCAGTAGGGAGGAATACAGAAGTCTACAGACATGGGGCCCAAGGCATGATTTTGCAACAAGGGTCTGCAGGAACACCAATGTATCTACAGCAGATCCCACAGGCAACACGCGCTTACCCTCGTGTATCGGACATGAACGGAGGATTCTACCACACTGCTACAGGAGGATACACAGGATTTGCAGGACAGGTTAGGGGAGAAGCCACAACGCAGCCTGTTACTTTCCGTCCCAACACACATTTGGAAAGACGTGCTACAATAGGGCCTTGTATAATGGCCACCCAGTATGCACAACTTCAGCAGCCACCATTCATACCCCTTAGAGGAATGCAGACCTTACAAGGTGAGATATGGAGAATCTTTACTAATCATTGTTCAAAATCTTCTCCTTGACCGATACCATTACCTGTTATAAAGATCTTTAATTACGGTCATTCGCCACTGTAGTGTTACAAATATATAGAACTCTACAGTATGTAGTCCTCGCCAATACTGAAGGGATTAAGCATGTGTTTGCTTTTCTTCCTTTGTGTTATTATGTACAATGTGTTGGTATTTATGATAATTGATTATTTCTCCTTTTTGATTTTGTTACAGTGTGTCAGACCTCGCTTGGAGCCCAACATATTTCCCAGGCCAGTTTAATTACACAAGGAGCAGTTCAGCTTGCTGCTAATGAAAAAAGTGAACCAACTCTAATGTACCCAACTCAACCAGCTCGGAAGCTGAGCCACCTCTCAAAGTTACATATTGATGTGCAAAGCAACAAAGAGTTATATGTGCCAGTGTGGAAAAGGGGTGGGTTAAAAGATATGGCGAAGAGATCTTCAGAGGTGAAGGCCCCCTCACATATTGCTCAGAAGGTTCGTAATAACATGCTGAGTTCAGTGAAGACTGAGTGTCCGTCAAAGTCTGAGGGGGTACCAAAGTGCTCCAAAGTGGAAACAAAGAAGAAAAAGATCCTTTATTCAGCTGCAAAGGATCAAGTCCCTCAAACTGCACTGCAAAAGAAGGTAAAACCAATGTCAAAGCCAGTAAATCATTCTTCTGCTCCTATACCAGGGAAGTCACCCCATGGCCCACAATCTGGTGACGAGGCTATTCTGTTAAAAAAGATGAAACGTGTTTGTCTCTCAGGTGCCCACATTTCCAATAAGGTATCTGAAAAGATGCAGCAAAGCCGTGAAGGTACAATGGATGCAAAGACACCTGCTGTTACTCATATTAATCCTAAACTGAAGAAAACTCAGGAGATAGGGATCAAACGTAAAGATGCAAAGACTCCTGCAGTTACTCATAGTCCTGAGCGGAAGACACCTCAGGAGATGGGGATCAAACGTAAATATGCAAAAACTCCTGCAGTTACTCATAGTCCTGAGCGGAAGACACCTCAGGAGATGGGGATCAAACTTAAAAATGCAAAGACTCCTGCAGTTACTCATTGTCCTGAGCGGAAGACACCTCAGGAGATCGGGATCAAACGTAAATATGCAAAAACACCTGCTGTTACTCATAGTCCTGAGCGGAAGACACCTCAGGAGATGGGGATCAAATGTAAAGATGCAAAGTCTCCTGCAGTTACTCATAGTCCTGAGCGGAAGACACCTCAAGAGATGGGGATCAAACGTAAACAGAACAGCAATATTAAGCAGCTAGTGAAGAAAACAAAGAACCAGACCAGCGTTTTCAGTTTTGAGCAAGCGCTGGCTTGTGGTACTGATAATAACCCCAAAGCTCTCAAAAGAAAAAGTGCTAATCAGCCTGGAGTGAATTCAGAAGTTCTTGGGAAGGGCAAGAAGTCATTGGAACCTTCTGAACAAGGAAAGGTGAAAGCCCATCACAGCAACCTCAGCCTCCAAATGATTAACTCTGTTCAAGTATTTCACTCATTGGGTAAAAAAGCAGGTCCCACAGGTCCAGGGGCACCCGCAGAATCCATTACACTTGGAAATAAGCTTGGACCAATGCAAGGACGCCAAAGCCAGACTTCTGCTTCTCATGTTCAGTGGTCTCTTACTGATGCGATTAAAAGGTTCATGGCCAAAAAACAGGACAGTATTTCTGGAATTAAAGGTGTCGGTATTAATGCCAGGCCTAGGCTATTTAAAATACATGAGTACACAAGACCTGACATTAAAACCAGTGAAATCAAACAACATGGGGAAAACAAAGCTTCAGTTATAGAGAATCCCAAACACTTCCCAGTGATATCCATAGAACAGGAAGCTGCAGTAAGATGCATTGAAAAGGTGAGCCAAACCACTATCCCCATTCCAGCTCCTGGCATTAAAACCAGTGTAATCAAACAACGTGGGGAAAACAAAGCTTCAGTTATAGAGAATCCCAAACACTTCCCAGTGATATCCATAGAACGGAAAGCTGCAGTGACATGCATTAAAAAGGTCAGCCAAACCACTATCCCCATTCAAGCTCCTTTCAACCAGAAGCACCAGCTTTCTAACCTGCAGCTTCCTATCAATGTACCCAGCAGAGTGGACAACTTCACTCCATCCTTCTGTCAACAGCCTCTCCAAGAGCTTGAGGTTTCCATACCTATTCCACCAGAACAGAGAGAGGAGAGAGAGGCTATGAAAAGGAAATCACAACTGGAGAGGGAGTAAGCCTGTCAACATACCTCCAAGGGGAGGCTACAGTGCTTTGTTCAGAGGCAGAAGGATCATAACATCTCTAAACGTTACGGATACCCACCATCCAGACTTATTTCCCCCATGAGATACTTAAGCCCTAAAAAAACAAAAAAAAACCCTGACTAATCTGTAACTGATGCCAAGCTATGTGACTATCTGTAAATAAGATTTATATTTATAAGTCAGTTTGTAACATATTTTACTAAGAATATATTTAAAACTCTTCAATAAAATGTATCTATTTTCAATTGAACTCTTTATTTACTAAAGAAACTATTTACAAATGCCAAGGGTTATTGAAATTCTGCAAATTAACTTTAGATTACCCTCTTGATGATACGAGAGAGAGAGAGAGAGAGAGAGAGAGAGAGAGAGAGAGAGAGAGAGAGAGAGAGAGAGAGAGAGAGAGAGAGAGAGAGAGAGAGAGAGAGAGAGATAAGTAAGTCGGACCCCACTTATGAGAGAGAAACAGATAAATATTTAACTATATGCTTTGTCATGTTGTATGTTGTATGTATGTATGTACTGTATGTCTTTATTTATATAGCGCCATTTATGTAGAAAGCGCTTCACCGCAGTAATACACGTGACAATCATATAAATAATACAAATAACAGATCATGGGAATAAGTGCTTCAGACATAAAAGTAACATTTAGGAAAAGGAGTCCCTGCTCTGAAGAGCTTACAATCTAATTGGTAGGTAGAACATACAGAGACAGTAGGACGGCGTTCTGGTAAGTGCGTCTGCAATGGGCCAAGCTTTTTGTATGCGGTCTATAGTATCAGCCTCGGAGCTACTCACATGCTTCTTTAAGCAGATGTGTTAGAATGTGGGTCTTAAAGGTGGATAGAGAAGGTGCTAGTCGGGTATTGATGGGAAGGGCACTCCAGAGGTGAGGGCAGTCAGTGAGAAAGGTTTAAGGCGAGAGAGGGCTTTAGATACAAAAGGGGTAGATAGAAGACATCATTGGGCGGATCGCAAGAGTCGGGATGGTGCATAGCGAGAAATTAGAGCTGAGCTGTAAGGAGGGGCAGAAGAGTGTAAAGCTTTAAAAGTGAGGAGGAGAATTGAGTGTGAGATACGGGATTTGATAGGAAGCCAGGAGAGGGATTTCAGCAGGGGAGACGCTGAGACAGATTTAGGAAAGAGTAGAGTGATTCTGGCAGCAGCGTTTAGGATAGATTGTAGGGGAGACAGGTGAGAGGCAGTAAGACCGGACAGCAGAAGGTTCCAGTATTTGAGATGGTAGAGAATGAGGGTCTGTGTCAGAGTTTTAGCTGTCGAGCAACAGTGGAAGGGCGTATCTTGCGGAAGAAAAAACGACAGGTTTAGCTACCTTTTGAATGTGAGAGAGGAGTCTGTGACCCCCAGGGCAGCGTGCTTGGGCTACTGCATGTATAGTAGTTCTTCCAACAGTAATGTGGAAGGTGGTAGTAGGGCCAGGTTTGGCATGAAATATAAGGAGTTCTGTTTTTGACATGTTAAATTTAAGTCGGCGGAGGATCATGTTGCATTGGGCTTCTCTTCCTTGTGTTTATACTGTACAATGTCACATACCCAGTAGCACTCCTTAAGACAAATATATATGGTGAGGTGGGTCTGGGGTTGAGTTTACATGGGTTTGTGTGCGCAGATTTAAATTGTTTGGAGGTCTGTGACTCCTCCCCGTTTCCAAACTTACTCTGCCCACCTTTAAAGCAGCAGTCCAAGCTGTCGTTTAAAAAAAAAAAATCCCTTTGATATGTGCATCAATACAATCCACACATTGATAAGTAATTAGCTAAGTTGCGATTGATCGGTGAAGATTCGGCTCGGGGGTTGACTAAATGGTTGCCAGTGCAGCAGAAGAGGACCAAAAATGCAAAGTTCTCTGGGGTGATCATGTGACCAGGCAGTCACTGGATACAATTGAGTTTTGCACAGCTAGGGAGAGGGCAGTGTTCAAAAAAAGGGGGGGGGGGGGGTTGCCAGAGCTTGTTTCAATATAGGAAGGGGATGTGACTTTGTAAATGGTTGCTATAGAAACAAAAAATGATTGTTACATTATGATACATTAAAATTTTAATTCAGAGTTGTTTAAAAAAAAGTACTACTACTAGTAGCATTATACTAAAAAATAATACAGATGCACAGTAATACCCTCTATAGATATACCAAGAATTGTTAAGTGTGAGTGTGTGTGTGAGTTTATGACATGTGGAAGGAAGGTGGAGGGGTGAGAGTCATGGCGAGGGGAGGGGGGTGAAGGAGAGACATGGTGAGGGGAGGGGGGTGAAAGAGACATGGCGAGGGGAGGAGGGTGAAAGAGAGACATAGGTAGGGGGTGATATAGAGACATGGGAATGGGTTTAAAAGAGAGACATGGGGAGGGGTGAAAGAGACATGGGGAGTGGGTGAAAGAGACATGGGGAGTGGGTGAAAGAGTCATGGGGAGCGGCGGTGAAGAGACATGGGAACAGGGGTAAAGAGACATGGGGAGCAGGGGTGAAGAGACATGGGAGCAGGGGTGAAGAGACATTGGGAGGGGAGGGTGAAAGAGACATGGGGAGGTGATCGAGAGACATTTAGAGGGGGGGTGATAGAGAGACATTTGGAGGGGGGGATGATAGAGAAACACGGGGAGGGGGTGCAAGAGACATAGAGAGGGGGGTGAAAGAGAGCCATGGGGTGGGGCGTGAAAAAGAGACATGGGGAGAGGGGTGAAAGAGACATGGGGAGGGAGGCGATAGAGAGACATGGGGGGATGAAAGAGACATGGGGAGGGGGGGTGAAAGAAAGCCATGGGGAGGGTGGGTCCATGATCCTCAGTTGCTGGAAGAGTGGGCCCGGGTGAGTAGTTTTTTTCTTCTTCACAGGTCCGGGAGATGTTGATCAGACGGCTTCTTAGGGTCAAATAAGACATGACAGACCTTATATAAGGCCTGTGACATCACATTTGACTGACAAATGATATATCCACCAATCTAATTGGTGGATGTACCATGTGATGGCTTCCATTTTATTTTTTGGCAGAAATGACATCATCTTAAGTGATTGGATAATAAAGGAACTATTGGATCTCAATATAAATGTAGAAAATATGCAGGGCCAAAGCTATGACAATGCTGCAAATATGCGGGGAAAGCATAATGGAGTTCAAAGACATGTTGAACATGAACCCACGTGCGTTTTATATACCATGTAGTTCTTATTATTTGAACCTAGTGGTTAACAACACTGCCAAACCCAATATAGGTGCCATTTAATTTTTGGGCTTAATTCAACCGTTGTATAATTTCTTCCCCAGGTCCACCAACAGATAAATCATTCTTTTAAAATCCTTACCCAATTTAACACTAAAGAGAGTCTGTGAAACATGTTGGGAGCCTCGTATTGATGCAGTTAGACCAATTCGATACCACCTGGGAGCGCTCTATGTTGCATTAGTGTATATTAAAGAAGATGTGACATTTAAAAGTGAACATCATGGCCCCCAGAGTAGAGCTGTTGCGTACACTCTCGCAAAATGTATTTGTGACTATAAATTCATATGTTGTGTAATATTTTGGTATGACATACAATCAATCCAGTGAACAAGCAGTCTATAAACTATGACAAAAACAAGTCCAAAGACCAAATCTGGGGCTCCAAAAAACAATCCCAACAGTAGATTTTGGGCCCTGTTTGTTTAAATCAAAAACACTACAGTAATGTCCAAGCCTTTGTCTCATAAATAGAGAGGTATCCTTACCAACTCCACTTATAAATGGTGTAAATGATCAGTCTAGGGGTTTACAGTATATACATGTAGAAAAGATGGCGCCTAGCTGGTTCTGCTCTGTTATTGAGCTATCACAAATCAGCTGTAAATGTTCACATGGAATGGCACCTAGTTAACTTTTTAAATCAATAACTGTAGACTTGCTAGTCGGCCAATATCATAGACTCTATCCTCAATAATAACAAAGTTCATTACAAGCGACTCTACGGAAAAACTCTTCGCCAGGCCATTTTGGATGACACCAAAGGAGATTATGAAACCAAAGGGTGCATCAGTTCAATCCTGCTCCTGTGGGTTGCTGCAGGGCACCTTTTGGTGTGTTGTTCTCTAGGGAGATAGTACAAAGTGAAAAATGTGCGATGCACAACCGGAACGAAAAAATAAATGAACTGGAGAGAGTGTACAGTAACTACACAATTTGCTTTTAATAACTCATCTAATCAAATGACCGGCAACAAAAGCGCGCGCACACAGAGGTTTTCAAACACCTCTATGGAGCTTGGTCCCACCCTCCGTTCGTGTCACGTGTCACTCACGCGCGGCGCGCTCACGGGACGATCGTGCACCACTCCCCAGCTGCGACACAACACCCGTAACAATGCCCACCTGTCTCCTGCGCTCTGCGTCCAATCACAGCTCCCGCGGGGCCACACCTCCGTTCCGCCTCTCACTTTCATTGCTCCAGTCCTCCTATTTAATCTCTGCTTGCTCAGTTACACATTGCTGAGCATAGACCATAGTAGCCTTGTGTTCCTACATTCCTGCTTTGCCTTGCGCCTTGCCTCTCTTGCTTTCAGTTTGACCTCATGTGTACCGACACGGCTAGACTCTTGGACGCTCTCTGTATAACGACCCCAGCTTGCCCTCGACTACCTGCATCTCTCCATCCCTGACCACGGATATAGGACATTCTTTTAACCCACCAGCTCCAACCCTCGACCTCGGCACAACGGACATCTACCGTTACTGGCTCCTCCCCATGACCGCGGCAAGTATCTGGACTACCCTCTCTCTCCAACCCCGACCCGGCTACGCTGACAATCCAGGCGTGCCTCCACTGCTGTGGGTGCGCAGTTTCTACTTTCCCACCTCAGTACCGGGGGTCCGCCTTGTTCGTGGTGAGTGCAAGGGTCACAATTAGAGAGGGTTGGGGTTCCTTACAATGCATCTGATCTCAGACGCGCTATTAGAGAGGGTTGGGGCTCCTTTGAATGCATCTGATCTCAGACGCGCTATTAGAGAAAGTTGGGATTCCTTACAATGCAGATTTCAGACGCGCTGTTAGAGAGGGTTGGGGCTCCTTACAATGTATTTGATCAATGCATTGTAAGGAACCCCAACCCTCTCTAGTGTGTATTTGTGAACTGTAAGGTGCTTGACTAATACACTGGAAGAATATCATTGTTTTCGATTAAAAATATCAAAGAATGTGTTACTTTAACGAGCGCTTTCTCTTTTTTTGAATCTCCAATATACTATTTGCCAAGTGGGACTGATGAAATCACCAAAAACTACTGTAGCAGGTCCCCTTTGGTTGTCAATACGTTACTTTGAAGTGGAAGGGAGAGACCTACTGAGGCCAATATACTAAGCATCGCAAACTGAGCGGGGGGAGGGGTGGAGGGTTTCGGCGCATGTCAAACTTCAATTGCACTCGTGTACTAAGTTCAAATTTCTCCATCTGCGCCCAGCCCCAAAATACTGTTTAGCGCACAGAAATGGATTGCACTTGGTGTATAAAAGTCAATGGTACATACTAATATCTATATAAATATATACAGTGTTCGACAAATCACCCAAAAATCTACTCGCCCAACCAAAAAATCTACTCGCCACCTAGTCCCGCCCCCAACCCCGCCCCTAGTTCCGCCCCCAACCCCGCCCCCAACCCCGCTTTAAAATAAAACATATGAAAAAAATCCATTTAAATGACAAATATATTTATTGTATTACATTATACTACAATTAGCCCTTGTTACGTGTGTGTGTGTGTGTGTCTGTGTAAATGTCGATCTAGAAATAAAAGCCAGGTGTGAATGACTAGTTTCCTGCACCCCTTAATCAGTGTCTGGATGCCCCCGCTTCACAATATCTAAAGCAGAACCCCCATTCACCTGCGCTCCGGCGTCATGACGTCACGTTGCCCTAGTAACGTGACGTCACATGACCTCACAGCGTCATTTTGATGCCGCGTTGCCATGGCGACGCATGAAGGAAGCCGCCGGAGCCTAGGTAAGTGAAGGTTTACAGAGGCCCTGCAGCTCCCCCGGCACTTAATTTAAGTGCCTTCGGGAAGCGCGCGGGGCCTCTGTAAACCCCACGCCCCCCAGACGGCAGTCTTGCGCCCCGCGTGGGGGTCGCGCCCCCCAGTTTGCGCACCGCTGTTCTAGAAATCCAATCGGATAAGGCTCTTTCTGCACGCTTTTGCACAACTCCCAGCTACTAGAATATCCCCCTGTGTCTATCCAAGAGGAGGTTTTAGTGTACTGACAAAAAACATCCCAAAATAAATTGTAATTAAGGCTGCGAGGTGTCACTGTATATAGAACATAGATCCAGTAGCACTCTCATTGTAAAAGACTCATCTCTATCCCCCCACAAATAAGCAGGGGGACCCATTCAAAGCCCATAATGTGTATGTCTGAAGCATTAAAGCAAAGTGCAGTGCTGTACCAAAGTAGTAGTTTAGTTTAGACTGCCCTTGAATGGAGTTGAACACTTCCCCAGTGCTGGAATTAGACATAAAAGGTCTATGCAGCAACATAGAGTAGTTGTGTTTAGACGCATGGCTCTATTTTTTGGAGCAGAGCCGCAGCATATATACTGTAAGAACAGTTTCTTACTTCTGACGCGGTATGTTAGACTTATGGCACTTCAGATATGGAGGATTGTTTTGGGCAAATAAAAGGTTAAAAAAAAGTATCAGAGAAATGCAACTTGTGACGCATCTCATTTTAATCTGTGCACCATGTAACTGCCCCCAACTCATCCTACTCACTCTCCCCAAGGTGCAAATTGGGGCAGAGACGCAGACTGTGATACATCTCATTATAATCTGTGTGCCATGTAACTCCTCCCCAACTCCTCCTACTGACTCTCCCCAAGGTGCATGCTGGGGCAGAGACGCAGACTGTGATACATCTCATTATAATCTGTGATACTTTATCTTGCCATGAAGTCAATGCATTTGAACCCAGTGATACAGTATGTTGATCCCACTGCTGTCAGTGGCACTGTCCATATGTGTACTTGTGTCACCCAATGTATGTAATACAATGTATCACAGTAGCTGTGATTTTTATGACTGCTACTCAAGTTAACCACTTCTCAACCACTTGAAATTAAATGTCAACAGTAGCTGATTTCTCTATTATGACATCACGAGACAGTATCATTGAGCCTCCTAGGAGATGCCAGCAGCAGTGTTCTGTAATGACATCATGGAATCGCCTTAGAGACTGAGATAAATACACAAATGTAAACTTGTTTGTGCGTGACTTGAATTAGTTCCCCAAGGAAACCGTTAGTTTTGTGGACATCTCAGAGATAGGAAAAGAGTGGCGCTGTACAGAGAGACTAATTATCTCCACCTTAACTCTGTATCATGGCAGGTAGGAAGCAACGTGACCTTTACATACCCAAAAAGAAATGGATAATATCTATATTTCTGAACTGTTTACTTTCACAATGTTTTATGGGGTACAGACCAGATAACATGACTCCTATCAATGGATGGGAGAAAGAAGACGGATGGGGTGGGGGGCGGGGGGGGGGGAGGGACGGAGGTAGACAACACCCAGGGGGGTTAGGTACCTGGCCTTAATTGGATAATATTTTTTTTTATAAATGTCAAAACTGATTTATTATAGATACATACACACATATTTGTTTTATTGTATTTACTTTTATATCTGGCTTGTAATTCAAAATCTTAAATGATTTGAACAGTAATGTATAGAAAAGAACACATGTACTGTATACATAAATGTCAAAGCGGCAAACGTCTATGGGATCTATGGGATAGTAAAAAAAGACACAGGAACCTTAGTGTATACAGTAGGATTAGTTATGTATAAGGCATGCTTTTTCTGCCCTAAGTTTAGGTCAATAACTATTGGACCAATTCTACACCGTGGGGTGTAATGTTCGACTACTTTCAGCCATATCCTTAAATTATTGTCTACAGCAGTGTTTTTCAACCACGGATCCTAGGAACCCTAGGATTCCCCGGGCATCCCTAAAGGGTTCGCTGTAATTTTTAGGTCATTTTAAAATTGTACTTAATACAGAAGAATTTACAGTACAATGCATCTTATCTCAAACGCGCTATTGGAGAGGGTTGGGGTTCCTTACAATGCATCTGATCTCAGACGCGCTATTAGAGAGGGTTGGGGCTCCTTACAATGCATCTGATCTCAGAAGCGCTATTAGAGAGGATTGGGGTTCCTCACACTTCATCTGATCTCAGACGCACTATTAGATAGGGTTGGGGTATATTACAATGCATCTCATCTTAGACTCGTTGTTAGAGAGGGTTGGGGTCCCTCAGAATTTCACATATGGTTCCTTAACCAAAAAAAGGTTGGGAACCACTACTCTACAGTAATACAAAGGCCCCAAAAAAGACAAAGCCACAAAACGAGGGCAGAATCTGCCACTTGATTTACAGATATAGCTGACCTGAGTGCTCCTCCAGATACCTCAATATACCAGACGTCTCAGAATACCACACCATAATATTACCACAAAATACTACAGTAGGAACAGGCAATTTTTATGTTTTTATTTTTATTTTTAAAGATCCAGTTCCGAAAGCTATGGTACATCTATATTTGTCATTGTGTTCATAGGTGGACATGAAAGCAGGTGATGGACTGCACAAGTTTTATATGCCAGTTGCCACTTTGTGTTGAAAACTACCTAGAAATAGTTTTCTGTCTGTGTTACATCCCAACACATCATATATGTATATGTATATGTATAAATATATATCTATATATATATTTATAGATTAAACCCCATATATTGAGCTAAAATGTACGGGTGCTCTGGTGTTTCAATACATAGCAATGCTATAGAAGGCAATCATGGAGCTTGCTTAAAAATGTATTTAAATATTGAAACTTCTGACCACTATTGATCAGAGTAGTGGTATGTAACATTGATAATCAAATAAATGTGTTTTCCCAGCAAGCCATTATCCCTGTTAGTGCTTGCTATTCATAACAAAACAAAGACCACCAAAAACTTTATTCAAAACCAGAACCAAAACCCCAAATATTTTAAAGGCAAAATAAAAATACCAAGCCAAGTGAGCATCTCTATGTATTTCATATGTATTTGATATCAAGAATATCTTTTAGCAGGTCTGTTAAAGCAGTCCTAACCCCCCAAAGTCAGGCTTTCAGGATATCCCAGCTTCAGCGGAGGTGGCTCAATCCGTCCCTGCTTCAGCACAGCTCGCTCAATCAGTCCCTGCTTCAGCACAGGTGACTCAATCAGAGGCTGATTGAGTGATTGGGCCACCTGTGCTAAAGCTGGAATATCCTGAAAAGTTGACCTATTGTGGGGGGTTTGATGACTGGAGTTGAGTCCCCGTGTGTTAAAGAAATGTGCCTTGATTGTGCTTTTCTGGCCCTTCACTTTTACCTTTCTTCCTTACAGATCAGTTTTTAAATTCCTCTGCTGTGAACCCTCCACCGACCTGCAGTGCTCCTGCAGTCACCACTGCTTACCCTTCATGGAGCAACAGCTTCCACCCAGTAGGGAGGAATACAGAAGTCTACAGACATGGGGCCCAAGGCATGATTTTGCAACAAGGGTCTGCAGGAACACCAATGTATCTACAGCAGATCCCACAGGCAACACGCGCTTACCCTCGTGTATCGGACATGAACGGAGGATTCTACCACACTGCTACAGGAGGATACACAGGATTTGCAGGACAGGTTAGGGGAGAAGCCACAACGCAGCCTGTTACTTTCCGTCCCAACACACATTTGGAAAGACGTGCTACAATAGGGCCTTGTATAATGGCCACCCAGTATGCACAACTTCAGCAGCCACCATTCATACCCCTTAGAGGAATGCAGACCTTACAAGGTGAGATATGGAGAATCTTTACTAATCATTGTTCAAAATCTTCTCCTTGACCGATACCATTACCTGTTATAAAGATCTTTAATTACGGTCATTCGCCACTGTAGTGTTACAAATATATAGAACTCTACAGTATGTAGTCCTCGCCAATACTGAAGGGATTAAGCATGTGTTTGCTTTTCTTCCTTTGTGTTATTATGTACAATGTGTTGGTATTTATGATAATTGATTATTTCTCCTTTTTGATTTTGTTACAGTGTGTCAGACCTCGCTTGGAGCCCAACATATTTCCCAGGCCAGTTTAATTACACAAGGAGCAGTTCAGCTTGCTGCTAATGAAAAAAGTGAACCACCTCTAATGTACCCAACTCAACCAGCTCGGAAGCTGAGCCACCTCTCAAAGTTACATATTGATGTGCAAAGCAACAAAGAGTTATATGTGCCAGTGTGGAAAAGGGGTGGGTTAAAAGATATGGCGAAGAGATCTTCAGAGGTGAAGGCCCCCTCACATATTGCTCAGAAGGTTCGTAATAACGTGCTGAGTTCAGTGAAGACTGAGTGTCCGTCAAAGTCTGAGGGGGTACCAAAGTGCTCCAAAGTGGAAACAAAGAAGAAAAAGATCCTTTATTCAGCTGCAAAGGATCAAGTCCCTCAAACTGCACTGCAAAAGAAGGTAAAACCAATGTCAAAGCCAGTAAATCATTCTTCTGCTCCTATACCAGGGAAGTCACCCCATGGCCCACAATCTGGTGACGAGGCTGTTCTGTTAAAAAAGATGAAACGTGTTTGTCTCTCAGGTGCCCACATTTCCAATAAGGTATCTGAAAAGATGCAGCAAAGCCGTGAAGGTACAATGGATGCAAAGACACCTGCTGTTACTCATATTAATCCTAAACTGAAGAAAACTCAGGAGATAGGGATCAAACGTAAAGATGCAAAGACTCCTGCAGTTACTCATAGTCCTGAGCGGAAGACACCTCAGGAGATGGGGATCAAACGTAAATATGCAAAAACTCCTGCAGTTACTCATAGTCCTGAGCGGAAGACACCTCAGGAGATGGGGATCAAACTTAAAAATGCAAAGACTCCTGCAGTTACTCATTGTCCTGAGCGGAAGACACCTCAGGAGATCGGGATCAAACGTAAATATGCAAAAACACCTGCTGTTACTCATAGTCCTGAGCGGAAGACACCTCAGGAGATGGGGATCAAATGTAAAGATGCAAAGTCTCCTGCAGTTACTCATAGTTCTGAGCGGAAGACACCTCAAGAGATGGGGATCAAACGTAAACAGAACAGCAATATTAAGCAGCTAGTGAAGAAAACAAAGAACCAGACCAGCGTTTTCAGTTTTGAGCAAGCGCTGGCTTGTGGTACTGATAATAACCCCAAAGCTCTCAAAAGAAAAAGTGCTAATCAGCCTGGAGTGAATTCAGAAGTTCTTGGGAAGGGCAAGAAGTCATTGGAACCTTCTGAACAAGGAAAGGTGAAAGCCCATCACAGCAACCTCAGCCTCCAAATGATTAACTCTGTTCAAGTATTTCACCCATTGGGTAAAAAAGCAGGTCCCACAGGTCCAGGGGCACCCGCAGAATCCATTACACTTGGAAATAAGCTTGGACCAATGCAAGGACGCCAAAGCCAGACTTCTGCTTCTCATGTTCAGTGGTCTCTTACTGATGCGATTAAAAGGTTCATGGCCAAAAAACAGGACAGTATTTCTGGAATTAAAGGTGTCGGTATTAATGCCAGGCCTAGGCTATTTAAAATACATGAGTACACAAGACCTGACATTAAAACCAGTGAAATCAAACAACATGGGGAAAACAAAGCTTCAGTAATAGAGAATCCCAAACACTTCCCAGTGATATCCATAGAACAGGAAGCTGCAGTAAGATGCATTGAAAAGGTGAGCCAAACCACTATCCCCATTCCAGCTCCTGGCATTAAAACCAGTGAAATCAAACAACGTGGGGAAAACAAAGCTTCAGTTATAGAGAATCCCAAACACTTCCCAGTGATATCCATAGAACGGAAAGCTGCAGTGACATGCATTAAAAAGGTCAGCCAAACCACTATCCCCATTCAAGCTCCTTTCAACCAGAAGCACCAGCTTTCTAACCTGCAGCTTCCTATCAATGTACCCAGCAGAGTGGACAACTTCACTCCATCCTTCTGTCAACAGCCTCTCCAAGAGCTTGAGGTTTCCATACCTATTCCACCAGAACAGAGAGAGGAGAGAGAGGCTATGAAAAGGAAATCACAACTGGAGAGGGAGTAAGCCTGTCAACATACCTCCAAGGGGAGGCTACAGTGCTTTGTTCAGAGGCAGAAGGATCATAACATCTCTAAACGTTACGGATACCCACCATCCAGACTTATTTCCCCCATGAGATACTTAAGCCCTAAAAAAACAAAAAAAAACCCTGACTAATCTGTAACTGATGCCAAGCTCTGTGACTATCTGTAAATAAGATTTATATTTATAAGTCAGTTTGTAACATATTTTACTAAGAATATATTTAAAACTCTTCAATAAAATGTATCTATTTTCAATTGAACTCTTTATTTACTAAAGAAACTATTTACAAATGCCAAGGGTTATTGAAATTCTGCAAATTAACTTTAGATTACCCTCTTGATGATACGAGAGAGAGAGAGAGAGAGAGAGAGAGAGAGAGAGAGAGAGAGAGAGAGAGAGAGAGAGAGAGAGAGAGAGAGAGAGAGAGAGAGAGAGATAAGTAAGTCGGACCCCACTTATGAGAGAGAAACAGATAAATATTTAACTATATGCTTTGTCATGTTGTATGTTGTATGTATGTATGTACTGTATGTCTTTATTTATATAGCGCCATTTATGTAGAAAGCGCTTCACCGCAGTAATACACGTGACAATCATATAAATAATACAAATAACAGATCATGGGAATAAGTGCTTCAGACATAAAAGTAACATTTAGGAAAAGGAGTCCCTGCTCTGAAGAGCTTACAATCTAATTGGTAGGTAGAACATACTTTAGACAGTAGGACGGCGTTCTGGTAAGTGCGTCTGCAATGGGCCAAGCTTTTTGTATGCGGTCTATAGTATCAGCCTCGGAGCTACTCACATGCTTCTTTAAGCAGATGTGTTAGAATGTGGGTCTTAAAGGTGGATAGAGAAGGTGCTAGTCGGGTATTGATGGGAAGGGCACTCCAGAGGTGAGGGCAGTCAGTGAGAAAGGTTTAAGGCGAGAGAGGGCTTTAGATACAAAAGGGGTAGATAGAAGACATCATTGGGCGGATCGCAAGAGTCGGGATGGTGCATAGCGAGAAATTAGAGCTGAGCTGTAAGGAGGGGCAGAAGAGTGTAAAGCTTTAAAAGTGAGGAGGAGAATTGAGTGTGAGATACGGGATTTGATAGGAAGCCAGGAGAGGGATTTCAGCAGGGGAGACGCTGAGACAGATTTAGGAAAGAGTAGAGTGATTCTGGCAGCAGCGTTTAGGATAGATTGTAGGGGAGACAGGTGAGAGGCAGTAAGACCGGACAGCAGAAGGTTCCAGTATTTGAGATGGTAGAGAATGAGGGTCTGTGTCAGAGTTTTAGCTGTCGAGCAACAGTGGAAGGGCGTATCTTGCGGAAGAAAAAACGACAGGTTTAGCTACCTTTTGAATGTGAGAGAGGAGTCTGTGACCCCCAGGGCAGCGTGCTTGGGCTACTGCATGTATAGTAGTTCTTCCAACAGTAATGTGGAAGGTGGTAGTAGGGCCAGGTTTGGCATGAAATATAAGGAGTTCTGTTTTTGACATGTTAAATTTAAGTCGGCGGAGGATCATGTTGCATTGGGCTTCTCTTCCTTGTGTTTATACTGTACAATGTCACATACCCAGTAGCACTCCTTAAGACAAATATATATGGTGAGGTGGGTCTGGGGTTGAGTTTACATGGGTTTGTGTGCGCAGATTTAAATTGTTTGGAGGTCTGTGACTCCTCCCCGTTTCCAAACTTACTCTGCCCACCTTTAAAGCAGCAGTCCAAGCTGTCGTTTAAAAAAAAAAAATCCCTTTGATATGTGCATCAATACAATCCACACATTGATAAGTAATTAGCTAAGTTGCGATTGATCGGTGAAGATTCGGCTCGGGGGTTGACTAAATGGTTGCCAGTGCAGCAGAAGAGGACCAAAAATGCAAAGTTCTCTGGGGTGATCATGTGACCAGGCAGTCACTGGATACAATTGAGTTTTGCACAGCTAGGGAGAGGGCAGTGTTCAAAAAAAGGGGGGGGGGGGTTGCCAGAGCCTGTTTCAAAATAGGAAGGGGATGTGACTTTGTAAATGGTTGCTATAGAAACAAAAAATGATTGTTACATTATGATACATTAAAATTTTAATTCAGAGTTGTTTAAAAAAAAGTACTACTACTAGTAGCATTATACTAAAAAATAATACAGATGCACAGTAATACCCTCTATAGATATACCAAGAATTGTTAAGTGTGAGTGTGTGTGTGAGTTTATGACATGTGGAAGGAAGGTGGAGGGGTGAGAGTCATGGCGAGGGGAGGGGGGTGAAGGAGAGACATGGTGAGGGGAGGGGGGTGAAAGAGACATGGCGAGGGGAGGAGGGTGAAAGAGAGACATAGGTAGGGGGTGATATAGAGACATGGGAATGGGTTTAAAAGAGAGACATGGGGAGGGGTGAAAGAGACATGGGGAGTGGGTGAAAGAGACATGGGGAGTGGGTGAAAGAGTCATGGGGAGCGGCGGTGAAGAGACATGGGAACAGGGGTAAAGAGACATGGGGAGCAGGGGTGAAGAGACACGGGAGCAGGGGTGAAGAGACATTGGGAGGGGAGGGTGAAAGAGACATGGGGAGGTGATCGAGAGACATTTAGAGGGGGGGTGATAGAGAGACATTTGGAGGGGGGGATGATAGAGAAACACGGGGAGGGGGTGCAAGAGACATAGAGAGGGGGGTGAAAGAGAGCCATGGGGTGGGGCGTGAAAAAGAGACATGGGGAGAGGGGTGAAAGAGACATGGGGAGGGAGGCGATAGAGAGACATGGGGGGATGAAAGAGACATGGGGAGGGGGGGTGAAAGAAAGCCATGGGGAGGGTGGGTCCATGATCCTCAGTTGCTGGAAGAGTGGGCCCGGGTGAGTAGTTTTTTCTTCTTCACAGGTCCGGGAGATGTTGATCAGACGGCTTCTTAGGGTCAAATAAGACATGACAGACCTTATATAAGGCCTGTGACATCACATTTGACTGACAAATGATATATCCACCAATCTAATTGGTGGATGTACCATGTGATGGCTTCCATTTTATTTTTTGGCAGAAATGACATCATCTTAAGTGATTGGATAATAAAGGAACTATTGGATCTCAATATAAATGTAGAAAATATGCAGGGCCAAAGCTATGACAATGCTGCAAATATGCGGGGAAAGCATAATGGAGTTCAAAGACATGTTGAACATGAACCCACGTGCGTTTTATGTACCATGTAGTTCTCATTATTTGAACCTAGTGGTTAACAACACTGCCAAACCCAATATAGGTGCCATTTAATTTTTGGGCTTAATTCAACCGTTGTATAATTTCTTCCCCAGGTCCACCAACAGATAAATCATTCTTTTAAAATCCTTACCCAATTTAACACTAAAGAGAGTCTGTGAAACATGTTGGAAGCCTCGTATTGATGCAGTTAGACCAATTCGATACCACCTGGGAGCGCTCTATGTTGCATTAGTGTATATTAAAGAAGATGTGACATTTAAAAGTGAACATCATGGCCCCCAGAGTAGAGCTGTTGCGTACACTCTCGCAAAATGTATTTGTGACTATAAATTCATATGTTGTGTAATATTTTGGTATGACATATTAAGTACAATCAATCCAGTGAACAAGCAGTCTATAAACTATGACAAAAACAAGTCCAAAGACCAAATCTGGGGCTCCAAAAAACAATCCCAACAGTAGATTTTGGGCCCTGTTTGTTTAAATCAAAAACACTACAGTAATGTCCAAGCCTTTGTCTCATAAATAGAGAGGTATCCTTACCAACTCCACTTATAAATGGTGTAAATGATCAGTCTAGGGGTTTACAGTATATACATGTAGAAAAGATGGCGCCTAGCTGGTTCTGCTCTGTTATTGAGCTATCACAAATCAGCTGTAAATGTTCACATGGAATGGCACCTAGTTAACTTTTTAAATCAATAACTGTAGACTTGCTAGTCGGCCAATATCATAGACTCTATCCTCAATAATAACAAAGTTCATTACAAGCGACTCTACGGAAAAACTCTTCGCCAGGCCATTTTGGATGACACCAAAGGAGATTATGAAACCAAAGGGTGCATCAGTTCAATCCTGCTCCTGTGGGTTGCTGCAGGGCACCTTTTGGTGTGTTGTTCGCTAGGGAGATAGTACAAAGTGAAAAATGTGTGATGCACAACCGGAACGAAAAAATAAATGAACTGGAGAGAGTGTACAGTAACTACACAATTTGCTTTTAATAACTCATCTAATCAAATGACCGGCAACAAAAGCGCGCGCACACAGAGGTTTTCAAACATCTCTATGGAGCTTGGTCCCACCCCCCGTTCGTGTCACGTGTCACTCACGCGCGGCGCGCTCACGGGACGATCGTGCACCACTCCCCAGCTGCGACACAACACCCGTAACAATGCCCACCTGTCTCCTGCGCTCTGCGTCCAATCACAGCTCCCGCGGGGCCACACCTCCGTTCCGCCTCTCACTTTCATTGTTCCAGTCCTCCTATTTAATCTCTGCTTGCTCAGTTACACATTGCTGAGCATAGACCATAGTAGCCTTGTGTTCCTACATTCCTGCTTTGCCTTGCGCCTTGCCTCTCTTGCTTTCAGTTTGACCTCATGTGTACCGACACGGCTAGACTCTTGGACGCTCTCTGTATAACGACCCCAGCTTGCCCTCGACTACCTGCATCTCTCCATCCCTGACCACGGATATAGGACATTCTTTTAACCCACCAGCTCCAACCCTCGACCTCGGCACAACGGACATCTACCGTTACTGGCTCCTCCCCATGACCGCGGCAAGTATCTGGACTACCCTCTCTCTCCAACCCCGACCCGGCTACGCTGACAATCCAGGCGTGCCTCCACTGCTGTGGGTGCGCAGTTTCTACTTTCCCACCTCAGTACCGGGGGTCCGCCTTGTTCGTGGTGAGTGCAAGGGTCACAATTAGAGAGGGTTGGGGTTCCTTACAATGCATCTGATCTCAGACGCGCTATTAGAGAGGGTTGGGGCTCCTTTGAATGCATCTGATCTCAGACGCGCTATTAGAGAAAGTTGGGATTCCTTACAATGCAGATTTCAGACGCGCTGTTAGAGAGGGTTGGGGCTCCTTACAATGTATTTGATCAATGCATTGTAAGGAACCCCAACCCTCTCTAGTGTGTATTTGTGAACTGTAAGGTGCTTGACTAATACACTGGAAGAATATCATTGTTTTCGATTAAAAATATCAAAGAATGTGTTACTTTAACGAGCGCTTTCTCTTTTTTTGAATCTCCAATATACTATTTGCCAAGTGGGACTAATGAAATCACCAAAAACTACTGTAGCAGATCCCCTTTGGTTGTCAATACGTTACTTTGAAGTGGAAGGGAGAGACCTACTGAGGCCAATATACTAAGCATCGCAAACTGAGCGGGGGGAGGGGTGGAGGGTTTCGGCGCATGTCAAACTTCAATTGCACTCGTGTACTAAGTTCAAATTTCTCCATCTGCGCCCAGCCCCAAAATACTGTTTAGCGCACAGAAATGGATTGCACTTGGTGTATAAAAGTCAATGGTACATACTAATATCTATATAAATATATACAGTGTTCGACAAATCACCCAAAAATCTACTCGCCCAACCAAAAAATCTACTCGCCACCTAGTCCCGCCCCCAACCCCGCCCCTAGTCCCGCCCCCAACCCCGCCCCCAACCCCGCTTTAAAATAAAACATATGAATAAAATCCATTTAAATGACAAATATATTTATTGTATTACATTATACTACAATTAGCCCTTGTTACGTGTGTGTGTGTGTGTCTGTGTAAATGTCGATCTAGAAATAAAAGCCAGGTGTGAATGACTAGTTTCCTGCACCCCTTAATCAGTGTCTGGATGCCCCCGCTTCACAATATCTAAAGCAGAACCCCCATTCACCTGCGCTCCGGCGTCATGACGTCACGTTGCCCTAGTAACGTGACGTCACATGACCTCACAGCGTCATTTTGATGCCGCGTTGCCATGGCGACGCAGGAAGGAAGCCGCCGGAGCCTAGGTAAGTGAAGGTTTACAGAGGCCCTGCAGCTCCCCCGGCACTTAATTTAAGTGCCTTCGGGAAGCGCGCGGGGCCTCTGTAAACCCCACGCCCCCCAGACGGCAGTCTTGCGCCCCGCGTGGGGGTCGCGCCCCCCAGTTTGCGCACCGCTGTTCTAGAAATCCAATCGGATAAGGCTCTTTCTGCACGCTTTTGCACAACTCCCAGCTACTAGAATATCCCCCTGTGTCTATCCAAGAGGAGGTTTTAGTGTACTGACAAAAAACATCCCAAAATAAATTGTAATTAAGGCTGCGAGGTGTCACTGTATATAGAACATAGATCCAGTAGCACTCTCATTGTAAAAGACTCATCTCTATCCCCCCACAAATAAGCAGGGGGACCCATTCAAAGCCCATAATGTGTATGTCTGAAGCATTAAAGCAAAGTGCAGTGCTGTACCAAAGTAGTACAGTAGTTTAGTTTAGACTGCCCTTGAATGGAGTTGAACACTTCCCCAGTGCTGGAATTAGACATAAAAGGTCTATGCAGCAACATAGAGTAGTTGTGTTTAGACGCATGGCTCTATTTTTTGGAGCAGAGCCGCAGCATATATACTGTAAGAACAGTTTCTTACTTCTGACGCGGTATGTTAGACTTATGGCACTTCAGATATGGAGGATTGTTTTGGGCAAATAAAAGGTTAAAAAAAAGTATCAGAGAAATGCAACTTGTGACGCATCTCATTTTAATCTGTGCACCATGTAACTGCCCCCAACTCATCCTACTCACTCTCCCCAAGGTGCAAATTGGGGCAGAGACGCAGAATGTGATACATCTGATTATAATCTGTGCACCATGTAACTCCCCCCAACTCCTTCTACTGACTCTCCCCAAGGTGCAAGCTGGGGCAGAGACGCAGACTGTGATACATCTCATTATAATCTGTGTGCCATGTAACTCCTCCCCAACTCCTCCTACTGACTCTCCCCAAGGTGCATGCTGGGGCAGAGACGCAGACTGTGATACATCTCATTATAATCTGTGATACTTTATCTTGCCATGAAGTCAATGCATTTGAACCCAGTGATACAGTATGTTGATCCCACTGCTGTCAGTGGCACTGTCCATATGTGTACTTGTGTCACCCAATGTATGTAATACAATGTATCACAGTAGCTGTGATTTTTATGACTGCTACTCAAGTTAACCACTTCTCAACCACTTGAAATTAAATGTCAACAGTAGCTGATTTCTCTATTATGACATCACGAGACAGTATCATTGAGCCTCCTAGGAGATGCCAGCAGCAGTGTTCTGTAATGACATCATGGAATGGCCTTAGAGACTGAGATAAATACACAAATGTAAACTTGTTTGTGCGTGACTTGAATTAGTTCCCGAAGGAAACCGTTAGTTTTGTGGACATCTCAGAGATAGGAAAAGAGTGGCGCTGTACGGAGAGACTAATTATCTCCACCTTAACTCTGTATCATGGCAGGTAGGAAGCAACGTGACCTTTACATACCCAAAAAGAAATGGATAATATCTATATTTCTGAACTGTTTACTTTCACAATGTTTTATGGGGTACAGAACAGATAACATGACTCCTATCAATGGATGGGAGAAAGAAGACGGATGGGGTGGGGGGCGGGGGGGAGGGACGGAGGTAGACAACACCCAGGGGGGTTAGGTACCTGGCCTTAATTGGATAATATTTTTTTTTATAAATGTCAAAACTGATTTATTATAGATACATACACACATATTTGTTTTATTGTATTTACTTTTATATCTGGCTTGTAATTCAAAATCTTAAATGATTTGAACAGTAATGTATAGAAAAGAACACATGTACTGTATACATAAATGTCAAAGCGGCAAACGTCTATGGGATCTATGGGATAGTAAAAAAAAGACACAGGAACCTTAGTGTATACAGTAGGATTAGTTATGTATAAGGCATGCTTTTTCCTTGCCCTAAGTTTAGGTCAATAACTATTGGACCAATTCTACACCGTGGGGTGTAATGTTCGACTACTTTCAGCCATATCCTTAAATTATTGTCTACAGCAGTGTTTTTCAACCACGGATCCTAGGAACCCTAGGATTCCCCGGGCATCCCTAAAGGGTTCGCTGTAATTTTTAGGTCATTTTAAAATTGTACTTAATACAGAAGAATTTACAGTACAATGCATCTTATCTCAAACGCGCTATTGGAGAGGGTTGGGGTTCCTTACAATGCATCTGATCTCAGACGCGCTATTAGAGAGGGTTGGGGCTCCTTACAATGCATCTGATCTCAGAAGCGCTATTAGAGAGGATTGGGGTTCCTCACACTTCATCTGATCTCAGACGCACTATTAGATAGGGTTGGGGTATATTACAATGCATCTCATCTTAGACTCGTTGTTAGAGAGGGTTGGGGTCCCTCAGAATTTCACATATGGTTCCTTAACCAAAAAAAGGTTGGAAACCACTACTCTACAGTAATACAAAGGCCCCAAAAAAGACAAAGCCACAAAACGAGGGCAGAATCTGCCACTTGATTTACAGATATAGCTGACCTGAGTGCTCCTCCAGATACCTCAATATACCAGACGTCTCAGAATACCACACCATAATATTACCACAAAATACTACAGTAGGAACAGGCAATTTTTATGTTTTTATTTTTATTTTTAAAGATCCAGTTCCGAAAGCTATGGTACATCTATATTTGTCATTGTGTTCATAGGTGGACATGAAAGCAGGTGATGGACTGCACAAGTTTTATATGCCAGTTGCCACTTTGTGTTGAAAACTACCTAGAAATAGTTTTCTGTCTGTGTTACATCCCAACACATCATATATGTATATGTATATGTATAAATATATATCTATATATATATTTATAGATTAAACCCCATATATTGAGCTAAAATGTACGGGTGCTCTGGTGTTTCAATACATAGCAATGCTATAGAAGGCAATCATGGAGCTTGCTTAAAAATGTATTTAAATATTGAAACTTCTGACCACTATTGATCAGAGTAGTGGTATGTAACATTGATAATCAAATAAATGTGTTTTCCCAGCAAGCCATTATCCCTGTTAGTGCTTGCTATTCATAACAAAACAAAGACCACCAAAAACTTTATTCAAAACCAGAACCAAAACCCCAAATATTTTAAAGGCAAAATAAAAATACCAAGCCAAGTGAGCATCTCTATGTATTTCATATGTATTTGATATCAAGAATATCTTTTAGCAGGTCTGTTAAAGCAGTCCTAACCCCCCAAAGTCAGGCTTTCAGGATATCCCAGCTTCAGCGGAGGTGGCTCAATCCGTCCCTGCTTCAGCACAGCTCGCTCAATCAGTCCCTGCTTCAGCACAGGTGACTCAATCAGAGGCTGATTGAGTGATTGGGCCACCTGTGCTAAAGCTGGAATATCCTGAAAAGTTGACCTATTGTGGGGGGTTTGATGACTGGAGTTGAGTCCCCGTGTGTTAAAGAAATGTGCCTTGATTGTGCTTTTCTGGCCCTTCACTTTTACCTTTCTTCCTTACAGATCAGTTTTTAAATTCCTCTGCTGTGAACCCTCCACCGACCTGCAGTGCTCCTGCAGTCACCACTGCTTACCCTTCATGGAGCAACAGCTTCCACCCAGTAGGGAGGAATACAGAAGTCTACAGACATGGGGCCCAAGGCATGATTTTGCAACAAGGGTCTGCAGGAACACCAATGTATCTACAGAAGATCCCACAGGCAACACGCGCTTACCCTCGTGTATCGGACATGAACGGAGGATTCTACCACACTGCTACAGGAGGATACACAGGATTTGCAGGACAGGTTAGGGGAGAAGCCACAACGCAGCCTGTTACTTTCCGTCCCAACACACATTTGGAAAGACGTGCTACAATAGGGCCTTGTATAATGGCCACCCAGTATGCACAACTTCAGCAGCCACCATTCATACCCCTTAGAGGAATGCAGACCTTACAAGGTGAGATATGGAGAATCTTTACTAATCATTGTTCAAAATCTTCTCCTTGACCGATACCATTACCTGTTATAAAGATCTTTAATTACGGTCATTCGCCACTGTAGTGTTACAAATATATAGAACTCTACAGTATGTAGTCCTCGCCAATACTGAAGGGATTAAGCATGTGTTTGCTTTTCTTCCTTTGTGTTATTATGTACAATGTGTTGGTATTTATGATAATTGATTATTTCTCCTTTTTGATTTTGTTACAGTGTGTCAGACCTCGCTTGGAGCCCAACATATTTCCCAGGCCAGTTTAATTACACAAGGAGCAGTTCAGCTTGCTGCTAATGAAAAAAGTGAACCAACTCTAATGTACCCAACTCAACCAGCTCGGAAGCTGAGCCACCTCTCAAAGTTACATATTGATGTGCAAAGCAACAAAGAGTTATATGTGCCAGTGTGGAAAAGGGGTGGGTTAAAAGATATGGCGAAGAGATCTTCAGAGGTGAAGGCCCGCTCACATATTGCTCAGAAGGTTCGTAATAACGTGCTGAGTTCAGTGAAGACTGAGTGTCCGTCAAAGTCTGAGGGGGTACCAAAGTGCTCCAAAGTGGAAACAAAGAAGAAAAAGATCCTTTATTCAGCTGCAAAGGATCAAGTCCCTCAAACTGCACTGCAAAAGAAGGTAAAACCAATGTCAAAGCCAGTAAATCATTCTTCTGCTCCTATACCAGGGAAGTCACCCCATGGCCCACAATCTGGTGACGAGGCTGTTCTGTTAAAAAAGATGAAACGTGTTTGTCTCTCAGGTGCCCACATTTCCAATAAGGTATCTGAAAAGATGCAGCAAAGCCGTGAAGGTACAATGGATGCAAAGACACCTGCTGTTACTCATATTAATCCTAAACTGAAGAAAACTCAGGAGATAGGGATCAAACGTAAAGATGCAAAGACTCCTGCAGTTACTCATAGTCCTGAGCGGAAGACACCTCAGGAGATGGGGATCAAACGTAAATATGCAAAAACTCCTGCAGTTACTCATAGTCCTGAGCGGAAGACACCTCAGGAGATGGGGATCAAACTTAAAAATGCAAAGACTCCTGCAGTTACTCATTGTCCTGAGCGGAAGACACCTCAGGAGATCGGGATCAAACGTAAATATGCAAAAACACCTGCTGTTACTCATAGTCCTGAGCGGAAGACACCTCAGGAGATGGGGATCAAATGTAAAGATGCAAAGTCTCCTGCAGTTACTCATAGTTCTGAGCAGAAGACACCTCAAGAGATGGGGATCAAACGTAAACAGAACAGCAATATTAAGCAGCTAGTGAAGAAAACAAAGAACCAGACCAGCGTTTTCAGTTTTGAGCAAGCGCTGGCTTGTGGTACTGATAATAACCCCAAAGCTCTCAAAAGAAAAAGTGCTAATCAGCCTGGAGTGAATTCAGAAGTTCTTGGGAAGGGCAAGAAGTCATTGGAACCTTCTGAACAAGGAAAGGTGAAAGCCCATCACAGCAACCTCAGCCTCCAAATGATTAACTCTGTTCAAGTATTTCACCCATTGGGTAAAAAAGCAGGTCCCACAGGTCCAGGGGCACCCGCAGAATCCATTACACTTGGAAATAAGCTTGGACCAATGCAAGGACGCCAAAGCCAGACTTCTGCTTCTCATGTTCAGTGGTCTCTTACTGATGCGATTAAAAGGTTCATGGCCAAAAAACAGGACAGTATTTCTGGAATTAAAGGTGTCGGTATTAATGCCAGGCCTAGGCTATTTAAAATACATGAGTACACAAGACCTGACATTAAAACCAGTGAAATCAAACAACGTGGGGAAAACAAAGCTTCAGTTATAGAGAATCCCAAACACTTCCCAGTGATATCCATAGAACGGAAAGCTGCAGTGACATGCATTAAAAAGGTCAGCCAAACCACTATCCCCATTCAAGCTCCTTTCAACCAGAAGCACCAGCTTTCTAACCTGCAGCTTCCTATCAATGTACCCAGCAGAGTGGACAACTTCACTCCATCCTTCTGTCAACAGCCTCTCCAAGAGCTTGAGGTTTCCATACCTATTCCACCAGAACAGAGAGAGGAGAGAGAGGCTATGAAAAGGAAATCACAACTGGAGAGGGAGTAAGCCTGTCAACATACCTCCAAGGGGAGGCTACAGTGCTTTGTTCAGAGGCAGAAGGATCATAACATCTCTAAACGTTACGGATACCCACCATCCAGACTTATTTCCCCCATGAGATACTTAAGCCCTAAAAAAACAAAAAAAAACCCTGACTAATCTGTAACTGATGCCAAGCTCTGTGACTATCTGTAAATAAGATTTATATTTATAAGTCAGTTTGTAACATATTTTACTAAGAATATATTTAAAACTCTTCAATAAAATGTATCTATTTTCAATTGAACTCTTTATTTACTAAAGAAACTATTTACAAATGCCAAGGGTTATTGAAATTCTGCAAATTAACTTTAGATTACCCTCTTGATGATGAGAGAGAGAGAGAGAGAGAGAGAGAGAGAGAGAGAGAGAGAGAGAGAGAGAGAGAGATAAGTAAGTCGGACCCCACTTATGAGAGAGAAACAGATAAATATTTAACTATATGCTTTGTCATGTTGTATGTTGTATGTATGTATGTACTGTATGTCTTTATTTATATAGCGCCATTTATGTAGAAAGCGCTTCACCGCAGTAATACACGTGACAATCATATAAATAATACAAATAACAGATCATGGGAATAAGTGCTTCAGACATAAAAGTAACATTTAGGAAAAGGAGTCCCTGCTCTGAAGAGCTTACAATCTAATTGGTAGGTAGAACATACAGAGACAGTAGGACGGCGTTCTGGTAAGTGCGTCTGCAATGGGCCAAGCTTTTTGTATGCGGTCTATAGTATCAGCCTCGGAGCTACTCACATGCTTCTTTAAGCAGATGTGTTAGAATGTGGGTCTTAAAGGTGGATAGAGAAGGTGCTAGTCGGGTATTGATGGGAAGGGCACTCCAGAGGTGAGGGCAGTCAGTGAGAAAGGTTTAAGGCGAGAGAGGGCTTTAGATACAAAAGGGGTAGATAGAAGACATCATTGGGCGGATCGCAAGAGTCGGGATGGTGCATAGCGAGAAATTAGAGCTGAGCTGTAAGGAGGGGCAGAAGAGTGTAAAGCTTTAAAAGTGAGGAGGAGAATGGAGTGTGAGATACGGGATTTGATAGGAAGCCAGGAGAGGGATTTCAGCAGGGGAGACGCTGAGACAGATTTAGGAAAGAGTAGAGTGATTCTGGCAGCAGCGTTTAGGATAGATTGTAGGGGAGACAGGTGAGAGGCAGTAAGACCGGACAGCAGAAGGTTCCAGTATTTGAGATGGTAGAGAATGAGGGTCTGTGTCAGAGTTTTAGCTGTCGAGCAACAGTGGAAGGGCGTATCTTGCGGAAGAAAAAACGACAGGTTTAGCTACCTTTTGAATGTGAGAGAGGAGTCTGTGACCCCCAGGGCAGCGTGCTTGGGCTACTGCATGTATAGTAGTTCTTCCAACAGTAATGTGGAAGGTGGTAGTAGGGCCAGGTTTGGCATGAAATATAAGGAGTTCTGTTTTTGACATGTTAAATTTAAGTCGGCGGAGGATCATGTTGCATTGGGCTTCTCTTCCTTGTGTTTATACTGTACAATGTCACATACCCAGTAGCACTCCTTAAGACAAATATATATGGTGAGGTGGGTCTGGGGTTGAGTTTACATGGGTTTGTGTGCGCAGATTTAAATTGTTTGGAGGTCTGTGACTCCTCCCCGTTTCCAAACTTACTCTGCCCACCTTTAAAGCAGCAGTCCAAGCTGTCGTTTAAAAAAAAAAAATCCCTTTGATATGTGCATCAATACAATCCACACATTGATAAGTAATTAGCTAAGTTGCGATTGATCGGTGAAGATTCGGCTCGGGGGTTGACTAAATGGTTGCCAGTGCAGCAGAAGAGGACCAAAAATGCAAAGTTCTCTGGGGTGATCATGTGACCAGGCAGTCACTGGATACAATTGAGTTTTGCACAGCTAGGGAGAGGGCAGTGTTCAAAAAAAGGGGGGGGGGGTTGCCAGAGCCTGTTTCAAAATAGGAAGGGGATGTGACTTTGTAAATGGTTGCTATAGAAACAAAAAATGATTGTTACATTATGATACATTAAAATTTTAATTCAGAGTTGTTTAAAAAAAAGTACTACTACTAGTAGCATTATACTAAAAAATAATACAGATGCACAGTAATACCCTCTATAGATATACCAAGAATTGTTAAGTGTGAGTGTGTGTGTGAGTTTATGACATGTGGAAGGAAGGTGGAGGGGTGAGAGTCATGGCGAGGGGAGGGGGGTGAAGGAGAGACATGGTGAGGGGAGGGGGGTGAAAGAGACATGGCGAGGGGAGGAGGGTGAAAGAGAGACATAGGTAGGGGGTGATATAGAGACATGGGAATGGGTTTAAAAGAGAGACATGGGGAGGGGTGAAAGAGACATGGGGAGTGGGTGAAAGAGACATGGGGAGTGGGTGAAAGAGTCATGGGGAGCGGCGGTGAAGAGACATGGGAACAGGGGTAAAGAGACATGGGGAGCAGGGGTGAAGAGACATGGGAGCAGGGGTGAAGAGACATTGGGAGGGGAGGGTGAAAGAGACATGGGGAGGTGATCGAGAGACATTTAGAGGGGGGGTGATAGAGAGACATTTGGAGGGGGGGGATGATAGAGAAACACAGGGAGGGGGTGCAAGAGACATAGAGAGGGGGGTGAAAGAGAGCCATGGGGTGGGGCGTGAAAAAGAGACATGGGGAGAGGGGTGAAAGAGACATGGGGAGGGAGGCGATAGAGAGACATGGGGGGATGAAAGAGACATGGGGAGGGGGGGTGAAAGAAAGCCATGGGGAGGGTGGGTCCATGATCCTCAGTTGCTGGAAGAGTGGGCCCGGGTGAGTAGTTTTTTCTTCTTCACAGGTCCGGGAGATGTTGATCAGACGGCTTCTTAGGGTCAAATAAGACATGACAGACCTTATATAAGGCCTGTGACATCACATTTGACTGACAAATGATATATCCACCAATCTAATTGGTGGATGTACCATGTGATGGCTTCCATTTTATTTTTTGGCAGAAATGACATCATCTTAAGTGATTGGATAATAAAGGAACTATTGGATCTCAATATAAATGTAGAAAATATGCAGGGCCAAAGCTATGACAATGCTGCAAATATGCGGGGAAAGCATAATGGAGTTCAAAGACATGTTGAACATGAACCCACGTGCGTTTTATGTACCATGTAGTTCTCATTATTTGAACCTAGTGGTTAACAACACTGCCAAACCCAATATAGGTGCCATTTAATTTTTGGGCTTAATTCAACCGTTGTATAATTTCTTCCCCAGGTCCACCAACAGATAAATCATTCTTTTAAAATCCTTACCCAATTTAACACTAAAGAGAGTCTGTGAAACATGTTGGGAGCCTCGTATTGATGCAGTTAGACCAATTCGATACCACCTGGGAGCGCTCTATGTTGCATTAGTGTATATTAAAGAAGATGTGACATTTAAAAGTGAACATCATGGCCCCCAGAGTAGAGCTGTTGCGTACACTCTCGCAAAATGTATTTGTGACTATAAATTCATATGTTGTGTAATATTTTGGTGTGACATATTAAGTACAATCAATCCAGTGAACAAGCAGTCTATAAACTATGACAAAAACAAGTCAAAAAGACCAAATCTGGGGCTCCAAAAAACAATCCCAACAGTAGATTTTGGGCCCTGTTTGTTTAAATCAAAAACACTACAGTAATGTCCAAGCCTTTGTCTCATAAATAGAGAGGTATCCTTACCAACTCCACTTATAAATGGTGTAAATGATCAGTCTAGGGGTTTACAGTATATACATGTAGAAAAGATGGCGCCTAGCTGGTTCTGCTCTGTTATTGAGCTATCACAAATCAGCTGTAAATGTTCACATGGAATGGCACCTAGTTAACTTTTTAAATCAATAACTGTAGACTTGCTAGTCGGCCAATATCATAGACTCTATCCTCAATAATAACAAAGTTCATTACAAGCGACTCTACGGAAAAACTCTTCGCCAGGCCATTTTGGATGACACCAAAGGAGATTATGAAACCAAAGGGTGCATCAGTTCAATCCTGCTCCTGTGGGTTGCTGCAGGGCACCTTTTGGTGTGTTGTTCGCTAGGGAGATAGTACAAAGTGAAAAATGTGCGATGCACAACCGGAACGAAAAAATAAATGAACTGGAGAGAGGGTACAGTAACTACACAATTTGCTTTTAATAACTCATCTAATCAAATGACCGGCATCAAAAGCGCGCGCACACAGAGGTTTTCAAACATCTCTATGGAGCTTGGTCCCACCCCCCGTTCGTGTCACGTGTCACTCACGCGCGGCGCGCTCACGGGACGATCGTGCACCACTCCCCAGCTGCTACACAACACCCGTAACAATGCCCACCTGTCTCCTGCGCTCTGCGTCCAATCACAGCTCCCGCGGGGCCACACCTCCGTTCCGCCTCTCACTTTCATTGCTCCAGTCCTCCTATTTAATCTCTGCTTGCTCAGTTACACATTGCTGAGCATAGACCATAGTAGCCTTGTGTTCCTACATTCCTGCTTTGCCTTGCGCCTTGCCTCTCTTGCTTTCAGTTTGACCTCATGTGTTCCGACACGGCTAGACTCTTGGACGCTCTCTGTATAACGACCCCAGCTTGCCCTCGACTACCTGCATCTCTCCATCCCTGACCACGGATATAGGACATTCTTTTAACCCACCAGCTCCAACCCTCGACCTCGGCACAACGGACATCTACCGTTACTGGCTCCTCCCCATGACCGCGGCAAGTATCTGGACTACCCTCTCTCTCCAACCCCGACCCGGCTACGCTGACAATCCAGGCGTGCCTCCACTGCTGTGGGTGCGCAGTTTCTACTTTCCCACCTCAGTACCGGGGGTCCGCCTTGTTCGTGGTGAGTGCAAGGGTCACAATTAGAGAGGGTTGGGGTTCCTTACAATGCATCTGATCTCAGACGCGCTATTAGAGAGGGTTGGGGCTCCTTTGAATGCATCTGATCTCAGACGCGCTATTAGAGAAAGTTGGGATTCCTTACAATGCAGATTTCAGACGCGCTGTTAGAGAGGGTTGGGGCTCCTTACAATGTATTTGATCAATGCATTGTAAGGAACCCCAACCCTCTCTAGTGTGTATTTGTGAACTGTAAGGTGCTTGACTAATACACTGGAAGAATATCATTGTTTTCGATTAAAAATATCAAAGAATGTGTTACTTTAACGAGCGCTTTCTCTTTTTTTGAATCTCCAATATACTATTTGCCAAGTGGGACTGATGAAATCACCAAAAACTACTGTAGCAGGTCCCCTTTGGTTGTCAATACGTTACTTTGAAGTGGAAGGGAGAGACCTACTGAGGCCAATATACTAAGCATCGCAAACTGAGCGGGGGGAGGGGTGGAGGGTTTCGGCGCATGTCAAACTTCAATTGCACTCGTGTACTAAGTTCAAATTTCTCCATCTGCGCCCAGCCCCAAAATACTGTTTAGCGCACAGAAATGGATTGCACTTGGTGTATAAAAGTCAATGGTACATACCAATATCTATATAAATATATACAGTGTTCGACAAATCACCCAAAAATCTACTCGCCCAACCAAAAAATCTACTCGCCACCTAGTCCCGCCCCCAACCCCGCCCCTAGTCCCGCCCCCAACCCCGCTTTAAAATAAAACATATGAATAAAATCCATTTAAATGACAAATATATTTATTGTATTACATTATACTACAATTAGCCCTTGTTACGTGTGTGTGTGTGTGTGTGTGTCTGTGTAAATGTCGATCTAGAAATAAAAGCCAGGTGTGAATGACTAGTTTCCTGCACCCCTTAATCAGTGTCTGGATGCCCCCGCTTCACAATATCTAAAGCAGAACCCCCATTCACCTGCGCTCCGGCGTCATGACGTCACGTTGCCCTAGTAACGTGACGTCACATGACCTCACAGCGTCATTTTGATGCCGCGTTGCCATGGCGACGCAGGAAGGAAGCCGCCGGAGCCTAGGTAAGTGAAGGTTTACAGAGGCCCTGCAGCTCCCCCGGCACTTAATTTAAGTGCCTTCGGGAAGCGCGCGGGGCCTCTGTAAACCCCACGCCCCCCAGACGGCAGTCTTGCGCCCCGCGTGGGGGTCGCGCCCCCCAGTTTGCGCACCGCTGTTCTAGAAATCCAATCGGATAAGGCTCTTTCTGCACGCTTTTGCACAACTCCCAGCTACTAGAATATCCCCCTGTGTCTATCCAAGAGGAGGTTTTAGTGTACTGACAAAAAACATCCCAAAATAAATTGTAATTAAGGCTGCGAGGTGTCACTGTATATAGAATATACATCCAGTAGCACTCTCATTGTAAAAGACTCATCTCTATCCCCCCACAAATAAGCAGGGGGACCCATTCAAAGCCCATAATGTGTATGTCTGAAGCATTAAAGCAAAGTGCAGTGCTGTACCAAAGTAGTAGTTTAGTTTAGACTGCCCTTGAATGGAGTTGAACACTTCCCCAGTGCTGGAATTAGACATAAAAGGTCTATGCAGCAACATAGAGTAGTTGTGTTTAGACGCATGGCTCTATTTTTTGGAGCAGAGCCGCAGCATATATACTGTAAGAACAGTTTCTTACTTCTGACGCGGTATGTTAGACTTATGGCACTTCAGATATGGAGGATTGTTTTGGGCAAATAAAAGGTTAAAAAAAAGTATCAGAGAAATGCAACTTGTGATACATCTCATTTTAATCTGTGCACCATGTAACTGCCCCCAACTCATCCTACTCACTCTCCCCAAGGTGCAAATTGGGGCAGAGACGCAGAATGTGATACATCTGATTATAATCTGTGCACCATGTAACTCCCCCCAACTCCTTCTACTGACTCTCCCCAAGGTGCAAGCTGGGGCAGAGACGCAGACTGTGATACATCTCATTATAATCTGTGATACTTTATGTTGCCATGAAGTCAATGCATTTGAACCCAGTAATACAGTATGTTGATCCCACTGCTGTCAGTGGCACTGTCCATATGTGTACTTGTGTCACCCAATGTATGTAATACAATGTATCACAGTAGCTGTGATTTTTATGACTGCTACTCAAGTTAACCACTTCTCAACCACTTGAAATTAAATGTCAACAGTAGCTGATTTCTCTATTATGACATCACGAGACAGTATCATTGAGCCTCCTAGGAGATGCCAGCAGCAGTGTTCTGTAATGACATCATGGAATCGCCTTAGAGACTGAGATAAATACACAAATGTAAACTTGTTTGTGCGTGACTTGAATTAGTTCCCGAAGGAAACCGTTAGTTTTGTGGACATCTCAGAGATAGGAAAAGAGTGGCGCTGTACAGAGAGACTAATTATCTCCACCTTAACTCTGTATCATGGCAGGTAGGAAGCAACGTGACCTTTACATACCCAAAAAGAAATGGATAATATCTATATTTCTGAACTGTTTACTTTCACAATGTTTTATGGGGTACAGAACAGATAACATGACTCCTATCAATGGATGGGAGAAAGAAGACAGATGGGGTGGGGGGCGGGGGGGGAGGGACGGAGGTAGACAACACCCAGGGGGGTTAGGTACCTGGCCTTAATTGGATAATATTTTTTTTTATAAATGTCAAAACTGATTTATTATAGATACATACACACATATTTGTTTTATTGTATTTACTTTTATATCTGGCTTGTAATTCAAAATCTTAAATGATTTGAACAGTAATGTATAGAAAAGAACACATGTACTGTATACATAAATGTCAAAGCGGCAAACGTCTATGGGATCTATGGGATAGTAAAAAAAGACACAGGAACCTTAGTGTATACAGTAGGATTAGTTATGTATAAGGCATGCTTTTTCCTTGCCCTAAGTTTAGGTCAATAACTATTGGACCAATTCTACACCGTGGGGTGTAATGTTCGACTACTTTCAGCCATATCCTTAAATTATTGTCTACAGCAGTGTTTTTCAACCACGGATCCTAGGAACCCTAGGATTCCCCGGGCATCCCTAAAGGGTTCGCTGTAATTTTTAGGTCATTTTAAAATTGTACTTAATACAGAAGAATTTACAGTACAATGCATCTTATCTCAAACGCGCTATTGGAGAGGGTTGGGGTTCCTTACAATGCATCTGATCTCAGACGCGCTATTAGAGAGGGTTGGGGCTCCTTACAATGCATCTGATCTCAGAAGCGCTATTAGAGAGGATTGGGGTTCCTCACACTTCATCTGATCTCAGACGCACTATTAGATAGGGTTGGGGTATATTACAATGCATCTCATCTTAGACTCGTTGTTAGAGAGGGTTGGGGTCCCTCAGAATTTCACATATGGTTCCTTAACCAAAAAAAGGTTGGAAACCACTACTCTACAGTAATACAAAGGCCCCAAAAAAGACAAAGCCACAAAACGAGGGCAGAATCTGCCACTTGATTTACAGATATAGCTGACCTGAGTGCTCCTCCAGATACCTCAATATACCAGACGTCTCAGAATACCACACCATAATATTACCACAAAATACTACAGTAGGAACAGGCAATTTTTATGTTTTTATTTTTATTTTTAAAGATCCAGTTCCGAAAGCTATGGTACATCTATATTTGTCATTGTGTTCATAGGTGGACATGAAAGCAGGTGATGGACTGCACAAGTTTTATATGCCAGTTGCCACTTTGTGTTGAAAACTACCTAGAAATAGTTTTCTGTCTGTGTTACATCCCAACACATCATATATGTATATGTATATGTATAAATATATATCTATATATATATTTATAGATTAAACCCCATATATTGAGCTAAAATGTACGGGTGCTCTGGTGTTTCAATACATAGCAATGCTATAGAAGGCAATCATGGAGCTTGCTTAAAAATGTATTTAAATATTGAAACTTCTGACCACTATTGATCAGAGTAGTGGTATGTAACATTGATAATCAAATAAATGTGTTTTCCCAGCAAGCCATTATCCCTATTAGTGCTTGCTATTCATAACAAAACAAAGACCACCAAAAACTTTATTCAAAACCAGAACCAAAACCCCAAATATTTTAAAGGCAAAATAAAAATACCAAGCCAAGTGAGCATCTCTATGTATTTCATATGTATTTGATATCAAGAATATCTTTTAGCAGGTCTGTTAAAGCAGTCCTAACCCCCCAAAGTCAGGCTTTCAGGATATCCCAGCTTCAGCGGAGGTGGCTCAATCCGTCCCTGCTTCAGCACAGCTCGCTCAATCAGTCCCTGCTTCAGCACAGGTGACTCAATCAGAGGCTGATTGAGTGATTGGGCCACCTGTGCTAAAGCTGGAATATCCTGAAAAGTTGACCTATTGTGGGGGGTTTGATGACTGGAGTTGAGTCCCCGTGTGTTAAAGAAATGTGCCTTGATTGTGCTTTTCTGGCCCTTCACTTTTACCTTTCTTCCTTACAGATCAGTTTTTAAATTCCTCTGCTGTGAACCCTCCACCGACCTGCAGTGCTCCTGCAGTCACCACTGCTTACCCTTCATGGAGCAACAGCTTCCACCCAGTAGGGAGGAATACAGAAGTCTACAGACATGGGGCCCAAGGCATGATTTTGCAACAAGGGTCTGCAGGAACACCAATGTATCTACAGCAGATCCCACAGTCAACACGCGCTTACCCTCGTGTATCGGACATGAACGGAGGATTCTACCACACTGCTACAGGAGGATACACAGGATTTGCAGGACAGGTTAGGGGAGAAGCCACAACGCAGCCTGTTACTTTCCGTCCCAACACACATTTGGAAAGACGTGCTACAATAGGGCCTTGTATAATGGCCACCCAGTATGCACAACTTCAGCAGCCACCATTCATACCCCTTAGAGGAATGCAGACCTTACAAGGTGAGATATGGAGAATCTTTACTAATCATTGTTCAAAATCTTCTCCTTGACCGATACCATTACCTGTTATAAAGATCTTTAATTACGGTCATTCGCCACTGTAGTGTTACAAATATATAGAACTCTACAGTATGTAGTCCTCGCCAATACTGAAGGGATTAAGCATGTGTTTGCTTTTCTTCCTTTGTGTTATTATGTACAATGTGTTGGTATTTATGATAATTGATTATTTCTCCTTTTTGATTTTGTTACAGTGTGTAAGACCTCGCTTGGAGCCCAACATATTTCCCAGGCCAGTTTAATTACACAAGGAGCAGTTCAGCTTGCTGCTAATGAAAAAAGTGAACCACCTCTAATGTACCCAACTCAACCAGCTCGGAAGCTGAGCCACCTCTCAAAGTTACATATTGATGTGCAAAGCAACAAAGAGTTATATGTGCCAGTGTGGAAAAGGGGTGGGTTAAAAGATATGGCGAAGAGATCTTCAGAGGTGAAGGCCCCCTCACATATTGCTCAGAAGGTTCGTAATAACGTGCTGAGTTCAGTGAAGACTGAGTGTCCGTCAAAGTCTGAGGGGGTACCACAGTGCTCCAAAGTGGAAACAAAGAAGAAAAAGATCCTTTATTCAGCTGCAAAGGATCAAGTCCCTCAAACTGCACTGCAAAAGAAGGTAAAACCAATGTCAAAGCCAGTAAATCATTCTTCTGCTCCTATACCAGGGAAGTCACCCCATGGCCCACAATCTGGTGACGAGGCTGTTCTGTTAAAAAAGATGAAACGTGTTTGTCTCTCAGGTGCCCACATTTCCAATAAGGTATCTGAAAAGATGCAGCAAAGCCGTGAAGGTACAATGGATGCAAAGACACCTGCTGTTACTCATATTAATCCTAAACTGAAGAAAACTCAGGAGATAGGGATCAAACGTAAAGATGCAAAGACTCCTGCAGTTACTCATAGTCCTGAGCGGAAGACACCTCAGGAGATGGGGATCAAACGTAAATATGCAAAAACTCCTGCAGTTACTCATAGTCCTGAGCGGAAGACACCTCAGGAGATGGGGATCAAACTTAAAAATGCAAAGACTCCTGCAGTTACTCATTGTCCTGAGCGGAAGACACCTCAGGAGATCGGGATCAAACGTAAATATGCAAAAACACCTGCTGTTACTCATAGTCCTGAGCGGAAGACACCTCAGGAGATGGGGATCAAATGTAAAGATGCAAAGTCTCCTGCAGTTACTCATAGTCCTGAGCGGAAGACACCTCAAGAGATGGGGATCAAACGTAAACAGAACAGCAATATTAAGCAGCTAGTGAAGAAAACAAAGAACCAGACCAACGTTTTCAGTTTTGAGCAAGCGCTGGCTTGTGGTACTGATAATAACCCCAAAGCTCTCAAAAGAAAAAGTGCTAATCAGCCTGGAGTGAATTCAGAAGTTCTTGGGAAGGGCAAGAAGTCATTGGAACCTTCTGAACAAGGAAAGGTGAAAGCCCATCACAGCAACCTCAGCCTCCAAATGATTAACTCTGTTCAAGTATTTCACCCATTGGGTAAAAAAGCAGGTCCCACAGGTCCAGGGGCACCCGCAGAATCCATTACACTTGGAAATAAGCTTGGACCAATGCAAGGACGCCAAAGCCAGACTTCTGCTTCTCATGTTCAGTGGTCTCTTACTGATGCGATTAAAAGGTTCATGGCCAAAAAACAGGACAGTATTTCTGGAATTAAAGGTGTCGGTATTAATGCCAGGCCTAGGCTATTTAAAATACATGAGTACACAAGACCTGACATTAAAACCAGTGAAATCAAACAACATGGGGAAAACAAAGCTTCAGTTATAGAGAATCCCAAACACTTCCCAGTGATATCCATAGAACAGGAAGCTGCAGTAAGATGCATTGAAAAGGTGAGCCAAACCACTATCCCCATTCCAGCTCCTGGCATTAAAACCAGTGAAATCAAACAACGTGGGGAAAACAAAGCTTCAGTTATAGAGAATCCCAAACACTTCCCAGTGATATCCATAGAACGGAAAGCTGCAGTGACATGCATTAAAAAGGTCAGCCAAACCACTATCCCCATTCAAGCTCCTTTCAACCAGAAGCACCAGCTTTCTAACCTGCAGCTTCCTATCAATGTACCCAGCAGAGTGGACAACTTCACTCCATCCTTCTGTCAACAGCCTCTCCAAGAGCTTGAGGTTTCCATACCTATTCCACCAGAACAGAGAGAGGAGAGAGAGGCTATGAAAAGGAAATCACAACTGGAGAGGGATTAAGCCTGTCAACATACCTCCAAGGGGAGGCTACAGTGCTTTGTTCAGAGGCAGAAGGATCATAACATCTCTAAACGTTACGGATACCCACCATCCAGACTTATTTCCCCCATGAGATACTTAAGCCCTAAAAAAACAAAAAAAAACCCTGACTAATCTGTAACTGATGCCAAGCTCTGTGACTATCTGTAAATAAGATTTATATTTATAAGTCAGTTTGTAACATATTTACTAAGAATATATTTAAAACTCTTCAATAAAATGTATCTATTTTCAATTGAACTCTTTATTTACTAAAGAAACTATTTACAAATGCCAAGGGTTATTGAAATTCTGCAAATTAACTTTAGATTACCCTCTTGATGATACGAGAGAGAGAGAGAGAGAGAGAGAGAGAGAGAGAGAGAGAGAGAGAGAGAGATAAGTAAGTCGGACCCCACTTATGAGAGAGAAACAGATAAATATTTAACTATATGCTTTGTCATGTTGTATGTTGTATGTATGTATGTACTGTATGTCTTTATTTATATAGCGCCATTTATGTAGAAAGCGCTTCACTGCAGTAATACACGTGACAATCATATAAATAATACAAATAACAGATCATGGGAATAAGTGCTTCAGACATAAAAGTAACATTTAGGAAAAGGAGTCCCTGCTCTGAAGAGCTTACAATCTAATTGGTAGGTAGAACATACAGAGACAGTAGGACGGCGTTCTGGTAAGTGCGTCTGCAATGGGCCAAGCTTTTTGTATGCGGTCTATAGTATCAGCCTCGGAGCTACTCACATGCTTCTTTAAGCAGATGTGTTAGAATGTGGGTCTTAAAGGTGGATAGAGAAGGTGCTAGTCGGGTATTGATGGGAAGGGCACTCCAGAGGTGAGGGCAGTCAGTGAGAAAGGTTTAAGGCGAGAGAGGGCTTTAGATACAAAAGGGGTAGATAGAAGACATCATTGGGCGGATCGCAAGAGTCGGGATGGTGCATAGCGAGAAATTAGAGCTGAGCTGTAAGGAGGGGCAGAAGAGTGTAAAGCTTTAAAAGTGAGGAGGAGAATTGAGTGTGAGATACGGGATTTGATAGGAAGCCAGGAGAGGGATTTCAGCAGGGGAGACGCTGAGACAGATTTAGGAAAGAGTAGAGTGATTCTGGCAGCAGCGTTTAGGATAGATTGTAGGGGAGACAGGTGAGAGGCAGTAAGACCGGACAGCAGAAGGTTCCAGTATTTGAGATGGTAGAGAATGAGGGTCTGTGTCAGAGTTTTAGCTGTCGAGCAACAGTGGAAGGGCGTATCTTGCGGAAGAAAAAACGACAGGTTTAGCTACCTTTTGAATGTGAGAGAGGAGTCTGTGACCCCCAGGGCAGCGTGCTTGGGCTACTGCATGTATAGTAGTTCTTCCAACAGTAATGTGGAAGGTGGTAGTAGGGCCAGGTTTGGCATGAAATATAAGGAGTTCTGTTTTTGACATGTTAAATTTAAGTCGGCGGAGGATCATGTTGCATTGGGCTTCTCTTCCTTGTGTTTATACTGTACAATGTCACATACCCAGTAGCACTCCTTAAGACAAATATATATGGTGAGGTGGGTCTGGGGTTGAGTTTACATGGGTTTGTGTGCGCAGATTTAAATTGTTTGGAGGTCTGTGACTCCTCCCCGTTTCCAAACTTACTCTGCCCACCTTTAAAGCAGCAGTCCAAGCTGTCGTTTAAAAAAAAAAAATCCCTTTGATATGTGCATCAATACAATCCACACATTGATAAGTAATTAGCTAAGTTGCGATTGATCGGTGAAGATTCGGCTCGGGGGTTGACTAAATGGTTGCCAGTGCAGCAGAAGAGGACCAAAAATGCAAAGTTCTCTGGGGTGATCATGTGACCAGGCAGTCACTGGATACAATTGAGTTTTGCACAGCTAGGGAGAGGGCAGTGTTCAAAAAAAGGGGGGGGGGGTTGCCAGAGCCTGTTTCAAAATAGGAAGGGGATGTGACTTTGTAAATGGTTGCTATAGAAACAAAAAATGATTGTTACATTATGATACATTAAAATTTTAATTCAGAGTTGTTTAAAAAAAAGTACTACTACTAGTAGCATTATACTAAAAAATAATACAGATGCACAGTAATACCCTCTATAGATATACCAAGAATTGTTAAGTGTGAGTGTGTGTGTGAGTTTATGACATGTGGAAGGAAGGTGGAGGGGTGAGAGTCATGGCGAGGGGAGGGGGGTGAAGGAGAGACATGGTGAGGGGAGGGGGGTGAAAGAGACATGGCGAGGGGAGGAGGGTGAAAGAGAGACATAGGTAGGGGGTGATATAGAGACATGGGAATGGGTTTAAAAGAGAGACATGGGGAGGGGTGAAAGAGACATGGGGAGTGGGTGAAAGAGTCATGGGGAGCGGCGGTGAAGAGACATGGGAACAGGGGTAAAGAGACATGGGGAGCAGGGGTGAAGAGACATGGGAGCAGGGGTGAAGAGACATTGGGAGGGGAGGGTGAAAGAGACATGGGGAGGTGATCGAGAGACATTTAGAGGGGGGGTGATAGAGAGACATTTGGAGGGGGGGGATGATAGAGAAACACGGGGAGGGGGTGCAAGAGACATAGAGAGGGGGGTGAAAGAGAGCCATGGGGTGGGGCGTGAAAAAGAGACATGGGGAGAGGGGTGAAAGAGACATGGGGAGGGAGGCGATAGAGAGACATGGGGGGATGAAAGAGACATGGGGAGGGGGGGTGAAAGAAAGCCATGGGGAGGGTGGGTCCATGATCCTCAGTTGCTGGAAGAGTGGGCCCGGGTGAGTAGTTTTTTCTTCTTCACAGGTCCGGGAGATGTTGATCAGACGGCTTCTTAGGGTCAAATAAGACATGACAGACCTTATATAAGGCCTGTGACATCACATTTGACTGACAAATGATATATCCACCAATCTAATTGGTGGATGTACCATGTGATGGCTTCCATTTTATTTTTTGGCAGAAATGACATCATCTTAAGTGATTGGATAATAAAGGAACTATTGGATCTCAATATAAATGTAGAAAATATGCAGGGCCAAAGCTATGACAATGCTGCAAATATGCGGGGAAAGCATAATGGAGTTCAAAGACATGTTGAACATGAACCCACGTGCGTTTTATGTACCATGTAGTTCTCATTATTTGAACCTAGTGGTTAACAACACTGCCAACCCCAATATAGGTGCCATTTAATTTTTGGGCTTAATTCAACCGTTGTATAATTTCTTCCCCAGGTCCACCAACAGATAAATCATTCTTTTAAAATCCTTACCCAATTTAACACTAAAGAGAGTCTGTGAAACATGTTGGGAGCCTCGTATTGATGCAGTTAGACCAATTCGATACCACCTGGGAGCGCTCTATGTTGCAGTAGTGTATATTAAAGAAGATGTGACATTTAAAAGTGAACATCATGGCCCCCAGAGTTGAGCTGTTGCGTACACTCTCGCAAAATGTATTTGTGACTATAAATTCATATGTTGTGTAATATTTTGGTATGACATATTAAGTACAATCAATCCAGTGAACAAGCAGTCTATAAACTATGACAAAAACAAGTCCAAAGACCAAATCTGGGGCTCCAAAAAACAATCCCAACAGTAGATTTTGGGCCCTGTTTGTTTAAATCAAAAACACTACAGTAATGTCCAAGCCTTTGTCTCATAAATAGAGAGGTATCCTTACCAACTCCACTTATAAATGGTGTAAATGATCAGTCTAGGGGTTTACAGTATATACATGTAGAAAAGATGGCGCCTAGCTGGTTCTGCTCTGTTATTGAGCTATCACAAATCAGCTGTAAATGTTCACATGGAATGGCACCTAGTTAACTTTTTAAATCAATAACTGTAGACTTGCTAGTCGGCCAATATCATAGACTCTATCCTCAATAATAACAAAGTTCATTACAAGCGACTCTACGGAAAAACTCTTCGCCAGGCCATTTTGGATGACACCAAAGGAGATTATGAAACCAAAGGGTGCATCAGTTCAATCCTGCTCTTGTGGGTTTCTGCAGGGCACCTTTTGGTGTGTTGTTCGCTAGGGAGATAGTACAAAGTGAAAAATGTGCGATGCACAACCGGAACGAAAAAATAAATGAACTGGAGAGAGTGTACAGTAACTACACAATTTGCTTTTAATAACTCATCTAATCAAATGACCGGCAACAAAAGCGCGCGCACACAGAGGTTTTCAAACATCTCTATGGAGCTTGGTCCCACCCCCCGTTCGTGTCACGTGTCACTCACGCGCGGCGCGCTCACGGGACGATCGTGCACCACTCCCCAGCTGCGACACAACACCCGTAACAATGCCCACCTGTCTCCTGCGCTCTGGGTCCAATCACAGCTCCCGCGGGGCCACACCTCCGTTCCGCCTCTCACTTTCATTGCTCCAGTCCTCCTATTTAATCTCTGCTTGCTCAGTTACACATTGCTGAGCATAGACCATAGTAGCCTTGTGTTCCTACATTCCTGCTTTGCCTTGCGCCTTGCCTCTCTTGCTTTCAGTTTGACCTCATGTGTACCGACACGGCTAGACTCTTGGACACTCTCTGTATAACGACCCCAGCTTGCCCTCGACTACCTGCATCTCTCCATCCCTGACCACGGATATAGGACATTCTTTTAACCCACCAGCTCCAACCCTCGACCTCGGCACAACGGACATCTACCGTTACTGGCTCCTCCCCATGACCGCGGCAAGTATCTGGACTACCCTCTCTCTCCAACCCCGACCCGGCTACGCTGACAATCCAGGCGTGCCTCCACTGCTGTGGGTGCGCAGTTTCTACTTTCCCACCTCAGTACCGGGGGTCCGCCTTGTTCGTGGTGAGTGCAAGGGTCACAATTAGAGAGGGTTGGGGTTCCTTACAATGCATCTGATCTCAGACGCGCTATTAGAGAGGGTTGGGGCTCCTTTGAATGCATCTGATCTCAGACGCGCTATTAGAGAAAGTTGGGATTCCTTACAATGCAGATTTCAGACGCGCTGTTAGAGAGGGTTGGGGCTCCTTACAATGTATTTGATCAATGCATTGTAAGGAACCCCAACCCTCTCTAGTGTGTATTTGTGAACTGTAAGGTGCTTGACTAATACACTGGAAGAATATCATTGTTTTCGATTAAAAATATCAAAGAATGTGTTACTTTAACGAGCGCTTTCTCTTTTTTTGAATCTCCAATATACTATTTGCCAAGTGGGACTGATGAAATCACCAAAAACTACTGTAGCAGGTCCCCTTTGGTTGTCAATACGTTACTTTGAAGTGGAAGGGAGAGACCTACTGAGGCCAATATACTAAGCATCGCAAACTGAGCGGGGGGAGGGGTGGAGGGTTTCGGCGCATGTCAAACTTCAATTGCACTCGTGTACTAAGTTCAAATTTCTCCATCTGCGCCCAGCCCCAAAATACTGTTTAGCGCACAGAAATGGATTGCACTTGGTGTATAAAAGTCAATGGTACATACTAATATCTATATAAATATATACAGTGTTCGACAAATCACCCAAAAATCTACTCGCCCAACCAAAAAATCTACTCGCCACCTAGTCCCGCCCCCAACCCCGCCCCTAGTCCCGCCCCCAACCCTGCCCCCAACCCCGCTTTAAAATAAAACATATGAATAAAATCCATTTAAATGACAAATATATTTATTGTATTACATTATACTACAATTAGCCCTTGTTACGTGTGTGTGTGTGTGTGTGTGTAAATGTCGATCTAGAAATAAAAGCCAGGTGTGAATGACTAGTTTCCTGCACCCCTTAATCAGTGTCTGGATGCCCCCGCTTCACAATATCTAAAGCAGAACCCCCATTCACCTGCGCTCCGGCGTCATGACGTCACGTTGCCCTAGTAACATGACGTCACATGACCTCACAGCGTCATTTTGATGCCGCGTTGCCATGGCGACGCAGGAAGGAAGCCGCCGGAGCCTAGGTAAGTGAAGGTTTACAGAGGCCCTGCAGCTCCCCCGGCACTTAATTTAAGTGCCTTCGGGAAGCGCGCGGGGCCTCTGTAAACCCCACGCCCCCCAGACGGCAGTCTTGCGCCCCGCGTAGGGGTCGCGCCCCCCAGTTTGCGCACCGCTGTTCTAGAAATCCAATCGGATAAGGCTCTTTCTGCACGCTTTTGCACAACTCCCAGCTACTAGAATATCCCCCTGTGTCTATCCAAGAGGAGGTTTTAGTGTACTGACAAAAAACATCCCAAAATAAATTGTAATTAAGGCTGCGAGGTGTCACTGTATATAGAACATAGATCCAGTAGCACTCTCATTGTAAAAGACTCATCTCTATCCCCCCACAAATAAGCAGGGGGACCCATTCAAAGCCCATAATGTGTATGTCTGAAGCATTAAAGCAAAGTGCAGTGCTGTACCAAAGTAGTAGTTTAGACTGCCCTTGAATGGAGTTGAACACTTCCCCAGTGCTGGAATTAGACATAAAAGGTCTATGCAGCAACATAGAGTAATTGTGTTTAGACGCATGGCTCTATTTTTTGGAGCAGAGCCGCAGCATATATACTGTAAGAACAGTTTCTTACTTCTGACGCGGTATGTTAGACTTATGGCACTTCAGATATGGAGGATTGTTTTGGGCAAATAAAAGGTTAAAAAAAAGTATCAGAGAAATGCAACTTGTGACGCATCTCATTTTAATCTGTGCACCATGTAACTGCCCCCAACTCATCCTACTCACTCTCCCCAAGGTGCAAATTGGGGCAGAGACGCAGAATGTGATACATCTGATTATAATCTGTGCACCATGTAACTCCCCCCAACTCCTTCTACTGACTCTCCCCAAGGTGCAAGCTGGGGCAGAGACGCAGACTGTGATACATCTCATTATAATCTGTGATACTTTATCTTGCCATGAAGTCAATGCATTTGAACCCAGTGATACAGTATGTTGATCCCACTGCTGTCAGTGGCACTGTCCATATGTGTACTTGTGTCACCCAATGTATGTAATACAATGTATCACAGTAGCTGTGATTTTTATGACTGCTACTCAAGTTAACCACTTCTCAACCACTTGAAATTAAATGTCAACAGTAGCTGATTTCTCTATTATGACATCACGAGACAGTATCATTGAGCCTCCTAGGAGATGCCAGCAGCAGTGTTCTGTAATGACATCATGGAATCGCCTTAGAGACTGAGATAAATACACAAATGTAAACTTGTTTGTGCGTGACTTGAATTAGTTCCCGAAGGAAACCGTTAGTTTTGTGGACATCTCAGAGATAGGAAAAGAGTGGCGCTGTACAGAGAGACTAATTATCTCCACCTTAACTCTGTATCATGGCAGGTAGGAAGCAACGTGACCTTTACATACCCAAAAAGAAATGGATAATATCTATATTTCTGAACTGTTTACTTTCACAATGTTTTATGGGGTACAGAACAGATAACATGACTCCTATCAATGGATGGGAGAAAGAAGACAGATGGGGTGGGGGGCGGGGGGGAGGGACGGAGGTAGACAACACCCAGGGGGGTTAGGTACCTGGCCTTAATTGGATAATATTTTTTTTTATAAATGTCAAAACTGATTTATTATAGATACATACACACATATTTGTTTTATTGTATTTACTTTTATATCTGGCTTGTAATTCAAAATCTTAAATGATTTGAACAGTAATGTATAGAAAAGAACACATGTACTGTATACATAAATGTCAAAGCGGCAAACGTCTATGGGATCTATGGGATAGTAAAAAAAGACACAGGAACCTTAGTGTATACAGTAGGATTAGTTATGTATAAGGCATGCTTTTTCCTTGCCCTAAGTTTAGGTCAATAACTATTGGACCAATTCTACACCGTGGGGTGTAATGTTCGACTACTTTCAGCCATATCCTTAAATTATTGTCTACAGCAGTGTTTTTCAACCACGGATCCTAGGAACCCTAGGATTCCCCGGGCATCCCTAAAGGGTTCGCTGTAATTTTTAGGTCATTTTAAAATTGTACTTAATACAGAAGAATTTACAGTACAATGCATCTTATCTCAAACGCGCTATTGGAGAGGGTTGGGGTTCCTTACAATGCATCTGATCTCAGACGCGCTATTAGAGAGGGTTGGGGCTCCTTACAATGCATCTGATCTCAGAAGCGCTATTAGAGAGGATTGGGGTTCCTCACACTTCATCTGATCTCAGACGCACTATTAGATAGGGTTGGGGTATATTACAATGCATCTCATCTTAGACTCGTTGTTAGAGAGGGTTGGGGTCCCTCAGAATTTCACATATGGTTCCTTAACCAAAAAAAGGTTGGAAACCACTACTCTACAGTAATACAAAGGCCCCAAAAAAGACAAAGCCACAAAACGAGGGCAGAATCTGCCACTTGATTTACAGATATAGCTGACCTGAGTGCTCCTCCAGATACCTCAATATACCAGACGTCTCAGAATACCACACCATAATATTACCACAAAATACTACAGTAGGAACAGGCAATTTTTATGTTTTTATTTTTATTTTTAAAGATCCAGTTCCGAAAGCTATGGTACATCTATATTTGTCATTGTGTTCATAGGTGGACATGAAAGCAGGTGATGGACTGCACAAGTTTTATATGCCAGTTGCCACTTTGTGTTGAAAACTACCTAGAAATAGTTTTCTGTCTGTGTTACATCCCAACACATCATATATGTATATGTATATGTATAAATATATATCTATATATATATTTATAGATTAAACCCCATATATTGAGCTAAAATGTACGGGTGCTCTGGTGTTTCAATACATAGCAATGCTATAGAAGGCAATCATGGAGCTTGCTTAAAAATGTATTTAAATATTGAAACTTCTGACCACTATTGATCAGAGTAGTGGTATGTAACATTGATAATCAAATAAATGTGTTTTCCCAGCAAGCCATTATCCCTGTTAGTGCTTGCTATTCATAACAAAACAAAGACCACCAAAAACTTTATTCAAAACCAGAACCAAAACCCCAAATATTTTAAAGGCAAAATAAAAATACCAAGCCAAGTGAGCATCTCTATGTATTTCATATGTATTTGATATCAAGAATATCTTTTAGCAGGTCTGTTAAAGCAGTCCTAACCCCCCAAAGTCAGGCTTTCAGGATATCCCAGCTTCAGCGGAGGTGGCTCAATCCGTCCCTGCTTCAGCACAGCTCGCTCAATCAGTCCCTGCTTCAGCACAGGTGACTCAATCAGAGGCTGATTGAGTGATTGGGCCACCTGTGCTAAAGCTGGAATATCCTGAAAAGTTGACCTATTGTGGGGGGTTTGATGACTGGAGTTGAGTCCCCGTGTGTTAAAGAAATGTGCCTTGATTGTGCTTTTCTGGCCCTTCACTTTTACCTTTCTTCCTTACAGATCAGTTTTTAAATTCCTCTGCTGTGAACCCTCCACCGACCTGCAGTGCTCCTGCAGTCACCACTGCTTACCCTTCATGGAGCAACAGCTTCCACCCAGTAGGGAGGAATACAGAAGTCTACAGACATGGGGCCCAAGGCATGATTTTGCAACAAGGGTCTGCAGGAACACCAATGTATCTACAGCAGATCCCACAGGCAACACGCGCTTACCCTCGTGTATCGGACATGAACGGAGGATTCTACCACACTCCTACAGGAGGATACACAGGATTTGCAGGACAGGTTAGGGGAGAAGCCACAACGCAGCCTGTTACTTTCCGTCCCAACACACATTTGGAAAGACGTGCTACAATAGGGCCTTGTATAATGGCCACCCAGTATGCACAACTTCAGCAGCCACCATTCATACCCCTTAGAGGAATGCAGACCTTACAAGGTGAGATATGGAGAATCTTTACTAATCATTGTTCAAAATCTTCTCCTTGACCGATACCATTACCTGTTATAAAGATCTTTAATTACGGTCATTCGCCACTGTAGTGTTACAAATATATAGAACTCTACAGTATGTAGTCCTCGCCAATACTGAAGGGATTAAGCATGTGTTTGCTTTTCTTCCTTTGTGTTATTATGTACAATGTGTTGGTATTTATGATAATTGATTATTTCTCCTTTTTGATTTTGTTACAGTGTGTCAGACCTCGCTTGGAGCCCAACATATTTCCCAGGCCAGTTTAATTACACAAGGAGCAGTTCAGCTTGCTGCTAATGAAAAAAGTGAACCACCTCTAATGTACCCAACTCAACCAGCTCGGAAGCTGAGCCACCTCTCAAAGTTACATATTGAAGTGCAAAGCAACAAAGAGTTATATGTGCCAGTGTGGAAAAGGGGTGGGTTAAAAGATATGGCGAAGAGATCTTCAGAGGTGAAGGCCCCCTCACATATTGCTCAGAAGGTTCGTAATAACGTGCTGAGTTCAGTGAAGACTGAGTGTCCGTCAAAGTCTGAGGGGGTACCAAAGTGCTCCAAAGTGGAAACAAAGAAGAAAAATATCCTTTATTCAGCTGCAAAGGATCAAGTCCCTCAAACTGCACTGCAAAAGAAGGTAAAACCAATGTCAAAGCCAGTAAATCATTCTTCTGCTCCTATACCAGGGAAGTCACCTCATGGCCCACAATCTGGTGACGAGGCTGTTCTGTTAAAAAAGATGAAACGTGTTTGTCTCTCAGGTGCCCACATTTCCAATAAGGTATCTGAAAAGATGCAGCAAAGCCGTGAAGGTACAATGGATGCAAAGACACCTGCTGTTACTCATATTAATCCTAAACTGAAGAAAACTCAGGAGATAGGGATCAAACGTAAAGATGCAAAGACTCCTGCAGTTACTCATAGTCCTGAGCGGAAGACACCTCAGGAGATGGGGATCAAACGTAAATATGCAAAAACTCCTGCAGTTACTCATAGTCCTGAGCGGAAGAAACCTCAGGAGATGGGGATCAAACTTAAAAATGCAAAGACTCCTGCAGTTACTCATTGTCCTGAGCGGAAGACACCTCAGGAGATCGGGATCAAACGTAAATATGCAAAAACACCTGCTGTTACTCATAGTCCTGAGCGGAAGACACCTCAGGAGATGGGGATCAAATGTAAAGATGCAAAGTCTCCTGCAGTTACTCATAGTCCTGAGCGGAAGACACCTCAAGAGATGGGGATCAAACGTAAACAGAACAGCAATATTAAGCAGCTAGTGAAGAAAACAAAGAACCAGACCAGCGTTTTCAGTTTTGAGCAAGCGCTGGCTTGTGGTACTGATAATAACCCCAAAGCTCTCAAAAGAAAAAGTGCTAATCAGCCTGGAGTGAATTCAGAAGTTCTTGGGAAGGGCAAGAAGTCATTGGAACCTTCTGAACAAGGAAAGGTGAAAGCCCATCACAGCAACCTCAGCCTCCAAATGATTAACTCTGTTCAAGTATTTCACCCATTGGGTAAAAAAGCAGGTCCCACAGGTCCAGGGGCACCCGCAGAATCCATTACACTTGGAAATAAGCTTGGACCAATGCAAGGACGCCAAAGCCAGACTTCTGCTTCTCATGTTCAGTGGTCTCTTACTGATGCGATTAAAAGGTTCATGGCCAAAAAACAGGACAGTATTTCTGGAATTAAAGGTGTCGGTATTAATGCCAGGCCTAGGCTATTTAAAATACATGAGTACACAAGACCTGACATTAAAACCAGTGAAATCAAACAACATGGGGAAAACAAAGCTTCAGTTATAGAGAATCCCAAACACTTCCCAGTGATATCCATAGAACAGGAAGCTGCAGTAAGATGCATTGAAAAGGTGAGCCAAACCACTATCCCCATTCCAGCTCCTGGCATTAAAACCAGTGAAATCAAACAACGTGGGGAAAACAAAGCTTCAGTTATAGAGAATCCCAAACACTTCCCAGTGATATCCATAGAACGGAAAGCTGCAGTGACATGCATTAAAAAGGTCAGCCAAACCACTATCCCCATTCAAGCTCATTTCAACCAGAAGCACCAGCTTTCTAACCTGCAGCTTCCTATCAATGTACCCAGCAGAGTGGACAACTTCACTCCATCCTTCTGTCAACAGCCTCTCCAAGAGCTTGAGGTTTCCATACCTATTCCACCAGAACAGAGAGAGGAGAGAGAGGCTATGAAAAGGAAATCACAACTGGAGAGGGAGTAAGCCTGTCAACATACCTCCAAGGGGAGGCTACAGTGCTTTGTTCAGAGGCAGAAGGATCATAACATCTCTAAACGTTACGGATACCCACCATCCAGACTTATTTCCCCCATGAGATACTTAAGCCCTAAAAAAACAAAAAAAAACCCTGACTAATCTGTAACTGATGCCAAGCTCTGTGACTATCTGTAAATAAGATTTATATTTATAAGTCAGTTTGTAACATATTTTACTAAGAATATATTTAAAACTCTTCAATAAAATGTATCTATTTTCAATTGAACTCTTTATTTACTAAAGAAACTATTTACAAATGCCAAGGGTTATTGAAATTCTGCAAATTAACTTTAGATTACCCTCTTGATGATACGAGAGAGAGAGAGAGAGAGAGAGAGAGAGAGAGAGAGAGAGAGAGAGAGAGAGAGAGAGAGAGAGAGAGAGATAAGTAAGTCGGACCCCACTTATGAGAGAGAAACAGATAAATATTTAACTATATGCTTTGTCATGTTGTATGTTGTATGTATGTATGTACTGTATGTCTTTATTTATATAGCGCCATTTATGTAGAAAGCGCTTCACCGCAGTAATACACGTGACAATCATATAAATAATACAAATAACAGATCATGGGAATAAGTGCTTCAGACATAAAAGTAACATTTAGGAAAAGGAGTCCCTGCTCTGAAGAGCTTACAATCTAATTGGTAGGTAGAACATACAGAGACAGTAGGAGGGCGTTCTGGTAAGTGCGTCTGCAATGGGCCAAGCTTTTTGTATGCGGTCTATAGTATCAGCCTCGGAGCTACTCACATGCTTCTTTAAGCAGATGTGTTAGAATGTGGGTCTTAAAGGTGGATAGAGAAGGTGCTAGTCGGGTATTGATGGGAAGGGCACTCCAGAGGTGAGGGCAGTCAGTGAGAAAGGTTTAAGGCGAGAGAGGGCTTTAGATACAAAAGGGGTAGATAGAAGACATCATTGGGCGGATCGCAAGAGTCGGGATGGTGCATAGCGAGAAATTAGAGCTGAGCTGTAAGGAGGGGCAGAAGAGTGTAAAGCTTTAAAAGTGAGGAGGAGAATTGAGTGTGAGATACGGGATTTGATAGGAAGCCAGGAGAGGGATTTCAGCAGGGGAGACGCTGAGACAGATTTAGGAAAGAGTAGAGTGATTCTGTCAGCAGCGTTTAGGATAGATTGTAGGGGAGACAGGTGAGAGGCAGTAAGACCGGACAGCAGAAGGTTCCAGTATTTGAGATGGTAGAGAATGAGGGTCTGTGTCAGAGTTTTAGCTGTCGAGCAACAGTGGAAGGGTGTATCTTGCGGAAGAAAAAACGACAGGTTTAGCTACCTTTTGAATGTGAGAGAGGAGTCTGTGACCCCCAGGGCAGCGTGCTTGGGCTACTGCATGTATAGTAGTTCTTCCAACAGTAATGTGGAAGGTGGTAGTAGGGCCAGGTTTGGCATGAAATATAAGGAGTTCTGTTTTTGACATGTTAAATTTAAGTCGGCGGAGGATCATGTTGCATTGGGCTTCTCTTCCTTGTGTTTATACTGTACAATGTCACATACCCAGTAGCACTCCTTAAGACAAATATATATGGTGAGGTGGGTCTGGGGTTGAGTTTACATGGGTTTGTGTGCGCAGATTTAAATTGTTTGGAGGTCTGTGACTCCTCCCCGTTTCCAAACTTACTCTGCCCACCTTTAAAGCAGCAGTCCAAGCTGTCGTTTAAAAAAAAAAAATCCCTTTGATATGTGCATCAATACAATCCACACATTGATAAGTAATTAGCTAAGTTGCGATTGATCGGTGAAGATTCGGCTCGGGGGTTGACTAAATGGTTGCCAGTGCAGCAGAAGAGGACCAAAAATGCAAAGTTCTCTGGGGTGATCATGTGACCAGGCAGTCACTGGATACAATTGAGTTTTGCACAGCTAGGGAGAGGGCAGTGTTCAAAAAAAGGGGGGGGGGGGTTGCCAGAGCCTGTTTCAAAATAGGAAGGGGATGTGACTTTGTAAATGGTTGCTATAGAAACAAAAAATGATTGTTACATTATGATACATTAAAATTTTAATTCAGAGTTGTTTAAAAAAAAGTACTACTACTAGTAGCATTATACTAAAAAATAATACAGATGCACAGTAATACCCTCTATAGATATACCAAGAATTGTTAAGTGTGAGTGTGTGTGTGAGTTTATGACATGTGGAAGGAAGGTGGAGGGGTGAGAGTCATGGCGAGGGGAGGGGGGTGAAGGAGAGACATGGTGAGGGGAGGGGGGTGAAAGAGACATGGCGAGGGGAGGAGGGTGAAAGAGAGACATAGGTAGGGGGTGATATAGAGACATGGGAATGGGTTTAAAAGAGAGACATGGGGAGGGGTGAAAGAGACATGGGGAGTGGGTGAAAGAGACATGGGGAGTGGGTGAAAGAGTCATGGGGAGCGGCGGTGAAGAGACATGGGAACAGGGGTAAAGAGACATGGGGAGCAGGGGTGAAGAGACATGGGAGCAGGGGTGAAGAGACATTGGGAGGGGAGGGTGAAAGAGACATGGGGAGGTGATCGAGAGACATTTAGAGGGGGGGTGATAGAGAGACATTTGGAGGGGGGGGATGATAGAGAAACACGGGGAGGGGGTGCAAGAGACATAGAGAGGGGGGTGAAAGAGAGCCATGGGGTGGGGCGTGAAAAAGAGACATGGGGAGAGGGGTGAAAGAGACATGGGGAGGGAGGCGATAGAGAGACATGGGGGGATGAAAGAGACATGGGGAGGGGGGGTGAAAGAAAGCCATGGGGAGGGTGGGTCCATGATCCTCAGTTGCTGGAAGAGTGGGCCCGGGTGAGTAGTTTTTTCTTCTTCACAGGTCCGGGAGATGTTGATCAGACGGCTTCTTAGGGTCAAATAAGACATGACAGACCTTATATAAGGCCTGTGACATCACATTTGACTGACAAATGATATATCCACCAATCTAATTGGTGGATGTACCATGTGATGGCTTCCATTTTATTTTTTGGCAGAAATGACATCATCTTAAGTGATTGGATAATAAAGGAACTATTGGATCTCAATATAAATGTAGAAAATATGCAGGGCCAAAGCTATGACAATGCTGCAAATATGCGGGGAAAGCATAATGGAGTTCAAAGACATGTTGAACATGAACCCACGTGCGTTTTATGTACCATGTAGTTCTCATTATTTGAACCTAGTGGTTAACAACACTGCCAAACCCAATATAGGTGCCATTTAATTTTTGGGCTTAATTCAACCGTTGTATAATTTCTTCCCCAGGTCCACCAACAGATAAATCATTCTTTTAAAATCCTTACCCAATTTAACACTAAAGAGAGTCTGTGAAACACGTTGGGAGTCTCGTATTGATGCAGTTAGACCAATTCGATACCACCTGGGAGCGCTCTATGTTGCATTAGAGTATATTAAAGAAGATGTGACATTTAAAAGTGAACATCATGGCCCCCAGGGTAGAGCTGTTGCGTACACTCTCGCAAAATGTATTTGTGACTATAAATTCATATGTTGTGTAATATTTTGGTATGACATATTAAGTACAATCAATCCAGTGAACAAGCAGTCTATAAACTATGACAAAAACAAGTCCAAAGACCAAATCTGGGGCTCCAAAAAACAATCCCAACAGTAGATTTTGGGCCCTGTTTGTTTAAATCAAAAACACTACAGTAATGTCCAAGCCTTTGTCTCATAAATAGAGAGGTATCCTTACCAACTCCACTTATAAATGGTGTAAATGATCAGTCTAGGGGTTTACAGTATATACATGTAGAAAAGATGGCGCCTAGCTGGTTCTGCTCTGTTATTGAGCTATCACAAATCAGCTGTAAATGTTCACATGGAATGGCACCTAGTTAACTTTTTAAATCAATAACTGTAGACTTGCTAGTCGGCCAATATCATAGACTCTATCCTCAATAATAACAAAGTTCATTACAAGCGACTCTACGGAAAAACTCTTCGCCAGGCCATTTTGGATGACACCAAAGGAGATTATGAAACCAAAGGGTGCATCAGTTCAATCCTGCTCCTGTGCGTTGCTGCAGGGCACCTTTTGGTGTGTTGTTCGCTAGGGAGATAGTACAAAGTGAAAAATGTGCGATGCACAACCGGAACGAAAAAATAAATGAACTGGAGAGAGTGTACAGTAACTACACAATTTGCTTTTAATAACTCATCTAATCAAATGACCGGCAACAAAAGCGCGCGCACACAGAGGTTTTCAAACATCTCTATGGAGCTTGGTCCCACCCCCCGTTCGCGTCACGTGTCACTCACGCGCGGCGCGCTCACGGGACGATCGTGCACCACTCCCCAGCTGCGACACAACACCCGTAACAATGCCCACCTGTCTCCTGCGCTCTGCGTCCAATCACAGCTCCCGCGGGGCCACACCTCCGTTCCGCCTCTCACTTTCATTGCTCCAGTCCTCCTATTTAATCTCTGCTTGCTCAGTTACACATTGCTGAGCATAGACCATAGTAGCCTTGTGTTCCTACATTCCTGCTGTGCCTTGCCCTGTGCCTTGCCTCTCTTGCTTTCAGTTTGACCTCATGTGTACCGACACGGCTAGACTCTTGGACGCTCTCTGTATAACGACCCCAGCTTGCCCTCGACTACCTGCATCTCTCCATCCCTGACCACGGATATAGGACATTCTTTTAACCCACCAGCTCCAACCCTCGACCTCGGCACAACGGACATCTACCGTTACTGGCTCCTCCCCATGACCGCGGCAAGTATCTGGACTACCCTCTCTCTCCAACCCCGACCCGGCTACGCTGACAATCCAGGCGTGCCTCCACTGCTGTGGGTGCGCAGTTTCTACTTTCCCACCTCAGTACCGGGGGTCCGCCTTGTTCGTGGTGAGTGCAAGGGTCACAATTAGAGAGGGTTGGGGTTCCTTACAATGCATCTGATCTCAGACGCGCTATTAGAGAGGGTTGGGGCTCCTTTGAATGCATCTGATCTCAGACGCGCTATTAGAGAAAGTTGGGATTCCTTACAATGCAGATTTCAGACGCGCTGTTAGAGAGGGTTGGGGCTCCTTACAATGTATTTGATCAATGCATTGTAAGGAACCCCAACCCTCTCTAGTGTGTATTTGTGAACTGTAAGGTGCTTGACTAATACACTGGAAGAATATCATTGTTTTCGATTAAAAATATCAAAGAATGTGTTACTTTAACGAGCGCTTTCTCTTTTTTTGAATCTCCAATATACTATTTGCCAAGTGGGACTGATGAAATCACCAAAAACTACTGTTGCAGGTCCCCTTTGGTTGTCAATACGTTACTTTGAAGTGGAAGGGAGAGACCTACTGAGGCCAATATACTAAGCATCGCAAACTGAGCGGGGGGAGGGGTGGAGGGTTTCGGCGCATGTCAAACTTCAATTGCACTCGTGTACTAAGTTCAAATTTCTCCATCTGCGCCCAGCCCCAAAATACTGTTTAGCGCACAGAAATGGATTGCACTTGGTGTATAAAAGTCAATGGTACATACTAATATCTATATAAATATATACAGTGTTCGACAAATCACCCAAAAATCTACTCGCCCAACCAAAAAATCTACTCGCCACCTAGTCCCGCCCCCAACCCCGCCCCTAGTTCCGCCCCCAACCCCGCCCCCAACCCCGCTTTAAAATAAAACATATGAAAAAAATCCATTTAAATGACAAATATATTTATTGTATTACATTATACTACAATTAGCCCTTGTTACGTGTGTGTGTGTGTGTCTGTGTAAATGTCGATCTAGAAATAAAAGCCAGGTGTGAATGACTAGTTTCCTGCACCCCTTAATCAGTGTCTGGATGCCCCCGCTTCACAATATCTAAAGCAGAACCCCCATTCACCTGCGCTCCGGCGTCATGACGTCACGTTGCCCTAGTAACGTGACGTCACATGACCTCACAGCGTCATTTTGATGCCGCGTTGCCATGGCGACGCAGGAAGGAAGCCGCCGGAGCCTAGGTAAGTGAAGGTTTACAGAGGCCCTGCAGCTCCCCCGGCACTTAATTTAAGTGCCTTCGGGAAGCGCGCGGGGCCTCTGTAAACCCCACGCCCCCCAGACGGCAGTCTTGCGCCCCGCGTGGGGGTCGCGCCCCCCAGTTTGCGCACCGCTGTTGTAGAAATCCAATCGGATAAGGCTCTTTCTGCACGCTTTTGCACAACTCCCAGCTACTAGAATATCCCCCTGTGTCTATCCAAGAGGAGGTTTTAGTGTACTGACAAAAAACATCCCAAAATAAATTGTAATTAAGGCTGCGAGGTGTCACTGTATATAGAACATAGATCCAGTAGCACTCTCATTGTAAAAGACTCATCTCTATCCCCCCACAAATAAGCAGGGGGACCCATTCAAAGCCCATAATGTGTATGTCTGAAGCATTAAAGCAAAGTGCAGTGCTGTACCAAAGTAGTAGTTTAGTTTAGACTGCCCTTGAATGGAGTTGAACACTTCCCCAGTGCTGGAATTAGACATAAAAGGTCTATGCAGCAACATAGAGTAGTTATGTTTAGACGCATGGCTCTATTTTTTGGAGCAGAGCCGCAGCATATATACTGTAAGAACAGTTTCTTACTTCTGACGCGGTATGTTAGACTTATGGCACTTCAGATATGGAGGATTGTTTTGGGCAAATAAAAGGTTAAAAAAAAGTATCAGAGAAATGCAACTTGTGACGCATCTCATTTTAATCTGTGCACCATGTAACTGCCCCCAACTCATCCTACTCACTCTCCCCAAGGTGCAAATTGGGGCAGAGACGCAGAATGTGATACATCTGATTATAATCTGTGCACCATGTAACTCCCCCCAACTCCTTCTACTGACTCTCCCCAAGGTGCAAGCTGGGGCAGAGACGCAGACTGTGATACATCTCATTATAATCTGTGTGCCATGTAACTCCTCCCCAACTCCTCCTACTGACTCTCCCCAAGGTGCATGCTGGGGCAGAGACGCAGACTGTGATACATCTCATTATAATCTGTGATACTTTATCTTGCCATGAAGTCAATGCATTTGAACCCAGTGATACAGTATGTTGATCCCACTGCTGTCAGTGGCACTGTCCATATGTGTACTTGTGTCACCCAATGTATGTAATACAATGTATCACAGTAGCTGTGATTTTTATGACTGCTACTCAAGTTAACCACTTCTCAACCACTTGAAATTAAATGTCAACAGTAGCTGATTTCTCTATTATGACATCACGAGACAGTATCATTGAGCCTCCTAGGCGATGCCAGCAGCAGTGTTCTGTAATGACATCATGGAATCGCCTTAGAGACTGAGATAAATACACAAATGTAAACTTGTTTGTGCGTGACTTGAATTAGTTCCCGAAGGAAACCGTTAGTTTTGTGGACATCTCAGAGATAGGAAAAGAGTGGCGCTGTACAGAGAGACTAATTATCTCCACCTTAACTCTGTATCATGGCAGGTAGGAAGCAACGTGACCTTTACATACCCAAAAAGAAATGGATAATATCTATATTTCTGAACTGTTTACTTTCACAATGTTTTATGGGGTACAGAACAGATAACATGACTCCTATCAATGGATGGGAGAAAGAAGACGGATGGGGTGGGGGGCGGGGGGGAGGGACGGAGGTAGACAACACCCAGGGGGGTTAGGTACCTGGCCTTAATTGGATAATATTTTTTTTTATAAATGTCAAAACTGATATATTATAGATACATACACACATATTTGTTTTATTGTATTTACTTTTATATCTGGCTTGTAATTCAAAATCTTAAATGATTTGAACAGTAATGTATAGAAAAGAACACATGTACTGTATACATAAATGTCAAAGCGGCAAACGTCTATGGGATCTATGGGATAGTAAAAAAAGACACAGGAACCTTAGTGTATACAGTAGGATTAGTTATGTATAAGGCATGCTTTTTCCTTGCCCTAAGTTTAGGTCAATAACTATTGGACCAATTCTACACCGTGGGGTGTAATGTTCGACTACTTTCAGCCATATCCTTAAATTATTGTCTACAGCAGTGTTTTTCAACCACGGATCCTAGGAACCCTAGGATTCCCCGGGCATCCCTAAAGGGTTCGCTGTAATTTTTAGGTCATTTTAAAATTGTACTTAATACAGAAGAATTTACAGTACAATGCATCTTATTTCAAACGCGCTATTGGAGAGGGTTGGGGTTCCTTACAATGCATCTGATCTCAGACGCGCTATTAGAGAGGGTTGGGGCTCCTTACAATGCATCTGATCTCAGAAGCGCTATTAGAGAGGATTGGGGTTCCTCACACTTCATCTGATCTCAGACGCACTATTAGATAGGGTTGGGGTATATTACAATGCATCTCATCTTAGACTCGTTGTTAGAGAGGGTTGGGGTCCCTCAGAATTTCACATATGGTTCCTTAACCAAAAAAAGGTTGGAAACCACTACTCTACAGTAATACAAAGGCCCCAAAAAAGACAAAGCCACAAAACGAGGGCAGAATCTGCCACTTGATTTACAGATATAGCTGACCTGAGTGCTCCTCCAGATACCTCAATATACCAGACGTCTCAGAATACCACACCATAATATTACCACAAAATACTACAGTAGGAACAGGCAATTTTTATGTTTTTATTTTTATTTTTAAAGATCCAGTTCCGAAAGCTATGGTACATCTATATTTGTCATTGTGTTCATAGGTGGACATGAAAGCAGGTGATGGACTGCACAAGTTTTATATGCCAGTTGCCACTTTGTGTTGAAAACTACCTAGAAATAGTTTTCTGTCTGTGTTACATCCCAACACATCATATATGTATATGTATATGTATAAATATATATCTATATATATATTTATAGATTAAACCCCATATATTGAGCTAAAATGTACGGGTGCTCTGGTGTTTCAATACATAGCAATGCTATAGAAGGCAATCATGGAGCTTGCTTAAAAATGTATTTAAATATTGAAACTTCTGACCACTATTGATCAGAGTAGTGGTATGTAACATTGATAATCAAATAAATGTGTTTTCCCAGCAAGCCATTATCCCTGTTAGTGCTTGCTATTCATAACAAAACAAAGACCACCAAAAACTTTATTCAAAACCAGAACCAAAACCCCAAATATTTTAAAGGCAAAATAAAAATACCAAGCCAAGTGAGCATCTCTATGTATTTCATATGTATTTGATATCAAGAATATCTTTTAGCAGGTCTGTTAAAGCAGTCCTAACCCCCCAAAGTCAGGCTTTCAGGATATCCCAGCTTCAGCGGAGGTGGCTCAATCCGTCCCTGCTTCAGCACAGCTCGCTCAATCAGTCCCTGCTTCAGCACAGGTGACTCAATCAGAGGCTGATTGAGTGATTGGGCCACCTGTGCTAAAGCTGGAATATCCTGAAAAGTTGACCTATTGTGGGGGGTTTGATGACTGGAGTTGAGTCCCCGTGTGTTAAAGAAATGTGCCTTGATTGTGCTTTTCTGGCCCTTCACTTTTACCTTTCTTCCTTACAGATCAGTTTTTAAATTCCTCTGCTGTGAACCCTCCACCGACCTGCAGTGCTCCTGCAGTCACCACTGCTTACCCTTCATGGAGCAACAGCTTCCACCCAGTAGGGAGGAATACAGAAGTCTACAGACATGGGGCCCAAGGCATGATTTTGCAACAAGGGTCTGCAGGAACACCAATGTATCTACAGCAGATCCCACAGGCAACAAGCGCTTACCCTCGTGTATCGGACATGAACGGAGGATTCTACCACACTGCTACAGGAGGATACACAGGATTTGCAGGACAGGTTAGGGGAGAAGCCACAACGCAGCCTGTTACTTTCCGTCCCAACACACATTTGGAAAGACGTGCTACAATAGGGCCTTGTATAATGGCCACCCAGTATGCACAACTTCAGCAGCCACCATTCATACCCCTTAGAGGAATGCAGACCTTACAAGGTGAGATATGGAGAATCTTTACTAATCATTGTTCAAAATCTTCTCCTTGACCGATACCATTACCTGTTATAAAGATCTTTAATTACGGTCATTCGCCACTGTAGTGTTACAAATATATAGAACTCTACAGTATGTAGTCCTCGCCAATACTGAAGGGATTAAGCATGTGTTTGCTTTTTTTCCTTTGTGTTATTATGTACAATGTGTTGGTATTTATGATAATTGATTATTTCTCCTTTTTGATTTTGTTACAGTGTGTCAGACCTCGCTTGGAGCCCAACATATTTCCCAGGCCAGTTTAATTACACAAGGAGCAGTTCAGCTTGCTGCTAATGAAAAAAGTGAACCACCTCTAATGTACCCAACTCAACCAGCTCGGAAGCTGAGCCACCTCTCAAAGTTACATATTGATGTGCAAAGCAACAAAGAGTTATATGTGCCAGTGTGGAAAAGGGGTGGGTTAAAAGATATGGCGAAGAGATCTTCAGAGGTGAAGGCCCCCTCACATATTGCTCAGAAGGTTCGTAATAACGTGCTGAGTTCAGTGAAGACTGAGTGTCCGTCAAAGTCTGAGGGGGTACCAAAGTGCTCCACAGTGGAAACAAAGAAGAAAAAGATCCTTTATTCAGCTGCAAAGGATCAAGTCCCTCAAACTGCACTGCAAAAGAAGGTAAAACCAATGTCAAAGCCAGTAAATCATTCTTCTGCTCCTATACCAGGGAAGTCACCCCATGGCCCACAATCTGGTGACGAGGCTGTTCTGTTAAAAAAGATGAAACGTGTTTGTCTCTCAGGTGCCCACATTTCCAATAAGGTATCTGAAAAGATGCAGCAAAGCCGTGAAGGTACAATGGATGCAAAGACACCTGCTGTTACTCATATTAATCCTAAACTGAAGAAAACTCAGGAGATAGGGATCAAACGTAAAGATGCAAAAACTCCTGCAGTTACTCATAGTCCTGAGCGGAAGACACCTCAGGAGATGGGGATCAAACGTAAATATGCAAAAACTCCTGCAGTTACTCATAGTCCTGAGCGGAAGACACCTCAGGAGATGGGGATCAAACTTAAAAATGCAAAGACTCCTGCAGTTACTCATTGTCCTGAGCGGAAGACACCTCAGGAGATCGGGATCAAACGTAAATATGCAAAAACACCTGCTGTTACTCATAGTCCTGAGCGGAAGACACCTCAGGAGATGGGGATCAAATGTAAAGATGCAAAGTCTCCTGCAGTTACTCATAGTCCTGAGCGGAAGACACCTCAAGAGATGGGGATCAAACGTAAACAGAACAGCAATATTAAGCAGCTAGTGAAGAAAACAAAGAACCAGACCAGCGTTTTCAGTTTTGAGCAAGCGCTGGCTTGTGGTACTGATAATAACCCCAAAGCTCTCAAAAGAAAAAGTGCTAATCAGCCTGGAGTGAATTCAGAAGTTCTTGGGAAGGGCAAGAAGTCATTGGAACCTTCTGAACAAGGAAAGGTGAAAGCCCATCACAGCAACCTCAGCCTCCAAATGATTAACTCTGTTCAAGTATTTCACCCATTGGGTAAAAAAGCAGGTCCCACAGGTCCAGGGGCACCCGCAGAATCCATTACACTTGGAAATAAGCTTGGACCAATGCAAGGACGCCAAAGCCAGACTTCTGCTTCTCATGTTCAGTGGTCTCTTACTGATGCGATTAAAAGGTTCATGGCCAAAAAACAGGACAGTATTTCTGGAATTAAAGGTGTCGGTATTAATGCCAGGCCTAGGCTATTTAAAATACATGAGTACACTAGACCTGACATTAAAACCAGTGAAATCAAACAACATGGGGAAAACAAAGCTTCAGTTATAGAGAATCCCAAACACTTCCCAGTGATATCCATAGAACAGGAAGCTGCAGTAAGATGCATTGAAAAGGTCAGCCAAACCACTATCCCCATTCCAGCTCCTGGCATTAAAACCAGTGAAATCAAACAACGTGGGGAAAACAAAGCTTCAGTTATAGAGAATCCCAAACACTTCCCAGTGATATCCATAGAACGGAAAGCTGCAGTGACATGCATTAAAAAGGTCAGCCAAACCACTATCCCCATTCAAGCTCCTTTCAACCAGAAGCACCAGCTTTCTAACCTGCAGCTTCCTATCAATGTACCCAGCAGAGTGGACAACTTCACTCCATCCTTCTGTCAACAGCCTCTCCAAGAGCTTGAGGTTTCCATACCTATTCCACCAGAACAGAGAGAGGAGAGAGAGGCTATGAAAAGGAAATCACAACTGGAGAGGGAGTAAGCCTGTCAACATACCTCCAAGGGGAGGCTACAGTGCTTTGTTCAGAGGCAGAAGGATCATAACATCTCTAAACGTTACGGATACCCACCATCCAGACTTATTTCCCCCATGAGATACTTAAGCCCTAAAAAAACAAAAAAAAAACCCTGACTAATCTGTAACTGATGCCAAGCTCTGTGACTATCTGTAAATAAGATTTATATTTATAAGTCAGTTTGTAACATATTTTACTAAGAATATATTTAAAACTCTTCAATAAAATGTATCTATTTTCAATTGAACTCTTTATTTACTAAAGAAACTATTTACAAATGCCAAGGGTTATTGAAATTCTGCAAATTAACTTTAGATTACCCTCTTGATGATACGAGAGAGAGAGAGAGAGAGAGAGAGAGAGAGAGAGAGAGAGAGAGAGAGAGAGAGAGAGAGAGAGAGAGAGAGAGAGAGAGAGAGAGAGAGAGAGAGAGAGAGAGATAAGTAAGTCGGACCCCACTTATGAGAGAGAAACAGATAAATATTTAACTATATGCTTTGTCATGTTGTATGTTGTATGTATGTATGTACTGTATGTCTTTATTTATATAGCGCCATTTATGTAGAAAGCGCTTCACCGCAGTAATACACGTGACAATCATATAAATAATACAAATAACAGATCATGGGAATAAGTGCTTCAGACATAAAAGTAACATTTAGGAAAAGGAGTCCCTGCTCTGAAGAGCTTACAATCTAATTGGTAGGTAGAACATACAGAGACAGTAGGACGGCGTTCTGGTAAGTGCGTCTGCAATGGGCCAAGCTTTTTGTATGCGGTCTATAGTATCAGCCTCGGAGCTACTCACATGCTTCTTTAAGCAGATGTGTTAGAATGTGGGTCTTAAAGGTGGATAGAGAAGGTGCTAGTCGGGTATTGATGGGAAGGGCACTCCAGAGGTGAGGGCAGTCAGTGAGAAAGGTTTAAGGCGAGAGAGGGCTTTAGATACAAAAGGGGTAGATAGAAGACATCATTGGGCGGATCGCAAGAGTCGGGATGGTGCATAGCGAGAAATTAGAGCTGAGCTGTAAGGAGGGGCAGAAGAGTGTAAAGCTTTAAAAGTGAGGAGGAGAATTGAGTGTGAGATACGGGATTTGATAGGAAGCCAGGAGAGGGATTTCAGCAGGGGAGACGCTGAGACAGATTTAGGAAAGAGTAGAGTGATTCTGGCAGCAGCGTTTAGGATAGATTGTAGGGGAGACAGGTGAGAGGCAGTAAGACCGGACAGCAGAAGGTTCCAGTATTTGAGATGGTAGAGAATGAGGGTCTGTGTCAGAGTTTTAGCTGTCGAGCAACAGTGGAAGGGTGTATCTTGCGGAAGAAAAAACGACAGGTTTAGCTACCTTTTGAATGTGAGAGAGGAGTCTGTGACCCCCAGGGCAGCGTGCTTGGGCTACTGCATGTATAGTAGTTCTTCCAACAGTAATGTGGAAGGTGGTAGTAGGGCCAGGTTTGGCATGAAATATAAGGAGTTCTGTTTTTGACATGTTAAATTTAAGTCGGCGGAGGATCATGTTGCATTGGGCTTCTCTTCCTTGTGTTTATACTGTACAATGTCACATACCCAGTAGCACTCCTTAAGACAAATATATATGGTGAGGTGGGTCTGGGGTTGAGTTTACATGGGTTTGTGTGCGCAGATTTAAATTGTTTGGAGGTCTGTGACTCCTCCCCGTTTCCAAACTTACTCTGCCCACCTTTAAAGCAGCAGTCCAAGCTGTCGTTTAAAAAAAAAAAATCCCTTTGATATGTGCATCAATACAATCCACACATTGATAAGTAATTAGCTAAGTTGCGATTGATCGGTGAAGATTCGGCTCGGGGGTTGACTAAATGGTTGCCAGTGCAGCAGAAGAGGACCAAAAATGCAAAGTTCTCTGGGGTGATCATGTGACCAGGCAGTCACTGGATACAATTGAGTTTTGCACAGCTAGGGAGAGGGCAGTGTTCAAAAAAAGGGGGGGGGGGGGTTGCCAGAGCCTGTTTCAAAATAGGAAGGGGATGTGACTTTGTAAATGGTTGCTATAGAAACAAAAAATGATTGTTACATTATGATACATTAAAATTTTAATTCAGAGTTGTTTAAAAAAAAGTACTACTACTAGTAGCATTATACTAAAAAATAATACAGATGCACAGTAATACCCTCTATAGATATACCAAGAATTGTTAAGTGTGAGTGTGTGTGTGAGTTTATGACATGTGGAAGGAAGGTGGAGGGGTGAGAGTCATGGCGAGGGGAGGGGGGTGAAGGAGAGACATGGTGAGGGGAGGGGGGTGAAAGAGACATGGCGAGGGGAGGAGGGTGAAAGAGAGACATAGGTAGGGGGTGATATAGAGACATGGGAATGGGTTTAAAAGAGAGACATGGGGAGGGGTGAAAGAGACATGGGGAGTGGGTGAAAGAGACATGGGGAGTGGGTGAAAGAGTCATGGGGAGCGGCGGTGAAGAGACATGGGAACAGGGGTAAAGAGACATGGGGAGCAGGGGTGAAGAGACATGGGAGCAGGGGTGAAGAGACATTGGGAGGGGAGGGTGAAAGAGACATGGGGAGGTGATCGAGAGACATTTAGAGGGGGGGTGATAGAGAGACATTTGGAGGGGGGGGATGATAGAGAAACACGGGGAGGGGGTGCAAGAGACATAGAGAGGGGGGTGAAAGAGAGCCATGGGGTGGGGCGTGAAAAAGAGACATGGGGAGAGGGGTGAAAGAGACATGGGGAGGGAGGCGATAGAGAGACATGGGGGGGATGAAAGAGACATGGGGAGGGGGGGTGAAAGAAAGCCATGGGGAGGGTGGGTCCATGATCCTCAGTTGCTGGAAGAGTGGGCCCGGGTGAGTAGTTTTTTCTTCTTCACAGGTCCGGGAGATGTTGATCAGACGGCTTCTTAGGGTCAAATAAGACATGACAGACCTTATATAAGGCCTGTGACATCACATTTGACTGACAAATGATATATCCACCAATCTAATTGGTGGATGTACCATGTGATGGCTTCCATTTTATTTTTTGGCAGAAATGACATCATCTTAAGTGATTGGATAATAAAGGAACTATTGGATCTCAATATAAATGTAGAAAATATGCAGGGCCAAAGCTATGACAATGCTGCAAATATGCGGGGAAAGCATAATGGAGTTCAAAGACATGTTGAACATGAACCCACGTGCGTTTTATGTACCATGTAGTTCTCATTATTTGAACCTAGTGGTTAACAACACTGCCAAACCCAAGATAGGTGCCATTTAATTTTTGGGCTTAATTCAACCGTTGTATAATTTCTTCCCCAGGTCCACCAACAGATAAATCATTCTTTTAAAATCCTTACCCAATTTAACACTAAAGAGAGTCTGTGAAACATGTTGGGAGCCTCGTATTGATGCAGTTAGACCAATTCGATACCACCTGGGAGCGCTCTATGTTGCATTAGTGTATATTAAAGAAGATGTGACATTTAAAAGTGAACATCATGGCCCCCAGAGTAGAGCTGTTGCGTACACTCTCGCAAAATGTATTTGTGACTATAAATTCATATGTTGTGTAATATTTTGGTATGACATATTAAGTACAATCAATCCAGTGAACAAGCAGTCTATAAACTATGACAAAAACAAGTCCAAAGACCAAATCTGGGGCTCCAAAAAACAATCCCAACAGTAGATTTTGGGCCCTGTTTGTTTAAATCAAAAACACTACAGTAATGTCCAAGCCTTTGTCTCATAAATAGAGAGGTATCCTTACCAACTCCACTTATAAATGGTGTAAATGATCAGTCTAGGGGTTTACAGTATATACATGTAGAAAAGATGGCGCCTAGCTGGTTCTGCTCTGTTATTGAGCTATCACAAATCAGCTGTAAATGTTCACATGGAATGGCACCTAGTTAACTTTTTAAATCAATAACTGTAGACTTGCTAGTCGGCCAATATCATAGACTCTATCCTCAATAATAACAAAGTTCATTACAAGCGACTCTACGGAAAAACTCTTCGCCAGGCCATTTTGGATGACACCAAAGGAGATTATGAAACCAAAGGGTGCATCAGTTCAATCCTGCTCCTGTGGGTTGCTGCAGGGCACCTTTTGGTGTGTTGTTCGCTAGGGAGATAGTACAAAGTGAAAAATGTGCGATGCACAACCGGAACGAAAAAATAAATGAACTGGAGAGAGTGTACAGTAACTACACAATTTGCTTTTAATAACTCATCTAATCAAATGACCGGCAACAAAAGCGCGCGCACACAGAGGTTTTCAAACATCTCTATGGAGCTTGGTCCCACCCCCCGTTCGTGTCACTCACGCGCGGCGCGCTCACGGGACGATCGTGCACCACTCCCCAGCTGCGACACAACACCCGTAACAATGCCCACCTGTCTCCTGCGCTCTGCGTCCAATCACAGCTCCCGCGGGGCCACACCTCCGTTCCGCCTCTCACTTTCATTGCTCCAGTCCTCCTATTTAATCTCTGCTTGCTCAGTTACACATTGCTGAGCATAGACCATAGTAGCCTTGTGTTCCTACATTCCTGCTTTGCCTTGTGCCTTGCCTCTCTTGCTTTCAGTTTGACCTCATGTGTACCGACACGGCTAGACTCTTGGACGCTCTCTGTATAACGACCCCAGCTTGCCCTCGACTACCTGCATCTCTCCATCCCTGACCACGGATATAGGACATTCTTTTAACCCACCAGCTCCAACCCTCGACCTCGGCACAACGGACATCTACCGTTACTGGCTCCTCCCCATGACTGCGGCAAGTATCTGGACTACCCTCTCTCTCCAACCCCGACCCGGCTACGCTGACAATCCAGGCGTGCCTCCACTGCTGTGGGTGCGCAGTTTCTACTTTCCCACCTCAGTACCGGGGGTCCGCCTTGTTCGTGGTGAGTGCAAGGGTCACAATTAGAGAGGGTTGGGGTTCCTTACAATGCATCTGATCTCAGACGCGCTATTAGAGAGGGTTGGGGCTCCTTTGAATGCATCTGATCTCAGACGCGCTATTAGAGAAAGTTGAGATTCCTTACAATGCAGATTTCAGACGCGCTGTTAGAGAGGGTTGGGGCTCCTTACAATGTATTTGATCAATGCATTGTAAGGAACCCCAACCCTCTCTAGTGTGTATTTGTGAACTGTAAGGTGCTTGACTAATACACTGGAAGAATATCATTGTTTTCGATTAAAAATATCAAAGAATGTGTTACTTTAACGAGCGCTTTCTCTTTTTTTGAATCTCCAATATACTATTTGCCAAGTGGGACTGATGAAATCACCAAAAACTACTGTAGCAGGTCCCCTTTGGTTGTCAATACGTTACTTTGAAGTGGAAGGGAGAGACCTACTGAGGCCAATATACTAAGCATCGCAAACTGAGCGGGGGGAGGGGTGGAGGGTTTCGGCGCATGTCAAACTTCAATTGCACTCGTGTACTAAGTTCAAATTTCTCCATCTGCGCCCAGCCCCAAAATACTGTTTAGCGCACAGAAATGGATTGCACTTGGTGTATAAAAGTCAATGGTACATACTAATATCTATATAAATATATACAGTGTTCGACAAATCACCCAAAAATCTACTCGCCCAACCAAAAAATCTACTCGCCACCTAGTCCCGCCCCCAACCCCGCCCCTAGTCCCGCCCCCAACCCCCCCCCAACCCCGCTTTAAAATAAAACATATGAATAAAATCCATTTAAATGACAAATATATTTATTGTATTACATTATACTACAATTAGCCCTTGTTACGTGTGTGTGTGTGTGTGTGTCTGTGTAAATGTCGATCTAGAAATAAAAGCCAGGTGTGAATGACTAGTTTCCTGCACCCCTTAATCAGTGTCTGGATGCCCCCGCTTCACAATATCTAAAGCAGAACCCCCATTCACCTGCGCTCCGGCGTCATGACGTCACGTTGCCCTAGTAACGTGACGTCACATGACCTCACAGCGTCATTTTGATGCCGCGTTGCCATGGCGACGCAGGAAGGAAGCCGCCGGAGCCTAGGTAAGTGAAGGTTTACAGAGGCCCTGCAGCTCCCCCGGCACTTAATTTAAGTGCCTTCGGGAAGCGCGCGGGGCCTCTGTAAACCCCACGCCCCCCAGACGGCAGTCTTGCGCCCCGCGTGGGGGTCGCGCCCCCCAGTTTGCGCACCGCTGTTCTAGAAATCCAATCGGATAAGGCTCTTTCTGCACGCTTTTGCACAACTCCCAGCTACTAGAATATCCCCCTGTGTCTATCCAAGAGGAGGTTTTAGTGTACTGACAAAAAACATCCCAAAATAAATTGTAATTAAGGCTGCGAGGTGTCACTGTATATAGAACATAGATCCAGTAGCACTCTCATTGTAAAAGACTCATCTCTATCCCCCCACAAATAAGCAGGGGGACCCATTCAAAGCCCATAATGTGTATGTCTGAAGCATTAAAGCAAAGTGCAGTGCTGTACCAAAGTAGTAGTTTAGTTTAGACTGCCCTTGAATGGAGTTGAACACTTCCCCAGTGCTGGAATTAGACATAAAAGGTCTATGCAGCAACATAGAGTAGTTGTGTTTAGACGCATGGCTCTATTTTTTGGAGCAGAGCCGCAGCATATATACTGTAAGAACAGTTTCTTACTTCTGACGCGGTATGTTAGACTTATGGCACTTCAGATATGGAGGATTGTTTTGGGCAAATAAAAGGTTAAAAAAAAGTATCAGAGAAATGCAACTTGTGACGCATCTCATTTTAATCTGTGCACCATGTAACTGCCCCCAACTCATCCTACTCACTCTCCCCAAGGTGCAAATTGGGGCAGAGACGCAGAATGTGATACATCTGATTATAATCTGTGCACCATGTAACTCCCCCCAACTCCTTCTACTGACTCTCCCCAAGGTGCAAGCTGGGGCAGAGACGCAGACTGTGATACATCTCATTATAATCTGTGTGCCATGTAACTCCTCCCCAACTCCTCCTACTGACTCTCCCCAAGGTGCATGCTGGGGCAGAGACGCAGACTGTGATACATCTCATTATAATCTGTGATACTTTATCTTGCCATGAAGTCAATGCATTTGAACCCAGTGATACAGTATGTTGATCCCACTGCTGTCAGTGGCACTGTCCATATGTGTACTTGTGTCACCCAATGTATGTAATACAATGTATCACAGTAGCTGTGATTTTTATGACTGCTACTCAAGTTAACCACTTCTCAACCCCTTGAAATTAAATGTCAACAGTAGCTGATTTCTCTATTATGACATCACGAGACAGTATCATTGAGCCTCCTAGGAGATGCCAGCAGCAGTGTTCTGTAATGACATCATGGAATCGCCTTAGAGACTGAGATAAATACACAAATGTAAACTTGTTTGTGCGTGACTTGAATTAGTTCCCGAAGGAAACCGTTAGTTTTGTGGACATCTCAGAGATAGGAAAAGAGTGGCGCTGTACACAGAGACTAATTATCTCCACCTTAACTCTGTATCATGGCAGGTAGGAAGCAACGTGACCTTTACATACCCAAAAAGAAATGGATAATATCTATATTTCTGAACTGTTTACTTTCACAATGTTTTATGGGGTACAGAACAGATAACATGACTCCTATCAATGGATGGGAGAAAGAAGACGGATGGGGTGGGGGGCGGGGGGGAGGGACGGAGGTAGACAACACCCAGGGGGGTTAGGTACCTGGCCTTAATTGGATAATATTTTTTTTTATAAATGTCAAAACTGATTTATTATAGATACATACACACATATTTGTTTTATTGTATTTACTTTTATATCTGGCTTGTAATTCAAAATCTTAAATGATTTGAACAGTAATGTATAGAAAAGAACACATGTACTGTATACATAAATGTCAAAGCGGCAAACGTCTATGGGATCTATGGGATAGTAAAAAAAGACACAGGAACCTTAGTGTATACAGTAGGATTAGTTATGTATAAGGCATGCTTTTTCCTTGCCCTAAGTTTAGGTCAATAACTATTGGACCAATTCTACACCGTGGGGTGTAATGTTCGACTACTTTCAGCCATATCCTTAAATTATTGTCTACAGCAGTGTTTTTCAACCACGGATCCTAGGAACCCTAGGATTCCCCGGGCATCCCTAAAGGGTTCGCTGTAATTTTTAGGTCATTTTAAAATTGTACTTAATACAGAAGAATTTACAGTACAATGCATCTTATCTCAAACGCGCTATTGGAGAGGGTTGGGGTTCCTTACAATGCATCTGATCTCAGACGCGCTATTAGAGAGGGTTGGGGCTCCTTACAATGCATCTGATCTCAGAAGCGCTATTAGAGAGGATTGGGGTTCCTCACACTTCATCTGATCTCAGACGCACTATTAGATAGGGTTGGGGTATATTACAATGCATCTCATCTTAGACTCGTTGTTAGAGAGGGTTGGGGTCCCTCAGAATTTCACATATGGTTCCTTAACCAAAAAAAGGTTGGAAACCACTACTCTACAGTAATACAAAGGCCCCAAAAAAGACAAAGCCACAAAACGAGGGCAGAATCTGCCACTTGATTTACAGATATAGCTGACCTGAGTGCTCCTCCAGATACCTCAATATACCAGACGTCTCAGAATACCACACCATAATATTACCACAAAATACTACAGTAGGAACAGGCAATTTTTATGTTTTTATTTTTAAAGATCCAGTTCCGAAAGCTATGGTACATCTATATTTGTCATTGTGTTCATAGGTGGACATGAAAGCAGGTGATGGACTGCACAAGTTTTATATGCCAGTTGCCACTTTGTGTTGAAAACTACCTAGAAATAGTTTTCTGTCTGTGTTACATCCCAACACATCATATATGTATATGTATATGTATAAATATATATCTATATATATATTTATAGATTAAACCCCATATATTGAGCTAAAATGTACGGGTGCTCTGGTGTTTCAATACATAGCAATGCTATAGAAGGCAATCATGGAGCTTGCTTAAAAATGTATTTAAATATTGAAACTTCTGACCACTATTGATCAGAGTAGTGGTATGTAACATTGATAATCAAATAAATGTGTTTTCCCAGCAAGCCATTATCCCTGTTAGTGCTTGCTATTCATAACAAAACAAAGACCACCAAAAACTTTATTCAAAACCAGAACCAAAACCCCAAATATTTTAAAGGCAAAATAAAAATACCAAGCCAAGTGAGCATCTCTATGTATTTCATATGTATTTGATATCAAGAATATCTTTTAGCAGGTCTGTTAAAGCAGTCCTAACCCCCCAAAGTCAGGCTTTCAGGATATCCCAGCTTCAGCGGAGGTGGCTCAATCCGTCCCTGCTTCAGCACAGCTCGCTCAATCAGTCCCTGCTTCAGCACAGGTGACTCAATCAGAGGCTGATTGAGTGATTGGGCCACCTGTGCTAAAGCTGGAATATCCTGAAAAGTTGACCTATTGTGGGGGGTTTGATGACTGGAGTTGAGTCCCCGTGTGTTAAAGAAATGTGCCTTGATTGTGCTTTTCTGGCCCTTCACTTTTACCTTTCTTCCTTACAGATCAGTTTTTAAATTCCTCTGCTGTGAACCCTCCACGGACCTGCAGTGCTCCTGCAGTCACCACTGCTTACCCTTCATGGAGCAACAGCTTCCACCCAGTAGGGAGGAATACAGAAGTCTACAGACATGGGGCCCAAGGCATGATTTTGCAACAAGGGTCTGCAGGAACACCAATGTATCTACAGCAGATCCCACAGGCAACACGCGCTTACCCTCGTGTATCGGACATGAACGGAGGATTCTACCACACTGCTACAGGAGGATACACAGGATTTGCAGGACAGGTTAGGGGAGAAGCCACAACGCAGCCTGTTACTTTCCGTCCCAACACACATTTGGAAAGACGTGCTACAATAGGGCCTTGTATAATGGCCACCCAGTATGCACAACTTCAGCAGCCACCATTCATACCCCTTAGAGGAATGCAGACCTTACAAGGTGAGATATGGAGAATCTTTACTAATCATTGTTCAAAATCTTCTCCTTGACCGATACCATTACCTGTTATAAAGATCTTTAATTACGGTCATTCGCCACTGTAATGTTACAAATATATAGAACTCTACAGTATGTAGTCCTCGCCAATACTGAAGGGATTAAGCATGTGTTTGCTTTTCTTCCTTTGTGTTATTATGTACAATGTGTTGGTATTTATGATAATTGATTATTTCTCCTTTTTGATTTTGTTACAGTGTGTCAGACCTCGCTTGGAGCCCAACATATTTCCCAGGCCAGTTTAATTACACAAGGAGCAGTTCAGCTTGCTGCTAATGAAAAAAGTGAACCACCTCTAATGTACCCAACTCAACCAGCTCGGAAGCTGAGCCACCTCTCAAAGTTACATATTGATGTGCAAAGCAACAAAGAGTTATATGTGCCAGTGTGGAAAAGGGGTGGGTTAAAAGATATGGCGAAGAGATCTTCAGAGGTGAAGGCCCCCTCACATATTGCTCAGAAGGTTCGTAATAACGTGCTGAGTTCAGTGAAGACTGAGTGTCCGTCAAAGTCTGAGGGGGTACCAAAGTGCTCCAAAGTGGCAACAAAGAAGAAAAAGATCCTTTATTCAGCTGCAAAGGATCAAGTCCCTCAAACTGCACTGCAAAAGAAGGTAAAACCAATGTCAAAGCCAGTAAATCATTCTTCTGCTCCTATACCAGGGAAGTCACCCCATGGCCCACAATCTGGTGACGAGGCTGTTCTGTTAAAAAAGATGAAACGTGTTTGTCTCTCAGGTGCCCACATTTCCAATAAGGTATCTGAAAAGATGCAGCAAAGCCGTGAAGGTACAATGGATGCAAAGACACCTGCTGTTACTCATATTAATCCTAAACTGAAGAAAACTCAGGAGATAGGGATCAAACGTAAAGATGCAAAGACTCCTGCAGTTACTCATAGTCCTGAGCGGAAGACACCTCAGGAGATGGGGATCAAACGTAAATATGCAAAAACTCCTGCAGTTACTCATAGTCCTGAGCGGAAGACACCTCAGGAGATGGGGATCAAACTTAAAAATGCAAAGACTCCTGCAGTTACTCATTGTCCTGAGCGGAAGACACCTCAGGAGATCGGGATCAAACGTAAATATGCAAAAACACCTGCTGTTACACATAGTCCTGAGCGGAAGACACCTCAGGAGATGGGGATCAAATGTAAAGATGCAAAGTCTCCTGCAGTTACTCATAGTCCTGAGCGGAAGACACCTCAAGAGATGGGGATCAAACGTAAACAGAACAGCAATATTAAGCAGCTAGTGAAGAAAACAAAGAACCAGACCAGCGTTTTCAGTTTTGAGCAAGCGCTGGCTTGTGGTACTGATAATAACCCCAAAGCTCTCAAAAGAAAAAGTGCTAATCAGCCTGGAGTGAATTCAGAAGTTCTTGGGAAGGGCAAGAAGTCATTGGAACCTTCTGAACAAGGAAAGGTGAAAGCCCATCACAGCAACCTCAGCCTCCAAATGATTAACTCTGTTCAAGTATTTCACCCATTGGGTAAAAAAGCAGGTCCCACAGGTCCAGGGGCACCCGCAGAATCCATTACACTTGGAAATAAGCTTGGACCAATGCAAGGACGCCAAAGCCAGACTTCTGCTTCTCATGTTCAGTGGTCTCTTACTGATGCGATTAAAAGGTTCATGGCCAAAAAACAGGACAGTATTTCTGGAATTAAAGGTGTCGGTATTAATGCCAGGCCTAGGCTATTTAAAATACATGAGTACACAAGACCTGACATTAAAACCAGTGAAATCAAACAACATGGGGAAAACAAAGCTTCAGTTATAGAGAATCCCAAACACTTCCCAGTGATATCCATAGAACAGGAAGCTGCAGTAAGATGCATTGAAAAGGTGAGCCAAACCACTATCCCCATTCCAGCTCCTGGCATTAAAACCAGTGAAATCAAACAACGTGGGGAAAACAAAGCTTCAGTTATAGAGAATCCCAAACACTTCCCAGTGATATCCATAGAACGGAAAGCTGCAGTGACATGCATTAAAAAGGTCAGCCAAACCACTATCCCCATTCAAGCTCCTTTCAACCAGAAGCACCAGCTTTCTAACCTGCAGCTTCCTATCAATGTACCCAGCAGAGTGGACAACTTCACTCCATCCTTCTGTCAACAGCCTCTCCAAGAGCTTGAGGTTTCCATACCTATTCCACCAGAACAGAGAGAGGAGAGAGAGGCTATGAAAAGGAAATCACAACTGGAGAGGGAGTAAGCCTGTCAACATACCTCCAAGGGGAGGCTACAGTGCTTTGTTCAGAGGCAGAAGGATCATAACATCTCTAAACGTTACGGATACCCACCATCCAGACTTATTTCCCCCATGAGATACTTAAGCCCTAAAAAAACAAAAAAAAACCCTGACTAATCTGTAACTGATGCCAAGCTCTGTGACTATCTGTAAATAAGATTTATATTTATAAGTCAGTTTGTAACATATTTTACTAAGAATATATTTAAAACTCTTCAATAAAATGTATCTATTTTCAATTGAACTCTTTATTTACTAAAGAAACTATTTACAAATGCCAAGGGTTATTGAAATTCTGCAAATTAACTTTAGATTACCCTCTTGATGATGAGAGAGAGAGAGAGAGAGAGAGAGAGAGAGAGAGAGAGAGAGAGAGAGAGAGAGAGAGAGAGAGATAAGTAAGTCGGACCCCACTTATGAGAGAGAAACAGATAAATATTTAACTATATGCTTTGTCATGTTGTATGTTGTATGTATGTATGTACTGTATGTCTTTATTTATATAGCGCCATTTATGTAGAAAGCGCTTCACCGCAGTAATACACGTGACAATCATATAAATAATACAAATAACAGATCATGGGAATAAGTGCTTCAGACATAAAAGTAACATTTAGGAAAAGGAGTCCCTGCTCTGAAGAGCTTACAATCTAATTGGTAGGTAGAACATACAGAGACAGTAGGACGGCGTTCTGGTAAGTGCGTCTGCAATGGGCCAAGCTTTTTGTATGCGGTCTATAGTATCAGCCTCGGAGCTACTCACATGCTTCTCTAAGCAGATGTGTTAGAATGTGGGTCTTAAAGGTGGATAGAGAAGGTGCTAGTCGGGTATTGATGGGAAGGGCACTCCAGAGGTGAGGGCAGTCAGTGAGAAAGGTTTAAGGCGAGAGAGGGCTTTAGATACAAAAGGGGTAGATAGAAGACATCATTGGGCGGATCGCAAGAGTCGGGATGGTGCATAGCGAGAAATTAGAGCTGAGCTGTAAGGAGGGGCAGAAGAGTGTAAAGCTTTAAAAGTGAGGAGGAGAATTGAGTGTGAGATACGGGATTTGATAGGAAGCCAGGAGAGGGATTTCAGCAGGGGAGACGCTGAGACAGATTTAGGAAAGAGTAGAGTGATTCTGGCAGCAGCGTTTAGGATAGATTGTAGGGGAGACAGGTGAGAGGCAGTAAGACCGGACAGCAGAAGGTTCCAGTATTTGAGATGGTAGAGAATGAGGGTCTGTGTCAGAGTTTTAGCTGTCGAGCAACAGTGGAAGGGTGTATCTTGCGGAAGAAAAAACGACAGGTTTAGCTACCTTTTGAATGTGAGAGAGGAGTCTGTGACCCCCAGGGCAGCGTGCTTGGGCTACTGCATGTATAGTAGTTCTTCCAACAGTAATGTGGAAGGTGGTAGTAGGGCCAGGTTTGGCATGAAATATAAGGAGTTCTGTTTTTGACATGTTAAATTTAAGTCGGCGGAGGATCATGTTGCATTGGGCTTCTCTTCCTTGTGTTTATACTGTACAATATCACATACCCAGTAGCACTCCTTAAGACAAATATATATGGTGAGGTGGGTCTGGGGTTGAGTTTACATGGGTTTGTGTGCGCAGATTTAAATTGTTTGGAGGTCTGTGACTCCTCCCCGTTTCCAAACTTACTCTGCCCACCTTTAAAGCAGCAGTCCAAGCTGTCGTTTAAAAAAAAAAAAATCCCTTTGATATGTGCATCAATACAATCCACACATTGATAAGTAATTAGCTAAGTTGCGATTGATCGGTGAAGATTCGGCTCGGGGGTTGACTAAATGGTTGCCAGTGCAGCAGAAGAGGACCAAAAATGCAAAGTTCTCTGGGGTGATCATGTGACCAGGCAGTCACTGGATACAATTGAGTTTTGCACAGCTAGGGAGAGGGCAGTGTTCAAAAAAAGGGGGGGGGGGGTTGCCAGAGCCTGTTTCAAAATAGGAAGGGGATGTGACTTTGTAAATGGTTGCTATAGAAACAAAAAATGATTGTTACATTATGATACATTAAAATTTTAATTCAGAGTTGTTTAAAAAAAAGTACTACTACTAGTAGCATTATACTAAAAAATAATACAGATGCACAGTAATACCCTCTATAGATATACCAAGAATTGTTAAGTGTGAGTGTGTGTGTGAGTTTATGACATGTGGAAGGAAGGTGGAGGGGTGAGAGTCATGGCGAGGGGAGGGGGGTGAAGGAGAGACATGGTGAGGGGAGGGGGGTGAAAGAGACATGGCGAGGGGAGGAGGGTGAAAGAGAGACATAGGTAGGGGGTGATATAGAGACATGGGAATGGGTTTAAAAGAGAGACATGGGGAGGGGTGAAAGAGACATGGGGAGTGGGTGAAAGAGACATGGGGAGTGGGTGAAAGAGTCATGGGGAGCGGCGGTGAAGAGACATGGGAACAGGGGTAAAGAGACATGGGGAGCAGGGGTGAAGAGACATGGGAGCAGGGGTGAAGAGACATTGGGAGGGGAGGGTGAAAGAGACATGGGGAGGTGATCGAGAGACATTTAGAGGGGGGGTGATAGAGAGACATTTGGAGGGGGGGATGATAGAGAAACACGGGGAGGGGGTGCAAGAGACATAGAGAGGGGGGTGAAAGAGAGCCATGGGGTGGGGCGTGAAAAAGAGACATGGGGAGAGGGGTGAAAGAGACATGGGGAGGGAGGCGATAGAGAGACATGGGGGGATGAAAGAGACATGGGGAGGGGGGGTGAAAGAAAGCCATGGGGAGGGTGGGTCCATGATCCTCAGTTGCTGGAAGAGTGGGCCCGGGTGAGTAGTTTTTTCTTCTTCACAGGTCCGGGAGATGTTGATCAGACGGCTTCTTAGGGTCAAATAAGACATGACAGACCTTATATAAGGCCTGTGACATCACATTTGACTGACAAATGATATATCCACCAATCTAATTGGTGGATGTACCATGTGATGGCTTCCATTTTATTTTTTGGCAGAAATGACATCATCTTAAGTGATTGGATAATAAAGGAGCTATTGGATCTCAATATAAATGTAGAAAATATGCAGGGCCAAAGCTATGACAATGCTGCAAATATGCGGGGAAAGCATAATGGAGTTCAAAGACATGTTGAACATGAACCCACGTGCGTTTTATGTACCATGTAGTTCTCATTATTTGAACCTAGTGGTTAACAACACTGCCAAACCCAATATAGGTGCCATTTAATTTTTGGGCTTAATTCAACCGTTGTATAATTTCTTCCCCAGGTCCACCAACAGATAAATCATTCTTTTAAAATCCTTACCCAATTTAACACTAAAGAGAGTCTGTGAAACATGTTGGGAGCCTCGTATTGATGCAGTTAGACCAATTCGATACCACCTGGGAGCGCTCTATGTTGCATTAGTGTATATTAAAGAAGATGTGACATTTAAAAGTGAACATCATGGCCCCCAGAGTAGAGCTGTTGCGTACACTCTCGCAAAATGTATTTGTGACTATAAATTCATATGTTGTGTAATATTTTGGTATGACATATTAAGTACAATCAATCCAGTGAACAAGCAGTCTATAAACTATGACAAAAACAAGTCCAAAGACCAAATCTGGGGCTCCAAAAAACAATCCCAACAGTAGATTTTGGGCCCTGTTTTTTTAAATCAAAAACACTACAGTAATGTCCAAGCCTTTGTCTCATAAATAGAGAGGTATCCTTACCAACTCCACTTATAAATGGTGTAAATGATCAGTCTAGGGGTTTACAGTATATACATGTAGAAAAGATGGCGCCTAGCTGGTTCTGCTCTGTTATTGAGCTATCACAAATCAGCTGTAAATGTTCACATGGAATGGCACCTAGTTAACTTTTTAAATCAATAACTGTAGACTTGCTAGTCGGCCAATATCATAGACTCTATCCTCAATAATAACAAAGTTCATTACAAGCGACTCTACGGAAAAACTCTTCGCCAGGCCATTTTGGATGACACCAAAGGAGATTATGAAACCAAAGGGTGCATCAGTTCAATCCTGCTCCTGTGGGTTGCTGCAGGGCACCTTTTGGTGTGTTGTTCGCTAGGGAGATAGTACAAAGTGAAAAATGTGCGATGCACAACCGGAACGAAAAAATAAATGAACTGGAGAGAGTGTACAGTAACTACACAATTTGCTTTTAATAACTCATCTAATCAAATGACCGGCAACAAAAGCGCGCGCACACAGAGGTTTTCAAACATCTCTATGGAGCTTGGTCCCACCCCCCGTTCGTGTCACGTGTCACTCACGCGCGGCGCGCTCACGGGACGATCGTGCACCACTCCCCAGCTGCGACACAACACCCGTAACAATGCCCACCTGTCTCCTGCGCTCTGCGTCCAATCACAGCTCCCGCGGGGGCCACACCTCCGTTCCGCCTCTCACTCTCATTGCTCCAGTCCTCCTATTTAATCTCTGCTTGCTCAGTTACACATTGCTGAGCATAGACCATAGTAGCCTTGTGTTCCTACATTCCTGCTTTGCCTTGTGCCTTGCCTCTCTTGCTTTCAGTTTGACCTCATGTGTACCGACACGGCTAGACTCTTGGACGCTCTCTGTATAACGACCCCAGCTTGCCCTCGACTACCTGCATCTCTCCATCCCTGACCACGGATATAGGACATTCTTTTAACCCACCAGCTCCAACCCTCGACCTCGGCACAACGGACATCTACCGTTACTGGCTCCTCCCCATGACCGCGGCAAGTATCTGGACTACCCTCTCTCTCCAACCCCGACCCGGCTACGCTGACAATCCAGGCGTGCCTCCACTGCTGTGGGTGCGCAGTTTCTACTTTCCCACCTCAGTACCGGGGGTCCGCCTTGTTCGTGGTGAGTGCAAGGGTCACAATTAGAGAGGGTTGGGGTTCCTTACAATGCATCTGATCTCAGACGCGCTATTAGAGAGGGTTGGGGCTCCTTTGAATGCATCTGATCTCAGACGCGCTATTAGAGAAAGTTGGGATTCCTTACAATGCAGATTTCAGACGCGCTGTTAGAGAGGGTTGGGGCTCCTTACAATGTATTTGATCAATGCATTGTAAGGAACCCCAACCCTCTCTAGTGTGTATTTGTGAACTGTAAGGTGCTTGACTAATACACTGGAAGAATATCATTGTTTTCGATTAAAAATATCAAAGAATGTGTTACTTTAATGAGCGCTTTCTCTTTTTTTGAATCTCCAATATACTATTTGCCAAGTGGGACTGATGAAATCACCAAAAACTACTGTAGCAGGTCCCCTTTGGTTGTCAATACGTTACTTTGAAGTAGAAGGGAGAGACCTACTGAGGCCAATATACTAAGCATCGCAAACTGAGCGGGGGGAGGGGTGGAGGGTTTCGGCGCATGTCAAACTTCAATTGCACTCGTGTACTAAGTTCAAATTTCTCCATCTGCGCCCAGCCCCAAAATACTGTTTAGCGCACAGAAATGGATTGCACTTGGTGTATAAAAGTCAATGGTACATACTAATATCTATATAAATATATACAGTGTTCGACAAATCACCCAAAAATCTACTCGCCCAACCAAAAAATCTACTCCCTAGATTAAGGCTGCGAGGTGTCACTGTATATAGAACATAGATCCAGTAGCACTCTCATTGTAAAAGACTCATCTCTATCCCCCCACAAATAAGCAGGGGGACCCATTCAAAGCCCATAATGTGTATGTCTGAAGCATTAAAGCAAAGTGCAGTGCTGTACCAAAGTAGTAGTTTAGTTTAGACTGCCCTTGAATGGAGTTGAACCCTTCCCCAGTGCTGGAATTAGACATAAAAGGTCTATGCAGCAACATAGAGTAGTTGTGTTTAGACGCATGGCTCTATTTTTTGGAGCAGAGCCGCAGCATATTTACTGTAAGAACAGTTTCTTACTTCTGACGCGGTATGTTAGACTTATGGCACTTCAGATATTGAGGATTGTTTTGGGCAAATAAAAGGTTAAAAAAAAGTATCAGAGAAATGCAACTTGTGACGCATCTCATTTTAATCTGTGCACCATGTAACTGCCCCCAACTCATCCTACTCACTCTCCCCAAGGTGCAAATTGGGGCAGAGACGCAGAATGTGATACATCTGATTATAATCTGTGCACCATGTAACTCCCCCCAACTCCTTCTACTGACTCTCCCCAAGGTGCAAGCTGGGGCAGAGACGCAGACTGTGATACATCTCATTATAATCTGTGTGCCATGTAACTCCTCCCCAACTCCTCCTACTGACTCTCCCCAAGGTGCATGCTGGGGCAGAGACGCAGACTGTGATACATCTCATTATAATCTGTGATACTTTATCTTGCCATGAAGTCAATGCATTTGAACCCAGTGATACAGTATGTTGATCCCACTGCTGTCAGTGGCACTGTCCATATGTGTACTTGTGTCACCCAATGTATGTAATACAATGTATCACAGTAGCTGTGATTTTTATGACTGCTACTCAAGTTAACCACTTCTCAACCACTTGAAATTAAATGTCAACAGTAGCTGATTTCTCTATTATGACATCACGAGACAGTATCATTGAGCCTCCTAGGAGATGCCAGCAGCAGTGTTCTGTAATGACATCATGGAATCGCCTTAGAGACTGAGATAAATACACAAATGTAAACTTGTTTGTGCGTGACTTGAATTAGTTCCCGAAGGAAACCGTTAGTTTTGTGGACATCTCAGAGATAGGAAAAGAGTGGCGCTGTACAGAGAGACTAATTATCTCCACCTTAACTCTGTATCATGGCAGGTAGGAAGCAACGTGACCTTTACATACCCAAAAAGAAATGGATAATATCTATATTTCTGAACTGTTTACTTTCACAATGTTTTATGGGGTACAGAACAGATAACATGACTCCTATCAATGGATGGGAGAAAGAAGACGGATGGGGTGGGGGGCGGGGGGGAGGGACGGAGGTAGACAACACCCAGGGGGGTTAGGTACCTGGCCTTAATTGGATAATATTTTTTTTTATAAATGTCAAAACTGATTTATTATAGATACATACACACATATTTGTTTTATTGTATTTACTTTTATATCTGGCTTGTAATTCAAAATCTTAAATGATTTGAACAGTAATGTATAGAAAAGAACACATGTACTGTATACATAAATGTCAAAGCGGCAAACGTCTATGGGATCTATGGGATAGTAAAAAAAGACACAGGAACCTTAGTGTATACAGTAGGATTAGTTATGTATAAGGCATGCTTTTTCCTTGCCCTAAGTTTAGGTCAATAACTATTGGACCAATTCTACACCGTGGGGTGTAATGTTCGACTACTTTCAGCCATATCCTTAAATTATTGTCTACAGCAGTGTTTTTCAACCACGGATCCTAGGAACCCTAGGATTCCCCGGGCATCCCTAAAGGGTTCGCTGTAATTTTTAGGTCATTTTAAAATTGTACTTAATACAGAAGAATTTACAGTACAATGCATCTTATCTCAAACGCGCTATTGGAGAGGGTTGGGGTTCCTTACAATGCATCTGATCTCAGACGCGCTATTAGAGAGGGTTGGGGCTCCTTACAATGCATCTGATCTCAGAAGCGCTATTAGAGAGGATTGGGGTTCCTCACACTTCATCTGATCTCAGACGCACTATTAGATAGGGTTGGGGTATATTACAATGCATCTCATCTTAGACTCGTTGTTAGAGAGGGTTGGGGTCCCTCAGAATTTCACATATGGTTCCTTAACCAAAAAAAGGTTGGAAACCACTACTCTACAGTAATACAAAGGCCCCAAAAAAGACAAAGCCACAAAACGAGGGCAGAATCTGCCACTTGATTTACAGATATAGCTGACCTGAGTGCTCCTCCAGATACCTAAATATACCAGACGTCTCAGAATACCACACCATAATATTACCACAAAATACTACAGTAGGAACAGGCAATTTTTATGTTTTTATTTTTATTTTTAAAGATCCAGTTCCGAAAGCTATGGTACATCTATATTTGTCATTGTGTTCATAGGTGGACATGAAAGCAGGTGATGGACTGCACAAGTTTTATATGCCAGTTGCCACTTTGTGTTGAAAACTACCTAGAAATAGTTTTCTGTCTGTGTTACATCCCAACACATCATATATGTATATGTATATGTATAAATATATATCTATATATATATTTATAGATTAAACCCCATATATTGAGCTAAAATGTACGGGTGCTCTGGTGTTTCAATACATAGCAATGCTATAGAAGGCAATCATGGAGCTTGCTTAAAAATGTATTTAAATATTGAAACTTCTGACCACTATTGATCAGAGTAGTGGTATGTAACATTGATAATCAAATAAATGTGTTTTCCCAGCAAGCCATTATCCCTGTTAGTGCTTGCTATTCATAACAAAACAAAGACCACCAAAAACTTTATTCAAAACCAGAACCAAAACCCCAAATATTTTAAAGGCAAAATAAAAATACCAAGCCAAGTGAGCATCTCTATGTATTTCATATGTATTTGATATCAAGAATATCTTTTAGCAGGTCTGTTAAAGCAGTCCTAACCCCCCAAAGTCAGGCTTTCAGGATATCCCAGCTTCAGCGGAAGTGGCTCAATCCGTCCCTGCTTCAGCACAGCTCGCTCAATCAGTCCCTGCTTCAGCACAGGTGACTCAATCAGAGGCTGATTGAGTGATTGGGCCACCTGTGCTAAAGCTGGAATATCCTGAAAAGTTGACCTATTGTGGGGGGTTTGATGACTGGAGTTGAGTCCCCGTGTGTTAAAGAAATGTGCCTTGATTGTGCTTTTCTGGCCCTTCACTTTTACCTTTCTTCCTTACAGATCAGTTTTTAAATCCTCTGCTGTGAACCCTCCACCGACCTGCAGTGCTCCTGCAGTCACCACTGCTTACCCTTCATGGAGCAACAGCTTCCACCCAGTAGGGAGGAATACAGAAGTCTACAGACATGGGGCCCAAGGCATGATTTTGCAACAAGGGTCTGCAGGAACACCAATGTATCTACAGCAGATCCCACAGGCAACACGCGCTTACCCTCGTGTATCGGACATGAACGGAGGATTCTACCACACTGCTACAGGAGGATACACAGGATTTGCAGGACAGGTTAGGGGAGAAGCCACAACGCAGCCTGTTACTTTCCGTCCCAACACACATTTGGAAAGACGTGCTACAATAGGGCCTTGTATAATGGCCACCCAGTATGCACAACTTCAGCAGCCACCATTCATACCCCTTAGAGGAATGCAGACCTTACAAGGTGAGATATGGAGAATCTTTACTAATCATTGTTCAAAATCTTCTCCTTGACCGATACCATTACCTGTTATAAAGATCTTTAATTACGGTCATTCGCCACTGTAGTGTTACAAATATATAGAACTCTACAGTATGTAGTCCTCGCCAATACTGAAGGGATTAAGCATGTGTTTGCTTTTCTTCCTTTGTGTTATTATGTACAATGTGTTGGTATTTATGATAATTGATTATTTCTCCTTTTTGATTTTGTTACAGTGTGTCAGACCTCGCTTGGAGCCCAACATATTTCCCAGGCCAGTTTAATTACACAAGGAGCAGTTCAGCTTGCTGCTAATGAAAAAAGTGAACCACCTCTAATGTACCCAACTCAACCAGCTCGGAAGCTGAGCCACCTCTCAAAGTTACATATTGATGTGCAAAGCAACAAAGAGTTATATGTGCCAGTGTGGAAAAGGGGTGGGTTAAAAGATATGGAGAAGAGATCTTCAGAGGTGAAGGCCCCCTCACATATGGCTCAGAAGATTCGTAATAACGTGCTGAGTTCAGTGAAGACTGAGTGTCCGTCAAAGTCTGAGGGGGTACCAAAGTGCTCCAAAGTGGAAACAAAGAAGAAAAAGATCCTTTATTCAGCTGCAAAGGATCAAGTCCCTCAAACTGCACTGCAAAAGAAGGTAAAACCAATGTCAAAGCCAGTAAATCATTCTTCTGCTCCTATACCAGGGAAGTCACCCCATGGCCCACAATCTGGTGACGAGGCTGTTCTGTTAAAAAAGATGAAACGTGTTTGTCTCTCAGGTGCCCACATTTCCAATAAGGTATCTGAAAAGATGCAGCAAAGCCGTGAAGGTTCAATGGATGCAAAGACACCTGCTGTTACTCATATTAATCCTAAACTGAAGAAAACTCAGGAGATCGGGATCAAACGTAAAGATGCAAAGACTCCTGCAGTTACTCATAGTCCTGAGCGGAAGACACCTCAGGAGATGGGGATCAAACGTAAATATGCAAAAACTCCTGCAGTTACTCATAGTCCTGAGCGGAAGACACCTCAGGAGATGGGGATCAAACTTAAAAATGCAAAGACTCCTGCAGTTACTCATTGTCCTGAGCGGAAGACACCTCAGGAGATCGGGATCAAACGTAAATATGCAAAAACACCTGCTGTTACTCATAGTCCTGAGCGGAAGACACCTCAGGAGATGGGGATCAAATGTAAAGATGCAAAGTCTCCTGCAGTTACTCATAGTCCTGAGCGGAAGACACCTCAAGAGATGGGGATCAAACGTAAACAGAACAGCAATATTAAGCAGCTAGTGAAGAAAACAAAGAACCAGACCAGCGTTTTCAGTTTTGAGCAAGCGCTGGCTTGTGGTACTGATAATAACCCCAAAGCTCTCAAAAGAAAAAGTGCTAATCAGCCTGGAGTGAATTCAGAAGTTCTTGGGAAGGGCAAGAAGTCATTGGAACCTTCTGAACAAGGAAAGGTGAAAGCCCATCACAGCAACCTCAGCCTCCAAATGATTAACTCTGTTCAAGTATTTCACCCATTGGGTAAAAAAGCAGGTCCCACAGGTCCAGGGGCACCCGCAGAATCCATTACACTTGGAAATAAGCTTGGACCAATGCAAGGACGCTAAAGCCAGACTTCTGCTTCTCATGTTCAGTGGTCTCTTACTGATGCGATTAAAAGGTTCATGGCCAAAAAACAGGACAGTATTTCTGGAATTAAAGGTGTCGGTATTAATGCCAGGCCTAGGCTATTTAAAATACATGAGTACACAAGACCTGACATTAAAACCAGTGAAATCAAACAACATGGGGAAAACAAAGCTTCAGTTATAGAGAATCCCAAACACTTCCCAGTGATATCCATAGAACAGGAAGCTGCAGTAAGATGCATTGAAAAGGTCAGCCAAACCACTATCCCCATTCCAGCTCCTGGCATTAAAACCAGTGAAATCAAACAACGTGGGGAAAACAAAGCTTCAGTTATAGAGAATCCCAAACACTTCCCAGTGATATCCATAGAACGGAAAGCTGCAGTGACATGCATTAAAAAGGTCAGCCAAACCACTATCCCCATTCAAGCTCCTTTCAACCAGAAGCACCAGCTTTCTAACCTGCAGCTTCCTATCAATGTACCCAGCAGAGTGGACAACTTCACTCCATCCTTCTGTCAACAGCCTCTCCAAGAGCTTGAGGTTTCCATACCTATTCCACCAGAACAGAGAGAGGAGAGAGAGGCTATGAAAAGGAAATCACAACTGGAGAGGGAGTAAGCCTGTCAACATACCTCCAAGGGGAGGCTACAGTGCTTTGTTCAGAGGCAGAAGGATCATAACATCTCTAAACGTTACGGATACCCACCATCCAGACTTATTTCCCCCATGAGATACTTAAGCCCTAAAAAAACAAAAAAAAACCCTGACTAATCTGTAACTGATGCCAAGCTCTGTGACTATCTGTAAATAAGATTTATATTTATAAGTCAGTTTGTAACATATTTTACTAAGAATATATTTAAAACTCTTCAATAAAATGTATCTATTTTCAATTGAACTCTTTATTTACTAAAGAAACTATTTACAAATGCCAAGGGTTATTGAAATTCTGCAAATTAACTTTAGATTACCCTCTTGATGATATGAGAGAGAGAGAGAGAGAGAGAGAGAGAGAGAGAGAGAGAGAGAGAGAGAGAGAGAGAGAGAGAGAGAGAGAGAGAGAGAGAGAGAGAGAGAGAGAGAGAGAGAGAGAGAGAGAGAGAGATAAGTAAGTCGGACCCCACTTATGAGAGAGAAACAGATAAATATTTAACTATATGCTTTGTCATGTTGTATGTTGTATGTATGTATGTACTGTATGTCTTTATTTATATAGCGCCATTTATGTAGAAAGCGCTTCACCGCAGTAATACACGTGACAATCATATAAATAATACAAATAACAGATCATGGGAATAAGTGCTTCAGACATAAAAGTAACATTTAGGAAAAGGAGTCCCTGCTCTGAAGAGCTTACAATCTAATTGGTAGGTAGAACATACAGAGACAGTAGGACGGCGTTCTGGTAAGTGCGTCTGCAATGGGCCAAGCTTTTTGTATGCGGTCTATAGTATCAGCCTCGGAGCTACTCACATGCTTCTTTAAGCAGATGTGTTAGAATGTGGGTCTTAAAGGTGGATAGAGAAGGTGCTAGTCGGGTATTGATGGGAAGGGCACTCCAGAGGTGAGGGCAGTCAGTGAGAAAGGTTTAAGGCGAGAGAGGGCTTTAGATACAAAAGGGGTAGATAGAAGACATCATTGGGCGGATCGCAAGAGTCGGGATGGTGCATAGCGAGAAATTAGAGCTGAGCTGTAAGGAGGGGCAGAAGAGTGTAAAGCTTTAAAAGTGAGGAGGAGAATTGAGTGTGAGATACGGGATTTGATAGGAAGCCAGGAGAGGGATTTCAGCAGGGGAGACGCTGAGACAGATTTAGGAAAGAGTAGAGTGATTCTGGCAGCAGCGTTTAGGATAGATTGTAGGGGAGACAGGTGAGAGGCAGTAAGACCGGACAGCAGAAGGTTCCAGTATTTGAGATGGTAGAGAATGAGGGTCTGTGTCAGAGTTTTAGCTGTCGAGCAACAGTGGAAGGGCGTATCTTGCGGAAGAAAAAACGACAGGTTTAGCTACCTTTTGAATGTGAGAGAGGAGTCTGTGACCCCCAGGGCAGCGTGCTTGGGCTACTGCATGTATAGTAGTTCTTCCAACAGTAATGTGGAAGGTGGTAGTAGGGCCAGGTTTGGCATGAAATATAAGGAGTTCTGTTTTTGACATGTTAAATTTAAGTCGGCGGAGGATCATGTTGCATTGGGCTTCTCTTCCTTGTGTTTATACTGTACAATGTCACATACCCAGTAGCACTCCTTAAGACAAATATATATGGTGAGGTGGGTCTGGGGTTGAGTTTACATGGGTTTGTGTGCGCAGATTTAAATTGTTTGGAGGTCTGTGACTCCTCCCCGTTTCCAAACTTACTCTGCCCACCTTTAAAGCAGCAGTCCAAGCTGTCGTTTAAAAAAAAAAAATCCCTTTGATATGTGCATCAATACAATCCACACATTGATAAGTAATTAGCTAAGTTGCGATTGATCGGTGAAGATTCGGCTCGGGGGTTGACTAAATGGTTGCCAGTGCAGCAGAAGAGGACCAAAAATGCAAAGTTCTCTGGGGTGATCATGTGACCAGGCAGTCACTGGATACAATTGAGTTTTGCACAGCTAGGGAGAGGGCAGTGTTCAAAAAAAGGGGGGGGGGGTTGCCAGAGCCTGTTTCAAAATAGGAAGGGGATGTGACTTTGTAAATGGTTGCTATAGAAACAAAAAATGATTGTTACATTATGATACATTAAAATTTTAATTCAGAGTTGTTTAAAAAAAAGTACTACTACTAGTAGCATTATACTAAAAAATAATACAGATGCACAGTAATACCCTCTATAGATATACCAAGAATTGTTAAATGTGAGTGTGTGTGTGAGTTTATGACATGTGGAAGGAAGGTGGAGGGGTGAGAGTCATGGCGAGGGGAGGGGGGTGAAGGAGAGACATGGTGAGGGGAGGGGGGTGAAAGAGACATGGCGAGGGGAGGAGGGTGAAAGAGAGACATAGGTAGGGGGTGATATAGAGACATGGGAATGGGTTTAAAAGAGAGACATGGGGAGGGGTGAAAGAGACATGGGGAGTGGGTGAAAGAGACATGGGGAGTGGGTGAAAGAGTCATGGGGAGCGGCGGTGAAGAGACATGGGAACAGGGGTAAAGAGACATGGGGAGCAGGGGTGAAGAGACATGGGAGCAGGGGTGAAGAGACATTGGGAGGGGAGGGTGAAAGAGACATGGGGAGGTGATCGAGAGACATTTAGAGGGGGGGTGATAGAGAGACATTTGGAGGGGGGGGATGATAGAGAAACACGGGGAGGGGGTGCAAGAGACATAGAGAGGGGGGTGAAAGAGAGCCATGGGGTGGGGCGTGAAAAAGAGACATGGGGAGAGGGGTGAAAGAGACATGGGGAGGGAGGCGATAGAGAGACATGGGGGGATGAAAGAGACATGGGGAGGGGGGGTGAAAGAAAGCCATGGGGAGGGTGGGTCCATGATCCTCAGTTGCTGGAAGAGTGGGCCCGGGTGAGTAGTTTTTTCTTCTTCACAGGTCCGGGAGATGTTGATCAGACGGCTTCTTAGGGTCAAATAAGACATGACAGACCTTATATAAGGCCTGTGACATCACATTTGACTGACAAATGATATATCCACCAATCTAATTGGTGGATGTACCATGTGATGGCTTCCATTTTATTTTTTGGCAGAAATGACATCATCTTAAGTGATTGGATAATAAAGGAACTATTGGATCTCAATATAAATGTAGAAAATATGCAGGGCCAAAGCTATGACAATGCTGCAAATATGCGGGGAAAGCATAATGGAGTTCAAAGACATGTTGAACATGAACCCACGTGCGTTTTATGTACCATGTAGTTCTCATTATTTGAACCTAGTGGTTAACAACACTGCCAAACCCAATATAGGTGCCATTTCATTTTTGGGCTTAATTCAACCGTTGTATAATTTCTTCCCCAGGTCCACCAACAGATAAATCATTCTTTTAAAATCCTTACCCAATTTAACACTAAAGAGAGTCTGTGAAACATGTTGGGAGCCTCGTATTGATGCAGTTAGACCAATTCGATACCACCTGGGAGCGCTCTATGTTGCATTAGTGTATATTAAAGAAGATGTGACATTTAAAAGTGAACATCATGGCCCCCAGAGTAGAGCTGTTGCGTACACTCTCGCAAAATGTATTTGTGACTATAAATTCATATGTTGTGTAATATTTTGGTATGACATATTAAGTACAATCAATCCAGTGAACAAGCAGTCTATAAACTATGACAAAAACAAGTCCAAAGACCAAATCTGGGGCTCCAAAAAACAATCCCAACAGTAGATTTTGGGCCCTGTTTGTTTAAATCAAAAACACTACAGTAATGTCCAAGCCTTTGTCTCATAAATAGAGAGGTATCCTTACCAACTCCACTTATAAATGGTGTAAATGATCAGTCTAGGGGTTTACAGTATATACATGTAGAAAAGATGGCGCCTAGCTGGTTCTGCTCTGTTATTGAGCTATCACAAATCAGCTGTAAATGTTCACATGGAATGGCACCTAGTTAACTTTTTAAATCAATAACTGTAGACTTGCTAGTCGGCCAATATCATAGACTCTATCCTCAATAATAACAAAGTTCATTACAAGCGACTCTACGGAAAAACTCTTCGCCAGGCCATTTTGGATGACACCAAAGGAGATTATGAAACCAAAGGGTGCATCAGTTCAATCCTGCTCCTGTGGGTTGCTGCAGGGCACCTTTTGGTGTGTTGTTCGCTAGGGAGATAGTACAAAGTGAAAAATGTGCGATGCACAACCGGAACGAAAAAATAAATGAACTGGAGAGAGTGTACAGTAACTACACAATTTGCTTTTAATAACTCATCTAATCAAATGACCGCCAACAAAAGCGCGCGCACACAGAGGTTTTCAAACATCTCTATGGAGCTTGGTCCCACCCCCCGTTCGTGTCACGTGTCACTCACGCGCGGCGCGCTCACGGGACGATCGTGCACCACTCCCCAGCTGCGACACAACACCCGTAACAATGCCCACCTGTCTCCTGCGCTCTGCGTCCAATCACAGCTCCCGCGGGGCCACACCTCCGTTCCGCCTCTCACTTTCATTGCTCCAGTCCTCCTATTTAATCTCTGCTTGCTCAGTTACACATTGCTGAGCATAGACCATAGTAGCCTTGTGTTCCTACATTCCTGCTTTGCCTTGCGCCTTGCCTCTCTTGCTTTCAGTTTGACCTCATGTGTACCGACACGGCTAGACTCTTGGACGCTCTCTGTATAACGACCCCAGCTTGCCCTCGACTACCTGCATCTCTCCATCCCTGACCACGGATATAGGACATTCTTTTAACCCACCAGCTCCAACCCTCGACCTCGGCACAACGGACATCTACCGTTACTGGCTCCTCCCCATGACCGCGGCAAGTATCTGGACTACCCTCTCTCTCCAACCCCGACCCGGCTACGCTGACAATCCAGGCGTGCCTCCACTGCTGTGGGTGCGCAGTTTCTACTTTCCCACCTCAGTACCGGGGGTCCGCCTTGTTCGTGGTGAGTGCAAGGGTCACAATTAGAGAGGGTTGGGGTTCCTTACAATGCATCTGATCTCAGACGCGCTATTAGAGAGGGTTGGGGCTCCTTTGAATGCATCTGATCTCAGACGCGCTATTAGAGAAAGTTGGGATTCCTTACAATGCAGATTTCAGACGCGCTGTTAGAGAGGGTTGGGGCTCCTTACAATGTATTTGATCAATGCATTGTAAGGAACCCCAACCCTCTCTAGTGTGTATTTGTGAACTGTAAGGTGCTTGACTAATACACTGGAAGAATATCATTGTTTTCGATTAAAAATATCAAAGAATGTGTTACTTTAACGAGCGCTTTCTCTTTTTTTGAATCTCCAATATACTATTTGCCAAGTGGGACTGATGAAATCACCAAAAACTACTGTAGCAGGTCCCCTTTGGTTGTCAATACGTTACTTTGAAGTGGAAGGGAGAGACCTACTGAGGCCAATATACTAAGCATCGCAAACTGAGCGGGGGGAGGGGTGGAGGGTTTCGGCGCATGTCAAACTTCAATTGCACTCGTGTACTAAGTTCAAATTTCTCCATCTGCGCCAAGCCCCAAAATACTGTTTAGCGCACAGAAATGGATTGCACTTGGTGTATAAAAGTCAATGGTACATACTAATATCTATATAAATATATACAGTGTTCGACAAATCACCCAAAAATCTACTCGCCCAACAAAAAAATCTACTCGCCACCTAGTCCCGCCCCCAACCCCGCCCCTAGTCCCGCCCCCAACCCCGCTTTAAAATAAAACATATGAATAAAATCCATTTAAATGACAAATATATTTATTGTATTACATTATACTACAATTAGCCCTTGTTACGTGTGTGTGTGTGTGTGTGTCTGTGTAAATGTCGATCTAGAAATAAAAGCCAGGTGTGAATGACTAGTTTCCTGCACCCCTTAATCAGTGTCTGGATGCCCCCGCTTCACAATATCTAAAGCAGAACCCCCATTCACCTGCGCTCCGGCGTCATGACGTCACGTTGCCCTAGTAACGTGACGTCACATGACCTCACAGCGTCATTTTGATGCCGCGTTGCCATGGCGACGCAGGAAGGAAGCCGCCGGAGCCTAGGTAAGTGAAGGTTTACAGAGGCCCTGCAGCTCCCCCGGCACTTAATTTAAGTGCCTTCGGGAAGCGCGCGGGGCCTCTGTAAACCCCACGCCCCCCAGACGGCAGTCTTGCGCCCCGCGTGGGGGTCGCGCCCCCCAGTTTGCGCACCGCTGTTCTAGAAATCCAATCGGATAAGGCTCTTTCTGCACGCTTTTGCACAACTCCCAGCTACTAGAATATCCCCCTGTGTCTATCCAAGAGGAGGTTTTAGTGTACTGACAAAAAACATCCCAAAATAAATTGTAATTAAGGCTGCGAGGTGTCACTGTATATAGAACATAGATCCAGTAGCACTCTCATTGTAAAAGACTCATCTCTATCCCCCCACAAATAAGCAGGGGGACCCATTCAAAGCCCATAATGTGTATGTCTGAAGCATTAAAGCAAAGTGCAGTGCTGTACCAAAGTAGTAGTTTAGTTTAGACTGCCCTTGAATGGAGTTGAACACTTCCCCAGTGCTGGAATTAGACATAAAAGGTCTATGCAGCAACATAGAGTAGTTGTGTTTAGACGCATGGCTCTATTTTTTGGAGCAGAGCCGCAGCATATATACTGTAAGAACAGTTTCTTACTTCTGACGCGGTATGTTAGACTTATGGCACTTCAGATATGGAGGATTGTTTTGGGCAAATAAAAGGTTAAAAAAAAGTATCAGAGAAATGCAACTTGTGACGCATCTCATTTTAATCTGTGCACCATGTAACTGCCCCCAACTCATCCTACTCACTCTCCCCAAGGTGCAAATTGGGGCAGAGACGCAGAATGTGATACATCTGATTATAATCTGTGCACCATGTAACTCCCCCCAACTCCTTCTACTGACTCTCCCCAAGGTGCAAGCTGGGGCAGAGACGCAGACTGTGATACATCTCATTATAATCTGTGTGCCATGTAACTCCTCCCCAACTCCTCCTACTGACTCTCCCCAAGGTGCATGCTGGGGCAGAGACGCAGACTGTGATACATCTCATTATAATCTGTGATACTTTATCTTGCCATGAAGTCAATGCATTTGAACCCAGTGATACAGTATGTTGATCCCACTGCTGTCAGTGGCACTGTCCATATGTGTACTTGTGTCACCCAATGTATGTAATACAATGTATCACAGTAGCTGTGATTTTTATGACTGCTACTCAAGTTAACCACTTCTCAACCACTTGAAATTAAATGTCAACAGTAGCTGATTTCTCTATTATGACATCACGAGACAGTATCATTGAGCCTCCTAGGAGATGCCAGCAGCAGTGTTCTGTAATGACATCATGGAATCGCCTTAGAGACTGAGATAAATACACAAATGTAAACTTGTTTGTGCGTGACTTGAATTAGTTCCCGAAGGAAACCGTTAGTTTTGTGGACATCTCAGAGATAGGAAAAGAGTGGCGCTGTACAGAGAGACTAATTATCTCCACCTTAACTCTGTATCATGGCAGGTAGGAAGCAACGTGACCTTTACATACCCAAAAAGAAATGGATAATATCTATATTTCTGAACTGTTTACTTTCACAATGTTTTATGGGGTACAGAACAGATAACATGACTCCTATCAATGGATGGGAGAAAGAAGACGGATGGGGTGGGGGGCGGGGGGGGAGGGACGGAGGTAGACAACACCCAGGGGGGTTAGGTACCTGGCCTTAATTGGATAATATTTTTTTTTATAAATGTCAAAACTGATTTATTATAGATACATACACACATATTTGTTTTATTGTATTTACTTTTATATCTGGCTTGTAATTCAAAATCTTAAATGATTTGAACAGTAATGTATAGAAAAGAACACATGTACTGTATACATAAATGTCAAAGCGGCAAACGTCTATGGGATCTATGGGATAGTAAAAAAAGACACAGGAACCTTAGTGTATACAGTAGGATTAGTTATGTATAAGGCATGCTTTTTCCTTGCCCTAAGTTTAGGTCAATAACTATTGGACCAATTCTACACCGTGGGGTGTAATGTTCGACTACTTTCAGCCATATCCTTAAATTATTGTCTACAGCAGTGTTTTTCAACCACGGATCCTAGGAACCCTAGGATTCCCCGGGCATCCCTAAAGGGTTCGCTGTAATTTTTAGGTCATTTTAAAATTGTACTTAATACAGAAGAATTTACAGTACAATGCATCTTATCTCAAACGCGCTATTGGAGAGGGTTGGGGTTCCTTACAATGCATCTGATCTCAGACGCGCTATTAGAGAGGGTTGGGGCTCCTTACAATGCATCTGATCTCAGAAGCGCTATTAGAGAGGATTGGGGTTCCTCACACTTCATCTGATCTCAGACGCACTATTAGATAGGGTTGGGGTATATTACAATGCATCTCATCTTAGACTCGTTGTTAGAGAGGGTTGGGGTCCCTCAGAATTTCACATATGGTTCCTTAACCAAAAAAAGGTTGGAAACCACTACTCTACAGTAATACAAAGGCCCCAAAAAAGACAAAGCCACAAAACGAGGGCAGAATCTGCCACTTGATTTACAGATATAGCTGACCTGAGTGCTCCTCCAGATACCTCAATATACCAGACGTCTCAGAATACCACACCATAATATTACCACAAAATACTACAGTAGGAACAGGCAATTTTTATGTTTTTATTTTTATTTTTAAAGATCCAGTTCCGAAAGCTATGGTACATCTATATTTGTCATTGTGTTCATAGGTGGACATGAAAGCAGGTGATGGACTGCACAAGTTTTATATGCCAGTTGCCACTTTGTGTTGAAAACTACCTAGAAATAGTTTTCTGTCTGTGTTACATCCCAACACATCATATATGTATATGTATATGTATAAATATATATCTATATATATATTTATAGATTAAACCCCATATATTGAGCTAAAATGTACGGGTGCTCTGGTGTTTCAATACATAGCAATGCTATAGAAGGCAATCATGGAGCTTGCTTAAAAATGTATTTAAATATTGAAACTTCTGACCACTATTGATCAGAGTAGTGGTATGTAACATTGATAATCAAATAAATGTGTTTTCCCAGCAAGCCATTATCCCTGTTAGTGCTTGCTATTCATAACAAAACAAAGACCACCAAAAACTTTATTCAAAACCAGAACCAAAACCCCAAATATTTTAAAGGCAAAATAAAAATACCAAGCCAAGTGAGCATCTCTATGTATTTCATATGTATTTGATATCAAGAATATCTTTTAGCAGGTCTGTTAAAGCAGTCCTAACCCCCCAAAGTCAGGCTTTCAGGATATCCCAGCTTCAGCGGAGGTGGCTCAATCCGTCCCTGCTTCAGCACAGCTCGCTCAATCAGTCCCTGCTTCAGCACAGGTGACTCAATCAGAGGCTGATTGAGTGATTGGGCCACCTGTGCTAAAGCTGGAATATCCTGAAAAGTTGACCTATTGTGGGGGGTTTGATGACTGGAGTTGAGTCCCCGTGTGTTAAAGAAATGTGCCTTGATTGTGCTTTTCTGGCCCTTCACTTTTACCTTTCTTCCTTACAGATCAGTTTTTAAATTCCTCTGCTGTGAACCCTCCACCGACCTGCAGTGCTCCTGCAGTCACCACTGCTTACCCTTCATGGAGCAACAGCTTCCACCCAGTAGGGAGGAATACAGAAGTCTACAGACATGGGGCCCAAGGCATGATTTTGCAACAAGGGTCTGCAGGAACACCAATGTATCTACAGCAGATCCCACAGGCAACACGCGCTTACCCTCGTGTATCGGACATGAACGGAGGATTCTACCACACTGCTACAGGAGGATACACAGGATTTGCAGGACAGGTTAGGGGAGAAGCCACAACGCAGCCTGTTACTTTCCGTCCCAACACACATTTGGAAAGACGTGCTACAATAGGGCCTTGTATAATGGCCACCCAGTATGCACAACTTCAGCAGCCACCATTCATACCCCTTAGAGGAATGCAGACCTTACAAGGTGAGATATGGAGAATCTTTACTAATCATTGTTCAAAATCTTCTCCTTGACCGATACCATTACCTGTTATAAAGATCTTTAATTACGGTCATTCGCCACTGTAGTGTTACAAATATATAGAACTCTACAGTATGTAGTCCTCGCCAATACTGAAGGGATTAAGCATGTGTTTGCTTTTCTTCCTTTGTGTTATTATGTACAATGTGTTGGTATTTATGATAATTGATTATTTCTCCTTTTTGATTTTGTTACAGTGTGTCAGACCTCGCTTGGAGCCCAACATATTTCCCAGGCCAGTTTAATTACACAAGGAGCAGTTCAGCTTGCTGCTAATGAAAAAAGTGAACCACCTCTAATGTACCCAACTCAACCAGCTCGGAAGCTGAGCCACCTCTCAAAGTTACATATTGATGTGCAAAGCAACAAAGAGTTATATGTGCCAGTGTGGAAAAGGGGTGGGTTAAAAGATATGGAGAAGAGATCTTCAGAGGTGAAGGCCCCCTCACATATTGCTCAGAAGGTTCGTAATAACGTGCTGAGTTCAGTGAAGACTGAGTGTCCGTCAAAGTCTGAGGGGGTACCAAAGTGCTCCAAAGTGGAAACAAAGAAGAAAAAGATCCTTTATTCAGCTGCAAAGGATCAAGTCCCTCAAACTGCACTGCAAAAGAAGGTAAAACCAATGTCAAAGCCAGTAAATCATTCTTCTGCTCCTATACCAGGGAAGTCACCCCATGGCCCACAATCTGGTGACGAGGCTGTTCTGTTAAAAAAGATGAAACGTGTTTGTCTCTCAGGTGCCCACATTTCCAATAAGGTATCTGAAAAGATGCAGCAAAGCCGTGAAGGTACAATGGATGCAAAGACACCTGCTGTTACTCATATTAATCCTAAACTGAAGAAAACTCAGGAGATAGGGATCAAACGTAAAGATGCAAAGACTCCTGCAGTTACTCATAGTCCTGAGCGGAAGACACCTCAGGAGATGGGGATCAAACGTAAATATGCAAAAACTCCTGCAGTTACTCATAGTCCTGAGCGGAAGACACCTCAGGAGATGGGGATCAAACTTAAAAATGCAAAGACTCCTGCAGTTACTCATTGTCCTGAGCGGAAGACACCTCAGGAGATCGGGATCAAACGTAAATATGCAAAAACACCTGCTGTTACTCATAGTCCTGAGCGGAAGACACCTCAGGAGATGGGGATCAAATGTAAAGATGCAAAGTCTCCTGCAGTTACTCATAGTCCTGAGCGGAAGACACCTCAAGAGATGGGGATCAAACGTAAACAGAACAGCAATATTAAGCAGCTAGTGAAGAAAACAAAGAACCAGACCAGCGTTTTCAGTTTTGAGCAAGCGCTGGCTTGTGGTACTGATAATAACCCCAAAGCTCTCAAAAGAAAAAGTGCTAATCAGCCTGGAGTGAATTCAGAAGTTCTTGGGAAGGGCAAGAAGTCATTGGAACCTTCTGAACAAGGAAAGGTGAAAGCCCATCACAGCAACCTCAGCCTCCAAATGATTAACTCTGTTCAAGTATTTCACCCATTGGGTAAAAAAGCAGGTCCCACAGGTCCAGGGGCACCCGCAGAATCCATTACACTTGGAAATAAGCTTGGACCAATGCAAGGACGCCAAAGCCAGACTTCTGCTTCTCATGTTCAGTGGTCTCTTACTGATGCGATTAAAAGGTTCATGGCCAAAAAACAGGACAGTATTTCTGGAATTAAAGGTGTCGGTATTAATGCCAGGCCTAGGCTATTTAAAATACATGAGTACACAAGACCTGACATTAAAACCAGTGAAATCAAACAACATGGGGAAAACAAAGCTTCAGTTATAGAGAATCCCAAACACTTCCCAGTGATATCCATAGAACAGGAAGCTGCAGTAAGATGCATTGAAAAGGTGAGCCAAACCACTATCCCCATTCCAGCTCCTGGCATTAAAACCAGTGAAATCAAACAACGTGGGGAAAACAAAGCTTCAGTTATAGAGAATCCCAAACACTTCCCAGTGATATCCATAGAACGGAAAGCTGCAGTGACATGCATTAAAAAGGTCAGCCAAACCACTATCCCCATTCAAGCTCCTTTCAACCAGAAGCACCAGCTTTCTAACCTGCAGCTTCCTATCAATGTACCCAGCAGAGTGGACAACTTCACTCCATCCTTCTGTCAACAGCCTCTCCAAGAGCTTGAGGTTTCCATACCTACTCCACCAGAACAGAGAGAGGAGAGAGAGGCTATGAAAAGGAAATCACAACTGGAGAGGGAGTAAGCCTGTCAACATACCTCCAAGGGGAGGCTACAGTGCTTTGTTCAGAGGCAGAAGGATCATAACATCTCTAAACGTTACGGATACCCACCATCCAGACTTATTTCCCCCATGAGATACTTAAGCCCTAAAAAAACAAAAAAAAACCCTGACTAATCTGTAACTGATGCCAAGCTCTGTGACTATCTGTAAATAAGATTTATATTTATAAGTCAGTTTGTAACATATTTTACTAAGAATATATTTAAAACTCTTCAATAAAATGTATCTATTTTCAATTGAACTCTTTATTTACTAAAGAAACTATTTACAAATGCCAAGGGTTATTGAAATTCTGCAAATTAACTTTAGATTACCCTCTTGATGATACGAGAGAGAGAGAGAGAGAGAGAGAGAGAGAGAGAGAGAGAGAGAGAGAGAGAGAGAGAGAGAGAGAGAGAGATAAGTAAGTCGGACCCCACTTATGAGAGAGAAACAGATAAATATTTAACTATATGCTTTGTCATGTTGTATGTTGTATGTATGTATGTACTGTATGTCTTTATTTATATAGCGCCATTTATGTAGAAAGCGCTTCACCGCAGTAATACACGTGACAATCATATAAATAATACAAATAACAGATCATGGGAATAAGTGCTTCAGACATAAAAGTAACATTTAGGAAAAGGAGTCCCTGCTCTGAAGAGCTTACAATCTAATTGGTAGGTAGAACATACAGAGACAGTAGGACGGCGTTCTGGTAAGTGCGTCTGCAATGGGCCAAGCTTTTTGTATGCGGTCTATAGTATCAGCCTCGGAGCTACTCACATGCTTCTTTAAGCAGATGTGTTAGAATGTGGGTCTTAAAGGTGGATAGAGAAGGTGCTAGTCGGGTATTGATGGGAAGGGCACTCCAGAGGTGAGGGCAGTCAGTGAGAAAGGTTTAAGGCGAGAGAGGGCTTTAGATACAAAAGGGGTAGATAGAAGACATCATTGGGCGGATCGCAAGAGTCGGGATGGTGCATAGCGAGAAATTAGAGCTGAGCTGTAAGGAGGGGCAGAAGAGTGTAAAGCTTTAAAAGTGAGGAGGAGAATTGAGTGTGAGATACGGGATTTGATAGGAAGCCAGGAGAGGGATTTCAGCAGGGGAGACGCTGAGACAGATTTAGGAAAGAGTAGAGTGATTCTGGCAGCAGCGTTTAGGATAGATTGTAGGGGAGACAGGTGAGAGGCAGTAAGACCGGACAGCAGAAGGTTCCAGTATTTGAGATGGTAGAGAATGAGGGTCTGTGTCAGAGTTTTAGCTGTCGAGCAACAGTGGAAGGGTGTATCTTGCGGAAGAAAAAACGACAGGTTTAGCTACCTTTTGAATGTGAGAGAGGAGTCTGTGACCCCCAGGGCAGCGTGCTTGGGCTACTGCATGTATAGTAGTTCTTCCAACAGTAATGTGGAAGGTGGTAGTAGGGCCAGGTTTGGCATGAAATATAAGGAGTTCTGTTTTTGACATGTTAAATTTAAGTCGGCGGAGGATCATGTTGCATTGGGCTTCTCTTCCTTGTGTTTATACTGTACAATATCACATACCCAGTAGCACTCCTTAAGACAAATATATATGGTGAGGTGGGTCTGGGGTTGAGTTTACATGGGTTTGTGTGCGCAGATTTAAATTGTTTGGAGGTCTGTGACTCCTCCCCGTTTCCAAACTTACTCTGCCCACCTTTAAAGCAGCAGTCCAAGCTGTCGTTTAAAAAAAAAAAAAATCCCTTTGATATGTGCATCAATACAATCCACACATTGATAAGTAATTAGCTAAGTTGCGATTGATCGGTGAAGATTCGGCTCGGGGGTTGACTAAATGGTTGCCAGTGCAGCAGAAGAGGACCAAAAATGCAAAGTTCTCTGGGGTGATCATGTGACCAGGCAGTCACTGGATACAATTGAGTTTTGCACAGCTAGGGAGAGGGCAGTGTTCAAAAAAAGGGGGGGGGGGGGTTGCCAGAGCCTGTTTCAAAATAGGAAGGGGATGTGACTTTGTAAATGGTTGCTATAGAAACAAAAAATGATTGTTACATTATGATACATTAAAATTTTAATTCAGAGTTGTTTAAAAAAAAGTACTACTACTAGTAGCATTATACTAAAAAATAATACAGATGCACAGTAATACCCTCTATAGATATACCAAGAATTGTTAAGTGTGAGTGTGTGTGTGAGTTTATGACATGTGGAAGGAAGGTGGAGGGGTGAGAGTCATGGCGAGGGGAGGGGGGTGAAGGAGAGACATGGTGAGGGGAGGGGGGTGAAAGAGACATGGCGAGGGGAGGAGGGTGAAAGAGAGACATAGGTAGGGGGTGATATAGAGACATGGGAATGGGTTTAAAAGAGAGACATGGGGAGGGGTGAAAGAGACATGGGGAGTGGGTGAAAGAGACATGGGGAGTGGGTGAAAGAGTCATGGGGAGCGGCGGTGAAGAGACATGGGAACAGGGGTAAAGAGACATGGGGAGCAGGGGTGAAGAGACATGGGAGCAGGGGTGAAGAGACATTGGGAGGGGAGGGTGAAAGAGACATGGGGAGGTGATCGAGAGACATTTAGAGGGGGGGTGATAGAGAGACATTTGGAGGGGGGGATGATAGAGAAACACGGGGAGGGGGTGCAAGAGACATAGAGAGGGGGGTGAAAGAGAGCCATGGGGTGGGGCGTGAAAAAGAGACATGGGGAGAGGGGTGAAAGAGACATGGGGAGGGAGGCGATAGAGAGACATGGGGGGATGAAAGAGACATGGGGAGGGGGGGTGAAAGAAAGCCATGGGGAGGGTGGGTCCATGATCCTCAGTTGCTGGAAGAGTGGGCCCGGGTGAGTAGTTTTTTCTTCTTCACAGGTCCGGGAGATGTTGATCAGACGGCTTCTTAGGGTCAAATAAGACATGACAGACCTTATATAAGGCCTGTGACATCACATTTGACTGACAAATGATATATCCACCAATCTAATTGGTGGATGTACCATGTGATGGCTTCCATTTTATTTTTTGGCAGAAATGACATCATCTTAAGTGATTGGATAATAAAGGAACTATTGGATCTCAATATAAATGTAGAAAATATGCAGGGCCAAAGCTATGACAATGCTGCAAATATGCGGGGAAAGCATAATGGAGTTCAAAGACATGTTGAACATGAACCCACGTGCGTTTTATGTACCATGTAGTTCTCATTATTTGAACCTAGTGGTTAACAACACTGCCAAACCCAATATAGGTGCCATTTAATTTTTGGGCTTAATTCAACCGTTGTATAATTTCTTCCCCAGGTCCACCAACAGATAAATCATTCTTTTAAAATCCTTACCCAATTTAACACTAAAGAGAGTCTGTGAAACATGTTGGGAGCCTCGTATTGATGCAGTTAGACCAATTCGATACCACCTGGGAGCGCTCTATGTTGCATTAGTGTATATTAAAGAAGATGTGACATTTAAAAGTGAACATCATGGCCCCCAGAGTAGAGCTGTTGCGTACACTCTCGCAAAATGTATTTGTGACTATAAATTCATATGTTGTGTAATATTTTGGTATGACATATTAAGTACAATCAATCCAGTGAACAAGCAGTCTATAAACTATGACAAAAACAAGTCCAAAGACCAAATCTGGGGCTCCAAAAAACAATCCCAACAGTAGATTTTGGGCCCTGTTTTTTTAAATCAAAAACACTACAGTAATGTCCAAGCCTTTGTCTCATAAATAGAGAGGTATCCTTACCAACTCCACTTATAAATGGTGTAAATGATCAGTCTAGGGGTTTACAGTATATACATGTAGAAAAGATGGCGCCTAGCTGGTTCTGCTCTGTTATTGAGCTATCACAAATCAGCTGTAAATGTTCACATGGAATGGCACCTAGTTAACTTTTTAAATCAATAACTGTAGACTTGCTAGTCGGCCAATATCATAGACTCTATCCTCAATAATAACAAAGTTCATTACAAGCGACTCTACGGAAAAACTCTTCGCCAGGCCATTTTGGATGACACCAAAGGAGATTATGAAACCAAAGGGTGCATCAGTTCAATCCTGCTCCTGTGGGTTGCTGCAGGGCACCTTTTGGTGTGTTGTTCGCTAGGGAGATAGTACAAAGTGAAAAATGTGCGATGCACAACCGGAACGAAAAAATAAATGAACTGGAGAGAGTGTACAGTAACTACACAATTTGCTTTTAATAACTCATCTAATCAAATGACCGGCAACAAAAGCGCGCGCACACAGAGGTTTTCAAACATCTCTATGGAGCTTGGTCCCACCCCCCGTTCGTGTCACGTGTCACTCACGCGCGGCGCGCTCACGGGACGATCGTGCACCACTCCCCAGCTGCGACACAACACCCGTAACAATGCCCACCTGTCTCCTGCGCTCTGCGTCCAATCACAGCTCCCGCGGGGGCCACACCTCCGTTCCGCCTCTCACTCTCATTGCTCCAGTCCTCCTATTTAATCTCTGCTTGCTCAGTTACACATTGCTGAGCATAGACCATAGTAGCCTTGTGTTCCTACATTCCTGCTTTGCCTTGTGCCTTGCCTCTCTTGCTTTCAGTTTGACCTCATGTGTACCGACACGGCTAGACTCTTGGACGCTCTCTGTATAACGACCCCAGCTTGCCCTCGACTACCTGCATCTCTCCATCCCTGACCACGGATATAGGACATTCTTTTAACCCACCAGCTCCAACCCTCGACCTCGGCACAACGGACATCTACCGTTACTGGCTCCTCCCCATGACCGCGGCAAGTATCTGGACTACCCTCTCTCTCCAACCCCGACCCGGCTACGCTGACAATCCAGGCGTGCCTCCACTGCTGTGGGTGCGCAGTTTCTACTTTCCCACCTCAGTACCGGGGGTCCGCCTTGTTCGTGGTGAGTGCAAGGGTCACAATTAGAGAGGGTTGGGGTTCCTTACAATGCATCTGATCTCACACGCGCTATTAGAGAGGGTTGGGGCTCCTTTGAATGCATCTGATCTCAGACGCGCTATTAGAGAAAGTTGGGATTCCTTACAATGCAGATTTCAGACGCGCTGTTAGAGAGGGTTGGGGCTCCTTACAATGTATTTGATCAATGCATTGTAAGGAACCCCAACCCTCTCTAGTGTGTATTTGTGAACTGTAAGGTGCTTGACTAATACACTGGAAGAATATCATTGTTTTCGATTAAAAATATCAAAGAATGTGTTACTTTAACGAGCGCTTTCTCTTTTTTTGAATCTCCAATATACTATTTGCCAAGTGGGACTGATGAAATCACCAAAAACTACTGTAGCAGGTCCCCTTTGGTTGTCAATACGTTACTTTGAAGTAGAAGGGAGAGACCTACTGAGGCCAATATACTAAGCATCGCAAACTGAGCGGGGGGAGGGGTGGAGGGTTTCGGCGCATGTCAAACTTCAATTGCACTCGTGTACTAAGTTCAAATTTCTCCATCTGCGCCCAGCCCCAAAATACTGTTTAGCGCACAGAAATGGATTGCACTTGGTGTATAAAAGTCAATGGTACATACTAATATCTATATAAATATATACAGTGTTCGACAAATCACCCAAAAATCTACTCGCCCAACCAAAAAATCTACTCCCTAGATTAAGGCTGCGAGGTGTCACTGTATATAGAACATAGATCCAGTAGCACTCTCATTGTAAAAGACTCATCTCTATCCCCCCACAAATAAGCAGGGGGACCCATTCAAAGCCCATAATGTGTATGTCTGAAGCATTAAAGCAAAGTGCAGTGCTGTACCAAAGTAGTAGTTTAGTTTAGACTGCCCTTGAATGGAGTTGAACCCTTCCCCAGTGCTGGAATTAGACATAAAAGGTCTATGCAGCAACATAGAGTAGTTGTGTTTAGACGCATGGCTCTATTTTTTGGAGCAGAGCCGCAGCATATTTACTGTAAGAACAGTTTCTTACTTCTGACGCGGTATGTTAGACTTATGGCACTTCAGATATTGAGGATTGTTTTGGGCAAATAAAAGGTTAAAAAAAAGTATCAGAGAAATGCAACTTGTGACGCATCTCATTTTAATCTGTGCACCATGTAACTGCCCCCAACTCATCCTACTCACTCTCCCCAAGGTGCAAATTGGGGCAGAGACGCAGAATGTGATACATCTGATTATAATCTGTGCACCATGTAACTCCCCCCAACTCCTTCTACTGACTCTCCCCAAGGTGCAAGCTGGGGCAGAGACGCAGACTGTGATACATCTCATTATAATCTGTGTGCCATGTAACTCCTCCCCAACTCCTCCTACTGACTCTCCCCAAGGTGCATGCTGGGGCAGAGACGCAGACTGTGATACATCTCATTATAATCTGTGATACTTTATCTTGCCATGAAGTCAATGCATTTGAACCCAGTGATACAGTATGTTGATCCCACTGCTGTCAGTGGCACTGTCCATATGTGTACTTGTGTCACCCAATGTATGTAATACAATGTATCACAGTAGCTGTGATTTTTATGACTGCTACTCAAGTTAACCACTTCTCAACCACTTGAAATTAAATGTCAACAGTAGCTGATTTCTCTATTATGACATCACGAGACAGTATCATTGAGCCTCCTAGGAGATGCCAGCAGCAGTGTTCTGTAATGACATCATGGAATCGCCTTAGAGACTGAGATAAATACACAAATGTAAACTTGTTTGTGCGTGACTTGAATTAGTTCCCGAAGGAAACCGTTAGTTTTGTGGACATCTCAGAGATAGGAAAAGAGTGGCGCTGTACAGAGAGACTAATTATCTCCACCTTAACTCTGTATCATGGCAGGTAGGAAGCAACGTGACCTTTACATACCCAAAAAGAAATGGATAATATCTATATTTCTGAACTGTTTACTTTCACAATGTTTTATGGGGTACAGAACAGATAACATGACTCCTATCAATGGATGGGAGAAAGAAGACGGATGGGGTGGGGGGCGGGGGGGAGGGACGGAGGTAGACAACACCCAGGGGGGTTAGGTACCTGGCCTTAATTGGATAATATTTTTTTTTATAAATGTCAAAACTGATTTATTATAGATACATACACACATATTTGTTTTATTGTATTTACTTTTATATCTGGCTTGTAATTCAAAATCTTAAATGATTTGAACAGTAATGTATAGAAAAGAACACATGTACTGTATACATAAATGTCAAAGCGGCAAACGTCTATGGGATCTATGGGATAGTAAAAAAAGACACAGGAACCTTAGTGTATACAGTAGGATTAGTTATGTATAAGGCATGCTTTTTCCTTGCCCTAAGTTTAGGTCAATAACTATTGGACCAATTCTACACCGTGGGGTGTAATGTTCGACTACTTTCAGCCATATCCTTAAATTATTGTCTACAGCAGTGTTTTTCAACCACGGATCCTAGGAACCCTAGGATTCCCCGGGCATCCCTAAAGGGTTCGCTGTAATTTTTAGGTCATTTTAAAATTGTACTTAATACAGAAGAATTTACAGTACAATGCATCTTATCTCAAACGCGCTATTGGAGAGGGTTGGGGTTCCTTACAATGCATCTGATCTCAGACGCGCTATTAGAGAGGGTTGGGGCTCCTTACAATGCATCTGATCTCAGAAGCGCTATTAGAGAGGATTGGGGTTCCTCACACTTCATCTGATCTCAGACGCACTATTAGATAGGGTTGGGGTATATTACAATGCATCTCATCTTAGACTCGTTGTTAGAGAGGGTTGGGGTCCCTCAGAATTTCACATATGGTTCCTTAACCAAAAAAAGGTTGGAAACCACTACTCTACAGTAATACAAAGGCCCCAAAAAAGACAAAGCCACAAAACGAGGGCAGAATCTGCCACTTGATTTACAGATATAGCTGACCTGAGTGCTCCTCCAGATACCTCAATATACCAGACGTCTCAGAATACCACACCATAATATTACCACAAAATACTACAGTAGGAACAGGCAATTTTTATGTTTTTATTTTTATTTTTAAAGATCCAGTTCCGAAAGCTATGGTACATCTATATTTGTCATTGTGTTCATAGGTGGACATGAAAGCAGGTGATGGACTGCACAAGTTTTATATGCCAGTTGCCACTTTGTGTTGAAAACTACCTAGAAATAGTTTTCTGTCTGTGTTACATCCCAACACATCATATATGTATATGTATATGTATAAATATATATCTATATATATATTTATAGATTAAACCCCATATATTGAGCTAAAATGTACGGGTGCTCTGGTGTTTCAATACATAGCAATGCTATAGAAGGCAATCATGGAGCTTGCTTAAAAATGTATTTAAATATTGAAACTTCTGACCACTATTGATCAGAGTAGTGGTATGTAACATTGATAATCAAATAAATGTGTTTTCCCAGCAAGCCATTATCCCTGTTAGTGCTTGCTATTCATAACAAAACAAAGACCACCAAAAACTTTATTCAAAACCAGAACCAAAACCCCAAATATTTTAAAGGCAAAATAAAAATACCAAGCCAAGTGAGCATCTCTATGTATTTCATATGTATTTGATATCAAGAATATCTTTTAGCAGGTCTGTTAAAGCAGTCCTAACCCCCCAAAGTCAGGCTTTCAGGATATCCCAGCTTCAGCGGAAGTGGCTCAATCCGTCCCTGCTTCAGCACAGCTCGCTCAATCAGTCCCTGCTTCAGCACAGGTGACTCAATCAGAGGCTGATTGAGTGATTGGGCCACCTGTGCTAAAGCTGGAATATCCTGAAAAGTTGACCTATTGTGGGGGGTTTGATGACTGGAGTTGAGTCCCCGTGTGTTAAAGAAATGTGCCTTGATTGTGCTTTTCTGGCCCTTCACTTTTACCTTTCTTCCTTACAGATCAGTTTTTAAATCCTCTGCTGTGAACCCTCCACCGACCTGCAGTGCTCCTGCAGTCACCACTGCTTACCCTTCATGGAGCAACAGCTTCCACCCAGTAGGGAGGAATACAGAAGTCTACAGACATGGGGCCCAAGGCATGATTTTGCAACAAGGGTCTGCAGGAACACCAATGTATCTACAGCAGATCCCACAGGCAACACGCGCTTACCCTCGTGTATCGGACATGAACGGAGGATTCTACCACACTGCTACAGGAGGATACACAGGATTTGCAGGACAGGTTAGGGGAGAAGCCACAACGCAGCCTGTTACTTTCCGTCCCAACACACATTTGGAAAGACGTGCTACAATAGGGCCTTGTATAATGGCCACCCAGTATGCACAACTTCAGCAGCCACCATTCATACCCCTTAGAGGAATGCAGACCTTACAAGGTGAGATATGGAGAATCTTTACTAATCATTGTTCAAAATCTTCTCCTTGACCGATACCATTACCTGTTATAAAGATCTTTAATTACGGTCATTCGCCACTGTAGTGTTACAAATATATAGAACTCTACAGTATGTAGTCCTCGCCAATACTGAAGGGATTAAGCATGTGTTTGCTTTTCTTCCTTTGTGTTATTATGTACAATGTGTTGGTATTTATGATAATTGATTATTTCTCCTTTTTGATTTTGTTACAGTGTGTCAGACCTCGCTTGGAGCCCAACATATTTCCCAGGCCAGTTTAATTACACAAGGAGCAGTTCAGCTTGCTGCTAATGAAAAAAGTGAACCACCTCTAATGTACCCAACTCAACCAGCTCGGAAGCTGAGCCACCTCTCAAAGTTACATATTGATGTGCAAAGCAACAAAGAGTTATACTGCACCGACACACTTTATTCGAGCAAATACCCGGTATGTACCTGGCAGATACCTGGAATGCGCCACTCCTGACCTCTGACAAGCCCCGTTGCATTTGCCTTCCCAGCCTGGGTTCATGCCTGGCTGATGGGCGGCTGATCTGTTAAATTATAATGATTAGGATTTAATAGGCTGCAATGCTTCGCGTGTCTACCAGATGGCATAAATTCATGAATTGTAATGCAGTTTATATATATATACTGTGCAGTATTGCAGCCAGAGGGAATAAAATGCTTCAATCCCTGCTTGGAAAATAACTCAATGCACTCGGGCAGAAAACAGTCACAAACCTCAATACACCCGGGTATACCCGAATTCGTGGGACTAGCCAAGCTCGAATAAAGTGTGTCGCCAGTGTATGTGCCAGTGTGGAAAAGGGGTGGGTTAAAAGATATGGAGAAGAGATCTTCAGAGGTGAAGGCCCCCTCACATATGGCTCAGAAGATTCGTAATAACGTGCTGAGTTCAGTGAAGACTGAGTGTCCGTCAAAGTCTGAGGGGGTACCAAAGTGCTCCAAAGTGGAAACAAAGAAGAAAAAGATCCTTTATTCAGCTGCAAAGGATCAAGTCCCTCAAACTGCACTGCAAAAGAAGGTAAAACCAATGTCAAAGCCAGTAAATCATTCTTCTGCTCCTATACCAGGGAAGTCACCCCATGGCCCACAATCTGGTGACGAGGCTGTTCTGTTAAAAAAGATGAAACGTGTTTGTCTCTCAGGTGCCCACATTTCCAATAAGGTATCTGAAAAGATGCAGCAAAGCCGTGAAGGTTCAATGGATGCAAAGACACCTGCTGTTACTCATATTAATCCTAAACTGAAGAAAACTCAGGAGATCGGGATCAAACGTAAAGATGCAAAGACTCCTGCAGTTACTCATAGTCCTGAGCGGAAGACACCTCAGGAGATGGGGATCAAACGTAAATATGCAAAAACTCCTGCAGTTACTCATAGTCCTGAGCGGAAGACACCTCAGGAGATGGGGATCAAACTTAAAAATGCAAAGACTCCTGCAGTTACTCATTGTCCTGAGCGGAAGACACCTCAGGAGATCGGGATCAAACGTAAATATGCAAAAACACCTGCTGTTACTCATAGTCCTGAGCGGAAGACACCTCAGGAGATGGGGATCAAATGTAAAGATGCAAAGTCTCCTGCAGTTACTCATAGTCCTGAGCGGAAGACACCTCAAGAGATGGGGATCAAACGTAAACAGAACAGCAATATTAAGCAGCTAGTGAAGAAAACAAAGAACCAGACCAGCGTTTTCAGTTTTGAGCAAGCGCTGGCTTGTGGTACTGATAATAACCCCAAAGCTCTCAAAAGAAAAAGTGCTAATCAGCCTGGAGTGAATTCAGAAGTTCTTGGGAAGGGCAAGAAGTCATTGGAACCTTCTGAACAAGGAAAGGTGAAAGCCCATCACAGCAACCTCAGCCTCCAAATGATTAACTCTGTTCAAGTATTTCACCCATTGGGTAAAAAAGCAGGTCCCACAGGTCCAGGGGCACCCGCAGAATCCATTACACTTGGAAATAAGCTTGGACCAATGCAAGGACGCCAAAGCCAGACTTCTGCTTCTCATGTTCAGTGGTCTCTTACTGATGCGATTAAAAGGTTCATGGCCAAAAAACAGGACAGTATTTCTGGAATTAAAGGTGTCGGTATTAATGCCAGGCCTAGGCTATTTAAAATACATGAGTACACAAGACCTGACATTAAAACCAGTGAAATCAAACAACATGGGGAAAACAAAGCTTCAGTTATAGAGAATCCCAAACACTTCCCAGTGATATCCATAGAACAGGAAGCTGCAGTAAGATGCATTGAAAAGGTCAGCCAAACCACTATCCCCATTCCAGCTCCTGGCATTAAAACCAGTGAAATCAAACAACGTGGGGAAAACAAAGCTTCAGTTATAGAGAATCCCAAACACTTCCCAGTGATATCCATAGAACGGAAAGCTGCAGTGACATGCATTAAAAAGGTCAGCCAAACCACTATCCCCATTCAAGCTCCTTTCAACCAGAAGCACCAGCTTTCTAACCTGCAGCTTCCTATCAATGTACCCAGCAGAGTGGACAACTTCACTCCATCCTTCTGTCAACAGCCTCTCCAAGAGCTTGAGGTTTCCATACCTATTCCACCAGAACAGAGAGAGGAGAGAGAGGCTATGAAAAGGAAATCACAACTGGAGAGGGAGTAAGCCTGTCAACATACCTCCAAGGGGAGGCTACAGTGCTTTGTTCAGAGGCAGAAGGATCATAACATCTCTAAACGTTACGGATACCCACCATCCAGACTTATTTCCCCCATGAGATACTTAAGCCCTAAAAAAACAAAAAAAAACCCTGACTAATCTGTAACTGATGCCAAGCTCTGTGACTATCTGTAAATAAGATTTATATTTATAAGTCAGTTTGTAACATATTTTACTAAGAATATATTTAAAACTCTTCAATAAAATGTATCTATTTTCAATTGAACTCTTTATTTACTAAAGAAACTATTTACAAATGCCAAGGGTTATTGAAATTCTGCAAATTAACTTTAGATTACCCTCTTGATGATACGAGAGAGAGAGAGAGAGAGAGAGAGAGAGAGAGAGAGAGAGAGAGAGAGAGAGAGAGAGAGAGAGAGAGAGAGAGAGAGAGAGAGAGATAAGTAAGTCGGACCCCACTTATGAGAGAGAAACAGATAAATATTTAACTATATGCTTTGTCATGTTGTATGTTGTATGTATGTATGTACTGTATGTCTTTATTTATATAGCGCCATTTATGTAGAAAGCGCTTCACCGCAGTAATACACGTGACAATCATATAAATAATACAAATAACAGATCATGGGAATAAGTGCTTCAGACATAAAAGTAACATTTAGGAAAAGGAGTCCCTGCTCTGAAGAGCTTACAATCTAATTGGTAGGTAGAACATACAGAGACAGTAGGACGGCGTTCTGGTAAGTGCGTCTGCAATGGGCCAAGCTTTTTGTATGCGGTCTATAGTATCAGCCTCGGAGCTACTCACATGCTTCTTTAAGCAGATGTGTTAGAATGTGGGTCTTAAAGGTGGATAGAGAAGGTGCTAGTCGGGTATTGATGGGAAGGGCACTCCAGAGGTGAGGGCAGTCAGTGAGAAAGGTTTAAGGCGAGAGAGGGCTTTAGATACAAAAGGGGTAGATAGAAGACATCATTGGGCGGATCGCAAGAGTCGGGATGGTGCATAGCGAGAAATTAGAGCTGAGCTGTAAGGAGGGGCAGAAGAGTGTAAAGCTTTAAAAGTGAGGAGGAGAATTGAGTGTGAGATACGGGATTTGATAGGAAGCCAGGAGAGGGATTTCAGCAGGGGAGACGCTGAGACAGATTTAGGAAAGAGTAGAGTGATTCTGGCAGCAGCGTTTAGGATAGATTGTAGGGGAGACAGGTGAGAGGCAGTAAGACCGGACAGCAGAAGGTTCCAGTATTTGAGATGGTAGAGAATGAGGGTCTGTGTCAGAGTTTTAGCTGTCGAGCAACAGTGGAAGGGCGTATCTTGCGGAAGAAAAAACGACAGGTTTAGCTACCTTTTGAATGTGAGAGAGGAGTCTGTGACCCCCAGGGCAGCGTGCTTGGGCTACTGCATGTATAGTAGTTCTTCCAACAGTAATATGGAAGGTGGTAGTAGGGCCAGGTTTGGCATGAAATATAAGGAGTTCTGTTTTTGACATGTTAAATTTAAGTCGGCGGAGGATCATGTTGCATTGGGCTTCTCTTCCTTGTGTTTATACTGTACAATGTCACATACCCAGTAGCACTCCTTAAGACAAATATATATGGTGAGGTGGGTCTGGGGTTGAGTTTACATGGGTTTGTGTGCGCAGATTTAAATTGTTTGGAGGTCTGTGACTCCTCCCCGTTTCCAAACTTACTCTGCCCACCTTTAAAGCAGCAGTCCAAGCTGTCGTTTAAAAAAAAAAAATCCCTTTGATATGTGCATCAATACAATCCACACATTGATAAGTAATTAGCTAAGTTGCGATTGATCGGTGAAGATTCGGCTCGGGGGTTGACTAAATGGTTGCCAGTGCAGCAGAAGAGGACCAAAAATGCAAAGTTCTCTGGGGTGATCATGTGACCAGGCAGTCACTGGATACAATTGAGTTTTGCACAGCTAGGGAGAGGGCAGTGTTCAAAAAAAAGGGGGGGGGGGGTTGCCAGAGCCTGTTTCAAAATAGGAAGGGGATGTGACTTTGTAAATGGTTGCTATAGAAACAAAAAATGATTGTTACATTATGATACATTAAAATTTTAATTCAGAGTTGTTTAAAAAAAAGTACTACTACTAGTAGCATTATACTAAAAAATAATACAGATGCACAGTAATACCCTCTATAGATATACCAAGAATTGTTAAGTGTGAGTGTGTGTGTGAGTTTATGACATGTGGAAGGAAGGTGGAGGGGTGAGAGTCATGGCGAGGGGAGGGGGGTGAAGGAGAGACATGGTGAGGGGAGGGGGGTGAAAGAGACATGGCGAGGGGAGGAGGGTGAAAGAGAGACATAGGTAGGGGGTGATATAGAGACATGGGAATGGGTTTAAAAGAGAGACATGGGGAGGGGTGAAAGAGACATGGGGAGTGGGTGAAAGAGACATGGGGAGTGGGTGAAAGAGACATGGGGAGTGGGTGAAAGAGTCATGGGGAGCGGCGGTGAAGAGACATGGGAACAGGGGTAAAGAGACATGGGGAGCAGGGGTGAAGAGACATGGGAGCAGGGGTGAAGAGACATTGGGAGGGGAGGGTGAAAGAGACATGGGGAGGTGATCGAGAGACATTTAGAGGGGGGGTGATAGAGAGACATTTGGAGGGGGGGGATGATAGAGAAACACGGGGAGGGGGTGCAAGAGACATAGAGAGGGGGGTGAAAGAGAGCCATGGGGTGGGGCGTGAAAAAGAGACATGGGGAGAGGGGTGAAAGAGACATGGGGAGGGAGGCGATAGAGAGACATGGGGGGATGAAAGAGACATGGGGAGGGGGGGTGAAAGAAAGCCATGGGGAGGGTGGGTCCATGATCCTCAGTTGCTGGAAGAGTGGGCCCGGGTGAGTAGTTTTTTCTTCTTCACAGGTCCGGGAGATGTTGATCAGACGGCTTCTTAGGGTCAAATAAGACATGACAGACCTTATATAAGGCCTGTGACATCACATTTGACTGACAAATGATATATCCACCAATCTAATTGGTGGATGTACCATGTGATGGCTTCCATTTTATTTTTTGGCAGAAATGACATCATCTTAAGTGATTGGATAATAAAGGAACTATTGGATCTCAATATAAATGTAGAAAATATGCAGGGCCAAAGCTATGACAATGCTGCAAATATGCGGGGAAAGCATAATGGAGTTCAAAGACATGTTGAACATGAACCCACGTGCGTTTTATGTACCATGTAGTTCTCATTATTTGAACCTAGTGGTTAACAACACTGCCAAACCCAATATAGGTGCCATTTAATTTTTGGGCTTAATTCAACCGTTGTATAATTTCTTCCCCAAGTCCACCAACAGATAAATCATTCTTTTAAAATCCTTACCCAATTTAACACTAAAGAGAGTCTGTGAAACATGTTGGGAGCCTCGTATTGATGCAGTTAGACCAATTCGATACCACCTGGGAGCGCTCTATGTTGCATTAGTGTATATTAAAGAAGATGTGACATTTAAAAGTGAACATCATGGCCCCCAGAGTAGAGCTGTTGCGTACACTCTCGCAAAATGTATTTGTGACTATAAATTCATATGTTGTGTAATATTTTGGTATGACATATTAAGTACAATCAATCCAGTGAACAAGCAGTCTATAAACTATGACAAAAACAAGTCCAAAGACCAAATCTGGGGCTCCAAAAAACAATCCCAACAGTAGATTTTGGGCCCTGTTTGTTTAAATCAAAAACACTACAGTAATGTACAAGCCTTTGTCTCATAAATAGAGAGGTATCCTTACCAACTCCACTTATAAATGGTGTAAATGATCAGTCTAGGGGTTTACAGTATATACATGTAGAAAAGATGGCGCCTAGCTGGTTCTGCTCTGTTATTGAGCTATCACAAATCAGCTGTAAATGTTCACATGGAATGGCACCTAGTTAACTTTTTAAATCAATAACTGTAGACTTGCTAGTCGGCCAATATCATAGACTCTATCCTCAATAATAACAAAGTTCATTACAAGCGACTCTACGGAAAAACTCTTCGCCAGGCCATTTTGGATGACACCAAAGGAGATTATGAAACCAAAGGGTGCATCAGTTCAATCCTGCTCCTGTGGGTTGCTGCAGGGCACCTTTTGGTGTGTTGTTCGCTAGGGAGATAGTACAAAGTGAAAAATGTGCGATGCACAACCGGAACGAAAAAATAAATGAACTGGAGAGAGTGTACAGTAACTACACAATTTGCTTTTAATAACTCATCTAATCAAATGACCGGCAACAAAGCGCGCGCACACAGAGGTTTTCAAACATCTCTATGGAGCTTGGTCCCACCCCCCGTTCGTGTCACGTGTCACTCACGCGCGGCGCGCTCACGGGACGATCGTGCACCACTCCCCAGCTGCGACACAACACCCGTAACAATGCCCACCTGTCTCCTGCGCTCTGCGTCCAATCACAGCTCCCGCGGGGGCCACACCTCCGTTCCGCCTCTCACTTTCATTGCTCCAGTCCTCCTATTTAATCTCTGCTTGCTCAGTTACACATTGCTGAGCATAGACCATAGTAGCCTTGTGTTCCTACATTCCTGCTTTGCCTTGCGCCTTGCCTCTCTTGCTTTCAGTTTGACCTCATGTGTACCGACACGGCTAGACTCTTGGACGCTCTCTGTATAACGACCCCAGCTTGCCCTCGACTACCTGCATCTCTCCATCCCTGACCACGGATATAGGACATTCTTTTAACCCACCAGCTCCAACCCTCGACCTCGGCACAACGGACATCTACCGTTACTGGCTCCTCCCCATGACCGCGGCAAGTATCTGGACTACCCTCTCTCTCCAACCCCGACCCGGCTACGCTGACAATCCAGGCGTGCCTCCACTGCTGTGGGTGCGCAGTTTCTACTTTCCCACCTCAGTACCGGGGGTCCGCCTTGTTCGTGGTGAGTGCAAGGGTCACAATTAGAGAGGGTTGGGGTTCCTTACAATGCATCTGATCTCAGACGCGCTATTAGAGAGGGTTGGGGCTCCTTTGAATGCATCTGATCTCAGACGCGCTATTAGAGAAAGTTGGGATTCCTTACAATGCAGATTTCAGACGCGCTGTTAGAGAGGGTTGGGGCTCCTTACAATGTATTTGATCAATGCATTGTAAGGAACCCCAACCCTCTCTAGTGTGTATTTGTGAACTGTAAGGTGCTTGACTAATACACTGGAAGAATATCATTGTTTTCGATTAAAAATATCAAAGAATGTGTTACTTTAACGAGCGCTTTCTCTTTTTTTGAATCTCCAATATACTATTTGCCAAGTGGGACTGATGAAATCACCAAAAACTACTGTAGCAGGTCCCCTTTGGTTGTCAATACGTTACTTTGAAGTGGAAGGGAGAGACCTACTGAGGCCAATATACTAAGCATCGCAAACTGAGCGGGGGGAGGGGTGGAGGGTTTCGGCGCATGTCAAACTTCAATTGCACTCGTGTACTAAGTTCAAATTTCTCCATCTGCGCCCAGCCCCAAAATACTGTTTAGCGCACAGAAATGGATTGCACTTGGTGTATAAAAGTCAATGGTACATACTAATATCTATATAAATATATACAGTGTTCGACAAATCACCCAAAAATCTACTCGCCCAACCAAAAAATCTACTCGCCACCTAGTCCCGCCCCCAACCCCGCCCCTAGTCCCGCCCCCAACCCCGCCCCCGCTTTAAAATAAAACATATGAATAAAATCCATTTAAATGACAAATATATTTATTGTATTACATTATACTACAATTAGCCCTTGTTACGTGTGTGTGTGTGTGTGTGTCTGTGTAAATGTCGATCTAGAAATAAAAGCCAGGTGTGAATGACTAGTTTCCTGCACCCCTTAATCAGTGTCTGGATGCCCCCGCTTCACAATATCTAAAGCAGAACCCCCATTCACCTGCGCTCCGGCGTCATGACGTCACGTTGCCCTAGTAACGTGACGTCACATGACCTCACAGCGTCATTTTGATGCCGCGTTGCCATGGCGACGCAGGAAGGAAGCCGCCGGAGCCTAGGTAAGTGAAGGTTTACAGAGGCCCTGCAGCTCCCCCGGCACTTAATTTAAGTGCCTTCGGGAAGCGCGCGGGGCCTCTGTAAACCCCACGCCCCCCAGACGGCAGTCTTGCGCCCCGCGTGGGGGTCGCGCCCCCCAGTTTGCGCACCGCTGTTCTAGAAATCCAATCGGATAAGGCTCTTTCTGCACGCTTTTGCACAACTCCCAGCTACTAGAATATCCCCCTGTGTCTATCCAAGAGGAGGTTTTAGTGTACTGACAAAAAACATCCCAAAATAAATTGTAATTAAGGCTGCGAGGTGTCACTGTATATAGAACATAGATCCAGTAGCACTCTCATTGTAAAAGACTCATCTCTATCCCCCCACAAATAAGCAGGGGGACCCATTCAAAGCCCATAATGTGTATGTCTGAAGCATTAAAGCAAAGTGCAGTGCTGTACCAAAGTAGTAGTTTAGTTTAGACTGCCCTTGAATGGAGTTGAACACTTCCCCAGTGCTGGAATTAGACATAAAAGGTCTATGCAGCAACATAGAGTAGTTGTGTTTAGACGCATGGCTCTATTTTTTGGAGCAGAGCCGCAGCATATATACTGTAAGAACAGTTTCTTACTTCTGACGCGGTATGTTAGACTTATGGCACTTCAGATATGGAGGATTGTTTTGGGCAAATAAAAGGTTAAAAAAAAGTATCAGAGAAATGCAACTTGTGACGCATCTGATTATAATCTGTGCACCATGTAACTCCCCCCAACTCCTTCTACTGACTCTCCCCAAGGTGCAAGCTGGGGCAGAGACGCAGACTGTGATACATCTCATTATAATCTGTGTGCCATGTAACTCCTCCCCAACTCCTCCTACTGACTCTCCCCAAGGTGCATGCTGGGGCAGAGACGCAGACTGTGATACATCTCATTATAATCTGTGATACTTTATCTTGCCATGAAGTCAATGCATTTGAACCCAGTGATACAGTATGTTGATCCCACTGCTGTCAGTGGCACTGTCCATATGTGTACTTGTGTCACCCAATGTATGTAATACAATGTATCACAGTAGCTGTGATTTTTATGACTGCTACTCAAGTTAACCACTTCTCAACCACTTGAAATTAAATGTCAACAGTAGCTGATTTCTCTATTATGACATCACGAGACAGTATCATTGAGCCTCCTAGGAGATGCCAGCAGCAGTGTTCTGTAATGACATCATGGAATCGCCTTAGAGACTGAGATAAATACACAAATGTAAACTTGTTTGTGCGTGACTTGAATTAGTTCCCGAAGGAAACCGTTAGTTTTGTGGACATCTCAGAGATAGGAAAAGAGTGGCGCTGTACAGAGAGACTAATTATCTCCACCTTAACTCTGTATCATGGCAGGTAGGAAGCAACGTGACCTTTACATACCCAAAAAGAAATGGATAATATCTATATTTCTGAACTGTTTACTTTCACAATGTTTTATGGGGTACAGAACAGATAACATGACTCCTATCAATGGATGGGAGAAAGAAGACGGATGGGGTGGGGGGCGGGGGGAAGGGACGGAGGTAGACAACACCCAGGGGGGTTAGGTACCTGGCCTTAATTGGATAATATTTTTTTTTATAAATGTCAAAACTGATTTATTATAGATACATACACACATATTTGTTTTATTGTATTTACTTTTATATCTGGCTTGTAATTCAAAATCTTAAATGATTTGAACAGTAATGTATAGAAAAGAACACATGTACTGTATACATAAATGTCAAAGCGGCAAACGTCTATGGGATCTATGGGATAGTAAAAAAAGACACAGGAACCTTAGTGTATACAGTAGGATTAGTTATGTATAAGGCATGCTTTTTCCTTGCCCTAAGTTTAGGTCAATAACTATTGGACCAATTCTACACCGTGGGGTGTAATGTTCGACTACTTTCAGCCATATCCTTAAATTATTGTCTACAGCAGTGTTTTTCAACCACGGATCCTAGGAACCCTAGGATTCCCCGGGCATCCCTAAAGGGTTCGCTGTAATTTTTAGGTCATTTTAAAATTGTACTTAATACAGAAGAATTTACAGTACAATGCATCTTATCTCAAACGCGCTATTGGAGAGGGTTGGGGTTCCTTACAATGCATCTGATCTCAGACGCGCTATTAGAGAGGGTTGGGGCTCCTTACAATGCATCTGATCTCAGAAGCGCTATTAGAGAGGATTGGGGTTCCTCACACTTCATCTGATCTCAGACGCACTATTAGATAGGGTTGGGGTATATTACAATGCATCTCATCTTAGACTCGTTGTTAGAGAGGGTTGGGGTCCCTCAGAATTTCACATATGGTTCCTTAACCAAAAAAAGGTTGGAAACCACTACTCTACAGTAATACAAAGGCCCCAAAAAAGACAAAGCCACAAAACGAGGGCAGAATCTGCCACTTGATTTACAGATATAGCTGACCTGAGTGCTCCTCCAGATACCTCAATATACCAGACGTCTCAGAATACCACACCATAATATTACCACAAAATACTACAGTAGGAACAGGCAATTTTTATGTATTTATTTTTATTTTTAAAGATCCAGTTCCGAAAGCTATGGTACATCTATATTTGTCATTGTGTTCATAGGTGGACATGAAAGCAGGTGATGGACTGCACAAGTTTTATATGCCAGTTGCCACTTTGTGTTGAAAACTACCTAGAAATAGTTTTCTGTCTGTGTTACATCCCAACACATCATATATGTATATGTATATGTATAAATATATATCTATATATATATTTATAGATTAAACCCCATATATTGAGCTAAAATGTACGGGTGCTCTGGTGTTTCAATACATAGCAATGCTATAGAAGGCAATCATGGAGCTTGCTTAAAAATGTATTTAAATATTGAAACTTCTGACCACTATTGATCAGAGTAGTGGTATGTAACATTGATAATCAAATAAATGTGTTTTCCCAGCAAGCCATTATCCCTGTTAGTGCTTGCTATTCATAACAAAACAAAGACCACCAAAAACTTTATTCAAAACCAGAACCAAAACCCCAAATATTTTAAAGGCAAAATAAAAATACCAAGCCAAGTGAGCATCTCTATGTATTTCATATGTATTTGATATCAAGAATATCTTTTAGCAGGTCTGTTAAAGCAGTCCTAACCCCCCAAAGTCAGGCTTTCAGGATATCCCAGCTTCAGCGGAGGTGGCTCAATCCGTCCCTGCTTCAGCACAGCTCGCTCAATCAGTCCCTGCTTCAGCACAGGTGACTCAATCAGAGGCTGATTGAGTGATTGGGCCACCTGTGCTAATGCTGGAATATCCTGAAAAGTTGACCTATTGTGGGGGGTTTGATGACTGGAGTTGAGTCCCCGTGTGTTAAAGAAATGTGCCTTGATTGTGCTTTTCTGGCCCTTCACTTTTACCTTTCTTCCTTACAGATCAGTTTTTAAATTCCTCTGCTGTGAACCCTCCACCGACCTGCAGTGCTCCTGCAGTCACCACTGCTTACCCTTCATGGAGCAACAGCTTCCACCCAGTAAGGAGGAATACAGAAGTCTACAGACATGGGGCCCAAGGCATGATTTTGCAACAAGGGTCTGCAGGAACACCAATGTATCTACAGCAGATCCCACAGGCAACACGCGCTTACCCTCGTGTATCGGACATGAACGGAGGATTCTACCACACTGCTACAGGAGGATACACAGGATTTGCAGGACAGGTTAGGGGAGAAGCCACAACGCAGCCTGTTACTTTCCGTCCCAACACACATTTGGAAAGACGTGCTACAATAGGGCCTTGTATAATGGCCACCCAGTATGCACAACTTCAGCAGCCACCATTCATACCCCTTAGAGGAATGCAGACCTTACAAGGTGAGATATGGAGAATCTTTACTAATCATTGTTCAAAATCTTCTCCTTGACCGATACCATTACCTGTTATAAAGATCTTTAATTACGGTCATTCGCCACTGTAGTGTTACAAATATATAGAACTCTACAGTATGTAGTCCTCGCCAATACTGAAGGGATTAAGCATGTGTTTGCTTTTCTTCCTTTGTGTTATTATGTACAATGTGTTGGTATTTATGATAATTGATTATTTCTCCTTTTTGATTTTGTTACAGTGTGTCAGACCTCGCTTGGAGCCCAACATATTTCCCAGGCCAGTTTAATTACACAAGGAGCAGTTCAGCTTGCTGCTAATGAAAAAAGTGAACCACCTCTAATGTACCCAACTCAACCAGCTCGGAAGCTGAGCCACCTCTCAAAGTTACATATTGATGTGCAAAGCAACAAAGAGTTATATGTGCCAGTGTGGAAAAGGGGTGGGTTAAAAGATATGGAGAAGAGATCTTCAGAGGTGAAGGCCCCCTCACATATTGCTCAGAAGGTTCGTAATAACGTGCTGAGTTCAGTGAAGACTGAGTGTCCGTCAAAGTCTGAGGGGGTACCAAAGTGCTCCAAAGTGGAAACAAAGAAGAAAAAGATCCTTTATTCAGCTGCAAAGGATCAAGTCCCTCAAACTGCACTGCAAAAGAAGGTAAAACCAATGTCAAAGCCAGTAAATCATTCTTCTGCTCCTATACCAGGGAAGTCACCCCATGGCCCACAATCTGGTGACGAGGCTGTTCTGTTAAAAAAGATGAAACGTGTTTGTCTCTCAGGTGCCCACATTTCCAATAAGGTATCTGAAAAGATGCAGCAAAGCCGTGAAGGTACAATGGATGCAAAGACACCTGCTGTTACTCATATTAATCCTAAACTGAAGAAAACTCAGGAGATAGGGATCAAACGTAAAGATGCAAAGACTCCTGCAGTTACTCATAGTCCTGAGCGGAAGACACCTCAGGAGATGGGGATCAAACGTAAATATGCAAAAACTCCTGCAGTTACTCATAGTCCTGAGCGGAAGACACCTCAGGAGATGGGGATCAAACTTAAAAATGCAAAGACTCCTGCAGTTACTCATTGTCCTGAGCGGAAGACACCTCAGGAGATCGGGATCAAACGTAAATATGCAAAAACACCTGCTGTTACTCATAGTCCTGAGCGGAAGACACCTCAGGAGATGGGGATCAAATGTAAAGATGCAAAGTCTCCTGCAGTTACTCATAGTCCTGAGCGGAAGACACCTCAAGAGATGGGGATCAAACGTAAAGAGAACAGCAATATTAAGCAGCTAGTGAAGAAAACAAAGAACCAGACCAGCGTTTTCAGTTTTGAGCAAGCGCTGGCTTGTGGTACTGATAATAACCCCAAAGCTCTCAAAAGAAAAAGTGCTAATCAGCCTGGAGTGAATTCAGAAGTTCTTGGGAAGGGCAAGAAGTCATTGGAACCTTCTGAACAAGGAAAGGTGAAAGCCCATCACAGCAACCTCAGCCTCCAAATGATTAACTCTGTTCAAGTATTTCACCCATTGGGTAAAAAAGCAGGTCCCACAGGTCCAGGGGCACCCGCAGAATCCATTACACTTGGAAATAAGCTTGGACCAATGCAAGGACGCCAAAGCCAGACTTCTGCTTCTCATGTTCAGTGGTCTCTTACTGATGCGATTAAAATTTTCATGGCCAAAAAACAGGACAGTATTTCTGGAATTAAAGGTGTCGGTATTAATGCCAGGCCTAGGCTATTTAAAATACATGAGTACACAAGACCTGACATTAAAACCAGTGAAATCAAACAACATGGGGAAAACAAAGCTTCAGTTATAGAGAATCCCAAACACTTCCCAGTGATATCCATAGAACAGGAAGCTGCAGTAAGATGCATTGAAAAGGTGAGCCAAACCACTATCCCCATTCCAGCTCCTGGCATTAAAACCAGTGTAATCAAACAACGTGGGGAAAACAAAGCTTCAGTTATAGAGAATCCCAAACACTTCCCAGTGATATCCATAGAACGGAAAGCTGCAGTGACATGCATTAAAAAGGTCAGCCAAACCACTATCCCCATTCAAGCTCCTTTCAACCAGAAGCACCAGCTTTCTAACCTGCAGCTTCCTATCAATGTACCCAGCAGAGTGGACAACTTCACTCCATCCTTCTGTCAACAGCCTCTCCAAGAGCTTGAGGTTTCCATACCTATTCCACCAGAACAGAGAGAGGAGAGAGAGGCTATGAAAAGGAAATCACAACTGGAGAGGGAGTAAGCCTGTCAACATACCTCCAAGGGGAGGCTACAGTGCTTTGTTCAGAGGCAGAAGGATCATAACATCTCTAAACGTTACGGATACCCACCATCCAGACTTATTTCCCCCATGAGATACTTAAGCCCTAAAAAAACAAAAAAAAACCCTGACTAATCTGTAACTGATGCCAAGCTATGTGACTATCTGTAAATAAGATTTATATTTATAAGTCAGTTTGTAACATATTTTACTAAGAATATATTTAAAACTCTTCAATAAAATGTATCTATTTTCAATTGAACTCTTTATTTACTAAAGAAACTATTTACAAATGCCAAGGGTTATTGAAATTCTGCAAATTAACTTTAGATTACCCTCTTGATGATACGAGAGAGAGAGAGAGAGAGAGAGAGAGAGAGAGAGAGAGAGAGAGAGAGAGAGAGAGAGAGAGAGAGAGAGAGAGAGAGAGAGAGAGAGAGAGAGAGAGAGATAAGTAAGTCGGACCCCACTTATGAGAGAGAAACAGATAAATATTTAACTATATGCTTTGTCATGTTGTATGTTGTATGTATGTATGTACTGTATGTCTTTATTTATATAGCGCCATTTATGTAGAAAGCGCTTCACCGCAGTAATACACGTGACAATCATATAAATAATACAAATAACAGATCATGGGAATAAGTGCTTCAGACATAAAAGTAACATTTAGGAAAAGGAGTCCCTGCTCTGAAGAGCTTACAATCTAATTGGTAGGTAGAACATACAGAGACAGTAGGACGGCGTTCTGGTAAGTGCGTCTGCAATGGGCCAAGCTTTTTGTATGCGGTCTATAGTATCAGCCTCGGAGCTACTCACATGCTTCTTTAAGCAGATGTGTTAGAATGTGGGTCTTAAAGGTGGATAGAGAAGGTGCTAGTCGGGTATTGATGGGAAGGGCACTCCAGAGGTGAGGGCAGTCAGTGAGAAAGGTTTAAGGCGAGAGAGGGCTTTAGATACAAAAGGGGTAGATAGAAGACATCATTGGGCGGATCGCAAGAGTCGGGATGGTGCATAGCGAGAAATTAGAGCTGAGCTGTAAGGAGGGGCAGAAGAGTGTAAAGCTTTAAAAGTGAGGAGGAGAATTGAGTGTGAGATACGGGATTTGATAGGAAGCCAGGAGAGGGATTTCAGCAGGGGAGACGCTGAGACAGATTTAGGAAAGAGTAGAGTGATTCTGGCAGCAGCGTTTAGGATAGATTGTAGGGGAGACAGGTGAGAGGCAGTAAGACCGGACAGCAGAAGGTTCCAGTATTTGAGATGGTAGAGAATGAGGGTCTGTGTCAGAGTTTTAGCTGTCGAGCAACAGTGGAAGGGCGTATCTTGCGGAAGAAAAAACGACAGGTTTAGCTACCTTTTGAATGTGAGAGAGGAGTCTGTGACCCCCAGGGCAGCGTGCTTGGGCTACTGCATGTATAGTAGTTCTTCCAACAGTAATGTGGAAGGTGGTAGTAGGGCCAGGTTTGGCATGAAATATAAGGAGTTCTGTTTTTGACATGTTAAATTTAAGTCGGCGGAGGATCATGTTGCATTGGGCTTCTCTTCCTTGTGTTTATACTGTACAATGTCACATACCCAGTAGCACTCCTTAAGACAAATATATATGGTGAGGTGGGTCTGGGGTTGAGTTTACATGGGTTTGTGTGCGCAGATTTAAATTGTTTGGAGGTCTGTGACTCCTCCCCGTTTCCAAACTTACTCTGCCCACCTTTAAAGCAGCAGTCCAAGCTGTCGTTTAAAAAAAAAAAATCCCTTTGATATGTGCATCAATACAATCCACACATTGATAAGTAATTAGCTAAGTTGCGATTGATCGGTGAAGATTCGGCTCGGGGGTTGACTAAATGGTTGCCAGTGCAGCAGAAGAGGACCAAAAATGCAAAGTTCTCTGGGGTGATCATGTGACCAGGCAGTCACTGGATACAATTGAGTTTTGCACAGCTAGGGAGAGGGCAGTGTTCAAAAAAAGGGGGGGGGGGGTTGCCAGAGCCTGTTTCAAAATAGGAAGGGGATGTGACTTTGTAAATGGTTGCTATAGAAACAAAAAATGATTGTTACATTATGATACATTAAAATTTTAATTCAGAGTTGTTTAAAAAAAAGTACTACTACTAGTAGCATTATACTAAAAAATAATACAGATGCACAGTAATACCCTCTATAGATATACCAAGAATTGTTAAGTGTGAGTGTGTGTGTGAGTTTATGACATGTGGAAGGAAGGTGGAGGGGTGAGAGTCATGGCGAGGGGAGGGGGGTGAAGGAGAGACATGGTGAGGGGAGGGGGGTGAAAGAGACATGGCGAGGGGAGGAGGGTGAAAGAGAGACATAGGTAGGGGGTGATATAGAGACATGGGAATGGGTTTAAAAGAGAGACATGGGGAGGGGTGAAAGAGACATGGGGAGTGGGTGAAAGAGACATGGGGAGTGGGTGAAAGAGACATGGGGAGTGGGTGAAAGAGTCATGGGGAGCGGCGGTGAAGAGACATGGGAACAGGGGTAAAGAGACATGGGGAGCAGGGGTGAAGAGACATGGGAGCAGGGGTGAAGAGACATTGGGAGGGGAGGGTGAAAGAGACATGGGGAGGTGATCGAGAGACATTTGGAGGGGGGGTGATAGAGAGACATTTGGAGGGGGGGGATGATAGAGAAACACGGGGAGGGGGTGCAAGAGACATAGAGAGGGGGGTGAAAGAGAGCCATGGGGTGGGGCGTGAAAAAGAGACATGGGGAGAGGGGTGAAAGAGACATGGGGAGGGAGGCGATAGAGAGACATGGGGGGATGAAAGAGACATGGGGAGGGGGGGTGAAAGAAAGCCATGGGGAGGGTGGGTCCATGATCCTCAGTTGCTGGAAGAGTGGGCCCGGGTGAGTAGTTTTTTCTTCTTTACAGGTCCGGGAGATGTTGATCAGACGGCTTCTTAGGGTCAAATAAGACATGACAGACCTTATATAAGGCCTGTGACATCACATTTGACTGACAAATGATATATCCACCAATCTAATTGGTGGATGTACCATGTGATGGCTTCCATTTTATTTTTTGGCAGAAATGACATCATCTTAAGTGATTGGATAATAAAGGAACTATTGGATCTCAATATAAATGTAGAAAATATGCAGGGCCAAAGCTATGACAATGCTGCAAATATGCGGGGAAAGCATAATGGAGTTCAAAGACATGTTGAACATGAACCCACGTGCGTTTTATGTACCATGTAGTTCTCATTATTTGAACCTAGTGGTTAACAACACTGCCAAACCCAATATAGGTGCCATTTAATTTTTGGCCTTAATTCAACCGTTGTATAATTTCTTCCCCAGGTCCACCAACAGATAAATCATTCTTTTAAAATCCTTACCCAATTTAACACTAAAGAGAGTCTGTGAAACATGTTGGGAGCCTCGTATTGATGCAGTTAGACCAATTCGATACCACCTGGGAGCGCTCTATGTTGCATTAGTGTATATTAAAGAAGATGTGACATTTAAAAGTGAACATCATGGCCCCCAGAGTAGAGCTGTTGCGTACACTCTCGCAAAATGTATTTGTGACTATAAATTCATATGTTGTGTAATATTTTGGTATGACATATTAAGTACAATCAATCCAGTGAACAAGCAGTCTATAAACTATGACAAAAACAAGTCCAAAGACCAAATCTGGGGCTCCAAAAAACAATCCCAACAGTAGATTTTGGGCCCTGTTTGTTTAAATCAAAAACACTACAGTAATGTCCAAGCCTTTGTCTCATAAATAGAGAGGTATCCTTACCAACTCCACTTATAAATGGTGTAAATGATCAGTCTAGGGGTTTACAGTATATACATGTAGAAAAGATGGCGCCTAGCTGGTTCTGCTCTGTTATTGAGCTACAGTATCACAAATCAGCTGTAAATGTTCACATGGAATGGCACCTAGTTAACTTTTTAAATCAATAACTGTAGACTTGCTAGTCGGCCAATATCATAGACTCTATCCTCAATAATAACAAAGTTCATTACAAGCGACTCTACGGAAAAACTCTTCGCCAGGCCATTTTGGATGACACCAAAGGAGATTATGAAACCAAAGGGTGCATCAGTTCAATCCTGCTCCTGTGGGTTGCTGCAGGGCACCTTTTGGTGTGTTGTTCGCTAGGGAGATAGTACAAAGTGAAAAATGTGCGATGCACAACCGGAACGAAAAAATAAATGAACTGGAGAGAGTGTACAGTAACTACACAATTTGCTTTTAATAACTCATCTAATCAAATGACCGGCAACAAAAGCGCGCGCACACAGAGGTTTTCAAACATCTCTATGGAGCTTGGTCCCACCCCCCGTTCGTGTCACGTGTCACTCACGCGCGGCGCGCTCACGGGACGATCGTGCACCACTCCCCAGCTGCGACACAACACCAGTAACAATGCCCACCTGTCTCCTGCGCTCTGCGTCCAATCACAGCTCCCGCGGGGGCCACACCTCCGTTCCGCCTCTCACTTTCATTGCTCCAGTCCTCCTATTTAATCTCTGCTTGCTCAGTTACACATTGCTGAGCATAGACCATAGTAGCCTTGTGTTCCTACATTCCTGCTTTGCCTTGCGCCTTGCCTCTCTTGCTTTCAGTTTGACCTCATGTGTACCGACACGGCTAGACTCTTGGACGCTCTCTGTATAACGACCCCAGCTTGCCCTCGACTACCTGCATCTCTCCATCCCTGACCACGGATATAGGACATTCTTTTAACCCACCAGCTCCAACCCTCGACCTCGGCACAACGGACATCTACCGTTACTGGCTCCTCCCCATGACCGCGGCAAGTATCTGGACTACCCTCTCTCTCCAACCCCGACCCGGCTACGCTGACAATCCAGGCGTGCCTCCACTGCTGTGGGTGCGCAGTTTCTACTTTCCCACCTCAGTACCGGGGGTCCGCCTTGTTCGTGGTGAGTGCAAGGGTCACAATTAGAGAGGGTTGGGGTTCCTTACAATGCATCTGATCTCAGACGCGCTATTAGAGAGGGTTGGGGCTCCTTTGAATGCATCTGATCTCAGACGCGCTATTAGAGAAAGTTGGGATTCCTTACAATGCAGATTTCAGACGCGCTGTTAGAGAGGGTTGGGGCTCCTTACAATGTATTTGATCAATGCATTGTAAGGAACCCCAACCCTCTCTAGTGTGTATTTGTGAACTGTAAGGTGCTTGACTAATACACTGGAAGAATATCATTGTTTTCGATTAAAAATATCAAAGAATGTGTTACTTTAACGAGCGCTTTCTCTTTTTTTGAATCTCCAATATACTATTTGCCAAGTGGGACTGATGAAATCACCAAAAACTACTGTAGCAGGTCCCCTTTGGTTGTCAATACGTTACTTTGAAGTGGAAGGGAGAGACCTACTGAGGCCAATATACTAAGCATCGCAAACTGAGCGGGGGGAGGGGTGGAGGGTTTCGGCGCATGTCAAACTTCAATTGCACTCGTGTACTAAGTTCAAATTTCTCCATCTGCGCCCAGCCCCAAAATACTGTTTAGCGCACAGAAATGGATTGCACTTGGTGTATAAAAGTCAATGGTACATACTAATATCTATATAAATATATACAGTGTTCGACAAATCACCCAAAAATCTACTCGCCCAACCAAAAAATCTACTCGCCACCTAGTCCCGCCCCCAACCCCGCCCCTAGTCCCGCCCCCAACCCCGCCCCCAACCCCGCTTTAAAATAAAACATATGAATAAAATCCATTTAAATGACAAATATATTTATTGTATTACATTATACTACAATTAGCCCTTGTTACGTGTGTGTGTGTGTGTGTGTCTGTGTAAATGTCGATCTAGAAATAAAAGCCAGGTGTGAATGACTAGTTTCCTGCACCCCTTAATCAGTGTCTGGATGCCCCCGCTTCACAATATCTAAAGCAGAACCCCCATTCACCTGCGCTCCGGCGTCATGACGTCACGTTGCCCTAGTAACGTGACGTCACATGACCTCACAGCGTCATTTTGATGCCGCGTTGCCATGGCGACGCAGGAAGGAAGCCGCCGGAGCCTAGGTAAGTGAAGGTTTACAGAGGCCCTGCAGCTCCCCCGGCACTTAATTTAAGTGCCTTCGGGAAGCGCGCGGGGCCTCTGTAAACCCCACGCCCCCCAGACGGCAGTCTTGCGCCCCGCGTGGGGGTCGCGCCCCCCAGTTTGCGCACCGCTGTTCTAGAAATCCAATCGGATAAGGCTCTTTCTGCACGCTTTTGCACAACTCCCAGCTACTAGAATATCCCCCTGTGTCTATCCAAGAGGAGGTTTTAGTGTACTGACAAAAAACATCCCAAAATAAATTGTAATTAAGGCTGCGAGGTGTCACTGTATATAGAACATAGATCCAGTAGCACTCTCATTGTAAAAGACTCATCTCTATCCCCCCACAAATAAGCAGGGGGACCCATTCAAAGCCCATAATGTGTATGTCTGAAGCATTAAAGCAAAGTGCAGTGCTGTACCAAAGTAGTAGTTTAGTTTAGACTGCCCTTGAATGGAGTTGAACACTTCCCCAGTGCTGGAATTAGACATAAAAGGTCTATGCAGCAACATAGAGTAGTTGTGTTTAGACGCATGGCTCTATTTTTTGGAGCAGAGCCGCAGCATATATACTGTAAGAACAGTTTCTTACTTCTGACGCGGTATGTTAGACTTATGGCACTTCAGATATGGAGGATTGTTTTGGGCAAATAAAAGGTTAAAAAAAAGTATCAGAGAAATGCAACTTGTGACGCATCTCATTTTAATCTGTGCACCATGTAACTGCCCCCAACTCATCCTACTCACTCTCCCCAAGGTGCAAATTGGGGCAGAGACGCAGAATGTGATACATCTGATTATAATCTGTGCACCATGTAACTCCCCCCAACTCCTTCTACTGACTCTCCCCAAGGTGCAAGCTGGGGCAGAGACGCAGACTGTGATACATCTCATTATAATCTGTGTGCCATGTAACTCCTCCCCAACTCCTCCTACTGACTCTCCCCAAGGTGCATGCTGGGGCAGAGACGCAGACTGTGATACATCTCATTATAATCTGTGATACTTTATCTTGCCATGAAGTCAATGCATTTGAACCCAGTGATACAGTATGTTGATCCCACTGCTGTCAGTGGCACTGTCCATATGTGTACTTGTGTCACCCAATGTATGTAATACAATGTATCACAGTAGCTGTGATTTTTATGACTGCTACTCAAGTTAACCACTTCTCAACCACTTGAAATTAAATGTCAACAGTAGCTGATTTCTCTATTATGACATCACGAGACAGTATCATTGAGCCTCCTAGGAGATGCCAGCAGCCGTGTTCTGTAATGACATCATGGAATCGCCTTAGAGACTGAGATAAATACACAAATGTAAACTTGTTTGTGCGTGACTTGAATTAGTTCCCGAAGGAAACCGTTAGTTTTGTGGACATCTCAGAGATAGGAAAAGAGTGGCGCTGTACAGAGAGACTAATTATCTCCACCTTAACTCTGTATCATGGCAGGTAGGAAGCAACGTGACCTTTACATACCCAAAAAGAAATGGATAATATCTATATTTCTGAACTGTTTACTTTCACAATGTTTTATGGGGTACAGAACAGATAACATGACTCCTATCAATGGATGGGAGAAAGAAGACGGATGGGGTGGGGGGCGGGGGGGGAGGGACGGAGGTAGACAACACCCAGGGGGGTTAGGTACCTGGCCTTAATTGGATAATATTTTTTTTTATAAATGTCAAAACTGATTTATTATAGATACATACACACATATTTGTTTTATTGTATTTACTTTTATATCTGGCTTGTAATTCAAAATCTTAAATGATTTGAACAGTAATGTATAGAAAAGAACACATGTACTGTATACATAAATGTCAAAGCGGCAAACGTCTATGGGATCTATGGGATAGTAAAAAAAGACACAGGAACCTTAGTGTATACAGTAGGATTAGTTATGTATAAGGCATGCTTTTTCCTTGCCCTAAGTTTAGGTCAATAACTATTAGACCAATTCTACACCGTGGGGTGTAATGTTCGACTACTTTCAGCCATATCCTTAAATTATTGTCTACAGCAGTGTTTTTCAACCACGGATCCTAGGAACCCTAGGATTCCCCGGGCATCCCTAAAGGGTTCGCTGTAATTTTTAGGTCATTTTAAAATTGTACTTAATACAGAAGAATTTACAGTACAATGCATCTTATCTCAAACGCGCTATTGGAGAGGGTTGGGGTTCCTTACAATGCATCTGATCTCAGACACGCTATTAGAGAGGGTTGGGGCTCCTTACAATGCATCTGATCTCAGAAGCGCTATTAGAGAGGATTGGGGTTCCTCACACTTCATCTGATCTCAGACGCACTATTAGATAGGGTTGGGGTATATTACAATGCATCTCATCTTAGACTCGTTGTTAGAGAGGGTTGGGGTCCCTCAGAATTTCACATATGGTTCCTTAACCAAAAAAAGGTTGGAAACCACTACTCTACAGTAATACAAAGGCCCCAAAAAAGACAAAGCCACAAAACGAGGGCAGAATCTGCCACTTGATTTACAGATATAGCTGACCTGAGTGCTCCTCCAGATACCTCAATATACCAGACGTCTCAGAATACCACACCATAATATTACCACAAAATACTACAGTAGGAACAGGCAATTTTTATGTTTTTATTTTTATTTTTAAAGATCCAGTTCCGAAAGCTATGGTACATCTATATTTGTCATTGTGTTCATAGGTGGACATGAAAGCAGGTGATGGACTGCACAAGTTTTATATGCCAGTTGCCACTTTGTGTTGAAAACTACCTAGAAATAGTTTTCTGTCTGTGTTACATCCCAACACATCATATATGTATATGTATATGTATAAATATATATCTATATATATATTTATAGATTAAACCCCATATATTGAGCTAAAATGTACGGGTGCTCTGGTGTTTCAATACATAGCAATGCTATAGAAGGCAATCATGGAGCTTGCTTAAAAATGTATTTAAATATTGAAACTTCTGACCACTATTGATCAGAGTAGTGGTATGTAACATTGATAATCAAATAAATGTGTTTTCCCAGCAAGCCATTATCCCTGTTAGTGCTTGCTATTCATAACAAAACAAAGACCACCAAAAACTTTATTCAAAACCAGAACCAAAACCCCAAATATTTTAAAGGCAAAATAAAAATACCAAGCCAAGTGAGCATCTCTATGTATTTCATATGTATTTGATATCAAGAATATCTTTTAGCAGGTCTGTTAAAGCAGTCCTAACCCCCCAAAGTCAGGCTTTCAGGATATCCCAGCTTCAGCGGAGGTGGCTCAATCCGTCCCTGCTTCAGCACAGCTCGCTCAATCAGTCCCTGCTTCAGCACAGGTGACTCAATCAGAGGCTGATTGAGTGATTGGGCCACCTGTGCTAAAGCTGGAATATCCTGAAAAGTTGACCTATTGTGGGGGGTTTGATGACTGGAGTTGAGTCCCCGTGTGTTAAAGAAATGTGCCTTGATTGTGCTTTTCTGGCCCTTCACTTTTACCTTTCTTCCTTACAGATCAGTTTTTAAATTCCTCTGCTGTGAACCCTCCACCGACCTGCAGTGCTCCTGCAGTCACCACTGCTTACCCTTCATGGAGCAACAGCTTCCACCCAGTAGGGAGGAATACAGAAGTCTACAGACATGGGGCCCAAGGCATGATTTTGCAACAAGGGTCTGCAGGAACACCAATGTATCTACAGCAGATCCCACAGGCAACACGCGCTTACCCTCGTGTATCGGACATGAACGGAGGATTCTACCACACTGCTACAGGAGGATACACAGGATTTGCAGGACAGGTTAGGGGAGAAGCCACAACGCAGCCTGTTACTTTCCGTCCCAACACACATTTGGAAAGACGTGCTACAATAGGGCCTTGTATAATGGCCACCCAGTATGCACAACTTCAGCAGCCACCATTCATACCCCTTAGAGGAATGCAGACCTTACAAGGTGAGATATGGAGAATCTTTACTAATCATTGTTCAAAATCTTCTCCTTGACCGATACCATTACCTGTTATAAAGATCTTTAATTACGGTCATTCGCCACTGTAGTGTTACAAATATATAGAACTCTACAGTATGTAGTCCTCGCCAATACTGAAGGGATTAAGCATGTGTTTGCTTTTCTTCCTTTGTGTTATTATGTACAATGTGTTGGTATTTATGATAATTGATTATTTCTCCTTTTTGATTTTGTTACAGTGTGTCAGACCTCGCTTGGAGCCCAACATATTTCCCAGGCCAGTTTAATTACACAAGGAGCAGTTCAGCTTGCTGCTAATGAAAAAAGTGAACCACCTCTAATGTACCCAACTCAACCAGCTCGGAAGCTGAGCCACCTCTCAAAGTTACATATTGATGTGCAAAGCAACAAAGAGTTATATGTGCCAGTGTGGAAAAGGGGTGGGTTAAAAGATATGGCGAAAAGATCTTCAGAGGTGAAGGCCCCCTCACATATTGCTCAGAAGGTTCGTAATAACGTGCTGAGTTCAGTGAAGACTGAGTGTCCGTCAAAGTCTGAGGGGGTACCAAAGTGCTCCAAAGTGGAAACAAAGAAGAAAAAGATCCTTTATTCAGCTGCAAAGGATCAAGTCCCTCAAACTGCACTGCAAAAGAAGGTAAAACCAATGTCAAAGCCAGTAAATCATTCTTCTGCTCCTATACCAGGGAAGTCACCCCATGGCCCACAATCTGGTGACGAGGCTGTTCTGTTAAAAAAGATGAAACGTGTTTGTCTCTCAGGTGCCCACATTTCCAATAAGGTATCTGAAAAGATGCAGCAAAGCCGCAAAGGTACAATGGATGCAAAGACACCTGCTGTTACTCATATTAATCCTAAACTGAAGAAAACTCAGGAGATCGGGATCAAACGTAAAAATGCAAAGACTCCTGCAGTTACTCATAGTCCTGAGCGGAAGACACCTCAGGAGATGGGGATCAAACGTAAATATGCAAAAACTCCTGCAGTTACTCATAGTCCTGAGCGGAAGACACCTCAGGAGATGGGGATCAAACGTAAATATGCAAAAACTCCTGCAGTTACTCATAGTCCTGAGCGGAAGACACCTCAGGAGATGGGGATCAAACTTAAAAATGCAAAGACTCCTGCAGTTACTCATTGTCCTGAGCGGAAGACACCTCAGGAGATCGGGATCAAACGTAAATATGCAAAAACACCTGCTGTTACTCATAGTCCTGAGCGGAAGACACCTCAGGAGATGGGGATCAAATGTAAAGATGCAAAGTCTCCTGCAGTTACTCATAGTCCTGAGCGGAAGACACCTCAAGAGATGGGGATCAAACGTAAACAGAACAGCAATATTAAGCAGCTAGTGAAGAAAACAAAGAACCAGACCAGCGTTTTCAGTTTTGAGCAAGCGCTGGCTTGTGGTACTGATAATAACCCCAAAGCTCTCAAAAGAAAAAGTGCTAATCAGCCTGGAGTGAATTCAGAAGTTCTTGGGAAGGGCAAGAAGTCATTGGAACCTTCTGAACAAGGAAAGGTGAAAGCCCATCACAGCAACCTCAGCCTCCAAATGATTAACTCTGTTCAAGTATTTCACCCATTGGGTAAAAAAGCAGGTCCCACAGGTCCAGGGGCACCCGCAGAATCCATTACACTTGGAAATAAGCTTGGACCAATGCAAGGACGCCAAAGCCAGACTTCTGCTTCTCATGTTCAGTGGTCTCTTACTGATGCGATTAAAAGGTTCATGGCCAAAAAACAGGACAGTATTTCTGGAATTAAAGGTGTCGGTATTAATGCCAGGCCTAGGCTATTTAAAATACATGAGTACACAAGACCTGACATTAAAACCAGTGAAATCAAACAACATGGGGAAAACAAAGCTTCAGTTATAGAGAATCCCAAACACTTCCCAGTGATATCCATAGAACAGGAAGCTGCAGTAAGATGCATTGAAAAGGTGAGCCAAACCACTATCCCCATTCCAGCTCCTGGCATTAAAACCAGTGAAATCAAACAACGTGGGGAAAACAAAGCTTCAGTTATAGAGAATCCCAAACACTTCCCAGTGATATCCATAGAACGGAAAGCTGCAGTGACATGCATTAAAAAGGTCAGCCAAACCACTATCCCCATTCAAGCTCCTTTCAACCAGAAGCACCAGCTTTCTAACCTGCAGCTTCCTATCAATGTACCCAGCAGAGTGGACAACTTCACTCCATCCTTCTGTCAACAGCCTCTCCAAGAGCTTGAGGTTTCCATACCTATTCCACCAGAACAGAGAGAGGAGAGAGAGGCTATGAAAAGGAAATCACAACTGGAGAGGGAGTAAGCCTGTCAACATACCTCCAAGGGGAGGCTACAGTGCTTTGTTCAGAGGCAGAAGGATCATAACATCTCTAAACGTTACGGATACCCACCATCCAGACTTATTTCCCCCATGAGATACTTAAGCCCTAAAAAAACAAAAAAAAACCCTGACTAATCTGTAACTGGTGCCAAGCTCTGTGACTATCTGTAAATAAGATTTATATTTATAAGTCAGTTTGTAACATATTTTACTAAGAATATATTTAAAACTCTTCAATAAAATGTATCTATTTTCAATTGAACTCTTTATTTACTAAAGAAACTATTTACAAATGCCAAGGGTTATTGAAATTCTGCAAATTAACTTTAGATTACCCTCTTGATGATACGAGAGAGAGAGAGAGAGAGAGAGAGAGAGAGAGAGAGAGAGAGAGAGAGAGAGAGAGAGAGAGAGAGAGAGAGAGAGAGAGATAAGTAAGTCGGACCCCACTTATGAGAGAGAAACAGATAAATATTTAACTATATGCTTTGTCATGTTGTATGTTGTATGTATGTATGTACTGTATGTCTTTATTTATATAGCGCCATTTATGTAGAAAGCGCTTCACCGCAGTAATACACGTGACAATCATATAAATAATACAAATAACAGATCATGGGAATAAGTGCTTCAGACATAAAAGTAACATTTAGGAAAAGGAGTCCCTGCTCTGAAGAGCTTACAATCTAATTGGTAGGTAGAACATACAGAGACAGTAGGACGGCGTTCTGGTAAGTGCGTCTGCAATGGGCCAAGCTTTTTGTATGCGGTCTATAGTATCAGCCTCGGAGCTACTCACATGCTTCTTTAAGCAGATGTGTTAGAATGTGGGTCTTAAAGGTGGATAGAGAAGGTGCTAGTCGGGTATTGATGGGAAGGGCACTCCAGAGGTGAGGGCAGTCAGTGAGAAAGGTTTAAGGCGAGAGAGGGCTTTAGATACAAAAGGGGTAGATAGAAGACATCATTGGGCGGATCGCAAGAGTCGGGATGGTGCATAGCGAGAAATTAGAGCTGAGCTGTAAGGAGGGGCAGAAGAGTGTAAAGCTTTAAAAGTGAGGAGGAGAATTGAGTGTGAGATACGGGATTTGATAGGAAGCCAGGAGAGGGATTTCAGCAGGGGAGACGCTGAGACAGATTTAGGAAAGAGTAGAGTGATTCTGGCAGCAGCGTTTAGGATAGATTGTAGGGGAGACAGGTGAGAGGCAGTAAGACCGGACAGCAGAAGGTTCCAGTATTTGAGATGGTAGAGAATGAGGGTCTGTGTCAGAGTTTTAGCTGTCGAGCAACAGTGGAAGGGCGTATCTTGCGGAAGAAAAAACGACAGGTTTAGCTACCTTTTGAATGTGAGAGAGGAGTCTGTGACCCCCAGGGCAGCGTGCTTGGGCTACTGCATGTATAGTAGTTCTTCCAACAGTAATGTGGAAGGTGGTAGTAGGGCCAGGTTTGGCATGAAATATAAGGAGTTCTGTTTTTGACATGTTAAATTTAAGTCGGCGGAGGATCATGTTGCATTGGGCTTCTCTTCCTTGTGTTTATACTGTACAATGTCACATACCCAGTAGCACTCCTTAAGACAAATATATATGGTGAGGTGGGTCTGGGGTTGAGTTTACATGGGTTTGTGTGCGCAGATTTAAATTGTTTGGAGGTCTGTGACTCCTCCCCGTTTCCAAACTTACTCTGCCCACCTTTAAAGCAGCAGTCCAAGCTGTCGTTTAAAAAAAAAAAATCCCTTTGATATGTGCATCAATACAATCCACACATTGATAAGTAATTAGCTAAGTTGCGATTGATCGGTGAAGATTCGGCTCGGGGGTTGACTAAATGGTTGCCAGAGCAGCAGAAGAGGACCAAAAATGCAAAGTTCTCTGGGGTGATCATGTGACCAGGCAGTCACTGGATACAATTGAGTTTTGCACAGCTAGGGAGAGGGCAGTGTTCAAAAAAAGGGCGGGGGGGTTGCCAGAGCCTGTTTCAAAATAGGAAGGGGATGTGACTTTGTAAATGGTTGCTATAGAAACAAAAAATGATTGTTACATTATGATACATTAAAATTTTAATTCAGAGTTGTTTAAAAAAAAGTACTACTACTAGTAGCATTATACTAAAAAATAATACAGATGCACAGTAATACCCTCTATAGATATACCAAGAATTGTTAAGTGTGAGTGTGTGTGTGAGTTTATGACATGTGGAAGGAAGGTGGAGGGGTGAGAGTCATGGCGAGGGGAGGGGGGTGAAAGAGACATGGCGAGGGGAGGAGGGTGAAAGAGAGACATAGGTAGGGGGTGATATAGAGACATGGGAATGGGTTTAAAAGAGAGACATGGGGAGGGGTGAAAGAGACATGGGGAGTGGGTGAAAGAGACATGGGGAGTGGGTGAAAGAGTCATGGGGAGCGGCGGTGAAGAGACATGGGAACAGGGGTAAAGAGACATGGGGAGCAGGGGTGAAGAGACATGGGAGCAGGGGTGAAGAGACATTGGGAGGGGAGGGTGAAAGAGACATGGGGAGGTGATCGAGAGACATTTAGAGGGGGGGTGATAGAGAGACATTTGGAGGGGGGGATGATAGAGAAACACGGGGAGGGGGTGCAAGAGACATAGAGAGGGGGGTGAAAGAGAGCCATGGGGTGGGGCGTGAAAAAGAGACATGGGGAGAGGGGTGAAAGAGACATGGGGAGGGAGGCGATAGAGAGACATGGGGGGATGAAAGAGACATGGGGAGGGGGGGTGAAAGAAAGCCATGGGGAGGGTGGGTCCATGATCCTCAGTTGCTGGAAGAGTGGGCCCGGGTGAGTAGTTTTTTCTTCTTCACAGGTCCGGGAGATATTGATCGGACGGCTTCTTAGGGTCAAATAAGACATGACAGACCTTATATAAGGCCTGTGACATCACATTTGACTGACAAATGATATATCCACCAATCTAATTGGTGGATGTACCATGTGATGGCTTCCATTTTATTTTTTGGCAGAAATGACATCATCTTAAGTGATTGGATAATAAAGGAACTATTGGATCTCAATATAAATGTAGAAAATATGCAGGGCCAAAGCTATGACAATGCTGCAAATATGCGGGGAAAGCATAATGGAGTTCAAAGACATGTTGAACATGAACCCACGTGCGTTTTATGTACCATGTAGTTCTCATTATTTGAACCTAGTGGTTAACAACACTGCCAAACCCAATATAGGTGCCATTTAATTTTTGGGCTTAATTCAACCGTTGTATAATTTCTTCCCCAGGTCCACCAACAGATAAATCATTCTTTTAAAATCCTTACCCAATTTAACACTAAAGAGAGTCTGTGAAACATGTTGGGAGCCTCGTATTGATGCAGTTAGACCAATTCGATACCACCTGGGAGCGCTCTATGTTGCATTAGTGTATATTAAAGAAGATGTGACATTTAAAAGTGAACATCATGGCCCCCAGAGTAGAGCTGTTGCGTACACTCTCGCAAAATGTATTTGTGACTATAAATTCATATGTTGTGTAATATTTTGGTATGACATATTAAGTACAATCAATCCAGTGAACAAGCAGTCTATAAACTATGACAAAAACAAGTCCAAAGACCAAATCTGGGGCTCCAAAAAACAATCCCAACAGTAGATTTTGGGCCCTGTTTGTTTAAATCAAAAACACTACAGTAATGTCCAAGTCTTTGTCTCATAAATAGAGAGGTATCCTTACCAACTCCACTTATAAATGGTGTAAATGATCAGTCTAGGGGTTTACAGTATATACATGTAGAAAAGATGGCGCCTAGCTGGTTCTGCTCTGTTATTGAGCTATCACAAATCAGCTGTAAATGTTCACATGGAATGGCACCTAGTTAACTTTTTAAATCAATAACTGTAGACTTGCTAGTCGGCCAATATCATAGACTCTATCCTCAATAATAACAAAGTTCATTACAAGCGACTCTACGGAAAAACTCTTCGCCAGGCCATTTTGGATGACACCAAAGGAGATTATGAAACCAAAGGGTGCATCAGTTCAATCCTGCTCCTGTGGGTTGCTGCAGGGCACCTTTTGGTGTGTTGTTCGCTAGGGAGATAGTACAAAGTGAAAAATGTACGATGCACAACCGGAACGAAAAAATAAATGAACTGGAGAGAGTGTACAGTAACTACACAATTTGCTTTTAATAACTCATCTAATCAAATGACCGGCAACAAAAGCGCGCGCACACAGAGGTTTTCAAACATCTCTATGGAGCTTGGTCCCACCCCCCGTTCGTGTCACGTGTCACTCACGCGCGGCGCGCTCACGGGACGATCGTGCACCACTCCCCAGCTGCGACACAACACCCGTAACAATGCCCACCTGTCTCCTGCGCTCTGCGTCCAATCACAGCTCCCGCGGGGCCACACCTCCGTTCCGCCTCTCACTTTCATTGCTCCAGTCCTCCTATTTAATCTCTGCTTGCTCAGTTACACATTGCTGAGCATAGACCATAGTAGCCTTGTGTTCCTACATTCCTGCTTTGCCTTGCGCCTTGCCTCTCTTGCTTTCAGTTTGACCTCATGTGTACCGACACGGCTAGACTCTTGGACGCTCTCTGTATAACGACCCCAGCTTGCCCTCGACTACCTGCATCTCTCCATCCCTGACCACGGATATAGGACATTCTTTTAACCCACCAGCTCCAACCCTCGACCTCGGCACAACGGACATCTACCGTTACTGGCTCCTCCCCATGACCGCGGCAAGTATCTGGACTACCCTCTCTCTCCAACCCCGACCCGGCTACGCTGACAATCCAGGCGTGCCTCCACTGCTGTGGGTGCGCAGTTTCTACTTTCCCACCTCAGTACCGGGGGTCCACCTTGTTCGTGGTGAGTGTAAGGGTCACAATTAGAGAGGGTTGGGGTTCCTTACAATGCATCTGATCTCAGACGCGCTATTAGAGAGGGTTGGGGCTCCTTTGAATGCATCTGATCTCAGACGCGCTATTAGAGAAAGTTGGGATTCCTTACAATGCAGATTTCAGACGCGCTGTTAGAGAGGGTTGGGGCTCCTTACAATGTATTTGATCAATGCATTGTAAGGAACCCCAACCCTCTCTAGTGTGTATTTGTGAACTGTAAGGTGCTTGACTAATACACTGGAAGAATATCATTGTTTTCGATTAAAAATATCAAAGAATGTGTTACTTTAACGAGCGCTTTCTCTTTTTTTGAATCTCCAATATACTATTTGCCAAGTGGGACTGATGAAATCACCAAAAACTACTGTAGCAGGTCCCCTTTGGTTGTCAATACGTTACTTTGAAGTGGAAGGGAGAGACCTACTGAGGCCAATATACTAAGCATCGCAAACTGAGCGGGGGGAGGGGTGGAGGGTTTCGGCGCATGTCAAACTTCAATTGCACTCGTGTACTAAGTTCAAATTTCTCCATCTGCGCCCAGCCCCAAAATACTGTTTAGCGCACAGAAATGGATTGCACTTGGTGTATAAAAGTCAATGGTACATACTAATATCTATATAAATATATACAGTGTTCGACAAATCACCCAAAAATCTACTCGCCCAACCAAAAAATCTACTCGCCACCTAGTCCCGCCCCCAACCCCGCCCCTAGTCCCGCCCCCAACCCCGCCCCCAACCCCGCTTTAAAATAAAACATATGAATAAAATCCATTTAAATGACAAATATATTTATTGTATTACATTATACTACAATTAGCCCTTGTTACGTGTGTGTGTGTGTGTGTGTCTGTGTAAATGTCGATCTAGAAATAAAAGCCAGGTGTGAATGACTAGTTTCCTGCACCCCTTAATCAGTGTCTGGATGCCCCCGCTTCACAATATCTAAAGCAGAACCCCCATTCACCTGCGCTCCGGCGTCATGACGTCACGTTGCCCTAGTAACGTGACGTCACATGACCTCACAGCGTCATTTTGATGCCGCGTTGCCATGGCGACGCAGGAAGGAAGCCGCCGGAGCCTAGGTAAGTGAAGGTTTACAGAGGCCCTGCAGCTCCCCCGGCACTTAATTTAAGTGCCTTCGGGAAGCGCGCGGGGCCTCTGTAAACCCCACGCCCCCCAGACGGCAGTCTTGCGCCCCGCGTGGGGGTCGCGCCCCCCAGTTTGCGCACCGCTGTTCTAGAAATCCAATCGGATAAGGCTCTTTCTGCACGCTTTTGCACAACTCCCAGCTACTAGAATATCCCCCTGTGTCTATCCAAGAGGAGGTTTTAGTGTACTGACAAAAAACATCCCAAAATAAATTGTAATTAAGGCTGCGAGGTGTCACTGTATATAGAACATAGATCCAGTAGCACTCTCATTGTAAAAGACTCATCTCTATCCCCCCACAAATAAGCAGGGGGACCCATTCAAAGCCCATAATGTGTATGTCTGAAGCATTAAAGCAAAGTGCAGTGCTGTACCAAAGTAGTAGTTTAGTTTAGACTGCCCTTGAATGGAGTTGAACACTTCCCCAGTGCTGGAATTAGACATAAAAGGTCTATGCAGCAACATAGAGTAGTTGTGTTTAGACGCATGGCTCTATTTTTTGGAGCAGAGCCGCAGCATATATACTGTAAGAACAGTTTCTTACTTCTGACGCGGTATGTTAGACTTATGGCACTTCAGATATGGAGGATTGTTTTGGGCAAATAAAAGGTTAAAAAAAAGTATCAGAGAAATGCAACTTGTGACGCATCTCATTTTAATCTGTGCACCATGTAACTGCCCCCAACTCATCCTACTCACTCTCCCCAAGGTGCAAATTGGGGCAGAGACGCAGAATGTGATACATCTGATTATAATCTGTGCACCATGTAACTCCCCCCAACTCCTTCTACTGACTCTCCCCAAGGTGCAAGCTGGGGCAGAGACGCAGACTGTGATACATCTCATTATAATCTGTGTGCCATGTAACTCCTCCCCAACTCCTCCTACTGACTCTCCCCAAGGTGCATGCTGGGGCAGAGACGCAGACTGTGATACATCTCATTATAATCTGTGATACTTTATCTTGCCATGAAGTCAATGCATTTGAACCCAGTGATACAGTATGTTGATCCCACTGCTGTCAGTGGCACTGTCCATATGTGTACTTGTGTCACCCAATGTATGTAATACAATGTATCACAGTAGCTATGATTTTTATGACTGCTACTCAAGTTAACCACTTCTCAACCACTTGAAATTAAATGTCAACAGTAGCTGATTTCTCTATTATGACATCACGAGACAGTATCATTGAGCCTCCTAGGAGATGCCAGCAGCAGTGTTCTGTAATGACATCATGGAATCGCCTTAGAGACTGAGATAAATACACAAATGTAAACTTGTTTGTGCGTGACTTGAATTAGTTCCCGAAGGAAACCGTTAGTTTTGTGGACATCTCAGAGATAGGAAAAGAGTGGCGCTGTACAGAGAGACTAATTATCTCCACCTTAACTCTGTATCATGGCAGGTAGGAAGCAACGTGACCTTTACATACCCAAAAAGAAATGGATAATATCTATATTTCTGAACTGTTTACTTTCACAATGTTTTATGGGGTACAGAACAGATAACATGACTCCTATCAATGGATGGGAGAAAGAAGATGGATGGGGTGGGGGGCAGGGGGGGAGGGACGGAGGTAGACAACACCCAGGGGGGTTAGGTACCTGGCCTTAATTGGATAATATTTTTTTTTATAAATGTCAAAACTGATTTATTATAGATACATACACACATATTTGTTTTATTGTATTTACTTTTATATCTGGCTTGTAATTCAAAATCTTAAATGATTTGAACAGTAATGTATAGAAAAGAACACATGTACTGTATACATAAATGTCAAAGCGGCAAACGTCTATGGGATCTATGGGATAGTAAAAAAAGACACAGGAACCTTAGTGTATACAGTAGGATTAGTTATGTATAAGGCATGCTTTTTCCTTGCCCTAAGTTTAGGTCAATAACTATTGGACCAATTCTACACCGTGGGGTGTAATGTTCGACTACTTTCAGCCATATCCTTAAATTATTGTCTACAGCAGTGTTTTTCAACCACGGATCCTAGGAACCCTAGGATTCCCCGGGCATCCCTAAAGGGTTCGCTGTAATTTTTAGGTCATTTTAAAATTGTACTTAATACAGAAGAATTTACAGTACAATGCATCTTATCTCAAACGCGCTATTGGAGAGGGTTGGGGTTCCTTACAATGCATCTGATCTCAGACGCGCTATTAGAGAGGGTTGGGGCTCCTTACAATGCATCTGATCTCAGAAGCGCTATTAGAGAGGATTGGGGTTCCTCACACTTCATCTGATCTCAGACGCACTATTAGATAGGGTTGGGGTATATTACAATGCATCTCATCTTAGACTCGTTGTTAGAGAGGGTTGGGGTCCCTCAGAATTTCACATATGGTTCCTTAACCAAAAAAAGGTTGGAAACCACTACTCTACAGTAATACAAAGGCCCCAAAAAAGACAAAGCCACAAAACGAGGGCAGAATCTGCCACTTGATTTACAGATATAGCTGACCTGAGTGCTCCTCCAGATACCTCAATATACCAGACGTCTCAGAATACCACACCATAATATTACCACAAAATACTACAGTAGGAACAGGCAATTTTTATGTTTTTATTTTTATTTTTAAAGATCCAGTTCCGAAAGCTATGGTACATCTATATTTGTCATTGTGTTCATAGGTGGACATGAAAGCAGGTGATGGACTGCACAAGTTTTTTATGCCAGTTGCCACTTTGTGTTGAAAACTACCTAGAAATAGTTTTCTGTCTGTGTTACATCCCAACACATCATATATGTATATGTATATGTATAAATATATATCTATATATATATTTATAGATTAAACCCCATATATTGAGCTAAAATGTACGGGTGCTCTGGTGTTTCAATACATAGCAATGCTATAGAAGGCAATCATGGAGCTTGCTTAAAAATGTATTTAAATATTGAAACTTCTGACCACTATTGATCAGAGTAGTGGTATGTAACATTGATAATCAAATAAATGTGTTTTCCCAGCAAGCCATTATCCCTGTTAGTGCTTGCTATTCATAACAAAACAAAGACCACCAAAAACTTTATTCAAAACCAGAACCAAAACCCCAAATATTTTAAAGGCAAAATAAAAATACCAAGCCAAGTGAGCATCTCTATGTATTTCATATGTATTTGATATCAAGAATATCTTTTAGCAGGTCTGTTAAAGCAGTCCTAACCCCCCAAAGTCAGGCTTTCAGGATATCCCAGCTTCAGCGGAGGTGGCTCAATCCGTCCCTGCTTCAGCACAGCTCGCTCAATCAGTCCCTGCTTCAGCACAGGTGACTCAATCAGAGGCTGATTGAGTGATTGGGCCACCTGTGCTAAAGCTGGAATATCCTGAAAAGTTGACCTATTGTGGGGGGTTTGATGACTGGAGTTGAGTCCCCGTGTGTTAAAGAAATGTGCCTTGATTGTGCTTTTCTGGCCCTTCACTTTTACCTTTCTTCCTTACAGATCAGTTTTTAAATTCCTCTGCTGTGAACCCTCCACCGACCTGCAGTGCTCCTGCAGTCACCACTGCTTACCCTTCATGGAGCAACAGCTTCCACCCAGTAGGGAGGAATACAGAAGTCTACAGACATGGGGCCCAAGGCATGATTTTGCAACAAGGGTCTGCAGGAACACCAATGTATCTACAGCAGATCCCACAGGCAACACGCGCTTACCCTCGTGTATCGGACATGAACGGAGGATTCTACCACACTGCTACAGGAGGATACACAGGATTTGCAGGACAGGTTAGGGGAGAAGCCACAACGCAGCCTGTTACTTTCCGTCCCAACACACATTTGGAAAGACGTGCTACAATAGGGCCTTGTATAATGGCCACCCAGTATGCACAACTTCAGCAGCCACCATTCATACCCCTTAGAGGAATGCAGACCTTACAAGGTGAGATATGGAGAATCTTTACTAATCATTGTTCAAAATCTTCTCCTTGACCGATACCATTACCTGTTATAAAGATCTTTAATTACGGTCATTCGCCACTGTAGTGTTACAAATATATAGAACTCTACAGTATGTAGTCCTCGCCAATACTGAAGGGATTAAGCATGTGTTTGCTTTTCTTCCTTTGTGTTATTATGTACAATGTGTTGGTATTTATGATAATTGATTATTTCTCCTTTTTGATTTTGTTACAGTGTGTCAGACCTCGCTTGGAGCCCAACATATTTCCCAGGCCAGTTTAATTACACAAGGAGCAGTTCAGCTTGCTGCTAATGAAAAAAGTGAACCACCTCTAATGTACCCAACTCAACCAGCTCGGAAGCTGAGCCACCTCTCAAAGTTACATATTGATGTGCAAAGCAACAAAGAGTTATATGTGCCAGTGTGGAAAAGGGGTGGGTTAAAAGATATGGCGAAGAGATCTTCAGAGGTGAAGGCCCCCTCACATATTGCTCAGAAGGTTCGTAATAACGTGCTGAGTTCAGTGAAGACTGAGTGTCCGTCAAAGTCTGAGGGGGTACCAAAGTGCTCCAAAGTGGAAACAAAGAAGAAAAAGATCCTTTATTCAGCTGCAAAGGATCAAGTCCCTCAAACTGCACTGCAAAAGAAGGTAAAACCAATGTCAAAGCCAGTAAATCATTCTTCTGCTCCTATACCAGGGAAGTCACCCCATGGCCCACAATCTGGTGACGAGGCTGTTCTGTTAAAAAAGATGAAACGTGTTTGTCTCTCAGGTGCCCACATTTCCAATAAGGTATCTGAAAAGATGCAGCAAAGCCGTGAAGGTACAATGGATGCAAAGACACCTGCTGTTACTCATATTAATCCTAAACTGAAGACACCTCAGGAGATAGGGATCAAACGTAAAGATGCAAAGACTCCTGCAGTTACTCATAGTCCTGAGCGGAAGACACCTCAGGAGATGGGGATCAAACTTAAAAATGCAAAGACTCCTGCAGTTACTCATTGTCCTGAGCGGAAGACACCTCAGGAGATCGGTATCAAACGTAAATATGCAAAAACACCTGCTGTTACTCATAGTCCTGAGCGGAAGACACCTCAGGAGATGGGGATCAAATGTAAAGATGCAAAGTCTCCTGCAGTTACTCATAGTCCTGAGCGGAAGACACCTCAAGAGATGGGGATCAAACGTAAACAGAACAGCAATATTAAGCAGCTAGTGAAGAAAACAAAGAACCAGACCAGCGTTTTCAGTTTTGAGCAAGCGCTGGCTTGTGGTACTGATAATAACCCCAAAGCTCTCAAAAGAAAAAGTGCTAATCAGCCTGGAGTGAATTCAGAAGTTCTTGGGAAGGGCAAGAAGTCATTGGAACCTTCTGAACAAGGAAAGGTGAAAGCCCATCACAGCAACCTCAGCCTCCAAATGATTAACTCTGTTCAAGTATTTCACCCATTGGGTAAAAAAGCAGGTCCCACAGGTCCAGGGGCACCCGCAGAATCCATTACACTTGGAAATAAGCTTGGACCAATGCAAGGACGCCAAAGCCAGACTTCTGCTTCTCATGTTCAGTGGTCTCTTACTGATGCGATTAAAAGGTTCATGGCCAAAAAACAGGACAGTATTTCTGGAATTAAAGGTGTCGGTATTAATGCCAGGCCTAGGCTATTTAAAATACATGAGTACACAAGACCTGACATTAAAACCAGTGAAATCAAACAACATGGGGAAAACAAAGCTTCAGTTATAGAGAATCCCAAACACTTCCCAGTGATATCCATAGAACGGAAAGCTGCAGTGACATGCATTAAAAAGGTCAGCCAAACCACTATCCCCATTCAAGCTCCTTTCAACCAGAAGCACCAGCTTTCTAACCTGCAGCTTCCTATCAATGTACCCAGCAGAGTGGACAACTTCACTCCATCCTTCTGTCAACAGCCTCTCCAAGAGCTTGAGGTTTCCATACCTATTCCACCAGAACAGAGAGAGGAGAGAGAGGCTATGAAAAGGAAATCACAACTGGAGAGGGAGTAAGCCTGTCAACATACCTCCAAGGGGAGGCTACAGTGCTTTGTTCAGAGGCAGAAGGATCATAACATCTCTAAACGTTACGGATACCCACCATCCAGACTTATTTCCCCCATGAGATACTTAAGCCCTAAAAAAACAAAAAAAAACCCTGACTAATCTGTAACTGATGCCAAGCTCTGTGACTATCTGTAAATAAGATTTATATTTATAAGTCAGTTTGTAACATATTTTACTAAGAATATATTTAAAACTCTTCAATAAAATGTATCTATTTTCAATTGAACTCTTTATTTACTAAAGAAACTATTTACAAATGCCAAGGGTTATTGAAATTCTGCAAATTAACTTTAGATTACCCTCTTGATGATACGAGAGAGAGAGAGAGAGAGAGAGAGAGAGAGAGAGAGAGAGAGAGAGAGAGAGAGAGAGAGAGAGAGAGAGAGAGATAAGTAAGTCGGACCCCACTTATGAGAGAGAAACAGATAAATATTTAACTATATGCTTTGTCATGTTGTATGTTGTATGTATGTATGTACTGTATGTCTTTATTTATATAGCGCCATTTATGTAGAAAGCGCTTCACCGCAGTAATACACGTGACAATCATATAAATAATACAAATAACAGATCATGGGAATAAGTGCTTCAGACATAAAAGTAACATTTAGGAAAAGGAGTCCCTGCTCTGAAGAGCTTACAATCTAATTGGTAGGTAGAACATACAGAGACAGTAGGACGGCGTTCTGGTAAGTGCGTCTGCAATGGGCCAAGCTTTTTGTATGCGGTCTATAGTATCAGCCTCGGAGCTACTCACATGCTTCTTTAAGCAGATGTGTTAGAATGTGGGTCTTAAAGGTGGATAGAGAAGGTGCTAGTCGGGTATTGATGGGAAGGGCACTCCAGAGGTGAGGGCAGTCAGTGAGAAAGGTTTAAGGCGAGAGAGGGCTTTAGATACAAAAGGGGTAGATAGAAGACATCATTGGGCGGATCGCAAGAGTCGGGATGGTGCATAGCGAGAAATTAGAGCTGAGCTGTAAGGAGGGGCAGAAGAGTGTAAAGCTTTAAAAGTGAGGAGGAGAATTGAGTGTGAGATACGGGATTTGATAGGAAGCCAGGAGAGGGATTTCAGCAGGGGAGACGCTGAGACAGATTTAGGAAAGAGTAGAGTGATTCTGGCAGCAGCGTTTAGGATAGATTGTAGGGGGGACAGGTGAGAGGCAGTAAGACCGGACAGCAGAAGGTTCCAGTATTTGAGATGGTAGAGAATGAGGGTCTGTGTCAGAGTTTTAGCTGTCGAGCAACAGTGGAAGGGTGTATCTTGCGGAAGAAAAAACGACAGGGTTTAGCTACCTTTTGAATGTGAGAGAGGAGTCTGTGACCCCCAGGGCAGCGTGCTTGGGCTACTGCATGTATAGTAGTTCTTCCAACAGTAATGTGGAAGGTGGTAGTAGGGCCAGGTTTGGCATGAAATATAAGGAGTTCTGTTTTTGACATGTTAAATTTAAGTCGGCGGAGGATCATGTTGCATTGGGCTTCTCTTCCTTGTGTTTATACTGTACAATGTCACATACCCAGTAGCACTCCTTAAGACAAATATATATGGTGAGGTGGGTCTGGGGTTGAGTTTACATGGGTTTGTGTGCGCAGATTTAAATTGTTTGGAGGTCTGTGACTCCTCCCCGTTTCCAAACTTACTCTGCCCACCTTTAAAGCAGCAGTCCAAGCTGTCGTTTAAAAAAAAAAAATCCCTTTGATATGTGCATCAATACAATCCACACATTGATAAGTAATTAGCTAAGTTGCGATTGATCGGTGAAGATTCGGCTCGGGGGTTGACTAAATGGTTGCCAGTGCAGCAGAAGAGGACCAAAAATGCAAAGTTCTCTGGGGTGATCATGTGACCAGGCAGTCACTGGATACAATTGAGTTTTGCACAGCTAGGGAGAGGGCAGTGTTCAAAAAAAGGGGGGGGGGGTTGCCAGAGCCTGTTTCAAAATAGGAAGGGGATGTGACTTTGTAAATGGTTGCTATAGAAACAAAAAATGATTGTTACATTATGATACATTAAAATTTTAATTCAGAGTTGTTTAAAAAAAAGTACTACTACTAGTAGCATTATACTAAAAAATAATACAGATGCACAGTAATACCCTCTATAGATATACCAAGAATTGTTAAGTGTGAGTGTGTGTGTGAGTTTATGACATGTGGAAGGAAGGTGGAGGGGTGAGAGTCATGGCGAGGGGAGGGGGGTGAAGGAGAGACATGGCGAGGGGAGGGGGGTGAAAGAGACATGGCGAGGGGAGGAGGGTGAAAGAGAGACATAGGTAGGGGGTGATATAGAGACATGGGAATGGGTTTAAAAGAGAGACATGGGGAGGGGTGAAAGAGACATGGGGAGTGGGTGAAAGAGACATGGGGAGTGGGTGAAAGAGTCATGGGGAGCGGCGGTGAAGAGACATGGGAACAGGGGTAAAGAGACATGGGGAGCAGGGGTGAAGAGACATGGGAGCAGGGGTGAAGAGACATTGGGAGGGGAGGGTGAAAGAGACATGGGGAGGTGATCGAGAGACATTTAGAGGGGGGGTGATAGAGAGACATTTGGAGGGGGGGGGATGATAGAGAAACACGGGGAGGGGGTGCAAGAGACATAGAGAGGGGGGTGAAAGAGAGCCATGGGGTGGGGCGTGAAAAAGAGACATGGGGAGAGGGGTGAAAGAGACATGGGGAGGGAGGCGATAGAGAGACATGGGGGGATGAAAGAGACATGGGGAGGGGGGGTGAAAGAAAGCCATGGGGAGGGTGGGTCCATGATCCTCAGTTGCTGGAAGAGTGGGCCCGGGTGAGTAGTTTTTTCTTCTTCACAGGTCCGGGAGATGTTGATCAGACGGCTTCTTAGGGTCAAATAAGACATGACAGACCTTATATAAGGCCTGTGACATCACATTTGACTGACAAATGATATATCCACCAATCTAATTGGTGGATGTACCATGTGATGGCTTCCATTTTATTTTTTGGCAGAAATGACATCATCTTAAGTGATTGGATAATAAAGGAACTATTGGATCTCAATATAAATGTAGAAAATATGCAGGGCCAAAGCTATGACAATGCTGCAAATATGCGGGGAAAGCATAATGGAGTTCAAAGACATGTTGAACATGAACCCACGTGCGTTTTATGTACCATGTAGTTCTCATTATTTGAACCTAGTGGTTAACAACACTGCCAAACCCAATATAGGTGCCATTTAATTTTTGGGCTTAATTCAACCGTTGTATAATTTCTTCCCCAGGTCCACCAACAGATAAATCATTCTTTTAAAATCCTTACCCAATTTAACACTAAAGAGAGTCTGTGAAACATGTTGGGAGCCTCGTATTGATGCAGTTAGACCAATTCGATACCACCTGGGAGCGCTCTATGTTGCATTAGTGTATATTAAAGAAGATGTGACATTTAAAAGTGAACATCATGGCCCCCAGAGTAGAGCTGTTGCGTACACTCTCGCAAAATGTATTTGTGACTATAAATTCATATGTTGTGTAATATTTTGGTATGACATATTAAGTACAATCAATCCAGTGAACAAGCAGTCTATAAACTATGACAAAAACAAGTCCAAAGACCAAATCTGGGGCTCCAAAAAACAATCCCAACAGTAGATTTTGGGCCCTGTTTGTTTAAATCAAAAACACTACAGTAATGTCCAAGCCTTTGTCTCATAAATAGAGAGGTATCCTTACCAACTCCACTTATAAATGGTGTAAATGATCAGTCTAGGGGTTTACAGTATATACATGTAGAAAAGATGGCGCCTAGCTGGTTCTGCTCTGTTATTGAGCTATCACAAATCAGCTGTAAATGTTCACATGGAATGGCACCTAGTTAACTTTTTAAATCAATAACTGTAGACTTGCTAGTCGGCCAATATCATAGACTCTATCCTCAATAATAACAAAGTTCATTACAAGCGACTCTACGGAAAAACTCTTCGCCAGGCCATTTTGGATGACACCAAAGGAGATTATGAAACCAAAGGGTGCATCAGTTCAATCCTGCTCCTGTGGGTTGCTGCAGGGCACCTTTTGGTGTGTTGTTCGCTAGGGAGATAGTACAAAGTGAAAAATGTGCGATGCACAACCGGAACGAAAAAATAAATGAACTGGAGAGAGTGTACAGTAACTACACAATTTGCTTTTAATAACTCATCTAATCAAATGACCGGCAACAAAAGCGCGCGCACACGGAGGTTTTCAAACATCTCTATGGAGCTTGGTCCCACCCCCCGTTCGTGTCACGTGTCACTCACGTGCGGCGCGCTCACGGGACGATCGTGCACCACTCCCCAGCTGCGACACAACACCCGTAACAATGCCCACCTGTCTCCTGCGCTCTGCGTCCAATCACAGCTCCCGCGGGGCCACACCTCCATTCCGCCTCTCACTTTCATTGCTCCAGTCCTCCTATTTAATCTCTGCTTGCTCAGTTACACATTGCTGAGCATAGACCATAGTAGGCTTGTGTTCCTACATTCCTGCTTTGCCTTGCGCCTTGCCTCTCTTGCTTTCAGTTTGACCTCATGTGTACCGACACGGCTAGACTCTTGGACGCTCTCTGTATAACGACCCCAGCTTGCCCTCGACTACCTGCATCTCTCCATCCCTGACCACGGATATAGGACATTCTTTTAACCCACCAGCTCCAACCCTCGACCTCGGCACAACGGACATCTACCGTTACTGGCTCCTCCCCATGACCGCGGCAAGTATCTGGACTACCCTCTCTCTCCAACCCCGACCCGGCTACGCTGACAATCCAGGCGTGCCTCCACTGCTGTGGGTGCGCAGTTTCTACTTTCCCACCTCAGTACCGGGGGTCCGCCTTGTTCGTGGTGAGTGCAAGGGTCACAATTAGAGAGGGTTGGGGTTCCTTACAATGCATCTGATCTCAGACGCGCTATTAGAGAGGGTTGGGGCTCCTTTGAATGCATCTGATCTCAGACGCGCTATTAGAGAAAGTTGGGATTCCTTACAATGCAGATTTCAGACGCGCTGTTAGAGAGGGTTGGGGCTCCTTACAATGTATTTGATCAATGCATTGTAAGGAACCCCAACCCTCTCTAGTGTGTATTTGTGAACTGTAAGGTGCTTGACTAATACACTGGAAGAATATCATTGTTTTCGATTAAAAATATCAAAGAATGTGTTACTTTAACGAGCGCTTTCTCTTTTTTTGAATCTCCAATATACTATTTGCCAAGTGGGACTGATGAAATCACCAAAAACTACTGTAGCAGGTCCCCTTTGGTTGTCAATACGTTACTTTGAAGTGGAAGGGAGAGACCTACTGAGGCCAATATACTAAGCATCGCAAACTGAGCGGGGGGAGGGGTGGAGGGTTTCGGCGCATGTCAAACTTCAATTGCACTCGTGTACTAAGTTCAAATTTCTCCATCTGCGCCCAGCCCCAAAATACTGTTTAGCGCACAGAAATGGATTGCACTTGGTGTATAAAAGTCAATGGTACATACTAATATCTATATAAATATATACAGTGTTCGACAAATCACCCAAAAATCTACTCGCCCAACCAAAAAATCTACTCCCTAGTCCCGCCCCCAACCCCGCCCCTAGTCCCACCCCCAACCCCGCCCCCAACCCCGCTTTAAAATAAAACATATGAATAAAATCCATTTAAATGACAAATATATTTATTGTATTACATTATACTACAATTAGCCCTTGTTACGTGTGTGTGTGTGTGTGTGTGTGTGTCTGTGTAAATGTCGATCTAGAAATAAAAGCCAGGTGTGAATGACTAGTTTCCTGCACCCCTTAATCAGTGTCTGGATGCCCCCGCTTCACAATATCTAAAGCAGAACCCCCATTCACCTGCGCTCCGGCGTCATGACGTCACGTTGCCCTAGTAACGTGACGTCACATGACCTCACAGCGTCATTTTGATGCCGCGTTGCCATGGCGACGCAGGAAGGAAGCCGCCGGAGCCTAGGTAAGTGAAGGTTTACAGAGGCCCTGCAGCTCCCCCGGCACTTAATTTAAGTGCCTTCGGGAAGCGCGCGGGGCCTCTGTAAACCCCACGCCCCCCAGACGGCAGTCTTGCGCCCCGCGTGGGGGTCGCGCCCCCCAGTTTGCGCACCGCTGTTCTAGAAATCCAATCGGATAAGGCTCTTTCTGCACGCTTTTGCACAACTCCCAGCTACTAGAATATCCCCCTGTGTCTATCCAAGAGGAGGTTTTAGTGTACTGACAAAAAACATCCCAAAATAAATTGTAATTAAGGCTGCGAGGTGTCACTGTATATAGAACATAGATCCAGTAGCACTCTCATTGTAAAAGACTCATCTCTATCCCCCCACAAATAAGCAGGGGGACCCATTCAAAGCCCATAATGTGTATGTCTGAAGCATTAAAGCAAAGTGCAGTGCTGTACCAAAGTAGTAGTTTAGTTTAGACTGCCCTTGAATGGAGTTGAACACTTCCCCAGTGCTGGAATTAGACCTAAAAGGTCTATGTAGCAACATAGAGTAGTTGTGTTTAGACGCATGGCTCTATTTTTTGGAGCAGAGCCGCAGCATATATACTGTAAGAACAGTTTCTTACTTCTGACGCGGTATGTTAGACTTATGGCACTTCAGATATGGAGGATTGTTTTGGGCAAATAAAAGGTTAAAAAAAGTATCAGAGAAATGCAACTTGTGACGCATCTCATTTTAATCTGTGCACCATGTAACTGCCCCCAACTCATCCTACTCACTCTCCCCAAGGTGCAAATTGGGGCAGAGACGCAGAATGTGATACATCTGATTATAATCTGTGCACCATGTAACTCCCCCCAACTCCTTCTACTGACTCTCCCCAAGGTGCAAGCTGGGGCAGAGACGCAGACTGTGATACATCTCATTATAATCTGTGTGCCATGTAACTCCTCCCCAACTCCTCCTACTGACTCTCCCCAAGGTGCATGCTGGGGCAGAGACGCAGACTGTGATACATCTCATTATAATCTGTGATACTTTATCTTGCCATGAAGTCAATGCATTTGAACCCAGTGATACAGTATGTTGATCCCACTGCTGTCAGTGGCACTGTCCATATGTGTACTTGTGTCACCCAATGTATGTAATACAATGTATCACAGTAGCTGTGATTTTTATGACTGCTACTCAAGTTAACCACTTCTCAACCACTTGAAATTAAATGTCAACAGTAGCTGATTTCTCTATTATGACATCACGAGACAGTATCATTGAGCCTCCTAGGAGATGCCAGCAGCAGTGTTCTGTAATGACATCATGGAATCGCCTTAGAGACTGAGATAAATACACAAATGTAAACTTGTTTGTGCGTGACTTGAATTAGTTCCCGAAGGAAACCGTTAGTTTTGTGGACATCTCAGAGATAGGAAAAGAGTGGCGCTGTACAGAGAGACTAATTATCTCCACCTTAACTCTGTATCATGGCAGGTAGGAAGCAACGTGACCTTTACATACCCAAAAAGAAATGGATAATATCTATATTTCTGAACTGTTTACTTTCACAATGTTTTATGGGGTACAGAACAGATAACATGACTCCTATCAATGGATGGGAGAAAGAAGACGGATGGGGTGGGGGGCGGGGGGAGGGACGGAGGTAGACAACACCCAGGGGGGTTAGGTACCTGGCCTTAATTGGATAATATTTTTTTTTATAAATGTCAAAACTGATTTATTATAGATACATACACACATATTTGTTTTATTGTATTTACTTTTATATCTGGCTTGTAATTCAAAATCTTAAATGATTTGAACAGTAATGTATAGAAAAGAACACATGTACTGTATACATAAATGTCAAAGCGGCAAACGTCTATGGGATCTATGGGATAGTAAAAAAAGACACAGGAACCTTAGTGTATACAGTAGGATTAGTTATGTATAAGGCATGCTTTTTCCTTGCCCTAAGTTTAGGTCAATAACTATTGGACCAATTCTACACCGTGGGGTGTAATGTTCGACTACTTTCAGCCATATCCTTAAATTATTGTCTACAGCAGTGTTTTTCAACCACGGATCCTAGGAACCCTAGGATTCCCCGGGCATCCCTAAAGGGTTCGCTGTAATTTTTAGGTCATTTTAAAATTGTACTTAATACAGAAGAATTTACAGTACAATGCATCTTATCTCAAACGCGCTATTGGAGAGGGTTGGGGTTCCTTACAATGCATCTGATCTCAGACGCGCTATTAGAGAGGGTTGGGGCTCCTTACAATGCATCTGATCTCAGAAGCGCTATTAGAGAGGATTGGGGTTCCTCACACTTCATCTGATCTCAGACGCACTATTAGATAGGGTTGGGGTATATTACAATGCATCTCATCTTAGACTCGTTGTTAGAGAGGGTTGGGGTCCCTCAGAATTTCACATATGGTTCCTTAACCAAAAAAAGGTTGGAAACCACTACTCTACAGTAATACAAAGGCCCCAAAAAAGACAAAGCCACAAAACGAGGGCAGAATCTGCCACTTGATTTACAGATATAGCTGACCTGAGTGCTCCTCCAGATACCTCAATATACCAGACGTCTCAGAATACCACACCATAATATTACCACAAAATACTACAGTAGGAACAGGCAAGTTTTATGTTTTTATTTTTATTTTTAAAGATCCAGTTCCGAAAGCTATGGTACATCTATATTTGTCATTGTGTTCATAGGTGGACATGAAAGCAGGTGATGGACTGCACAAGTTTTATATGCCAGTTGCCACTTTGTGTTGAAAACTACCTAGAAATAGTTTTCTGTCTGTGTTACATCCCAACACATCATATATGTATATGTATATGTATAAATATATATCTATATATATATTTATAGATTAAACCCCATATATTGAGCTAAAATGTACGGGTGCTCTGGTGTTTCAATACATAGCAATGCTATAGAAGGCAATCATGGAGCTTGCTTAAAAATGTATTTAAATATTGAAACTTCTGACCACTATTGATCAGAGTAGTGGTATGTAACATTGATAATCAAATAAATGTGTTTTCCCAGCAAGCCATTATCCCTGTTAGTGCTTGCTATTCATAACAAAACAAAGACCACCAAAAACTTTATTCAAAACCAGAACCAAAACCCCAAATATTTTAAAGGCAAAATAAAAATACCAAGCCAAGTGAGCATCTCTATGTATTTCATATGTATTTGATATCAAGAATATCTTTTAGCAGGTCTGTTAAAGCAGTCCTAACCCCCCAAAGTCAGGCTTTCAGGATATCCCAGCTTCAGCGGAGGTGGCTCAATCCGTCCCTGCTTCAGCACAGCTCGCTCAATCAGTCCCTGCTTCAGCACAGGTGACTCAATCAGAGGCTGATTGAGTGATTGGGCCACCTGTGCTAAAGCTGGAATATCCTGAAAAGTTGACCTATTGTGGGGGGTTTGATGACTGGAGTTGAGTCCCCGTGTGTTAAAGAAATGTGCCTTGATTGTGCTTTTCTGGCCCTTCACTTTTACCTTTCTTCCTTACAGATCAGTTTTTAAATTCCTCTGCTGTGAACCCTCCACCGACCTGCAGTGCTCCTGCAGTCACCACTGCTTACCCTTCATGGAGCAACAGCTTCCACCCAGTAGGGAGGAATACAGAAGTCTACAGACATGGGGCCCAAGGCATGATTTTGCAACAAGGGTCTGCAGGAACACCAATGTATCTACAGCAGATCCCACAGGCAACACGCGCTTACCCTCGTGTATCGGACATGAACGGAGGATTCTACCACACTGCTACAGGAGGATACACAGGATTTGCAGGACAGGTTAGGGGAGAAGCCACAACGCAGCCTGTTACTTTCCGTCCCAACACACATTTGGAAAGACGTGCTACAATAGGGCCTTGTATAATGGCCACCCAGTATGCACAACTTCAGCAGCCACCATTCATACCCCTTAGAGGAATGCAGACCTTACAAGGTGAGATATGGAGAATCTTTACTAATCATTGTTCAAAATCTTCTCCTTGACCGATACCATTACCTGTTATAAAGATCTTTAATTACGGTCATTCGCCACTGTAGTGTTACAAATATATAGAACTCTACAGTATGTAGTCCTCGCCAATACTGAAGGGATTAAGCATGTGTTTGCTTTTCTTCCTTTGTGTTATTATGTACAATGTGTTGGTATTTATGATAATTGATTATTTCTCCTTTTTGATTTTGTTACAGTGTGTCAGACCTCGCTTGGAGCCCAACATATTTCCCAGGCCAGTTTAATTACACAAGGAGCAGTTCAGCTTGCTGCTAATGAAAAAAGTGAACCACCTCTAATGTACCCAACTCAACCAGCTCGGAAGCTGAGCCACCTCTCAAAGTTACATATTGATGTGCAAAGCAACAAAGAGTTATATGTGCCAGTGTGGAAAAGGGGTGGGTTAAAAGATATGGCGAAGAGATCTTCAGAGGTGAAGGCCCCCTCACATATTGCTCAGAAGGTTCGTAATAACGTGCTGAGTTCAGTGAAGACTGAGTGTCCGTCAAAGTCTGAGGGGGTACCAAAGTGCTCCAAAGTGGAAACAAAGAAGAAAAAGATCCTTTATTCAGCTGCAAAGGATCAAGTCCCTCAAACTGCACTGCAAAAGAAGGTAAAACCAATGTCAAAGCCAGTAAATCATTCTTCTGCTCCTATACCAGGGAAGTCACCCCATGGCCCACAATCTGGTGACGAGGCTGTTCTGTTAAAAAAGATGAAACGTGTTTGTCTCTCAGGTGCCCACATTTCCAATAAGGTATCTGAAAAGATGCAGCAAAGCCGTGAAGGTACAATGGATGCAAAGACACCTGCTGTTACTCATATTAATCCTAAACTGAAGACACCTCAGGAGATAGGGATTAAACGTAAAGATGCAAAGACTCCTGCAGTTACTCATAGTCCTGAGCGGAAGACACCTCAGGAGATGGGGATCAAACTTAAAAATGCAAAGACTCCTGCAGTTACTCATTGTCCTGAGCGGAAGACACCTCAGGAGATCGGGATCAAACGTAAATATGCAAAAACACCTGCTGTTACTCATAGTCCTGAGCGGAAGACACCTCAGGAGATGGGGATCAAATGTAAAGATGCAAAGTCTCCTGCAGTTACTCATAGTCCTGAGCGGAAGACACCTCAAGAGATGGGGATCAAACGTAAACAGAACAGCAATATTAAGCAGCTAGTGAAGAAAACAAAGAACCAGACCAGCGTTTTCAGTTTTGAGCAAGCGCTGGCTTGTGGTACTGATAATAACCCCAAAGCTCTCAAAAGAAAAAGTGCTAATCAGCCTGGAGTGAATTCAGAAGTTCTTGGGAAGGGCAAGAAGTCATTGGAACCTTCTGAACAAGGAAAGGTGAAAGCCCATCACAGCAACCTCAGCCTCCAAATGATTAACTCTGTTCAAGTATTTCACCCATTGGGTAAAAAAGCAGGTCCCACAGGTCCAGGGGCACCCACAGAATCCATTACACTTGGAAATAAGCTTGGACCAATGCAAGGACGCCAAAGCCAGACTTCTGCTTCTCATGTTCAGTGGTCTCTTACTGATGCGATTAAAAGGTTCATGGCCAAAAAACAGGACAGTATTTCTGGAATTAAAGGTGTCGGTATTAATGCCAGGCCTAGGCTATTTAAAATACATGAGTACACAAGACCTGACATTAAAACCAGTGAAATCAAACAACATGGGGAAAACAAAGCTTCAGTTATAGAGAATCCCAAACACTTCCCAGTGATATCCATAGAACAGGAAGCTGCAGTAAGATGCATTGAAAAGGTGAGCCAAACCACTATCCCCATTCCAGCTCCTGGCATTAAAACCAGTGAAATCAAACAACGTGGGGAAAACAAAGCTTCAGTTATAGAGAATCCCAAACACTTCCCAGTGATATCCATAGAACGGAAAGCTGCAGTGACATGCATTAAAAAGGTCAGCCAAACCACTATCCCCATTCAAGCTCCTTTCAACCAGAAGCACCAGCTTTCTAACCTGCAGCTTCCTATCAATGTACCCAGCAGAGTGGACAACTTCACTCCATCCTTCTGTCAACAGCCTCTCCAAGAGCTTGAGGTTTCCATACCTATTCCACCAGAACAGAGAGAGGCTATGAAAAGGAAATCACAACTGGAGAGGGAGTAAGCCTGTCAACATACCTCCAAGGGGAGGCTACAGTGCTTTGTTCAGAGGCAGAAGGATCATAACATCTCTAAACGTTACGGATACCCACCATCCAGACTTATTTCCCCCATGAGATACTTAAGCCCTAAAAAAACAAAAAAAAACCCTGACTAATCTGTAACTGATGCCAAGCTCTATGACTATCTGTAAATAAGATTTATATTTATAAGTCAGTTTGTAACATATTTTACTAAGAATATATTTAAAACTCTTCAATAAAATGTATCTATTTTCAATTGAACTCTTTATTTACTAAAGAAACTATTTACAAATGCCAAGGGTTATTGAAATTCTGCAAATTAACTTTAGATTACCCTCTTGATGATACGAGAGAGAGAGAGAGAGAGAGAGAGAGAGAGAGAGAGAGAGAGAGAGAGAGAGAGAGAGAGAGAGAGAGAGAGAGAGAGAGAGAGAGATAAGTAAGTCGGACCCCACTTATGAGAGAGAAACAGATAAATATTTAACTATATGCTTTGTCATGTTGTATGTTGTATGTATGTATGTACTGTATGTCTTTATTTATATAGCGCCATTTATGTAGAAAGCGCTTCACCGCAGTAATACACGTGACAATCATATAAATAATACAAATAACAGATCATGGGAATAAGTGCTTCAGACATAAAAGTAACATTTAGGAAAAGGAGTCCCTGCTCTGAAGAGCTTACAATCTAATTGGTAGGTAGAACATACAGAGACAGTAGGACGGCGTTCTGGTAAGTGCGTCTGCAATGGGCCAAGCTTTTTGTATGCGGTCTATAGTATCAGCCTCGGAGCTACTCACATGCTTCTTTAAGCAGATGTGTTAGAATGTGGGTCTTAAAGGTGGATAGAGAAGGTGCTAGTCGGGTATTGATGGGAAGGGCACTCCAGAGGTGAGGGCAGTCAGTGAGAAAGGTTTAAGGCGAGAGAGGGCTTTAGATACAAAAGGGGTAGATAGAAGACATCATTGGGCGGATCGCAAGAGTCGGGATGGTGCATAGCGAGAAATTAGAGCTGAGCTGTAAGGAGGGGCAGAAGAGTGTAAAGCTTTAAAAGTGAGGAGGAGAATTGAGTGTGAGATACGGGATTTGATAGGAAGCCAGGAGAGGGATTTCAGCAGGGGAGACGCTGAGACAGATTTAGGAAAGAGTAGAGTGATTCTGGCAGCAGCGTTTAGGATAGATTGTAGGGGAGACAGGTGAGAGGCAGTAAGACCGGACAGCAGAAGGTTCCAGTATTTGAGATGGTAGAGAATGAGGTTCTGTGTCAGAGTTTTAGCTGTCGAGCAACAGTGGAAGGGTGTATCTTGCGGAAGAAAAAACGACAGGTTTAGCTACCTTTTGAATGTGAGAGAGGAGTCTGTGACCCCCAGGGCAGCGTGCTTGGGCTACTGCATGTATAGTAGTTCTTCCAACAGTAATGTGGAAGGTGGTAGTAGGGCCAGGTTTGGCATGAAATATAAGGAGTTCTGTTTTTGACATGTTAAATTTAAGTCGGCGGAGGATCATGTTGCATTGGGCTTCTCTTCCTTGTGTTTATACTGTACAATGTCACATACCCAGTAGCACTCCTTAAGACAAATATATATGGTGAGGTGGGTCTGGGGTTGAGTTTACATGGGTTTGTGTGCGCAGATTTAAATTGTTTGGAGGTCTGTGACTCCTCCCCGTTTCCAAACTTACTCTGCCCACCTTTAAAGCAGCAGTCCAAGCTGTCGTTTAAAAAAAAAAAATCCCTTTGATATGTGCATCAATACAATCCACACATTGATAAGTAATTAGCTAAGTTGCGATTGATCGGTGAAGATTCGGCTCGGGGGTTGACTAAATGGTTGCCAGTGCAGCAGAAGAGGACCAAAAATGCAAAGTTCTCTGGGGTGATCATGTGACCAGGCAGTCACTGGATACAATTGAGTTTTGCACAGCTAGGGAGAGGGCAGTGTTCAAAAAAAGGGGGGGGGGGTTGCCAGAGCCTGTTTCAAAATAGGAAGGGGATGTGACTTTGTAAATGGTTGCTATAGAAACAAAAAATGATTGTTACATTATGATACATTAAAATTTTAATTCAGAGTTGTTTAAAAAAAAGTACTACTACTAGTAGCATTATACTAAAAAATAATACAGATGCACAGTAATACCCTCTATAGATATACCAAGAATTGTTAAGTGTGAGTGTGTGTGTGAGTTTATGACATGTGGAAGGAAGGTGGAGGGGTGAGAGTCATGGCGAGGGGAGGGGGGTGAAGGAGAGACATGGTGAGGGGAGGGGGGTGAAAGAGACATGGCGAGGGGAGGAGGGTGAAAGAGAGACATAGGTAGGGGGTGATATAGAGACATGGGAATGGGTTTAAAAGAGAGACATGGGGAGGGGTGAAAGAGACATGGGGAGTGGGTGAAAGAGACATGGGGAGTGGGTGAAAGAGTCATGGGGAGCGGCGGTGAAGAGACATGGGAACAGGGGTAAAGAGACATGGGGAGCAGGGGTGAAGAGACATGGGAGCAGGGGTGAAGAGACATTGGGAGGGGAGGGTGAAAGAGACATGGGGAGGTGATCGAGAGACATTTAGAGGGGGGGTGATAGAGAGACATTTGGAGGGGGGGGATGATAGAGAAATACGGGGAGGGGGTGCAAGAGACATAGAGAGGGGGGTGAAAGAGAGCCATGGGGTGGGGCGTGAAAAAGAGACATGGGGAGAGGGGTGAAAGAGACATGGGGAGGGAGGCGATAGAGAGACATGGGGGGATGAAAGAGACATGGGGAGGGGGGGTGAAAGAAAGCCATGGGGAGGGTGGGTCCATGATCCTCAGTTGCTGGAAGAGTGGGCCCGGGTGAGTAGTTTTTTCTTCTTCACAGGTCCGGGAAATGTTGATCAGACGGCTTCTTAGGGTCAAATAAGACATGACAGACCTTATATAAGGCCTGTGACATCACATTTGACTGACAAATGATATATCCACCAATCTAATTGGTGGATGTACCATGTGATGGCTTCCATTTTATTTTTTGGCAGAAATGACATCATCTTAAGTGATTGGATAATAAAGGAACTATTGGATCTCAATATAAATGTAGAAAATATGCAGGGCCAAAGCTATGACAATGCTGCAAATATGCGGGGAAAGCATAATGGAGTTCAAAGACATATTGAACATGAACCCACGTGCGTTTTATGTACCATGTAGTTCTCATTATTTGAACCTAGTGGTTAACAACACTGCCAAACCCAATATAGGTGCCATTTAATTTTTGGGCTTAATTCAACCGTTGTATAATTTCTTCCCCAGGTCCACCAACAGATAAATCATTCATTTAAAATCCTTACCCAATTTAACACTAAAGAGAGTCTGTGAAACATGTTGGGAGCCTCGTATTGATGCAGTTAGACCAATTCGATACCACCTGGGAGCGCTCTATGTTGCATTAGTGTATATTAAAGAAGATGTGACATTTAAAAGTGAACATCATGGCCCCCAGAGTAGAGCTGTTGCGTACACTCTCGCAAAATGTATTTGTGACTATAAATTCATATGTTGTGTAATATTTTGGTATGACATATTAAGTACAATCAATCCAGTGAACAAGCAGTCTATAAACTATGACAAAAACAAGTCCAAAGACCAAATCTGGGGCTCCAAAAAACAATCCCAACAGTAGATTTTGGGCCCTGTTTGTTTAAATCAAAAACACTACAGTAATGTCCAAGCCTTTGTCTCATAAATAGAGAGGTATCCTTACCAACTCCACTTATAAATGGTGTAAATGATCAGTCTAGGGGTTTACAGTATATACATGTAGAAAAGATGGCGCCTAGCTGGTTCTGCTCTGTTATTGAGCTATCACAAATCAGCTGTAAATGTTCACATGGAATGGCACCTAGTTAACTTTTTAAATCAATAACTGTAGACTTGCTAGTCGGCCAATATCATAGACTCTATCCTCAATAATAACAAAGTTCATTACAAGCGACTCTACGGAAAAACTCTTCGCCAGGCCATTTTGGATGACACCAAAGGAGATTATGAAACCAAAGGGTGCATCAGTTCAATCCTGCTCCTGTGGGTTGCTGCAGGGCACCTTTTGGTGTGTTGTTCGCTAGGGAGATAGTACAAAGTGTAAAATGTGCGATGCACAACCGGAACGAAAAAATAAATGAACTGGAGAGAGTGTACAGTAACTACACAATTTGCTTTTAATAACTCATCTAATCAAATGACCGGCAACAAAAGCGCGCGCACACAGAGGTTTTCAAACATCTCTATGGAGCTTGGTCCCACCCCCCGTTCGTGTCACGTGTCACTCACGCGCGGCGCGCTCACGGGACGATCGTGCACCACTCCCCAGCTGCGACACAACACCCGTAACAATGCCCACCTGTCTCCTGCGCTCTGCGTCCAATCACAGCTCCCGCGGGGCCACACCTCCGTTCCGCCTCTCACTTTCATTGCTCCAGTCCTCCTATTTAATCTCTGCTTGCTCAGTTACACATTGCTGAGCATAGACAATAGTAGCCTTGTGTTCCTACATTCCTGCTTTGCCTTGCGCCTTGCCTCTCTTGCTTTCAGTTTGACCTCATGTGTACCGACACGGCTAGACTCTTGGACGCTCTCTGTATAACGACCCCAGCTTGCCCTCGACTACCTGCATCTCTCAAACCCTGACCACGGATATAGGACATTCTTTTAACCCACCAGCTCCAACCCTCGACCTCGGCACAACGGACATCTACCGTTACTGGCTCCTCCCCATGACCGCGGCAAGTATCTGGACTACCCTCTCTCTCCAACCCCGACCCGGCTACGCTGACAATCCAGGCGTGCCTCCACTGCTGTGGGTGCGCAGTTTCTACTTTCCCACCTCAGTACCGGGGGTCCGCCTTGTTCGTGGTGAGTGCAAGGGTCACAATTAGAGAGGGTTGGGGTTCCTTACAATGCATCTGATCTCAGACGCGCTATTAGAGAGGGTTGGGGCTCCTTTGAATGCATCTGATCTCAGACGCGCTATTAGAGAAAGTTGGGATTCCTTACAATGCAGATTTCAGACGCGCTGTTAGAGAGGGTTGGGGCTCCTTACAATGTATTTGATCAATGCATTGTAAGGAACCCCAACCCTCTCTAGTGTGTATTTGTGAACTGTAAGGTGCTTGACTAATACACTGGAAGAATATCATTGTTTTCGATTAAAAATATCAAAGAATGTGTTACTTTAACGAGCGCTTTCTCTTTTTTTGAATCTCCAATATACTATTTGCCAAGTGGGACTGATGAAATCACCAAAAACTACTGTAGCAGGTCCCCTTTGGTTGTCAATACGTTACTTTGAAGTGGAAGGGAGAGACCTACTGAGGCCAATATACTAAGCATTGCAAACTGAGCGGGGGGAGGGGTGGAGGGTTTCGGCGCATGTCAAACTTCAATTGCACTCGTGTACTAAGTTCAAATTTCTCCATCTGCGCCCAGCCCCAAAATACTGTTTAGCGCACAGAAATGGATTGCACTTGGTGTATAAAAGTCAATGGTACATACTAATATCTATATAAATATATACAGTGTTCGACAAATCACCCAAAAATCTACTCGCCCAACCAAAAAATCTACTCGCCACCTAGTCCCGCCCCCAACCCCGCCCCTAGTCCCGCCCCCAACCCCGCCCCCAACCCCGCTTTAAAATAAAACATATGAATAAAATCCATTTAAATGACAAATATATTTATTGTATTACATTATACTACAATTAGCCCTTGTTACGTGTGTGTGTGTGTGTGTGTCTGTGTAAATGTCGATCTAGAAATAAAAGCCAGGTGTGAATGACTAGTTTCCTGCACCCCTTAATCAGTGTCTGGATGCCCCCGCTTCACAATATCTAAAGCAGAACCCCCATTCACCTGCGCTCCGGCGTCATGACGTCACGTTGCCCTAGTAACGTGACGTCACATGACCTCACAGCGTCATTTTGATGCCGCGTTGCCACGGCGACGCAGGAAGGAAGCCGCCGGAGCCTAGGTAAGTGAAGGTTTACAGAGGCCCTGCAGCTCCCCTGGCACTTAATTTAAGTGCCTTCGGGAAGCGCGCGGGGCCTCTGTAAACCCCACGCCCCCCAGACGGCAGTCTTGCGCCCCGCGTGGGGGTCGCGCCCCCCAGTTTGCGCACCGCTGTTCTAGAAATCCAATCGGATAAGGCTCTTTCTGCACGCTTTTGCACAACTCCCAGCTACTAGAATATCCCCCTGTGTCTATCCAAGAGGAGGTTTTAGTGTACTGACAAAAAACATCCCAAAATAAATTGTAATTAAGGCTGCGAGGTGTCACTGTATATAGAACATAGATCCAGTAGCACTCTCATTGTAAAAGACTCATCTCTATCCCCCCACAAATAAGCAGGGGGACCCATTCAAAGCCCATAATGTGTATGTCTGAAGCATTAAAGCAAAGTGCAGTGCTGTACCAAAGTAGTAGTTTAGTTTAGACTGCCCTTGAATGGAGTTGAACACTTCCCCAGTGCTGGAATTAGACATAAAAGGTCTATGCAGCAACATAGAGTAGTTGTGTTTAGACGCATGGCTCTATTTTTTGGAGCAGAGCCGCAGCATATATACTGTAAGAACAGTTTCTTACTTCTGACGCGGTATGTTAGACTTATGGCACTTCAGATATGGAGGATTGTTTTGGGCAAATAAAAGGTTAAAAAAAAGTATCAGAGAAATGCAACTTGTGACGCATCTCATTTTAATCTGTGCACCATGTAACTGCCCCCAACTCATCCTACTCACTCTCCCCAAGGTGCAAATTGGGGCAGAGACGCAGAATGTGATACATCTGATTATAATCTGTGCACCATGTAACTCCCCCCAACTCCTTCTACTGACTCTCCCCAAGGTGCAAGCTGGGGCAGAGACGCAGACTGTGATACATCTCATTATAATCTGTGTGCCATGTAACTCCTCCCCAACTCCTCCTACTGACTCTCCCCAAGGTGCATGCTGGGGCAGAGACGCAGACTGTGATACATCTCATTATAATCTGTGATACTTTATCTTGCCATGAAGTCAATGCATTTGAACCCAGTGATACAGTATGTTGATCCCACTGCTGTCAGTGGCACTGTCCATATGTGTACTTGTGTCACCCAATGTATGTAATACAATGTATCACAGTAGCTGTGATTTTTATGACTGCTACTCAAGTTAACCACTTCTCAACCACTTGAAATTAAATGTCAACAGTAGCTGATTTCTCTATTATGACATCACGAGACAGTATCATTGAGCCTCCTAGGAGATGCCAGCAGCAGTGTTCTGTAATGACATCATGGAATCGCCTTAGAGACTGAGATAAATACACAAATGTAAACTTGTTTGTGCGTGACTTGAATTAGTTCCCGAAGGAAACCGTTAGTTTTGTGGACATCTCAGAGATAGGAAAAGAGTGGCGCTGTACAGAGAGACTAATTATCTCCACCTTAACTCTGTATCATGGCAGGTAGGAAGCAACGTGACCTTTACATACCCAAAAAGAAATGGATAATATCTATATTTCTGAACTGTTTACTTTCACAATGTTTTATGGGGTACAGAACAGATAACATGACTCCTATCAATGGATGGGAGAAAGAAGACGGATGGGGTGGGGGGCGGGGGGGAGGGACGGAGGTAGACAACACCCAGGGGGGTTAGGTACCTGGCCTTAATTGGATAATATTTTTTTTTATAAATGTCAAAACTGATTTATTATAGATACATACACACATATTTGTTTTATTGTATTTACTTTTATATCTGGCTTGTAATTCAAAATCTTAAATGATTTGAACAGTAATGTATAGAAAAGAACACATGTACTGTATACATAAATGTCAAAGCGGCAAACGTCTATGGGATCTATGGGATAGTAAAAAAAGACACAGGAACCTTAGTGTATACAGTAGGATTAGTTATGTATAAGGCATGCTTTTTCCTTGCCCTAAGTTTAGGTCAATAACTATTGGACCAATTCTACACCGTGGGGTGTAATGTTCGACTACTTTCAGCCATATCCTTAAATTATTGTCTACAGCAGTGTTTTTCAACCACGGATCCTAGGAACCCTAGGATTCCCCGGGCATCCCTAAAGGGTTCGCTGTAATTTTTAGGTCATTTTAAAATTGTACTTAATACAGAAGAATTTACAGTACAATGCATCTTATCTCAAACGCGCTATTGGAGAGGGTTGGGGTTCCTTACAATGCATCTGATCTCAGACGCGCTATTAGAGAGGGTTGGGGCTCCTTACAATGCATCTGATCTCAGAAGCGCTATTAGAGAGGATTGGGGTTCCTCACACTTCATCTGATCTCAGACGCACTATTAGATAGGGTTGGGGTATATTACAATGCATCTCATCTTAGACTCGTTGTTAGAGAGGGTTGGGGTCCCTCAGAATTTCACATATGGTTCCTTAACCAAAAAAAGGTTGGAAACCACTACTCTACAGTAATACAAAGGCCCCAAAAAAGACAAAGCCACAAAACGAGGGCAGAATCTGCCACTTGATTTACAGATATAGCTGACCTGAGTGCTCCTCCAGATACCTCAATATACCAGACGTCTCAGAATACCACACCATAATATTACCACAAAATACTACAGTAGGAACAGGCAATTTTTATGTTTTTATTTTTATTTTTAAAGATCCAGTTCCGAAAGCTATGGTACATCGATATTTGTCATTGTGTTCATAGGTGGACATGAAAGCAGGTGATGGACTGCACAAGTTTTATATGCCAGTTGCCACTTTGTGTTGAAAACTACCTAGAAATAGTTTTCTGTCTGTGTTACATCCCAACACATCATATATGTATATGTATATGTATAAATATATATCTATATATATATTTATAGATTAAACCCCATATATTGAGCTAAAATGTACGGGTGCTCTGGTGTTTCAATACATAGCAATGCTATAGAAGGCAATCATGGAGCTTGCTTAAAAATGTATTTAAATATTGAAACTTCTGACCACTATTGATCAGAGTAGTGGTATGTAACATTGATAATCAAATAAATGTGTTTTCCCAGCAAGCCATTATCCCTGTTAGTGCTTGCTATTCATAACAAAACAAAGACCACCAAAAACTTTATTCAAAACCAGAACCAAAACCCCAAATATTTTAAAGGCAAAATAAAAATACCAAGCCAAGTGAGCATCTCTATGTATTTCATATGTATTTGATATCAAGAATATCTTTTAGCAGGTCTGTTAAAGCAGTCCTAACCCCCCAAAGTCAGGCTTTCAGGATATCCCAGCTTCAGCGGAGGTGGCTCAATCCGTCCCTGCTTCAGCACAGCTCGCTCAATCAGTCCCTGCTTCAGCACAGGTGACTCAATCAGAGGCTGATTGAGTGATTGGGCCACCTGTGCTAAAGCTGGAATATCCTGAAAAGTTGACCTATTGTGGGGGGTTTGATGACTGGAGTTGAGTCCCCGTGTGTTAAAGAAATGTGCCTTGATTGTGCTTTTCTGGCCCTTCACTTTTACCTTTCTTCCTTACAGATCAGTTTTTAAATTCCTCTGCTGTGAACCCTCCACCGACCTGCAGTGCTCCTGCAGTCACCACTGCTTACCCTTCATGGAGCAACAGCTTCCACCAAGTAGGGAGGAATACAGAAGTCTACAGACATGGGGCCCAAGGCATGATTTTGCAACAAGGGTCTGCAGGAACACCAATGTATCTACAGCAGATCCCACAGGCAACACGCGCTTACCCTCGTGTATCGGACATGAACGGAGGATTCTACCACACTGCTACAGGAGGATACACAGGATTTGCAGGACAGGTTAGGGGAGAAGCCACAACGCAGCCTGTTACTTTCCGTCCCAACACACATTTGGAAAGACGTGCTACAATAGGGCCTTGTATAATGGCCACCCAGTATGCACAACTTCAGCAGCCACCATTCATACCCCTTAGAGGAATGCAGACCTTACAAGGTGAGATATGGAGAATCTTTACTAATCATTGTTCAAAATCTTCTCCTTGACCGATACCATTACCTGTTATAAAGATCTTTAATTACGGTCATTCGCCACTGTAGTGTTACAAATATATAGAACTCTACAGTATGTAGTCCTCGCCAATACTGAAGGGATTAAGCATGTGTTTGCTTTTCTTCCTTTGTGTTATTATGTACAATGTGTTGGTATTTATGATAATTGATTATTTCTCCTTTTTGATTTTGTTACAGTGTGTCAGACCTCGCTTGGAGCCCAACATATTTCCCAGGCCAGTTTAATTACACAAGGAGCAGTTCAGCTTGCTGCTAATGAAAAAAGTGAACCAACTCTAATGTACCCAACTAAACCAGCTCGGAAGCTGAGCCACCTCTCAAAGTTACATATTGATGTGCAAAGCAACAAAGAGTTATATGTGCCAGTGTGGAAAAGGGGTGGGTTAAAAGATATGGCGAAGAGATCTTCAGAGGTGAAGGCCCCCTCACATATTGCTCAGAAGGTTAGTAATAACATGCTGAGTTCAGTGAAGACTGAGTGTCCGTCAAAGTCTGAGGGGGTACCAAAGTGCTCCAAAGTGGAAACAAAGAAGAAAAAGATCCTTTATTCAGCTGCAAAGGATCAAGTCCCTCAAACTGCACTGCAAAAGAAGGTAAAACCAATGTCAAAGCCAGTAAATCATTCTTCTGCTCCTATACCAGGGAAGTCACCCCATGGCCCACAATCTGGTGACGAGGCTGTTCTGTTAAAAAAGATGAAACGTGTTTGTCTCTCAGGTGCCCACATTTCCAATAAGGTATCTGAAAAGATGCAGCAAAGCCGTGAAGGTACAATGGATGCAAAGACACCTGCTGTTACTCATATTAATCCTAAACTGAAGAAAACTCAGGAGATAGGGATCAAACGTAAAGATGCAAAGACTCCTGCAGTTACTCATAGTCCTGAGCGGAAGACACCTCAGGAGATGGGGATCAAACGTAAATATGCAAAAACTCCTGCACTTACTCATAGTCCTGAGCGGAAGACACCTCAGGAGATGGGGATCAAACGTAAATATGCAAAAACACCTGCTGTTACTCATAGTCCTGAGCGGAAGACACCTCAGGAGATGGGGATCAAATGTAAAGATGCAAAGTCTCCTGCAGTTACTCATAGTCCTGAGCGGAAGACACCTCAAGAGATGGGGATCAAACGTAAACAGAACAGCAATATTAAGCAGCTAGTGAAGAAAACAAAGAACCAGACCAGCGTTTTCAGTTTTGAGCAAGCGCTGGCTTGTGGTACTGATAATAACCCCAAAGCTCTCAAAAGAAAAAGTGCTAATCAGCCTGGAGTGAATTCAGAAGTTCTTGGGAAGGGCAAGAAGTCATTGGAACCTTCTGAACAAGGAAAGGTGAAAGCCCATAACAGCAACCTCAGCCTCCAAATGATTAACTCTGTTCAAGTATTTCACCCATTGGGTAAAAAAGCAGGTCCCACAGGTCCAGGGGCACCCGCAGAATCCATTACACTTGGAAATAAGCTTGGACCAATGCAAGGACGCCAAAGCCAGACTTCTGCTTCTCATGTTCAGTGGTCTCTTACTGATGCGATTAAAAGGTTCATGGCCAAAAAACAGGACAGTATTTCTGGAATTAAAGGTGTCGGTATTAATGCCAGGCCTAGGCTATTTAAAATACATGAGTACACAAGACCTGACATTAAAACCAGTGAAATCAAACAACATGGGGAAAACAAAGCTTCAGTTATAGAGAATCCCAAACACTTCCCAGTGATATCCATAGAACAGGAAGCTGCAGTAAGATGCATTGAAAAGGTCAGCCAAACCACTATCCCCATTCCAGTTCCTGGCATTAAAACCAGTGAAATCAAACAACGTGGGGAAAACAAAGCTTCAGTTATAGAGAATCCCAAACACTTCCCAGTGATATCCATAGAACGGAAAGCTGCAGTGACATGCATTAAAAAGGTCAGCCAAACCACTATCCCCATTCAAGCTCCTTTCAACCAGAAGCACCAGCTTTCTAACCTGCAGCTTCCTATCAATGTACCCAGCAGAGTGGACAACTTCACTCCATCCTTCTGTCAACAGCCTCTCCAAGAGCTTGAGGTTTCCATACCTATTCCACCAGAACAGAGAGAGGAGAGAGAGGCTATGAAAAGGAAATCACAACTGGAGAGGGAGTAAGCCTGTCAACATACCTCCAAGGGGAGGTTACAGTGCTTTGTTCAGAGGCAGAAGGATCATAACATCTCTAAACGTTACGGATACCCACCATCCAGACTTATTTCCCCCATGAGATACTTAAGCCCTAAAAAAACAAAAAAAAACCCTGACTAATCTGTAACTGATGCCAAGCTCTGTGACTATCTGTAAATAAGATTTATATTTATAAGTCAGTTTGTAACATATTTTACTAAGAATATATTTAAAACTCTTCAATAAAATGTATCTATTTTCAATTGAACTCTTTATTTACTAAAGAAACTATTTACAAATGCCAAGGGTTATTGAAATTCTGCAAATTAACTTTAGATTACCCTCTTGATGATACGAGAGAGAGAGAGAGAGAGAGAGAGAGAGAGAGAGAGAGAGAGAGAGAGAGAGAGAGAGAGAGAGAGAGAGAGAGATAAGTAAGTCGGACCCCACTTATGAGAGAGAAACAGATAAATATTTAACTATATGCTTTGTCATGTTGTATGTTGTATGTATGTATGTACTGTATGTCTTTATTTATATAGCGCCATTTATGTAGAAAGCGCTTCACCGCAGTAATACACGTGACAATCATATAAATAATACAAATAACAGATCATGGGAATAAGTGCTTCAGACATAAAAGTAACATTTAGGAAAAGGAGTCCCTGCTCTGAAGAGCTTACAATCTAATTGGTAGGTAGAACATACAGAGACAGTAGGACGGCGTTCTGGTAAGTGCGTCTGCAATGGGCCAAGCTTTTTGTATGCGGTCTATAGTATCAGCCTCGGAGCTACTCACATGCTTCTTTAAGCAGATGTGTTAGAATGTGGGTCTTAAAGGTGGATAGAGAAGGTGCTAGTCGGGTATTGATGGGAAGGGCACTCCAGAGGTGAGGGCAGTCAGTGAGAAAGGTTTAAGGCGAGAGAGGGCTTTAGATACAAAAGGGGTAGATAGAAGACATCATTGGGCGGATCGCAAGAGTCGGGATGGTGCATAGCGAGAAATTAGAGCTGAGCTGTAAGGAGGGGCAGAAGAGTGTAAAGCTTTAAAAGTGAGGAGGAGAATTGAGTGTGAGATACGGGATTTGATAGGAAGCCAGGAGAGGGATTTCAGCAGGGGAGACGCTGAGACAGATTTAGGAAAGAGTAGAGTGATTCTGGCAGCAGCGTTTAGGATAGATTGTAGGGGAGACAGGTGAGAGGCAGTAAGACCGGACAGCAGAAGGTTCCAGTATTTGAGATGGTAGAGAATGAGGGTCTGTGTCAGAGTTTTAGCTGTCGAGCAACAGTGGAAGGGTGTATCTTGCGGAAGAAAAAACGACAGGTTTAGCTACCTTTTGAATGTGAGAGAGGAGTCTGTGACCCCCAGGGCAGCGTGCTTGGGCTACTGCATGTATAGTAGTTCTTCCAACAGTAATGTGGAAGGTGGTAGTAGGGCCAGGTTTGGCATGAAATATAAGGAGTTCTGTTTTTGACATGTTAAATTTAAGTCGGCGGAGGATCATGTTGCATTGGGCTTCTCTTCCTTGTGTTTATACTGTACAATGTCACATACCCAGTAGCACTCCTTAAGACAAATATATATGGTGAGGTGGGTCTGGGGTTGAGTTTACATGGGTTTGTGTGCGCAGATTTAAATTGTTTGGAGGTCTGTGACTCCTCCCCGTTTCCAAACTTACTCTGCCCACCTTTAAAGCAGCAGTCCAAGCTGTCGTTTAAAAAAAAAAAATCCCTTTGATATGTGCATCAATACAATCCACACATTGATAAGTAATTAGCTAAGTTGCGATTGATCGGTGAAGATTCGGCTCGGCGGTTGACTAAATGGTTGCCAGTGCAGCAGAAGAGGACCAAAAATGCAAAGTTCTCTGGGGTGATCATGTGACCAGGCAGTCACTGGATACAATTGAGTTTTGCACAGCTAGGGAGAGGGCAGTGTTCAAAAAAAGGGGGGGGGGGGGTTGCCAGAGCCTGTTTCAAAATAGGAAGGGGATGTGACTTTGTAAATGGTTGCTATAGAAACAAAAAATGATTGTTACATTATGATACATTAAAATTTTAATTCAGAGTTGTTTAAAAAAAAGTACTACTACTAGTAGCATTATACTAAAAAATAATACAGATGCACAGTAATACCCTCTATAGATATACCAAGAATTGTTAAGTGTGAGTGTGTGTGTGAGTTTATGACATGTGGAAGGAAGGTGGAGGGGTGAGAGTCATGGCGAGGGGAGGGGGGTGAAGGAGAGACATGGTGAGGGGAGGGGGGTGAAAGAGACATGGCGAGGGGAGGAGGGTGAAAGAGAGACATAGGTAGGGGGTGATATAGAGACATGGGAATGGGTTTAAAAGAGAGACATGGGGAGGGGTGAAAGAGACATGGGGAGTGGGTGAAAGAGACATGGGGAGTGGGTGAAAGAGTCATGGGGAGCGGCGGTGAAGAGACATGGGAACAGGGGTAAAGAGACATGGGGAGCAGGGGTGAAGAGACATGGGAGCAGGGGTGAAGAGACATTGGGAGGGGAGGGTGAAAGAGACATGGGGAGGTGATCGAGAGACATTTAGAGGGGGGGTGATAGAGAGACATTTGGAGGGGGGGGATGATAGAGAAACACGGGGAGGGGGTGCAAGAGACATAGAGAGGGGGGTGAAAGAGAGCCATGGGGTGGGGCGTGAAAAAGAGACATGGGGAGAGGGGTGAAAGAGACATGGGGAGGGAGGCGATAGAGAGACATGGGGGGATGAAAGAGACATGGGGAGGGGGGGTGAAAGAAAGCCATGGGGAGGGTGGGTCCATGATCCTCAGTTGCTGGAAGAGTGGGCCCGGGTGAGTAGTTTTTTCTTCTTCACAGGTCCGGGAGATGTTGATCAGACGGCTTCTTAGGGTCAAATAAGACATGACAGACCTTATATAAGGCCTGTGACATCACATTTGACTGACAAATGATATATCCACCAATCTAATTGGTGGATGTACCATGTGATGGCTTCCATTTTATTTTTTGGCAGAAATGACATCATCTGAAGTGATTGGATAATAAAGGAACTATTGGATCTCAATATAAATGTAGAAAATATGCAGGGCCAAAGCTATGACAATGCTGCAAATATGCGGGGAAAGCATAATGGAGTTCAAAGACATGTTGAACATGAACCCACGTGCGTTTTATGTACCATGTAGTTCTCATTATTTGAACCTAGTGGTTAACAACACTGCCAAACCCAATATAGGTGCCATTTAATTTTTGGGCTTAATTCAACCGTTGTATAATTTCTTCCCCAGGTCCACCAACAGATAAATCATTCTTTTAAAATCCTTACCCAATTTAACACTAAAGAGAGTCTGTGAAACATGTTGGGAGCCTCGTATTGATGCAGTTAGACCAATTCGATACCACCTGGGAGCGCTCTATGTTGCATTAGTGTATATTAAAGAAGATGTGACATTTAAAAGTGAACATCATGGCCCCCAGAGTAGAGCTGTTGCGTACACTCTCGCAAAATGTATTTGTGACTATAAATTCATATGTTGTGTAATATTTTGGTATGACATATTAAGTACAATCAATCCAGTGAACAAGCAGTCTATAAACTATGACAAAAACAAGTCCAAAGACCAAATCTGGGGCTCCAAAAAACAATCCCAACAGTAGATTTTGGGCCCTGTTTGTTTAAATCAAAAACACTACAGTAATGTCCAAGCCTTTGTCTCATAAATAGAGAGGTATCCTTACCAACTCCACTTATAAATGGTGTAAATGATCAGTCTAGGGGTTTACAGTATATACATGTAGAAAAGATGGCGCCTAGCTGGTTCTGCTCTGTTATTGAGCTATCACAAATCAGCTGTAAATGTTCACATGGAATGGCACCTAGTTAACTTTTTAAATCAATAACTGTAGACTTGCTAGTCGGCCAATATCATAGACTCTATCCTCAATAATAACAAAGTTCATTACAAGCGACTCTACGGAAAAACTCTTCGCCAGGCCATTTTGGATGACACCAAAGGAGATTATGAAACCAAAGGGTGCATCAGTTCAATCCTGCTCCTGTGGGTTGCTGCAGGGCACCTTTTGGTGTGTTGTTCGCTAGGGAGATAGTACAAAGTGAAAAATGTGCGATGCACAACCGGAACGAAAAAATAAATGAACTGGAGAGAGTGTACAGTAACTACACAATTTGCTTTTAATAACTCATCTAATCAAATGACCGGCAACAAAAGCGCGCGCACACAGAGGTTTTCAAACATCTCTATGGAGCTTGGTCCCACCCCCCGTTCGTGTCACGTGTCACTCACGCGCGGCGCGCTCACGGGACGATCGTGCACCACTCCCCAGCTGCGACACAACACCCGTAACAATGCCCACCTGTCTCCTGCGCTCTGCGTCCAATCACAGCTCCCGCGGGGCCACACCTCCATTCCGCCTCTCACTTTCATTGCTCCAGTCCTCCTATTTAATCTCTGCTTGCTCAGTTACACATTGCTGAGCATAGACCATAGTAGCCTTGTGTTCCTACATTCCTGCCTTGCCTTGCGCCTTGCCTCTCTTGCTTTCAGTTTGACCTCATGTGTACCGACACGGCTAGACTCTTGGACGCTCTCTGTATAACGACCCCAGCTTGCCCTCGACTACCTGCATCTCTCCATCCCTGACCACGGATATAGGACATTCTTTTAACCCACCAGCTCCAACCCTCGACCTCGGCACAACGGACATCTACCGTTACTGGCTCCTCCCCATGACCGCGGCAAGTATCTGGACTACCCTCTCTCTCCAACTCCGACCCGGCTACGCTGACAATCCAGGCGTGCCTCCACTGCTGTGGGTGCGCAGTTTCTACTTTCCCACCTCAGTACCGGGGGTCCGCCTTGTTCGTGGTGAGTGCAAGGGTCACAATTAGAGAGGGTTGGGGTTCCTTACAATGCATCTGATCTCAGACGCGCTATTAGAGAGGGTTGGGGCTCCTTTGAATGCATCTGATCTCAGACGCGCTATTAGAGAAAGTTGGGATTCCTTACAATGCAGATTTCAGACACGCTGTTAGAGAGGGTTGGGGCTCCTTACAATGTATTTGATCAATGCATTGTAAGGAACCCCAACCCTCTCTAGTGTGTATTTGTGAACTGTAAGGTGCTTCACTAATACACTGGAAGAATATCATTGTTTTCGATTAAAAATATCAAAGAATGTGTTACTTTAACGAGCGCTTTCTCTTTTTTTGAATCTCCAATATACTATTTGCCAAGTGGGACTGATGAAATCACCAAAAACTACTGTAGCAGGTCCCCTTTGGTTGTCAATACGTTACTTTGAAGTGGAAGGGAGAGACCTACTGAGGCCAATATACTAAGCATCGCAAACTGAGCGGGGGGAGGGGTGGAGGGTTTCGGCGCATGTCAAACTTCAATTGCACTCGTGTACTAAGTTCAAATTTCTCCATCTGCGCCCAGCCCCAAAATACTGTTTAGCGCACAGAAATGGATTGCACTTGGTGTATAAAAGTCAATGGTACATACTAATATCTATATAAATATATACAGTGTTCGACAAATCACCCAAAAATCTACTCGCCCAACCAAAAAATCTACTCGCCACCTAGTCCCGCCCCCAACCCCGCCCCCAACCCCGCTTTAAAATAAAACATATGAATAAAATCCATTTAAATGACAAATATATTTATTGTATTACATTATACTACAATTAGCCCTTGTTACGTGTGTGTGTGTGTGTGTGTGTGTCTGTGTAAATGTCGATCTAGAAATAAAAGCCAGGTGTGAATGACTAGTTTCCTGCACCCCTTAATCAGTGTCTGGATGCCCCCGCTTCACAATATCTAAAGCAGAACCCCCATTCACCTGCGCTCCGGCGTCATGACGTCACGTTGCCCTAGTAACGTGACGTCACATGACCTCACAGCGTCATTTTGATGCCGCGTTGCCATGGCGACGCAGGAAGGAAGCCGCCGGAGCCTAGGTAAGTGAAGGTTTACAGAGGCCCTGCAGCTCCCCCGGCACTTAATTTAAGTGCCTTCGGGAAGCGCGCGGGGCCTCTGTAAACCCCACGCCCCCCAGACGGCAGTCTTGCGCCCCGCGTGGGGGTCACGCCCCCCAGTTTGCGCACCGCTGTTCTAGAAATCCAATCGGATAAGGCTCTTTCTGCACGCTTTTGCACAACTCCCAGCTACTAGAATATCCCCCTGTGTCTATCCAAGAGGAGGTTTTAGTGTACTGACAAAAAACATCCCAAAATAAATTGTAATTAAGGCTGCGAGGTGTCACTGTATATAGAATATACATCCAGTAGCACTCTCATTGTAAAAGACTCATCTCTATCCCCCCACAAATAAGCAGGGGGACCCATTCAAAGCCCATAATGTGTATGTCTGAAGCATTAAAGCAAAGTGCAGTGCTGTACCAAAGTAGTAGTTTAGTTTAGACTGCCCTTGAATGGAGTTGAACACTTCCCCAGTGCTGGAATTAGACATAAAAGGTCTATGCAGCAACATAGAGTAGTTGTGTTTAGACGCATGGCTCTATTTTTTGGAGCAGAGCCGCAGCATATATACTGTAAGAACAGTTTCTTACTTCTGACGCGGTATGTTAGACTTATGGCACTTCAGATATGGAGGATTGTTTTGGGCAAATAAAAGGTTAAAAAAAAGTATCAGAGAAATGCAACTTGTGACGCATCTCATTTTAATCTGTGCACCATGTAACTGCCCCCAACTCATCCTACTCACTCTCCCCAAGGTGCAAATTGGGGCAGAGACGCAGACTGTGATACATCTCATTATAATCTGTGTGCCATGTAACTCCTCCCCAACTCCTCCTACTGACTCTCCCCAAGGTGCATGCTGGGGCAGAGACGCAGACTGTGATACATCTCATTATAATCTGTGATACTTTATCTTGCCATGAAGTCAATGCATTTGAACCCAGTGATACAGTATGTTGATCCCACTGCTGTCAGTGGCACTGTCCATATGTGTACTTGTGTCACCCAATGTATGTAATACAATGTATCACAGTAGCTGTGATTTTTATGACTGCTACTCAAGTTAACCACTTCTCAACCACTTGAAATTAAATGTCAACAGTAGCTGATTTCTCTATTATGACATCACGAGACAGTATCATTGAGCCTCCTAGGAGATGCCAGCAGCAGTGTTCTGTAATGACATCATGGAATGGCCTTAGAGACTGAGATAAATACACAAATGTAAACTTGTTTGTGCGTGACTTGAATTAGTTCCCGAAGGAAACCGTTAGTTTTGTGGACATCTCAGAGATAGGAAAAGAGTGGCGCTGTACAGAGAGACTAATTATCTCCACCTTAACTCTGTATCATGGCAGGTAGGAAGCAACGTGACCTTTACATACCCAAAAAGAAATGGATAATATCTATATTTCTGAACTGTTTACTTTCACAATGTTTTATGGGGTACAGAACAGATAACATGACTCCTATCAATGGATGGGAGAAAGAAGACGGATGGGGTGGGGGGCGGGGGGGGAGGGACGGAGGTAGACAACACCCAGGGGGGTTAGGTACCTGGCCTTAATTGGATAATATTTTTTTTTATAAATGTCAAAACTGATTTATTATAGATACATACACACATATTTGTTTTATTGTATTTACTTTTATATCTGGCTTGTAATTCAAAATCTTAAATGATTTGAACAGTAATGTATAGAAAAGAACACATGTACTGTATACATAAATGTCAAAGCGGCAAACGTCTATGGGATCTATGGGATAGTAAAAAAAGACACAGGAACCTTAGTGTATACAGTAGGATTAGTTATGTATAAGGCATGCTTTTTCCTTGCCCTAAGTTTAGGTCAATAACTATTGGACCAATTCTACACCGTGGGGTGTAATGTTCGACTACTTTCAGCCATATCCTTAAATTATTGTCTACAGCAGTGTTTTTCAACCACGGATCCTAGGAACCCTAGGATTCCCCGGGCATCCCTAAAGGGTTCGCTGTAATTTTTAGGTCATTTTAAAATTGTACTTAATACAGAAGAATTTACAGTACAATGCATCTTATCTCAAACGCGCTATTGGAGAGGGTTGGGGTTCCTTACAATGCATCTGATCTCAGACGCGCTATTAGAGAGGGTTGGGGCTCCTTACAATGCATCTGATCTCAGAAGCGCTATTAGAGAGGATTGGGGTTCCTCACACTTCATCTGATCTCAGACGCACTATTAGATAGGGTTGGGGTATATTACAAAGCATCTCATCTTAGACTCGTTGTTAGAGAGGGTTGGGGTCCCTCAGAATTTCACATATGGTTCCTTAACCAAAAAAAGGTTGGAAACCACTACTCTACAGTAATACAAAGGCCCCAAAAAAGACAAAGCCACAAAACGAGGGCAGAATCTGCCACTTGATTTACAGATATAGCTGACCTGAGTGCTCCTCCAGATACCTCAATATACCAGACGTCTCAGAATACCACACCATAATATTACCACAAAATACTACAGTAGGAACAGGCAATTTTTATGTTTTTATTTTTATTTTTAAAGATCCAGTTCCGAAAGCTATGGTACATCTATATTTGTCATTGTGTTCATAGGTGGACATGAAAGCAGGTGATGGACTGCACAAGTTTTATATGCCAGTTGCCACTTTGTGTTGAAAACTACCTAGAAATAGTTTTCTGTCTGTGTTACATCCCAACACATCATATATGTATATGTATATGTATAAATATATATCTATATATATATTTATAGATTAAACCCCATATATTGAGCTAAAATGTACGGGTGCTCTGGTGTTTCAATACATAGCAATGCTATAGAAGGCAATCATGGAGCTTGCTTAAAAATGTATTTAAATATTGAAACTTCTGACCACTATTGATCAGAGTAGTGGTATGTAACATTGATAATCAAATAAATGTGTTTTCCCAGCAAGCCATTATCCCTGTTAGTGCTTGCTATTCATAACAAAACAAAGACCACCAAAAACTTTATTCAAAACCAGAACCAAAACCCCAAATATTTTAAAGGCAAAATAAAAATACCAAGCCAAGTGAGCATCTCTATGTATTTCATATGTATTTGATATCAAGAATATCTTTTAGCAGGTCTGTTAAAGCAGTCCTAACCCCCCAAAGTCAGGCTTTCAGGATATCCCAGCTTCAGCGGAGGTGGCTCAATCCGTCCCTGCTTCAGCACAGCTCGCTCAATCAGTCCCTGCTTCAGCACAGGTGACTCAATCAGAGGCTGATTGAGTGATTGGGCCACCTGTGCTAAAGCTGGAATATCCTGAAAAGTTGACCTATTGTGGGGGGTTTGATGACTGGAGTTGAGTCCCCGTGTGTTAAAGAAATGTGCCTTGATTGTGCTTTTCTGGCCCTTCACTTTTACCTTTCTTCCTTACAGATCAGTTTTTAAATTCCTCTGCTGTGAACCCTCCACCGACCTGCAGTGCTCCTGCAGTCACCACTGCTTACCCTTCATGGAGCAACAGCTTCCACCCAGTAGGGAGGAATACAGAAGTCTACAGACATGGGGCCCAAGGCATGATTTTGCAACAAGGGTCTGCAGGAACACCAATGTATCTACAGCAGATCCCACAGGCAACACGCGCTTACCCTCGTGTATCGGACATGAACGGAGGATTCTACCACACTGCTACAGGAGGATACACAGGATTTGCAGGACAGGTTAGGGGAGAAGCCACAACGCAGCCTGTTACTTTCCGTCCCAACACACATTTGGAAAGACGTGCTACAATAGGGCCTTGTATAATGGCCACCCAGTATGCACAACTTCAGCAGCCACCATTCATACCCCTTAGAGGAATGCAGACCTTACAAGGTGAGATATGGAGAATCTTTACTAATCATTGTTCAAAATCTTCTCCTTGACCGATACCATTACCTGTTATAAAGATCTTTAATTACGGTCATTCGCCACTGTAGTGTTACAAATATATAGAACTCTACAGTATGTAGTCCTCGCCAATACTGAAGGGATTAAGCATGTGTTTGCTTTTCTTCCTTTGTGTTATTATGTACAATGTGTTGGTATTTATGATAATTGATTATTTCTCCTTTTTGATTTTGTTACAGTGTGTCAGACCTCGCTTGGAGCCCAACATATTTCCCAGGCCAGTTTAATTACACAAGGAGCAGTTCAGCTTGCTGCTAATGAAAAAAGTGAACCACCTCTAATGTACCCAACTCAACCAGCTCGGAAGCTGAGCCACCTCTCAAAGTTACATATTGATGTGCAAAGCAACAAAGAGTTATATGTGCCAGTGTGGAAAAGGGGTGGGTTAAAAGATATGGCGAAGAGATCTTCAGAGGTGAAGGCCCCCTCACATATTGCTCAGAAGGTTCGTAATAACGTGCTGAGTTCAGTGAAGACTGAGTGTCCGTCAAAGTCTGAGGGGGTACCAAAGTGCTCCAAAGTGGAAACAAAGAAGAAAAAGATCCTTTATTCAGCTGCAAAGGATCAAGTCCCTCAAACTGCACTGCAAAAGAAGGTAAAACCAATGTCAAAGCCAGTAAATCATTCTTCTGCTCCTATACCAGGGAAGTCACCCCATGGCCCACAATCTGGTGACGAGGCTGTTCTGTTAAAAAAGATGAAACGTGTTTGTCTCTCAGGTGCCCACATTTCCAATAAGGTATCTGAAAAGATGCAGCAAAGCCGTGAAGGTACAATGGATGCAAAGACACCTGCTGTTACTCATATTAATCCTAAACTGAAGAAAACTCAGGAGATAGGGATCAAACGTAAAGATGCAAAGACTCCTGCAGTTACTCATAGTCCTGAGCGGAAGACACCTCAGGAGATGGGGATCAAACGTAAATATGCAAAAACTCCTGCAGTTACTCATAGTCCTGAGCGGAAGACACCTCAGGAGATGGGGATCAAACTTAAAAATGCAAAGACTCCAGCAGTTACTCATTGTCCTGAGCGGAAGACACCTCAGGAGATCGGGATCAAACGTAAATATGCAAAAACACCTGCTGTTACTCATAGTCCTGAGCGGAAGACACCTCAGGAGATGGGGATCAAATGTAAAGATGCAAAGTCTCCTGCAGTTACTCATAGTTCTGAGCGGAAGACACCTCAAGAGATGGGGATCAAACGTAAACAGAACAGCAATATTAAGCAGCTAGTGAAGAAAACAAAGAACCAGACCAGCGTTTTCAGTTTTGAGCAAGCGCTGGCTTGTGGTACTGATAATAACCCCAAAGCTCTCAAAAGAAAAAGTGCTAATCAGCCTGGAGTGAATTCAGAAGTTCTTGGGAAGGGCAAGAAGTCATTGGAACCTTCTGAACAAGGAAAGGTGAAAGCCCATCACAGCAACCTCAGCCTCCAAATGATTAACTCTGTTCAAGTATTTCACCCATTGGGTAAAAAAGCAGGTCCCACAGGTCCAGGGGCACCCGCAGAATCCATTACACTTGGAAATAAGCTTGGACCAATGCAAGGACGCCAAAGCCAGACTTCTGCTTCTCATGTTCAGTGGTCTCTTACTGATGCGATTAAAAGGTTCATGGCCAAAAAACAGGACAGTATTTCTGGAATTAAAGGTGTCGGTATTAATGCCAGGCCTAGGCTATTTAAAATACATGAGTACACAAGACCTGACATTAAAACCAGTGAAATCAAACAACATGGGGAAAACAAAGCTTCAGTTATAGAGAATCCCAAACACTTCCCAGTGATATCCATAGAACAGGAAGCTGCAGTAAGATGCATTGAAAAGGTGAGCCAAACCACTATCCCCATTCCAGCTCCTGGCATTAAAACCAGTGAAATCAAACAACGTGGGGAAAACAAAGCTTCAGTTATAGAGAATCCCAAACACTTCCCAGTGATATCCATAGAACGGAAAGCTGCAGTGACATGCATTAAAAAGGTCAGCCAAACCACTATCCCCATTCAAGCTCCTTTCAACCAGAAGCACCAGCTTTCTAACCTGCAGCTTCCTATCAATGTACCCAGCAGAGTGGACAACTTCACTCCATCCTTCTGTCAACAGCCTCTCCAAGAGCTTGAGGTTTCCATACCTATTCCACCAGAACAGAGAGAGGAGAGAGAGGCTATGAAAAGGAAATCACAACTGGAGAGGGAGTAAGCCTGTCAACATACCTCCAAGGGGAGGCTACAGTGCTTTGTTCAGAGGCAGAAGGATCATAACATCTCTAAACGTTACGGATACCCACCATCCAGACTTATTTCCCCCATGAGATACTGAAGCCCTAAAAAAACAAAAAAAAACCCTGACTAATCTGTAACTGATGCCAAGCTCTGTGACTATCTGTAAATAAGATTTATATTTATAAGTCAGTTTGTAACATATTTTACTAAGAATATATTTAAAACTCTTCAATAAAATGTATCTATTTTCAATTGAACTCTTTATTTACTAAAGAAACTATTTACAAATGCCAAGGGTTATTGAAATTCTGCAAATTAACTTTAGATTACCCTCTTGATGATAAGAGAGAGAGAGAGAGAGAGAGAGAGAGAGAGAAAGAGAGAGAGAGAGAGAGAGAGAGATAAGTAAGTCGGACCCCACTTATGAGAGAGAAACAGATAAATATTTAACTATATGCTTTGTCATGTTGTATGTTGTATGTATGTATGTACTGTATGTCTTTATTTATATAGCGCCATTTATGTAGAAAGCGCTTCACCGCAGTAATACACGTGACAATCATATAAATAATACAAATAACAGATCATGGGAATAAGTGCTTCAGACATAAAAGTAACATTTAGGAAAAGGAGTCCCTGCTCTGAAGAGCTTACAATCTAATTGGTAGGTAGAACATACAGAGACAGTAGGACGGCGTTCTGGTAAGTGCGTCTGCAATGGGCCAAGCTTTTTGTATGCGGTCTATAGTATCAGCCTCGGAGCTACTCACATGCTTCTTTAAGCAGATGTGTTAGAATGTGGGTCTTAAAGGTGGATAGAGAAGGTGCTAGTCGGGTATTGATGGGAAGGGCACTCCAGAGGTGAGGGCAGTCAGTGAGAAAGGTTTAAGGCGAGAGAGGGCTTTAGATACAAAAGGGGTAGATAGAAGACATCATTGGGCGGATCGCAAGAGTCGGGATGGTTCATAGCGAGAAATTAGAGCTGAGCTGTAAGGAGGGGCAGAAGAGTGTAAAGCTTTAAAAGTGAGGAGGAGAATTGAGTGTGAGATACGGGATTTGATAGGAAGCCAGGAGAGGGATTTCAGCAGGGGAGACGCTGAGACAGATTTAGGAAAGAGTAGAGTGATTCTGGCAGCAGCGTTTAGGATAGATTGTAGGGGAGACAGGTGAGAGGCAGTAAGACCGGACAGCAGAAGGTTCCAGTATTTGAGATGGTAGAGAATGAGGGTCTGTGTCAGAGTTTTAGCTGTCGAGCAACAGTGGAAGGGCGTATCTTGCGGAAGAAAAAACGACAGGTTTAGCTACCTTTTGAATGTGAGAGAGGAGTCTGTGACCCCCAGGGCAGCGTGCTTGGGCTACTGCATGTATAGTAGTTCTTCCAACAGTAATGTGGAAGGTGGTAGTAGGGCCAGGTTTGGCATGAAATATAAGGAGTTCTGTTTTTGACATGTTAAATTTAAGTCGGCGGAGGATCATGTTGCATTGGGCTTCTCTTCCTTGTGTTTATACTGTACAATGTCACATACCCAGTAGCACTCCTTAAGACAAATATATATGGTGAGGTGGGTCTGGGGTTGAGTTTACATGGGTTTGTGTGCGCAGATTTAAATTGTTTGGAGGTCTGTGACTCCTCCCCGTTTCCAAACTTACTCTGCCCACCTTTAAAGCAGCAGTCCAAGCTGTCGTTTAAAAAAAAAAATCCCTTTGATATGTGCATCAATACAATCCACACATTGATAAGTAATTAGCTAAGTTGCGATTGATCGGTGAAGATTCGGCTCGGGGGTTGACTAAATGGTTGCCAGTGCAGCAGAAGAGGACCAAAAATGCAAAGTTCTCTGGGGTGATCATGTGACCAGGCAGTCACTGGATACAATTGAGTTTTGCACAGCTAGGGAGAGGGCAGTGTTCAAAAAAAGGGGGGGGGGGGTTGCCAGAGCCTGTTTCAAAATAGGAAGGGGATGTGACTTTGTAAATGGTTGCTATAGAAACAAAAAATGATTGTTACATTATGATACATTAAAATTTTAATTCAGAGTTGTTTAAAAAAAAGTACTACTACTAGTAGCATTATACTAAAAAATAATACAGATGCACAGTAATACCCTCTATAGATATACCAAGAATTGTTAAGTGTGAGTGTGTGTGTGAGTTTATGACATGTGGAAGGAAGGTGGAGGGGTGAGAGTCATGGCGAGGGGAGGGGGGTGAAGGAGAGACATGGTGAGGGGAGGGGGGTGAAAGAGACATGGCGAGGGGAGGAGGGTGAAAGAGAGACATAGGTAGGGGGTGATATAGAGACATGGGAATGGGTTTAAAAGAGAGACATGGGGAGGGGTGAAAGAGACATGGGGAGTGGGTGAAAGAGACATGGGGAGTGGGTGAAAGAGTCATGGGGAGCGGCGTTGAAGAGACATGGGAACAGGGGTAAAGAGACATGGGGAGCAGGGGTGAAGAGACATGGGAGCAGGGGTGAAGAGACATTGGGAGGGGAGGGTGAAAGAGACATGGGGAGGTGATCGAGAGACATTTAGAGGGGGGGTGATAGAGAGACATTTGGAGGGGGGGGATGATAGAGAAACACGGGGAGGGGGTGCAAGAGACATAGAGAGGGGGGTGAAAGAGAGCCATGGGGTGGGGCGTGAAAAAGAGACATGGGGAGAGGGGTGAAAGAGACATGGGGAGGGAGGCGATAGAGAGACATGGGGGGATGAAAGAGACATGGGGAGGGGGGGTGAAAGAAAGCCATGGGGAGGGTGGGTCCATGATCCTCAGTTGCTGGAAGAGTGGGCCCGGGTGAGTAGTTTTTTCTTCTTCACAGGTCCGGGAGATGTTGATCAGACGGCTTCTTAGGGTCAAATAAGACATGACAGACCTTATATAAGGCCTGTGACATCACATTTGACTGACAAATGATATATCCACCAATCTAATTGGTGGATGTACCATGTGATGGCTTCCATTTTATTTTTTGGCAGAAATGACATCATCTTAAGTGATTGGATAATAAAGGAACTATTGGATCTCAATATAAATGTAGAAAATATGCAGGGCCAAAGCTATGACAATGCTGCAAATATGCGGGGAAAGCATAATGGAGTTCAAAGACATGTTGAACATGAACCCACGTGCGTTTTATGTACCATGTAGTTCTCATTATTTGAACCTAGTGGTTAACAACACTGCCAAACCCAATATAGGTGCCATTTAATTTTTGGGCTTAATTCAACCGTTGTATAATTTCTTCCCCAGGTCCACCAACAGATAAATCATTCTTTTAAAATCCTTACCCAATTTAACACTAAAGAGAGTCTGTGAAACATGTTGGGAGCCTCGTATTGATGCAGTTAGACCAATTCGATACCACCTGGGAGCGCTCTATGTTGCATTAGTGTATATTAAAGAAGATGTGACATTTAAAAGTGAACATCATGGCCCCCAGAGTAGAGCTGTTGCGTACACTCTCGCAAAATGTATTTGTGACTATAAATTCATATGTTGTGTAATATTTTGGTATGACATATTAAGTACAATCAATCCAGTGAACAAGCAGTCTATAAACTATGACAAAAACAAGTCCAAAGACCAAATCTGGGGCTCCAAAAAACAATCCCAACAGTAGATTTTGGGCCCTGTTTGTTTAAATCAAAAACACTACAGTAATGTCCAAGCCTTTGTCTCATAAATAGAGAGGTATCCTTACCAACTCCACTTATAAATGGTGTAAATGATCAGTCTAGGGGTTTACAGTATATACATGTAGAAAAGATGGCGCCTAGCTGGTTCTGCTCTGTTATTGAGCTATCACAAATCAGCTGTAAATGTTCACATGGAATGGCACCTAGTTAACTTTTTAAATCAATAACTGTAGACTTGCTAGTCGGCCAATATCATAGACTCTATCCTCAATAATAACAAAGTTCATTACAAGCGACTCTACGGAAAAACTCTTCGCCAGGCCATTTTGGATGACACCAAAGGAGATTATGAAACCAAAGGGTGCATCAGTTCAATCCTGCTCCTGTGGGTTGCTGCAGGGCACCTTTTGGTGTGTTGTTCGCTAGGGAGATAGTACAAAGTGAAAAATGTGCGATGCACAACCGGAACGAAAAAATAAATGAACTGGAGAGAGTGTACAGTAACTACACAATTTGCTTTTAATAACTCATCTAATCAAATGACCGGCAACAAAAGCGCGCGCACACAGGTTTTCAAACATCTCTACGGAGCTTGGTCCCACCCCCCGTTCGTGTCACGTGTCACTCACGCGCGGCGCGCTCACGGGACGATCGTGCACCACTCCCCAGCTGCGACACAACACCCGTAACAATGCCCACCTGTCTCCTGCGCTCTGCGTCCAATCACAGCTCCCGCGGGGCCACACCTCCGTTCCGCCTCTCACTTTCATTGCTCCAGTCCTCCTATTTAATCTCTGCTTGCTCAGTTACACATTGCTGAGCATAGACCATAGTAGCCTTGTGTTCCTACATTCCTGCTTTGCCTTGCGCCTTGCCTCTCTTGCTTTCAGTTTGACCTCATGTGTACCGACACGGCTAGACTCTTGGACGCTCTCTGTATAACGACCCCAGCTTGCCCTCGACTACCTGCATCTCTCCATCCCTGACCACGGATATAGGACATTCTTTTAACCCACCAGCTCCAACCCTCGACCTCGGCACAACGGACATCTACCGTTACTGGCTCCTCCCCATGACCGCGGCAAGTATCTGGACTACCCTCTCTCTCCAACCCCGACCCGGCTACGCTGACAATCCAGGCGTGCCTCCACTGCTGTGGGTGCGCAGTTTCTACTTTCCCACCTCAGTACCGGGGGTCCGCCTTGTTCGTGGTGAGTGCAAGGGTCACAATTAGAGAGGGTTGGGGTTCCTTACAATGCATCTGATCTCAGACGCGCTATTAGAGAGGGTTGGGGCTCCTTTGAATGCATCTGATCTCAGACGCGCTATTAGAGAAAGTTGGGATTCCTTACAATGCAGATTTCAGACGCGCTGTTAGAGAGGGTTGGGGCTCCTTACAATTTATTTGATCAATGCATTGTAAGGAACCCCAACCCTCTCTAGTGTGTATTTGTGAACTGTAAGGTGCTTGACTAATACACTGGAAGAATATCATTGTTTTCGATTAAAAATATCAAAGAATGTGTTACTTTAACGAGCGCTTTCTCTTTTTTTGAATCTCCAATATACTATTTGCCAAGTGGGACTGATGAAATCACCAAAAACTACTGTAGCAGATCCCCTTTGGTTGTCAATACGTTACTTTGAAGTGGAAGGGAGAGACCTACTGAGGCCAATATACTAAGCATCGCAAACTGAGCGGGGGGAGGGGTGGAGGGTTTCGGCGCATGTCAAACTTCAATTGCACTCGTGTACTAAGTTCAAATTTCTCCATCTGCGCCCAGCCCCAAAATACTGTTTAGCGCACAGAAATGGATTGCACTTGGTGTATAAAAGTCAATGGTACATACTAATATCTATATAAATATATACAGTGTTCGACAAATCACCCAAAAATCTACTCGCCCAACCAAAAAATCTACTCGCCACCTAGTCCCGCCCCCAACCCCGCCCCTAGTCCCGCCCCCAACCCCGCCCCCAACCCCGCTTTAAAATAAAACATATGAATAAAATCCATTTAAATGACAAATATATTTATTGTATTACATTATACTACAATTAGCCCTTGTTACGTGTGTGTGTGTGTGTGTGTGTGTCTGTGTAAATGTCGATCTAGAAATAAAAGCCAGGTGTGAATGACTAGTTTCCTACACCCCTTAATCAGTGTCTGGATGCCCCCGCTTCACAATATCTAAAGCAGAACCCCCATTCACCTGCGCTCCGGCGTCATGACGTCACGTTGCCCTAGTAACGTGACGTCACATGACCTCACAGCGTCATTTTGATGCCGCGTTGCCATGGCGACGCAGGAAGGAAGCCGCCGGAGCCTAGGTAAGTGAAGGTTTACAGAGGCCCTGCAGCTCCCCCGGCACTTAATTTAAGTGCCTTCGGGAAGCGCGCGGGGCCTCTGTAAACCCCACGCCCCCCAGACGGCAGTCTTGCGCCCCGCGTGGGGGTCGCGCCCCCCAGTTTGCGCACCGCTGTTCTAGAAATCCAATCGGATAAGGCTCTTTCTGCACGCTTTTGCACAACTCCCAGCTACTAGAATATCCCCCTGTGTCTATCCAAGAGGAGGTTTTAGTGTACTGACAAAAAACATCCCAAAATAAATTGTAATTAAGGCTGCGAGGTGTCACTGTATATAGAACATAGATCCAGTAGCACTCTCATTGTAAAAGACTCATCTCTATCCCCCCACAAATAAGCAGGGGGACCCATTCAAAGCCCATAATGTGTATGTCTGAAGCATTAAAGCAAAGTGCAGTGCTGTACCAAAGTAGTAGTTTAGTTTAGACTGCCCTTAAATGGAGTTGAACACTTCCCCAGTGCTGGAATTAGACATAAAAGGTCTATGCAGCAACATAGAGTAGTTGTGTTTAGACGTATGGCTCTATTTTTTGGAGCAGAGCCGCAGCATATATACTGTAAGAACAGTTTCTTACTTCTGACGCGGTATGTTAGACTTATGGCACTTCAGATATGGAGGATTGTTTTGGGCAAATAAAAGGTTAAAAAAAAGTATCAGAGAAATGCAACTTGTGACGCATCTCATTTTAATCTGTGCACCATGTAACTGCCCCCAACTCATCCTACTCACTCTCCCCAAGGTGCAAATTGGGGCAGAGACGCAGAATGTGATACATCTGATTATAATCTGTGCACCATGTAACTCCCCCCAACTCCTTCTACTGACTCTCCCCAAGGTGCAAGCTGGGGCAGAGACGCAGACTGTGATACATCTCATTATAATCTGTGTGCCATGTAACTCCTCCCCAACTCCTCCTACTGACTCTCCCCAAGGTGCATGCTGGGGCAGAGACGCAGACTGTGATACATCTCATTATAATCTGTGATACTTTATCTTGCCATGAAGTCAATGCATTTGAACCCAGTGATACAGTATGTTGATCCCACTGCTGTCAGTGGCACTGTCCATATGTGTACTTGTGTCACCCAATGTATGTAATACAATGTATCACAGTAGCTGTGATTTTTATGACTGCTACTCAAGTTAACCACTTCTCAACCACTTGAAATTAAATGTCAACAGTAGCTGATTTCTCTATTATGACATCACGAGACAGTATCATTGAGCCTCCTAGGAGATGCCAGCAGCAGTGTTCTGTAATGACATCATGGAATCGCCTTAGAGACTGAGATAAATACACAAATGTAAACTTGTTTGTGCGTGACTTGAATTAGTTCCCGAAGGAAACCGTTAGTTTTGTGGACATCTCAGAGATAGGAAAAGAGTGGCGCTGTACAGAGAGACTAATTATCTCCACCTTAACTCTGTATCATGGCAGGTAGGAAGCAACGTGACCTTTACATACCCAAAAAGAAATGGATAATATCTATATTTCTGAACTGTTTACTTTCACAATGTTTTATGGGGTACAGAACAGATAACATGACTCCTATCAATGGATGGGAGAAAGAAGACGGATGGGGTGGGGGGCGGGGGGGAGGGACGGAGGTAGACAACACCCAGGGGGGTTAGGTACCTGGCCTTAATTGGATAATATTTTTTTTTATAAATGTCAAAACTGATTTATTATAGATACATACACACATATTTGTTTTATTGTATTTACTTTTATATCTGGCTTGTAATTCAAAATCTTAAATGATTTGAACAGTAATGTATAGAAAAGAACACATGTACTGTATACATAAATGTCAAAGCGGCAAACGTCTATGGGATCTATGGGATAGTAAAAAAAGACACAGGAACCTTAGTGTATACAGTAGGATTAGTTATGTATAAGGCATGCTTTTTCCTTGCCCTAAGTTTAGGTCAATAACTATTGGACCAATTCTACACCGTGGGGTGTAATGTTCGACTACTTTCAGCCATATCCTTAAATTATTGTCTACAGCAGTGTTTTTCAACCACGGATCCTAGGAACCCTAGGATTCCCCGGGCATCCCTAAAGGGTTCACTGTAATTTTTAGGTCATTTTAAAATTGTACTTAATACAGAAGAATTTACAGTACAATGCATCTTATCTCAAACGCGCTATTGGAGAGGGTTGGGGTTCCTTACAATGCATCTGATCTCAGACGCGCTATTAGAGAGGGTTGGGGCTCCTTACAATGCATCTGATCTCAGAAGCGCTATTAGAGAGGATTGGGGTTCCTCACACTTCATCTGATCTCAGACGCACTATTAGATAGGGTTGGGGTATATTACAATGCATCTCATCTTAGACTCGTTGTTAGAGAGGGTTGGGGTCCCTCAGAATTTCACATATGGTTCCTTAACCAAAAAAAGGTTGGAAACCACTACTCTACAGTAATACAAAGGCCCCAAAAAAGACAAAGCCACAAAACGAGGGCAGAATCTGCCACTTGATTTACAGATATAGCTGACCTGAGTGCTCCTCCAGATACCTCAATATACCAGACGTCTCAGAATACCACACCATAATATTACCACAAAATACTACAGTAGGAACAGGCAATTTTTATGTTTTTATTTTTAAAGATCCAGTTCCGAAAGCTATGGTACATCTATATTTGTCATTGTGTTCATAGGTGGACATGAAAGCAGGTGATGGACTGCACAAGTTTTATATGCCAGTTGCCACTTTGTGTTGAAAACTACCTAGAAATAGTTTTCTGTCTGTGTTACATCCCAACACATCATATATGTATATGTATATGTATAAATATATATCTATATATATATTTATAGATTAAACCCCATATATTGAGCTAAAATGTACGGGTGCTCTGGTGTTTCAATACATAGCAATGCTATAGAAGGCAATCATGGAGCTTGCTTAAAAATGTATTTAAATATTGAAACTTCTGACCACTATTGATCAGAGTAGTGGTATGTAACATTGATAATCAAATAAATGTGTTTTCCCAGCAAGCCATTATCCCTGTTAGTGCTTGCTATTCATAACAAAACAAAGACCACCAAAAACTTTATTCAAAACCAGAACCAAAACCCCAAATATTTTAAAGGCAAAATAAAAATACCAAGCCAAGTGAGCATCTCTATGTATTTCATATGTATTTGATATCAAGAATATCTTTTAGCAGGTCTGTTAAAGCAGTCCTAACCCCCCAAAGTCAGGCTTTCAGGATATCCCAGCTTCAGCGGAGGTGGCTCAATCCGTCCCTGCTTCAGCACAGCTCGCTCAATCAGTCCCTGCTTCAGCACAGGTGACTCAATCAGAGGCTGATTGAGTGATTGGGCCACCTGTGCTAAAGCTGGAATATCCTGAAAAGTTGACCTATTGTGGGGGGTTTGATGACTGGAGTTGAGTCCCCGTGTGTTAAAGAAATGTGCCTTGATTGTGCTTTTCTGGCCCTTCACTTTTACCTTTCTTCCTTACAGATCAGTTTTTAAATTCCTCTGCTGTGAACCCTCCACCGACCTGCAGTGCTCCTGCAGTCACCACTGCTTACCCTTCATGGAGCAACAGCTTCCACCCAGTAGGGAGGAATACAGAAGTCTACAGACATGGGGCCCAAGGCATGATTTTGCAACAAGGGTCTGCAGGAACACCAATGTATCTACAGCAGATCCCACAGGCAACACGCGCTTACCCTCGTGTATCGGACATGAACGGAGGATTCTACCACACTGCTACAGGAGGATACACAGGATTTGCAGGACAGGTTAGGGGAGAAGCCACAACGCAGCCTGTTACTTTCCGTCCCAACACACATTTGGAAAGACGTGCTACAATAGGGCCTTGTATAATGGCCACCCAGTATGCACAACTTCAGCAGCCACCATTCATACCCCTTAGAGGAATGCAGACCTTACAAGGTGAGATATGGAGAATCTTTACTAATCATTGTTCAAAATCTTCTCCTTGACCGATACCATTACCTGTTATAAAGATCTTTAATTACGGTCATTCGCCACTGTAGTGTTACAAATATATAGAACTCTACAGTATGTAGTCCTCGCCAATACTGAAGGGATTAAGCATGTGTTTGCTTTTCTTCCTTTGTGTTATTATGTACAATGTGTTGGTATTTATGATAATTGATTATTTCTCCTTTTTGATTTTGTTACAGTGTGTCAGACCTCGCTTGGAGCCCAACATATTTCCCAGGCCAGTTTAATTACACAAGGAGCAGTTCAGCTTGCTGCTAATGAAAAAAGTGAACCACCTCTAATGTACCCAACTCAACCAGCTCGGAAGCTGAGCCACCTCTCAAAGTTACATATTGATGTGCAAAGCAACAAAGAGTTATATGTGCCAGTGTGGAAAAGGGGTGGGTTAAAAGATATGGCGAAGAGATCTTCAGAGGTGAAGGCCCCCTCACATATTGCTCAGAAGGTTCGTAATAACGTGCTGAGTTCAGTGAAGACTGAGTGTCCGTCAAAGTCTGAGGGGGTACCAAAGTGCTCCAAAGTGGAAACAAAGAAGAAAAAGATCCTTTATTCAGCTGCAAAGGATCAAGTCCCTCAAACTGCACTGCAAAAGAAGGTAAAACCAATGTCAAAGCCAGTAAATCATTCTTCTGCTCCTATACCAGGGAAGTCACCCCATGGCCCACAATCTGGTGACGAGGCTGTTCTGTTAAAAAAGATGAAACGTGTTTGTCTCTCAGGTGCCCACATTTCCAATAAGGTATCTGAAAAGATGCAGCAAAGCCGTGAAGGTACAATGGATGCAAAGACACCTGCTGTTACTCATATTAATCCTAAACTGAAGAAAACTCAGGAGATAGGGATCAAACGTAAAGATGCAAAGACTCCTGCAGTTACTCATAGTCCTGAGCGGAAGACACCTCAGGAGATGGGGATCAAACGTAAATATGCAAAAACTCCTGCAGTTACTCATAGTCCTGAGCGGAATACACCTCAGGAGATGGGGATCAAACTTAAAAATGCAAAGACTCCTGCAGTTACTCATTGTCCTGAGCGGAAGACACCTCAGGAGATCGGGATCAAACGTAAATATGCAAAAACACCTGCTGTTACTCATAGTCCTGAGCGGAAGACACCTCAGGAGATGGGGATCAAATGTAAAGATGCAAAGTCTCCTGCAGTTACTCATAGTTCTGAGCGGAAGACACCTCAAGAGATGGGGATCAAACGTAAACAGAACAGCAATATTAAGCAGCTAGTGAAGAAAACAAAGAACCAGACCAGCGTTTTCAGTTTTGAGCAAGCGCTGGCTTGTGGTACTGATAATAACCCCAAAGCTCTCAAAAGAAAAAGTGCTAATCAGCCTGGAGTGAATTCAGAAGTTCTTGGGAAGGGCAAGAAGTCATTGGAACCTTCTGAACAAGGAAAGGTGAAAGCCCATCACAGCAACCTCAGCCTCCAAATGATTAACTCTGTTCAAGTATTTCACCCATTGGGTAAAAAAGCAGGTCCCACAGGTCCAGGGGCACCCGCAGAATCCATTACACTTGGAAATAAGCTTGGACCAATGCAAGGACGCCAAAGCCAGACTTCTGCTTCTCATGTTCAGTGGTCTCTTACTGATGCGATTAAAAGGTTCATGGCCAAAAAACAGGACAGTATTTCTGGAATTAAAGGTGTCGGTATTAATGCCAGGCCTAGGCTATTTAAAATACATGAGTACACAAGACCTGACATTAAAACCAGTGAAATCAAACAACATGGGGAAAACAAAGCTTCAGTTATAGAGAATCCCAAACACTTCCCAGTGATATCCATAGAACAGGAAGCTGCAGTAAGATGCATTGAAAAGGTGAGCCAAACCACTATCCCCATTCCAGCTCCTGGCATTAAAACCAGTGAAATCAAACAACGTGGGGAAAACAAAGCTTCAGTTATAGAGAATCCCAAACACTTCCCAGTGATATCCATAGAACGGAAAGCTGCAGTGACATGCATTAAAAAGGTCAGCCAAACCACTATCCCCATTCAAGCTCCTTTCAACCAGAAGCACCAGCTTTCTAACCTGCAGCTTCCTATCAATGTACCCAGCAGAGTGGACAACTTCACTCCATCCTTCTGTCAACAGCCTCTCCAAGAGCTTGAGGTTTCCATACCTATTCCACCAGAACAGAGAGAGGAGAGAGAGGCTATGAAAAGGAAATCACAACTGGAGAGGGAGTAAGCCTGTCAACATACCTCCAAGGGGAGGCTACAGTGCTTTGTTCAGAGGCAGAAGGATCATAACATCTCTAAACGTTACGGATACCCACCATCCAGACTTATTTCCCCCATGAGATACTTAAGCCCTAAAAAAACAAAAAAAAACCCTGACTAATCTGTAACTGGTGCCAAGCTCTGTGACTATCTGTAAATAAGATTTATATTTATAAGTCAGTTTGTAACATATTTTACTAAGAATATATTTAAAACTCTTCAATAAAATGTATCTATTTTCAATTGAACTCTTTATTTACTAAAGAAACTATTTACAAATGCCAAGGGTTATTGAAATTCTGCAAATTAACTTTAGATTACCCTCTTGATGATACGAGAGAGAGAGAGAGAGAGAGAGAGAGAGAGAGAGAGAGAGAGAGAGAGAGAGAGAGAGAGAGAGAGAGAGAGAGAGAGAGAGAGGGAGAGAGATAAGTAAGTCGGACCCCACTTATGAGAGAGAAACAGATAAATATTTAACTATATGCTTTGTCATGTTGTATGTTGTATGTATGTATGTACTGTATGTCTTTATTTATATAGCGCCATTTATGTAGAAAGCGCTTCACCGCAGTAATACACGTGACAATCATATAAATAATACAAATAACAGATCATGGGAATAAGTGCTTCAGACATAAAAGTAACATTTAGGAAAAGGAGTCCCTGCTCTGAAGAGCTTACAATCTAATTGGTAGGTAGAACATACAGAGACAGTAGGACGGCGTTCTGGTAAGTGCGTCTGCAATGGGCCAAGCTTTTTGTATGCGGTCTATAGTATCAGCCTCGGAGCTACTCACATGCTTCTTTAAGCAGATGTGTTAGAATGTGGGTCTTAAAGGTGGATAGAGAAGGTGCTAGTCGGGTATTGATGGGAAGGGCACTCCAGAGGTGAGGGCAGTCAGTGAGAAAGGTTTAAGGCGAGAGAGGGCTTTAGATACAAAAGGGGTAGATAGAAGACATCATTGGGCGGATCGCAAGAGTCGGGATGGTGCATAGCGAGAAATTAGAGCTGAGCTGTAAGGAGGGGCAGAAGAGTGTAAAGCTTTAAAAGTGAGGAGGAGAATTGAGTGTGAGATACGGGATTTGATAGGAAGCCAGGAGAGGGATTTCAGCAGGGGAGACGCTGAGACAGATTTAGGAAAGAGTAGAGTGATTCTGGCAGCAGCGTTTAGGATAGATTGTAGGGGAGACAGGTGAGAAGCAGTAATACCGGACAGCAGAAGGTTCCAGTATTTGAGATGGTAGAGAATGAGGGTCTGTGTCAGAGTTTTAGCTGTCGAGCAACAGTGGAAGGGCGTATCTTGCGGAAGAAAAAACGACAGGTTTAGCTACCTTTTGAATGTGAGAGAGGAGTCTGTGACCCCCAGGGCAGCGTGCTTGGGCTACTGCATGTATAGTAGTTCTTCCAACAGTAATGTGGAAGGTGGTAGTAGGGCCAGGTTTGGCATGAAATATAAGGAGTTCTGTTTTTGACATGTTAAATTTAAGTCGGCGGAGGATCATGTTGCATTGGGCTTCTCTTCCTTGTGTTTATACTGTACAATGTCACATACCCAGTAGCACTCCTTAAGACAAATATATATGGTGAGGTGGGTCTGGGGTTGAGTTTACATGGGTTTGTGTGCGCAGATTTAAATTGTTTGGAGGTCTGTGACTCCTCCCCGTTTCCAAACTTACTCTGCCCACCTTTAAAGCAGCAGTCCAAGCTGTCGTTTAAAAAAAAAAAATCCCTTTGATATGTGCATCAATACAATCCACACATTGATAAGTAATTAGCTAAGTTGCGATTGATCGGTGAAGATTCGGCTCGGGGGTTGACTAAATGGTTGCCAGTGCAGCAGAAGAGGACCAAAAATGCAAAGTTCTCTGGGGTGATCATGTGACCAGGCAGTCACTAGATACAATTGAGTTTTGCACAGCTAGGGAGAGGGCAGTGTTCAAAAAAAAGGTGGGGGGGTTGCCAGAGCCTGTTTCAAAATAGGAAGGGGATGTGACTTTGTAAATGGTTGCTATAGAAACAAAAAATGATTGTTACATTATGATACATTAAAATTTTAATTCAGAGTTGTTTAAAAAAAAGTACTACTACTAGTAGCATTATACTAAAAAATAATACAGATGCACAGTAATACCCTCTATAGATATACCAAGAATTGTTAAGTGTGAGTGTGTGTGTGAGTTTATGACATGTGGAAGGAAGGTGAAGGGGTGAGAGTCATGGCGAGGGGAGGGGGGTGAAGGAGAGACATGGTGAGGGGAGGGGGGTGAAAGAGACATGGCGAGGGGAGGAGGGTGAAAGAGAGACATAGGTAGGGGGTGATATAGAGACATGGGAATGGGTTTAAAAGAGAGACATGGGGAGGGGTGAAAGAGACATGGGGAGTGGGTGAAAGAGACATGGGGAGTGGGTGAAAGAGTCATGGGGAGCGGCGGTGAAGAGACATGGGAACAGGAGTAAAGAGACATGGGGAGCAGGGGTGAAGAGACATGGGAGCAGGGGTGAAGAGACATTGGGAGGGGAGGGTGAAAGAGACATGGGGAGGTGATCGAGAGACATTTAGAGGGGGGGTGATAGAGAGACATTTGGAGGGGGGGGATGATAGAGAAACACGGGGAGGGGGTGCAAGAGACATAGAGAGGGGGGTGAAAGAGAGCCATGGGGTGGGGCGTGAAAAAGAGACATGGGGAGAGGGGTGAAAGAGACATGGGGAGGGAGGCGATAGAGAGACATGGGGGGATGAAAGAGACATGGGGAGGGGGGGTGAAAGAAAGCCATGGGGAGGGTGGGTCCATGATCCTCAGTTGCTGGAAGAGTGGGCCCGGGTGAGTAGTTTTTTCTTCTTCACAGGTCCGGGAGATGTTGATCAGACGGCTTCTTAGGGTCAAATAAGACATGTCAGACCTTATATAAGGCCTGTGACATCACATTTGACTGACAAATGATATATCCACCAATCTAATTGGTGGATGTACCATGTGATGGCTTCCATTTTATTTTTTGGCAGAAATGACATCATCTTAAGTGATTGGATAATAAAGGAACTATTGGATCTCAATATAAATGTAGAAAATATGCAGGGCCAAAGCTATGACAATGCTGCAAATATGCGGGGAAAGCATAATGGAGTTCAAAGACATGTTGAACATGAACCCACGTGCGTTTTATGTACCATGTAGTTCTCATTATTTGAACCTAGTGGTTAACAACACTGCCAAACCCAATATAGGTGCCATTTAATTTTTGGGCTTAATTCAACCGTTGTATAATTTCTTCCCCAGGTCCACCAACAGATAAATCATTCTTTTAAAATCCTTACCCAATTTAACACTAAAGAGAGTCTGTGAAACATGTTGGGAGCCTCGTATTGATGCAGTTAGACCAATTCGATACCACCTGGGAGCGCTCTATGTTGCATTAGTGTATATTAAAGAAGATGTGACATTTAAAAGTGAACATCATGGCCCCCAGAGTAGAGCTGTTGCGTACACTCTCGCAAAATGTATTTGTGACTATAAATTCATATGTTGTGTAATATTTTGGTATGACATATTAAGTACAATCAATCCAGTGAACAAGCAGTCTATAAACTATGACAAAAACAAGTCCAAAGACCAAATCTGGGGCTCCAAAAAACAATCCCAACAGTAGATTTTGGGCCCTGTTTGTTTAAATCAAAAACACTACAGTAATGTCCAAGCCTTTGTCTCATAAATAGAGAGGTATCCTTACCAACTCCACTTATAAATGGTGTAAATGATCAGTCTAGGGGTTTACAGTATATACATGTAGAAAAGATGGCGCCTAGCTGGTTCTGCTCTGTTATTGAGCTATCACAAATCAGCTGTAAATGTTCACATGGAATGGCACCTAGTTAACTTTTTAAATCAATAACTGTAGACTTGCTAGTCGGCCAATATCATAGACTCTATCCTCAATAATAACAAAGTTCATTACAAGCGACTCTACGGAAAAACTCTTCGCCAGGCCATTTTGGATGACACCAAAGGAGATTATGAAACCAAAGGGTGCATCAGTTCAATCCTGCTCCTGTGGGTTGCTGCAGGGCACCTTTTGGTGTGTTGTTCGCTAGGGAGATAGTACAAAGTGAAAAATGTGCGATGCACAACCGGAACGAAAAAATAAATGAACTGGAGAGAGTGTACAGTAACTACACAATTTGCTTTTAATAACTCATCTAATCAAATGACCGGCAACAAAAGCGCGCGCACACAGAGGTTTTCAAACATCTCTATGGAGCTTGGTCCCACCCCCCGTTCGTGTCACGTGTCACTCACGCGCGGCGCGCTCACGGGACGATCGTGCACCACTCCCCAGCTGCGACACAACACCCGTAACAATGCCCACCTGTCTCCTGCGCTCTGCGTCCAATCACAGCTCCCGCGGGGCCACACCTCCGTTCCGCCTCTCACTTTCATTGCTCCAGTCCTCCTATTTAATCTCTGCTTGCTCAGTTTACACATTGCTGAGCATAGACCATAGTAGCCTTGTGTTCCTACATTCCTGCTGTGCCTTGCCTTGCGCCTTGCCTCTCTTGCTTTCAGTTTGACCTCATGTGTACCGACACGGCTAGACTCTTGGACGCTCTCTGTATAACGACCCCAGCTTGCCCTCGACTACCTGCATCTCTCCATCCCTGACCACGGATATAGGACATTCTTTTAACCCACCAGCTCCAACCCTCGACCTCGGCACAACGGACATCTACCGTTACTGGCTCCTCCCCATGACCGCGGCAAGTATCTGGACTACCCTCTCTCTCCAACCCCGACCGGCTACGCTGACAATCCAGGCGTGCCTCCACTGCTGTGGGTGCGCAGTTTCTACTTTCCCACCTCAGTACCGGGGGTCCGCCTTGTTCGTGGTGAGTGCAAGGGTCACAATTAGAGAGGGTTGGGGTTCCTTACAATGCATCTGATCTCAGACGCGCTATTAGAGAGGGTTGGGGCTCCTTTGAATGCATCTGATCTCAGACGCGCTATTAGAGAAAGTTGGGATTCCTTACAATGCAGATTTCAGACGCGCTGTTAGAGAGGGTTGGGGCTCCTTACAATGTATTTGATCAATGCATTGTAAGGAACCCCAACCCTCTCTAGTGTGTATTTGTGAACTGTAAGGTGCTTGACTAATACACTGGAAGAATATCATTGTTTTCGATTAAAAATATCAAAGAATGTGTTACTTTAACGAGCGCTTTCTCTTTTTTTGAATCTCCAATATACTATTTGCCAAGTGGGACTGATGAAATCACCAAAAACTACTGTAGCAGGTCCCCTTTGGTTGTCAATACGTTACTTTGAAGTGGAAGGGAGAGACCTACTGAGGCCAATATACTAAGCATCGCAAACTGAGCGGGGGGAGGGGTGGAGGGTTTCGGCGCATGTCAAACTTCAATTGCACTCGTGTACTAAGTTCAAATTTCTCCATCTGCGCCCAGCCCCAAAATACTGTTTAGCGCACAGAAATGGATTGCACTTGGTGTATAAAAGTCAATGGTACATACTAATATCTATATAAATATATACAGTGTTCGACAAATCACCCAAAAATCTACTCGCCCAACCAAAAAATCTACTCGCCACCTAGTCCCGCCCCCAACCCCGCCCCTAGTCCCGCCCCCAACCCCGCCCCCAACCCCGCTTTAAAATAAAACATATGAATAAAATCCATTTAAATGACAAATATATTTATTGTATTACATTATACTACAATTAGCCCTTGTTACGTGTGTGTGTGTGTGTGTGTCTGTGTAAATGTCGATCTAGAAATAAAAGCCAGGTGTGAATGACTAGTTTCCTGCACCCCTTAATCAGTGTCTGGATGCCCCCGCTTCACAATATCTAAAGCAGAACCCCCATTCACCTGCGCTCCGGCGTCATGACGTCACGTTGCCCTAGTAACGTGACGTCACATGACCTCACAGCGTCATTTTGATGCCGCGTTGCCATGGCGACGCAGGAAGGAAGCCGCCGGAGCCTAGGTAAGTGAAGGTTTACAGAGGCCCTGCAGCTCCCCCGGCACTTAATTTAAGTGCCTTCGGGAAGCGCGCGGGGCCTCTGTAAACCCCACGCCCCCCAGACGGCAGTCTTGCGCCCCGCGTGGGGGTCGCGCCCCCCAGTTTGCGCACCGCTGTTCTAGAAATCCAATCGGATAAGGCTCTTTCTGCACGCTTTTGCACAACTCCCAGCTACTAGAATATCCCCCTGTGTCTATCCAAGAGGAGGTTTTAGTGTACTGACAAAAAACATCCCAAAATAAATTGTAATTAAGGCTGCGAGGTGTCACTGTATATAGAACATAGATCCAGTAGCACTCTCATTGTAAAAGACTCATCTCTATCCCCCCACAAATAAGCAGGGGGACCCATTCAAAGCCCATAATGTGTATGTCTGAAGCATTAAAGCAAAGTGCAGTGCTGTACCAAAGTAGTAGTTTAGTTTAGACTGCCCTTGAATGGAGTTGAACACTTCCCCAGTGCTGGAATTAGACATAAAAGGTCTATGCAGCAACATAGAGTAGTTGTGTTTAGACGCATGGCTCTATTTTTTGGAGCAGAGCCGCAGCATATATACTGTAAGAACAGTTTCTTACTTCTGACGCGGTATGTTAGACTTATGGCACTTCAGATATGGAGGATTGTTTTGGGCAAATAAAAGGTTAAAAAAAAGTATCAGAGAAATGCAACTTGTGACGCATCTCATTTTAATCTGTGCACCATGTAACTGCCCCCAACTCATCCTACTCACTCTCCCCAAGGTGCAAATTGGGGCAGAGACGCAGAATGTGATACATCTGATTATAATCTGTGCACCATGTAACTCCCCCCAACACCTTCTACTGACTCTCCCCAAGGTGCAAGCTGGGGCAGAGACGCAGACTGTGATACATCTCATTATAATCTGTGTGCCATGTAACTCCTCCCCAACTCCTCCTACTGACTCTCCCTAAGGTGCATGCTGGGGCAGAGACGCAGACTGTGATACATCTCATTATAATCTGTGATACTTTATCTTGCCATGAAGTCAATGCATTTGAACCCAGTGATACAGTATGTTGATCCCACTGCTGTCAGTGGCACTGTCCATATGTGTACTTGTGTCACCCAATGTATGTAATACAATGTATCACAGTAGCTGTGATTTTTATGACTGCTACTCAAGTTAACCACTTCTCAACCACTTGAAATTAAATGTCAACAGTAGCTGATTTCTCTATTATGACATCACGAGACAGTATCATTGAGCCTCCTAGGAGATGCCAGCAGCCGTGTTCTGTAATGACATCATGGAATCGCCTTAGAGACTGAGATAAATACACAAATGTAAACTTGTTTGTGCGTGACTTGAATTAGTTCCCGAAGGAAACCGTTAGTTTTGTGGACATCTCAGAGATAGGAAAAGAGTGGCGCTGTACAGAGAGACTAATTATCTCCACCTTAACTCTGTATCATGGCAGGTAGGAAGCAACGTGACCTTTACATACCCAAAAAGAAATGGATAATATCTATATTTCTGAACTGTTTACTTTCACAATGTTTTATGGGGTACAGAACAGATAACATGACTCCTATCAATGGATGGGAGAAAGAAGACGGATGGGGTGGGGGGCGGGGGGGGAGGGACGGAGGTAGATACCTGGCCTTAATTGGATAATATTTTTTAGGTTAGGTACCTGGCCTTAATTGGATAATATTTTTTTTTATAAATGTCAAAACTGATTTATTATAGATACATACACACATATTTGTTTTATTGTATTTACTTTTATATCTGGCTTGTAATTCAAAATCTTAAATGATTTGAACAGTAATGTATAGAAAAGAACACATGTACTGTATACATAAATGTCAAAGCGGCAAACGTCTATGGGATCTATGGGATAGTAAAAAAAGACACAGGAACCTTAGTGTATACAGTAGGATTAGTTATGTATAAGGCATGCTTTTTCCTTGCCCTAAGTTTAGGTCAATAACTATTGGACCAATTCTACACCGTGGGGTGTAATGTTCGACTACTTTCAGCCATATCCTTAAATTATTGTCTACAGCAGTGTTTTTCAACCACGGATCCTAGGAACCCTAGGATTCCCCGGGCATCCCTAAAGGGTTCGCTGTAATTTTTAGGTCATTTTAAAATTGTACTTAATACAGAAGAATTTACAGTACAATGCATCTTATCTCAAACGCGCTATTGGAGAGGGTTGGGGTTCCTTACAATGCATCTGATCTCAGACACGCTATTAGAGAGGGTTGGGGCTCCTTACAATGCATCTGATCTCAGAAGCGCTATTAGAGAGGATTGGGGTTCCTCACACTTCATCTGATCTCAGACGCACTATTAGATAGGGTTGGGGTATATTACAATGCATCTCATCTTAGACTCGTTGTTAGAGAGGGTTGGGGTCCCTCAGAATTTCACATATGGTTCCTTAACCCAAAAAAGGTTGGAAACCACTACTCTACAGTAATACAAAGGCCCCAAAAAAGACAAAGCCACAAAACGAGGGCAGAATCTGCCACTTGATTTACAGATATAGCTGACCTGAGTGCTCCTCCAGATACCTCAATATACCAGACGTCTCAGAATACCACACCATAATATTACCACAAAATACTACAGTAGGAACAGGCAATTTTTATGTTTTTATTTTTATTTTTAAAGATCCAGTTCCGAAAGCTATGGTACATCTATATTTGTCATTGTGTTCATAGGTGGACATGAAAGCAGGTGATGGACTGCACAAGTTTTATATGCCAGTTGCCACTTTGTGTTGAAAACTACCTAGAAATAGTTTTCTGTCTGTGTTACATCCCAACACATCATATATGTATATGTATATGTATAAATATATATCTATATATATATTTATAGATTAAACCCCATATATTGAGCTAAAATGTACGGGTGCTCTGGTGTTTCAATACATAGCAATGCTATAGAAGGCAATCATGGAGCTTGCTTAAAAATGTATTTAAATATTGAAACTTCTGACCACTATTGATCAGAGTAGTGGTATGTAACATTGATAATCAAATAAATGTGTTTTCCCAGCAAGCCATTATCCCTGTTAGTGCTTGCTATTCATAACAAAACAAAGACCACCAAAAACTTTATTCAAAACCAGAACCAAAACCCCAAATATTTTAAAGGCAAAATAAAAATACCAAGCCAAGTGAGCATCTCTATGTATTTCATATGTATTTGATATCAAGAATATCTTTTAGCAGGTCTGTTAAAGCAGTCCTAACCCCCCAAAGTCAGGCTTTCAGGATATCCCAGCTTCAGCGGAGGTGGCTCAATCCGTCCCTGCTTCAGCACAGCTCGCTCAATCAGTCCCTGCTTCAGCACAGGTGACTCAATCAGAGGCTGATTGAGATATTGGGCCACCTGTGCTAAAGCTGGAATATCCTGAAAAGTTGACCTATTGTGGGGGGTTTGATGACTGGAGTTGAGTCCCCGTGTGTTAAAGAAATGTGCCTTGATTGTGCTTTTCTGGCCCTTCACTTTTACCTTTCTTCCTTACAGATCAGTTTTTAAATTCCTCTGCTGTGAACCCTCCACCGACCTGCAGTGCTCCTGCAGTCACCACTGCTTACCCTTCATGGAGCAACAGCTTCCACCCAGTAGGGAGGAATACAGAAGTCTACAGACATGGGGCCCAAGGCATGATTTTGCAACAAGGGTCTGCAGGAACACCAATGTATCTACAGCAGATCCCACAGGCAACACGCGCTTACCCTCGTGTATCGGACATGAACGGAGGATTCTACCACACTGCTACAGGAGGATACACAGGATTTGCAGGACAGGTTAGGGGAGAAGCCACAACGCAGCCTGTTACTTTCCGTCCCAACACACATTTGGAAAGACGTGCTACAATAGGGCCTTGTATAATGGCCACCCAGTATGCACAACTTCAGCAGCCACCATTCATACCCCTTAGAGGAATGCAGACCTTACAAGGTGAGATATGGAGAATCTTTACTAATCATTGTTCAAAATCTTCTCCTTGACCGATACCATTACCTGTTATAAAGATCTTTAATTACGGTCATTCGCCACTGTAGTGTTACAAATATATAGAACTCTACAGTATGTAGTCCTCGCCAATACTGAAGGGATTAAGCATGTGTTTGCTTTTCTTCCTTTGTGTTATTATGTACAATGTGTTGGTATTTATGATAATTGATTATTTCTCCTTTTTGATTTTGTTACAGTGTGTCAGACCTCGCTTGGAGCCCAACATATTTCCCAGGCCAGTTTAATTACACAAGGAGCAGTTCAGCTTGCTGCTAATGAAAAAAGTGAACCACCTCTAATGTACCCAACTCAACCAGCTCGGAAGCTGAGCCACCTCTCAAAGTTACATATTGATGTGCAAAGCAACAAAGAGTTATATGTGCCAGTGTGGAAAAGGGGTGGGTTAAAAGATATGGCGAAGAGATCTTCAGAGGTGAAGGCCCCCTCACATATTGCTCAGAAGGTTCGTAATAACGTGCTGAGTTCAGTGAAGACTGAGTGTCCGTCAAAGTCTGAGGGGGTACCAAAGTGCTCCAAAGTGGAAACAAAGAAGAAAAAGATCCTTTATTCAGCTGCAAAGGATCAAGTCCCTCAAACTGCACTGCAAAAGAAGGTAAAACCAATGTCAAAGCCAGTAAATCATTCTTCTGCTCCTATACCAGGGAAGTCACCCCATGGCCCACAATCTGGTGACGAGGCTGTTCTGTTAAAAAAGATGAAACGTGTTTGTCTCTCAGGTGCCCACATTTCCAATAAGGTATCTGAAAAGATGCAGCAAAGCCGCGAAGGTACAATGGATGCAAAGACACCTGCTGTTACTCATATTAATCCTAAACTGAAGAAAACTCAGGAGATCGGGATCAAACGTAAAAATGCAAAGACTCCTGCAGTTACTCATAGTCCTGAGCGGAAGACACCTCAGGAGATGGGGATCAAACGTAAATATGCAAAAACTCCTGCAGTTACTCATAGTCCTGAGCGGAAGACACCTCAGGAGATGGGGATCAAACGTAAATATGCAAAAACTCCTGCAGTTACTCATAGTCCTGAGCGGAAGACACCTCAGGAGATGGGGATCAAACTTAAAAATGCAAAGACTCCTGCAGTTACTCATTGTCCTGAGCGGAAGACACCTCAGGAGATCGGGATCAAACGTAAATATGCAAAAACACCTGCTGTTACTCATAGTCCTGAGCGGAAGACACCTCAGGAGATGGGGATCAAATGTAAAGATGCAAAGTCTCCTGCAGTTACTCATAGTCCTGAGCGGAAGACACCTCAAGAGATGGGGATCAAACGTAAACAGAACAGCAATATTAAGCAGCTAGTGAAGAAAACAAAGAACCAGACCAGCGTTTTCAGTTTTGAGCAAGCGCTGGCTTGTGGTACTGATAATAACCCCAAAGCTCTCAAAAGAAAAAGTGCTAATCAGCCTGGAGTGAATTCAGAAGTTCTTGGGAAGGGCAAGAAGTCATTGGAACCTTCTGAACAAGGAAAGGTGAAAGCCCATCACAGCAACCTCAGCCTCCAAATGATTAACTCTGTTCAAGTATTTCACCCATTGGGTAAAAAAGCAGGTCCCACAGGTCCAGGGGCACCCGCAGAATCCATTACACTTGGAAATAAGCTTGGACCAATGCAAGGACGCCAAAGCCAGACTTCTGCTTCTCATGTTCAGTGGTCTCTTACTGATGCGATTAAAAGGTTCATGGCCAAAAAACAGGACAGTATTTCTGGAATTAAAGGTGTCGGTATTAATGCCAGGCCTAGGCTATTTAAAATACATGAGTACACAAGACCTGACATTAAAACCAGTGAAATCAAACAACATGGGGAAAACAAAGCTTCAGTTATAGAGAATCCCAAACACTTCCCAGTGATATCCATAGAACAGGAAGCTGCAGTAAGATGCATTGAAAAGGTGAGCCAAACCACTATCCCCATTCCAGCTCCTGGCATTAAAACCAGTGAAATCAAACAACGTGGGGAAAACAAAGCTTCAGTTATAGAGAATCCCAAACACTTCCCAGTGATATCCATAGAACGGAAAGCTGCAGTGACATGCATTAAAAAGGTCAGCCAAACCACTATCCCCATTCAAGCTCCTTTCAACCAGAAGCACCAGCTTTCTAACCTGCAGCTTCCTATCAATGTACCCAGCAGAGTGGACAACTTCACTCCATCCTTCTGTCAACAGCCTCTCCAAGAGCTTGAGGTTTCCATACCTATTCCACCAGAACAGAGAGAGGAGAGAGAGGCTATGAAAAGGAAATCACAACTGGAGAGGGAGTAAGCCTGTCAACATACCTCCAAGGGGAGGCTACAGTGCTTTGTTCAGAGGCAGAAGGATCATAACATCTCTAAACGTTACGGATACCCACCATCCAGACTTATTTCCCCCATGAGATACTTAAGCCCTAAAAAAACAAAAAAAAACCCTGACTAATCTGTAACTGGTGCCAAGCTCTGTGACTATCTGTAAATAAGATTTATATTTATAAGTCAGTTTGTAACATATTTTACTAAGAATATATTTAAAACTCTTCAATAAAATGTATCTATTTTCAATTGAACTCTTTATTTACTAAAGAAACTATTTACAAATGCCAAGGGTTATTGAAATTCTGCAAATTAACTTTAGATTACCCTCTTGATGATACGAGAGAGAGAGAGAGAGAGAGAGAGAGAGAGAGAGAGAGAGAGAGAGAGAGAGAGAGATAAGTAAGTCGGACCCCACTTATGAGAGAGAAACAGATAAATATTTAACTATATGCTTTGTCATGTTGTATGTTGTATGTATGTATGTACTGTATGTCTTTATTTATATAGCGCCATTTATGTAGAAAGCGCTTCACCGCAGTAATACACGTGACAATCATATAAATAATACAAATAACAGATCATGGGAATAAGTGCTTCAGACATAAAAGTAACATTTAGGAAAAGGAGTCCCTGCTCTGAAGAGCTTACAATCTAATTGGTAGGTAGAACATACAGAGACAGTAGGACGGCGTTCTGGTAAGTGCGTCTGCAATGGGCCAAGCTTTTTGTATGCGGTCTATAGTATCAGCCTCGGAGCTACTCACATGCTTCTTTAAGCAGATGTGTTAGAATGTGGGTCTTAAAGGTGGATAGAGAAGGTGCTAGTCGGGTATTGATGGGAAGGGCACTCCAGAGGTGAGGGCAGTCAGTGAGAAAGGTTTAAGGCGAGAGAGGGCTTTAGATACAAAAGGGGTAGATAGAAGACATCATTGGGCGGATCGCAAGAGTCGGGATGGTGCATAGCGAGAAATTAGAGCTGAGCTGTAAGGAGGGGCAGAAGAGTGTAAAGCTTTAAAAGTGAGGAGGAGAATTGAGTGTGAGATACGGGATTTGATAGGAAGCCAGGAGAGGGATTTCAGCAGGGGAGACGCTGAGACAGATTTAGGAAAGAGTAGAGTGATTCTGGCAGCAGCGTTTAGGATAGATTGTAGGGGAGACAGGTGAGAAGCAGTAATACCGGACAGCAGAAGGTTCCAGTATTTGAGATGGTAGAGAATGAGGGTCTGTGTCAGAGTTTTAGCTGTCGAGCAACAGTGGAAGGGCGTATCTTGCGGAAGAAAAAACGACAGGTTTAGCTACCTTTTGAATGTGAGAGAGGAGTCTGTGACCCCCAGGGCAGCGTGCTTGGGCTACTGCATGTATAGTAGTTCTTCCAACAGTAATGTGGAAGGTGGTAGTAGGGCCAGGTTTGGCATGAAATATAAGGAGTTCTGTTTTTGACATGTTAAATTTAAGTCGGCGGAGGATCATGTTGCATTGGGCTTCTCTTCCTTGTGTTTATACTGTACAATGTCACATACCCAGTAGCACTCCTTAAGACAAATATATATGGTGAGGTGGGTCTGGGGTTGAGTTTACATGGGTTTGTGTGCGCAGATTTAAATTGTTTGGAGGTCTGTGACTCCTCCCCGTTTCCAAACTTACTCTGCCCACCTTTAAAACAGCAGTCCAAGCTGTCGTTTAAAAAAAAAAAATCCCTTTGATATGTGCATCAATACAATCCACACATTGATAAGTAATTAGCTAAGTTGCGATTGATCGGTGAAGATTCGGCTCGGGGGTTGACTAAATGGTTGCCAGTGCAGCAGAAGAGGACCAAAAATGCAAAGTTCTCTGGGGTGATCATGTGACCAGGCAGTCACTGGATACAATTGAGTTTTGCACAGCTAGGGAGAGGGCAGTGTTCAAAAAAAAGGGGGGGGGGTTGCCAGAGCCTGTTTCAAAATAGGAAGGGGATGTGACTTTGTAAATGGTTGCTATAGAAACAAAAAATGATTGTTACATTATGATACATTAAAATTTTAATTCAGAGTTGTTTAAAAAAAAGTACTACTACTAGTAGCATTATACTAAAAAATAATACAGATGCACAGTAATACCCTCTATAGATATACCAAGAATTGTTAAGTGTGAGTGTGTGTGTGAGTTTATGACATGTGGAAGGAAGGTGGAGGGGTGAGAGTCATGGCGAGGGGAGGGGGGTGAAGGAGAGACATGGTGAGGGGAGGGGGGTGAAAGAGACATGGCGAGGGGAGGAGGGTGAAAGAGAGACATAGGTAGGGGGTGATATAGAGACATGGGAATGGGTTTAAAAGAGAGACATGGGGAGGGGTGAAAGAGACATGGGGAGTGGGTGAAAGAGACATGGGGAGTGGGTGAAAGAGTCATGGGGAGCGGCGGTGAAGAGACATGGGAACAGGAGTAAAGAGACATGGGGAGCAGGGGTGAAGAGACATGGGAGCAGGGGTGAAGAGACATTGGGAGGGGAGGGTGAAAGAGACATGGGGAGGTGATCGAGAGACATTTAGAGGGGGGGTGATAGAGAGACATTTGGAGGGGGGGGATGATAGAGAAACACGGGGAGGGGGTGCAAGAGACATAGAGAGGGGGGTGAAAGAGAGCCATGGGGTGGGGCGTGAAAAAGAGACATGGGGAGAGGGGTGAAAGAGACATGGGGAGGGAGGCGATAGAGAGACATGGGGGGATGAAAGAGACATGGGGAGGGGGGGTGAAAGAAAGCCATGGGGAGGGTGGGTCCATGATCCTCAGTTGCTGGAAGAGTGGGCCCGGGTGAGTAGTTTTTTCTTCTTCACAGGTCCGGGAGATGTTGATCAGACGGCTTCTTAGGGTCAAATAAGACATGTCAGACCTTATATAAGGCCTGTGACATCACATTTGACTGACAAATGATATATCCACCAATCTAATTGGTGGATGTACCATGTGATGGCTTCCATTTTATTTTTTGGCAGAAATGACATCATCTTAAGTGATTGGATAATAAAGGAACTATTGGATCTCAATATAAATGTAGAAAATATGCAGGGCCAAAGCTATGACAATGCTGCAAATATGCGGGGAAAGCATAATGGAGTTCAAAGACATGTTGAACATGAACCCACGTGCGTTTTATGTACCATGTAGTTCTCATTATTTGAACCTAGTGGTTAACAACACTGCCAAACCCAATATAGGTGCCATTTAATTTTTGGGCTTAATTCAACCGTTGTATAATTTCTTCCCCAGGTCCACCAACAGATAAATCATTCTTTTAAAATCCTTACCCAATTTAACACTAAAGAGAGTCTGTGAAACATGTTGGGAGCCTCGTATTGATGCAGTTAGACCAATTCGATACCACCTGGGAGCGCTCTATGTTGCATTAGTGTATATTAAAGAAGATGTGACATTTAAAAGTGAACATCATGGCCCCCAGAGTAGAGCTGTTGCGTACACTCTCGCAAAATGTATTTGTGACTATAAATTCATATGTTGTGTAATATTTTGGTATGACATATTAAGTACAATCAATCCAGTGAACAAGCAGTCTATAAACTATGACAAAAACAAGTCCAAAGACCAAATCTGGGGCTCCAAAAAACAATCCCAACAGTAGATTTTGGGCCCTGTTTGTTTAAATCAAAAACACTACAGTAATGTCCAAGCCTTTGTCTCATAAATAGAGAGGTATCCTTACCAACTCCACTTATAAATGGTGTAAATGATCAGTCTAGGGGTTTACAGTATATACATGTAGAAAAGATGGCGCCTAGCTGGTTCTGCTCTGTTATTGAGCTATCACAAATCAGCTGTAAATGTTCACATGGAATGGCACCTAGTTAACTTTTTAAATCAATAACTGTAGACTTGCTAGTCGGCCAATATCATAGACTCTATCCTCAATAATAACAAAGTTCATTACAAGCGACTCTACGGAAAAACTCTTCGCCAGGCCATTTTGGATGACACCAAAGGAGATTATGAAACCAAAGGGTGCATCAGTTCAATCCTGCTCCTGTGGGTTGCTGCAGGGCACCTTTTGGTGTGTTGTTCGCTAGGGAGATAGTACAAAGTGAAAAATGTGCGATGCACAACCGGAACGAAAAAATAAATGAACTGGAGAGAGTGTACAGTAACTACACAATTTGCTTTTAATAACTCATCTAATCAAATGACCGGCAACAAAAGCGCGCGCACACAGAGGTTTTCAAACATCTCTATGGAGCTTGGTCCCACCCCCCGTTCGCGTCACGTGTCACTCACGCGCGGCGCGCTCACGGGACGATCGTGCACCACTCCCCAGCTGCGACACAACACCCGTAACAATGCCCACCTGTCTCCTGCGCTCTGCGTCCAATCACAGCTCCCGCGGGGCCACACCTCCGTTCCGCCTCTCACTTTCATTGCTCCAGTCCTCCTATTTAATCTCTGCTTGCTCAGTTACACATTGCTGAGCATAGACCATAGTAGCCTTGTGTTCCTACATTCCTGCTGTGCCTTGCGCCTTGCCTCTCTTGCTTTCAGTTTGACCTCATGTGTACCGACACGGCTAGACTCTTGGACGCTCTCTGTATAACGACCCCAGCTTGCCCTCGACTACCTGCATCTCTCCATCCCTGACCACGGATATAGGACATTCTTTTAACCCACCAGCTCCAACCCTCGACCTCGGCACAACGGACATCTACCGTTACTGGCTCCTCCCCATGACCGCGGCAAGTATCTGGACTACCCTCTCTCTCCAACCCCGACCCGGCTACGCTGACAATCCAGGCGTGCCTCCACTGCTGTGGGTGCGCAGTTTCTACTTTCCCACCTCAGTACCGGGGGTCCGCCTTGTTCGTGGTGAGTGCAAGGGTCACAATTAGAGAGGGTTGGGGTTCCTTACAATGCATCTGATCTCAGACGCGCTATTAGAGAGGGTTGGGGCTCCTTTGAATGCATCTGATCTCAGACGCGCTATTAGAGAAAGTTGGGATTCCTTACAATGCAGATTTCAGACGCGCTGTTAGAGAGGGTTGGGGCTCCTTACAATGTATTTGATCAATGCATTGTAAGGAACCCCAACCCTCTCTAGTGTGTATTTGTGAACTGTAAGGTGCTTGACTAATACACTGGAAGAATATCATTGTTTTCGATTAAAAATATCAAAGAATGTGTTACTTTAACGAGCGCTTTCTCTTTTTTTGAATCTCCAATATACTATTTGCCAAGTGGGACTGATGAAATCACCAAAAACTACTGTAGCAGGTCCCCTTTGGTTGTCAATACGTTACTTTGAAGTGGAAGGGAGAGACCTACTGAGGCCAATATACTAAGCATCGCAAACTGAGCGGGGGGAGGGGTGGAGGGTTTCGGCGCATGTCAAACTTCAATTGCACTCGTGTACTAAGTTCAAATTTCTCCATCTGCGCCCAGCCCCAAAATACTGTTTAGCGCACAGAAATGGATTGCACTTGGTGTATAAAAGTCAATGGTACATACTAATATCTATATAAATATATACAGTGTTCGACAAATCACCCAAAAATCTACTCGCCCAACCAAAAAATCTACTCGCCACCTAGTCCCGCCCCCAACCCCGCCCCCAACCCCGCTTTAAAATAAAACATATGAATAAAATCCATTTAAATGACAAATATATTTATTGTATTACATTATACTACAATTAGCCCTTGTTACGTGTGTGTGTGTGTGTGTCTGTGTAAATGTCGATCTAGAAATAAAAGCCAGGTGTGAATGACTAGTTTCCTGCACCCCTTAATCAGTGTCTGGATGCCCCCGCTTCACAATATCTAAAGCAGAACCCCCATTCACCTGCGCTCCGGCGTCATGACGTCACGTTGCCCTAGTAACGTGACGTCACATGACCTCACAGCGTCATTTTGATGCCGCGTTGCCATGGCGACGCAGGAAGGAAGCCGCCGGAGCCTAGGTAAGTGAAGGTTTACAGAGGCCCTGCAGCTCCCCCGGCACTTAATTTAAGTGCCTTCGGGAAGCGCGCGGGGCCTCTGTAAACCCCACGCCCCCCAGACGGCAGTCTTGCGCCCCGCGTGGGGGTCGCGCCCCCCAGTTTGCGCACCGCTGTTCTAGAAATCCAATCGGATCGTGGGGGTCGCGCCCCCCAGTTTGCGCACCGCTGTTCTAGAAATCCAATCGGATAAGGCTCTTTCAGCACGCTTTTGCACAACTCCCAGCTACTAGAATATCCCCCTGTGTCTATCCAAGAGGAGGTTTTAGTGTACTGACAAAAAACATCCCAAAATAAATTGTAATTAAGGCTGCGAGGTGTCACTGTATATAGAACATAGATCCAGTAGCACTCTCATTGTAGAAGACTCATCTCTATCCCCCCACAAATAAGCAGGGGGACCCATTCAAAGCCCATAATGTGTATGTCTGAAGCATTAAAGCAAAGTGCAGTGCTGTACCAAAGTAGTAGTTTAGTTTAGACTGCCCTTGAATGGAGTTGAACACTTCCCCAGTGCTGGAATTAGACATAAAAGGTCTATGCAGCAACATAGAGTAGTTGTGTTTAGACGCATGGCTCTATTTTTTGGAGCAGAGCCGCAGCATATATACTGTAAGAACAGTTTCTTACTTCTGACGCGGTATGTTAGACTTATGGCACTTCAGATATGGAGGATTGTTTTGGGCAAATAAAAGGTTAAAAAAAAGTATCAGAGAAATGCAACTTGTGACGCATCTCATTTTAATCTGTGCACCATGTAACTGCCCCCAACTCATCCTACTCACTCTCCCCAAGGTGCAAATTGGGGCAGAGACGCAGAATGTGATACATCTGATTATAATCTGTGCACCATGTAACTCCCCCCAACTCCTTCTACTGACTCTCCCCAAGGTGCAAGCTGGGGCAGAGACGCAGACTGTGATACATCTCATTATAATCTGTGTGCCATGTAACTCCTCCCCTACTCCTCCTACTGACTCTCCCCAAGGTGCATGCTGGGGCAGAGACGCAGACTGTGATACATCTCATTATAATCTGTGATACTTTATCTTGCCATGAAGTCAATGCATTTGAACCCAGTGATACAGTATGTTGATCCCACTGCTGTCAGTGGCACTGTCCATACTGCACCGACACACTTTATTCGAGCAAATACCCGGTATGTACCTGGCAGATACCTGGAATGCGCCGCTCCTCACCTCTGACAAGCCCCGTTGCATTTGCCTTCCCAGCCTGGGTTCATGCCTGGCTGATGGGCGGCTGATCTGTTATATGATAATGATTAGGATTTAATAGGCTGCAATGCTTCGCGTGTCTACCAGATGGCATAAATTCATGAATTGTAATGCAGTATATATATATATATTGTGCAGTATTGCAGCCAGCGGGAATAAAATGCTTCAATCCCTGCCTGGAAAATAACTCAATGCACTCGGGCAGAAAACAGTCACAAACCTCAATACACCCGGGTATACCCGAATTCGTGGGACTAGCCGAGCTCGAATAAAGTGTGTCGCCAGTGTATGTGTACTTGTGTCACCCAATGTATGTAATACAATGTATCACAGTAGCTGTGATTTTTATGACTGCTACTCAAGTTAACCACTTCTCAACCACTTGAAATTAAATGTCAACAGTAGCTGATTTCTCTATTATGACATCACGAGACAGTATCATTGAGCCTCCTAGGAGATGCCAGCAGCAGTGTTCTGTAATGACATCATGGAATGGCCTTAGAGACTGAGATAAATACACAAATGTAAACTTGTTTGTGCGTGACTTGAATTAGTTCCCGAAGGAAACCGTTAGTTTTGTGGACATCTCAGAGATAGGAAAAGAGTGGCGCTGTACAGAGAGACTAATTATCTCCACCTTAACTCTGTATCATGGCAGGTAGGAAGCAACGTGACCTTTACATACCCAAAAAGAAATGGATAATATCTATATTTCTGAACTGTTTACTTTCACAATGTTTTATGGGGTACAGAACAGATAACATGACTCCTATCAATGGATGGGAGAAAGAAGACGGATGGGGTGGGGGGCGGGGGGGAGGGACTGAGGTAGACAACACCCAGGGGGGTTAGGTACCTGGCCTTAATTGGATAATATTTTTTTTTATAAATGTCAAAACTGATTTATTATAGATACATACACACATATTTGTTTTATTGTATTTACTTTTATATCTGGCTTGTAATTCAAAATCTTAAATGATTTGAACAGTAATGTATAGAAAAGAACACATGTACTGTATACATAAATGTCAAAGCGGCAAACGTCTATGGGATCTATGGGATAGTAAAAAAAGACACAGGAACCTTAGTGTATACAGTAGGATTAGTTATGTATAAGGCATGCTTTTTCCTTGCCCTAAGTTTAGGTCAATAACTATTGGACCAATTCTACACCGTGGGGTGTAATGTTCGACTACTTTCAGCCATATCCTTAAATTATTGTCTACAGCAGTGTTTTTCAACCACGGATCCTAGGAACCCTAGGATTCCCCGGGCATCCCTAAAGGGTTCGCTGTAATTTTTAGGTCATTTTAAAATTGTACTTAATACAGAAGAATTTACAGTACAATGCATCTTATCTCAAACGCGCTATTGGAGAGGGTTGGGGTTCCTTACAATGCATCTGATCTCAGACGCGCTATTAGAGCGGGTTGGGGCTCCTTACAATGCATCTGATCTCAGAAGCGCTATTAGAGAGGATTGGGGTTCCTCACACTTCATCTGATCTCAGACGCACTATTAGATAGGGTTGGGGTATATTACAATGCATCTCATCTTAGACTCGTTGTTAGAGAGGGTTGGGGTCCCTCAGAATTTCACATATGGTTCCTTAACCAAAAAAAGGTTGGAAACCACTACTCTACAGTAATACAAAGGCCCCAAAAAAGACAAAGCCACAAAACGAGGGCAGAATCTGCCACTTGATTTACAGATATAGCTGACCTGAGTGCTCCTCCAGATACCTCAATATACCAGACGTCTCAGAATACCACACCATAATATTACCACAAAATACTACAGTAGGAACAGGCAATTTTTATGTTTTTATTTTTAAAGATCCAGTTCCGAAAGCTATGGTACATCTATATTTGTCATTGTGTTCATAGGTGGACATGAAAGCAGGTGATGGACTGCACAAGTTTTATATGCCAGTTGCCACTTTGTGTTGAAAACTACCTAGAAATAGTTTTCTGTCTGTGTTACATCCCAACACATCATATATGTAAATGTATAAATATATATCTATATATTGTGACAAACAGCTTACTCCGGGGCTCCGCTGCTTGTCCGGGACGGTTAGAACACGGTCTTTTGGGGTAGGTTAAATGAGGAGGCGTCACGTACTGTTCCTTTAAACAGGCTGTGCCTGGTTTATTCAGTCCCAGGCACTGAGACTGCCACAGTGCATACAACAAAACACATCAAAACAAAAGCTGCTCACCTGAGCGATAACTTAACTTAGATTTCCCTAACTCAGGGTGGAAGTGGCTTTTCCACTTTCCAACAACAAAACAAGGTACTTTTGCAGAGTTAGCCAAATGAATAGAACAATTGAACCTGTGTGGGGAAGGGGCTTCTCCCCACTGTGTTCAGCAGCCTTCCAGGCTCTGGAGAAGAGACAAGAGCAAACAGGAAATCAGTCTTACATACCTGATTTCTAATTAGCATGACAGGTGACAGAAATCCCTCAGTTCCAGCGCTTGCCCAAAACTGTGGGATGGAGTGCATGTACAGTATTATAAGGCTGCACTCCCAGGCCAGACAGGATAGAAACTGTTCAGTATCCTGGGAGCCCTATATATGGAATTTATTACCATCCCCTGGTTTCTGTCACATATCCTCCCCCCCAGCTCAGACCCTGAGGGATGAGCGACCATGGATATTAGGGAGTGCATCCTTGACAACCCGTCAGCATTGCCATGTTTGTGCCCTGACCTGTGTTCCACAGAAAATTTAAAGGGTTGTAGGCTTAGGAACCACCTGGTCACTCTAGCATTCTTTTCCCTGTTTTGACACATCCAGGTAAGGGGTGCATGATCTGTGACCAACCGGAATTTTCTCCCCAACAGGTAGTATTTGAGCGTCTCTACAGCCCACTTTATTGCGAGACACTCTTTCTCTACTATGGAGTAATTTTTCTCCTGGGGATTTAGTTTCCTACTTAAATAAAGGATGGGGTGTTCCTCACCTTGAGACTCCTGGGAGAGTACCGCCCCCAGCCCTACCTCAGATGCGTCGGTTTGGACTACGAACTCTTTGGAGAAGTCAGGTGTGACCAACACTGGTTGGGCACAGAGAGCTTCTTTCAGGCTTCTAAAGGCCTGTTCGGTTTCGGGGGACCACTTTACCATAAGTGGTCCTCTTGCTTTTGTGAGGTCGGTTAGTGGGGTTGCCTTAGTCGGAAAATTGGGAATAAACCTTCTATAGTACCCAATTAACCCCAAAAAGGTCCTTACTTGTTTTTTTGTAACTGGCCTTGGCCAACCTTGTATCGCCTCCACTTTGAGTGTTTGGGGTTTGAGTAAACCTCTGCCAATAGAATACCCCAGATACTTGGCCTCCTCCAGACCAATGGTGCATTTAGCGGGGTTAGCAGTTAGTCCAGCAGACCGAACTGCGTCGAGCACAGCTTGGACCTTTGGAAGGTGGGATTGCCAATCTTCACTATGGATTACCACATCATCCAGGTAGGCAGCAGCATACCGAGCATGTGGTTTTAAAATTTTATCCATCATTCTTTGGAATGTGGCGGGAGCTCCATGTAAGCCAAAAGGCAGCACCCTATACTGAAAGAGGCCGTCTGGGGTTGAGAAGGCGGTCTTTTCTTTTGCCCTTTCTGTGAGGGGAACCTGCCAGTACCCTTTTGTTAGGTCTAGGGTTGTGAGATATCGGGCTTTACCCAGTCTCTCTACAAGTTCATCTACCCTGGGCATAGGGTAAGTATCAAATTTTGACACCGCGTTTAGTTTCCGGTAGTCATTACAAAACCTTGTTGTACCATCTGGCTTTGGGACTAAGACTATAGGGCTGTTCCACCCACTTTGGGATTCCTCAATTACGCCTAGTTTTAGCATTTTTTTAACCTCTAAACTTATAGCCTCTCTTTTGGCCTCTGGGATTCGGTACGGTTTAAGGTTAACTCGGACCCCCGGTTCAGAGACTAGGTCATGTTCAATTACGCTAGTTCTACCTGGCTGTGTAGAGAAGATTTCTTTGTTTCTGCTCACTAAATTCTGAACCTCTTGTTTCTGATGAACGGACAGGGTTTCAGCTATGCTAACCTCTGGGTCAGTTTCTTGACTCTCTGACGGACCTGGGGTTACTAGGGTTGACAAGACTTCTCTATCTTTCCAGGGCTTGAGTAGGTTTATATGGTAAATTTGCTCAGGTTTCCTCCTACCTGGCTGTCTTACCTTATAATTTACTTCTCCCACTCTTTCCAAGACCTCATATGGCCCATGCCATTTAGCAAGGAATTTACTTTCCACGGTGGGAACCAGAACTAGTACCCTATCACCTGGAAAAAAAATTCTGACCCTAGCACCCTTATTATACGTATTCCTCTGTGCTTCTTGAGCTTTCTCCATGTGTTCCCTCACTATGGGTAGGACTGCAGCAATGCGGTCCTGCATCTGGGCAACATGCTCTATTACACTTCTGTAAGGGGTAACCTCGTGTTCCCAAGTCTCTTTGGCTATATCCAGTAAGCCCCTTGGGTGTCGGCCATACAATAGTTCAAACGGGGAGAAGCCTGTGGATGATTGGGGAACTTCCCTAATGGCAAATAACAGGTACGGTAACAAACAATCCCAGTTTTTCCCATCTTTATCGACCGCCCGCCGTAACATGCTCTTTAAGGTTTTATTGAACCTTTCCACTAAACCATCTGTTTGTGGATGATAGACTGAGGTTCTGAGGTGCTTGATTTTTAGGAGTTTACATAACTCTTTTGTTACTTGGGACATAAACGGTGTTCCCTGGTCAGATAGAATCTCTTTAGGAATTCCAACCCGGGAAAACAGAACTACTAACTCTTTTGCTATGTTTTTGGCAGAGGTGCTACGTAGGGGAACTGCCTCCGGATATCGGGTGGCATAATCTAATATTACCAATATATGCTGATGTCCCCTAGCAGACTTTATTAGGGGTCCTACTAGATCCATAGCAATCCGGTCAAATGGTACCTCTATTATGGGAAGGGGTACCAATGGGCTGCGGTACGCCTTGAACGGGGCGGTGATCTGACATGCTGGGCATGAGGAACAATAATTCGTAATTTCTGCCAGAACCCCAGGCCAATAGAAGCTTCGGAGAACCTTTTCTTTTGTCTTTTCCACCCCTAGGTGTCCCCCCAATGGATGACTATGTGCGAGGTGTAACACTACATTACGGAATGTCCGTGGTACCAACAATTGTTTAGTTGTAACTGATTTTCTTTTATCAACCCGATATACTAGGTCGTTCTCTACCTCGAAGTAGGGGTAAGCAAGCGACCTATCTGGTTGGCCAAGAGTACTATTCAGGTCCCGTATATTTCCCCTTGCTACCTCTAATGTGGGGTCCTCCCACTGGGCCTTCTTAAAACTCCCAGGACTGACCTCTAGGTCAGCGAGGGTCTTATCCGGTTCTGGGGTGGTAAGTGTCTGATCAACATCCTGATTTGGGGTATTCCCTACCAAAGTAGTGATGGGGAAGGGAATTTTACAGCACTCCTCCTTTTCCCCCTTCTTATTTGTGCCCTCGTCAACCTCCATTTCTGAAAACGGGAAAGGATTTATTTCTTCTAATACTTCGTTATGGTCCGCTATTGAACTCTGGGCGCTATTCTGAGCGGGGGACCACATTTTTAGAAAATGGGGAAAGTCGGTCCCTATTAACACATCATGTGCCAGTTTGGGTACAATACCCACCTTGAAATCTAAAGAACCAAACTCTGTTTCAAAAAAAACATCAACAGTGGAATATTCATGATTATCCCCATGTATACAACAAATTGCCATTCTTTGTGAACTGTTTCCCTGTTTCTTCTTAATGGGCAAGAGGTATTCGGACACTAGTGTGACCATGCTCCCAGAGTCCAGAAGTGCCCGAACCCTCCTACCATTAACCTTTACAGATGCCCACAGATGGTTATTCAAGGGGTCCTCTGGGCTAGGGCGCATACATTGGGATAACAGCGAATAAGGTTCCACGCTGTTGCATTGCATGGGCTCATCATTTAGTGGGCAGATTTTTGCTGTGTGGCCCCTCTCATGACAATTTACACATTTAGGTACATAGTCTGTGTCCCACTTAGAGCCTTTTCCCGGCTCCCCATGTTGGCTATTGCCCTTAGTGTGCGAACCACTGTTGCTGGTGCTGCGTGAAGGTGGTCGCCGCTCTTCAGCTCCCCTTAACCCCGGTACCCTTTTACCGTCTCTGGAAGAGTCCTGGAACCTCGGGTAGTGGGGTTGCTCCACGACTGTGGGTTGCGGGTGCTCTCCTGCTGCATTGTACCTTTCTACGAGGGCCACAAGCTCATCCGAATTGTGGGGGTCACTCCGACTGACCCAATGGCGTAAGGCAGAGGGAAGTTTCCTCAAGAACTGGTCCATGACCAACCGTTCCACGATGTGGCTTGCTGAGTTGATCTCGGGTTGTAGCCACTTCCGGGCGAGGTGGATGAGGTCATACATCTGGCTTCGGGTGGCTTTATCCATCGTGAAGGACCATGCGTGAAACCTTTGGGCGCGAACAGCCGTGGTTACGCCGAGGCGGGCGAGGATCTCGAACTTCAATTTTGCATAGACGTTAGCTTCGGCTGGCTCTAGATCAAAGTAAGCCTTCTGGGGTTCGCCGCTTAGGAAGGGTGCGATTAGACCAGCCCACTCAGCTTCTGGCCATCCCTCTCTCTGTGCCGTGCGTTCAAACGTGAGAAGATAGGCTTCCACATCATCCGAGGGTCCCATCTTCTGAAGGTAGTGGCTTGCCCTGGTCATTTTCGGAACTGGGGCTGCCGCTGCCAGTGGAAGGTTACTGATAGTCTCCCTCAGGATCTCGAGTTCCTGCTGTAAGCCCTGAGCGAACCGCTGTTGCTCCTCTCTCAGCAAGCGGTTTGTCTCTTGCTGGTTTGCATTCGCCTGTTGCAGGGCTTCATTCGCGTCTTTCTGGACAGCGACATTGCGTACCAGCGCACTCACCACGTCTTCCATCTTGTTTGGAGAGAGAGAAAAAAAACTTTTTTTTTTTTTTTTTTTTTTTTTTTTAAAGTTCTTTAACCCCCAGACCTTTTAGTGCTCTGCCCGCATTCTCCACCATATGTGACAAACAGCTTACTCCGGGGCTCCGCTGCTTGTCCGGGACGGTTAGAACACGGTCTTTTGGGGTAGGTTAAATGAGGAGGCGTCACGTACTGTTCCTTTAAACAGGCTGTGCCTGGTTTATTCAGTCCCAGGCACTGAGACTGCCACAGTGCATACAACAAAACACATCAAAACAAAAGCTGCTCACCTGAGCGATAACTTAACTTAGATTTCCCTAACTCAGGTTGGAAGTGGCTTTTCCACTTTCCAACAACAAAACAAGGTACTTTTGCAGAGTTAGCCAAATGAATAGAACAATTGAACCTGTGTGGGGAAGGGGCTTCTCCCCACTGTGTTCAGCAGCCTTCCAGGCTCTGGAGAAGAGACAAGAGCAAACAGGAAATCAGTCTTACATACCTGATTTCTAATTAGCATGACAGGTGACAGAAATCCCTCAGTTCCAGCGCTTGCCCAAAACTGTGGGATGGAGTGCATGTATTATAAGGCTGCACTCCCAGGCCCGACAGGATAGAAACTGTTCAGTATCCTGGGAGCCCTATATATGGAATTTATTACCATCCCCTGGTTTCGGTCACAATATATATTTATAGATTAAACCCCATATATTGAGCTAAAATGTACGGGTGCTCTGGTGTTTCAATACATAGCAATGCTATAGAAGGCAATCATGGAGCTTGCTTAAAAATGTATTTAAATATTGAAACTTCTGACCACTATTGATCAGAGTAGTGGTATGTAACATTGATAATCAAATAAATGTGTTTTCCCAGCAAGCCATTATCCCTGTTAGTGCTTGCTATTCATAACAAAACAAAGACCACCAAAAACTTTATTCAAAACCAGAACCAAAACCCCAAATATTTTAAAGGCAAAATAAAAATACCAAGCCAAGTGAGCATCTCTATGTATTTCATATGTATTTGATATCAAGAATATCTTTTAGCAGGTCTGTTAAAGCAGTCCTAACCCCCCAAAGTCAGGCTTTCAGGATATCCCAGCTTCAGCGGAGGTGGCTCAATCCGTCCCTGCTTCAGCACAGCTCGCTCAATCAGTCCCTGCTTCAGCACAGGTGACTCAATCAGAGGCTGATTGAGTGATTGGGCCACCTGTGCTAAAGCTGGAATATCCTGAAAAGTTGACCTATTGTGGGGGGTTTGATGACTGGAGTTGAGTCCCCGTGTGTTAAAGAAATGTGCCTTGATTGTGCTTTTCTGGACCTTCACTTTTACCTTTCTTCCTTACAGATCAGTTTTTAAATTCCTCTGCTGTGAACCCTCCACCGACCTGCAGTGCTCCTGCAGTCACCACTGCTTACCCTTCATGGAGCAACAGCTTCCACCCAGTAGGGAGGAATACAGAAGTCTACAGACATGGGGCCCAAGGCATGATTTTGCAACAAGGGTCTGCAGGAACACCAATGTATCTACAGCAGATCCCACAGGCAACACGCGCTTACCCTCGTGTATCGGACATGAACGGAGGATTCTACCACACTGCTACAGGAGGATACGCAGGATTTGCAGGACAGGTTAGGGGAGAAGCCACAACGCAGCCTGTTACTTTCCGTCCCAACACACATTTGGAAAGACGTGCTACAATAGGGCCTTGTATAATGGCCACCCAGTATGCACAACTTCAGCAGCCACCATTCATACCCCTTAGAGGAATGCAGACCTTACAAGGTGAGATATGGAGAATCTTTACTAATCATTGTTCAAAATCTTCTCCTTGACCGATACCATTACCTGTTATAAAGATCTTTAATTACGGTCATTCGCCACTGTAGTGTTACAAATATATAGAACTCTACAGTATGTAGTCCTCGCCAATACTGAAGGGATTAAGCATGTGTTTGCTTTTCTTCCTTTGTGTTATTATGTACAATGTGTTGGTATTTATGATAATTGATTATTTCTCCTTTTTGATTTTGTTACAGTGTGTCAGACCTCGCTTGGAGCCCAACATATTTCCCAGGCCAGTTTAATTACACAAGGAGCAGTTCAGCTTGCTGCTAATGAAAAAAGTGAACCACCTCTAATGTACCCAACTCAACCAGCTCGGAAGCTGAGCCACCTCTCAAAGTTACATATTGATGTGCAAAGCAACAAAGAGTTATGTGTGCCAGTGTGGAAAAGGGGTGGGTTAAAAGATATGGCGAAGAGATCTTCAGAGGTGAAGGCCCCCTCACATATTGCTCAGAAGGTTCGTAATAACGTGCTGAGTTCAGTGAAGACTGAGTGTCCGTCAAAGTCTGAGGGGGTACCAAAGTGCTCCAAAGTGGAAACAAAGAAGAAAAAGATCCTTTATTCAGCTGCAAAGGATCAAGTCCCTCAAACTGCACTGCAAAAGAAGGTAAAACCAATGTCAAAGCCAGTAAATCATTCTTCTGCTCCTATACCAGGGAAGTCACCCCATGGCCCACAATCTGGTGACGAGGCTGTTCTGTTAAAAAAGATGAAACGTGTTTGTCTCTCAGGTGCCCACATTTCCAATAAGGTACAGTATCTGAAAAGATGCAGCAAAGCCGTGAAGGTACAATGGATGCAAAGACACCTGCTGTTACTCATATTAATCCTAAACTGAAGAAAACTCAGGAGATCGGGATCAAACGTAAAAATGCAAAGACTCCTGCAGTTACTCATAGTCCTGAGCGGAAGACACCTCAGCAGATGGGGATCAAATGTAAAGATGCAAAGTCTCCTGCAGTTACTCATAGTCCTGAGCGGAAGACACCTCAAGAGATGGGGATCAAACGTAAACAGAACAGCAATATTAAGCAGCTAGTGAAGAAAACAAAGAACCAGACCAGCGTTTTCAGTTTTGAGCAAGCGCTGGCTTGTGGTACTGATAATAACCCCAAAGCTCTCAAAAGAAAAAGTGCTAATCAGCCTGGAGTGAATTCAGAAGTTCTTGGGAAGGGCAAGAAGTCATTGGAACCTTCTGAACAAGGAAAGGTGAAAGCCCATCACAGCAACCTCAGCCTCCAAATGATTAACTCTGTTCAAGTATTTCACCCATTGGGTAAAAAAGCAGGTCCCACAGGTCCAGGGGCACCCGCAGAATCCATTACACTTGGAAATAAGCTTGGACCAATGCAAGGACGCCAAAGCCAGACTTCTGCTTCTCATGTTCAGTGGTCTCTTACTGATGCGATTAAAAGGTTCATGGCCAAAAAACAGGACAGTATTTCTGGAATTAAAGGTGTCGGTATTAATGCCAGGCCTAGGCTATTTAAAATACATGAGTACACAAGACCTGACATTAAAACCAGTGAAATCAAACAACATGGGGAAAACAAAGCTTCAGTTATAGAGAATCCCAAACACTTCCCAGTGATATCCATAGAACGGGAAGCTGCAGTAAGATGCATTGAAAAGGTGAGCCAAACCACTATCCCCATTCCAGCTCCTGGCATTAAAACCAGTGAAATCAAACAACGTGGGGAAAACAAAGCTTCAGTTATAGAGAATCCCAAACATTTCCCAGTGATATCCATAGAACGGAAAGCTGCAGTGACATGCATTAAAAAGGTCAGCCAAACCACTATCCCCATTCAAGCTCCTTTCAACCAGAAGCACCAGCTTTCTAACCTGCAGCTTCCTATCAATGTACCCAGCAGAGTGGACAACTTCACTCCATCCTTCTGTCAACAGCCTCTCCAAGAGCTTGAGGTTTCCATACCTATTCCACCAGAACAGAGAGAGGAGAGAGAGGCTATGAAAAGGAAATCACAACTGGAGAGGGAGTAAGCCTGTCAACATACCTCCAAGGGGAGGCTACAGTGCTTTGTTCAGAGGCAGAAGGATCATAACATCTCTAAACGTTACGGATACCCACCATCCAGACTTATTTCCCCCATGAGATACTTAAGCCCTAAAAAAACAAAAAAAAACCCTGACTAATCTGTAACTGATGCCAAGCTCTGTGACTATCTGTAAATAAGATTTATATTTATAAGTCAGTTTGTAACATATTTTACTAAGAATATATTTAAAACTCTTCAATAAAATGTATCTATTTTCAATTGAACTCTTTATTTACTAAAGAAACTATTTACAAATGCCAAGGGTTATTGAAATTCTGCAAATTAACTTTAGATTACCCTCTTGATGATACGAGAGAGAGAGAGAGAGAGAGAGAGAGAGAGAGAGAGAGAGAGATAAGTAAGTCGGACCCCACTTATGAGAGAGAAACAGATAAATATTTAACTATATGCTTTGTCATGTTGTATGTTGTATCTATGTATGTACTGTATGTCTTTATTTATATAGCGCCATTTATGTAGAAAGCGCTTCACCGCAGTAATACACGTGACAATCATATAAATAATACAAATAACAGATCATGGGAATAAGTGCTTCAGACATAAAAGTAACATTTAGGAAAAGGAGTCCCTGCTCTGAAGAGCTTACAATCTAATTGGTAGGTAGAACATACAGAGACAGTAGGACGGCGTTCTGGTAAGTGCGTCTGCAATGGGCCAAGCTTTTTGTATGCGGTCTATAGTATCAGCCTCGGAGCTACTCACATGCTTCTTTAAGCAGATGTGTTAGAATGTGGGTCTTAAAGGTGGATAGAGAAGGTGCTAGTCGGGTATTGATGGGAAGGGCACTCCAGAGGTGAGGGCAGTCAGTGAGAAAGGTTTAAGGCGAGAGAGGGCTTTAGATACAAAAGGGGTAGATAGAAGACATCATTGGGCGGATCGCAAGAGTCGGGATGGTGCATAGCGAGAAATTAGAGCTGAGCTGTAAGGAGGGGCAGAAGAGTGTAAAGCTTTAAAAGTGAGGAGGAGAATTGAGTGTGAGATACGGGATTTGATAGGAAGCCAGGAGAGGGATTTCAGCAGGGGAGACGCTGAGACAGATTTAGGAAAGAGTAGAGTGATTCTGGCAGCAGCGTTTAGGATAGATTGTAGGGGAGACAGGTGAGAGGCAGTAAGACCGGACAGCAGAAGGTTCCAGTATTTGAGATGGTAGAGAATGAGGGTCTGTGTCAGAGTTTTAGCTGTCGAGCAACAGTGGAAGGGTGTATCTTGCGGAAGAAAAAACGACAGGTTTAGCTACCTTTTGAATGTGAGAGAGGAGTCTGTGACCCCCAGGGCAGCGTGCTTGGGCTACTGCATGTATAGTAGTTCTTCCAACAGTAATGTGGAAGGTGGTAGTAGGGCCAGGTTTGGCATGAAATATAAGGAGTTCTGTTTTTGACATGTTAAATTTAAGTCGGCGGAGGATCATGTTGCATTGGGCTTCTCTTCCTTGTGTTTATACTGTACAATGTCACATACCCAGTAGCACTCCTTAAGACAAATATATATGGTGAGGTGGGTCTGGGGTTGAGTTTACATGGGTTTGTGTGCGCAGATTTAAATTGTTTGGAGGTCTGTGACTCCTCCCCGTTTCCAAACTTACTCTGCCCACCTTTAAAGCAGCAGTCCAAGCTGTCGTTTAAAAAAAAAAAATCCCTTTGATATGTGCATCAATACAATCCACACATTGATAAGTAATTAGCTAAGTTGCGATTGATCGGTGAAGATTCGGCTCGGGGGTTGACTAAATGGTTGCCAGTGCAGCAGAAGAGGACCAAAAATGCAAAGTTCTCTGGGGTGATCATGTGACCAGGCAGTCACTGGATACAATTGAGTTTTGCACAGCTAGGGAGAGGGCAGTGTTCAAAAAAAGGGGGGGGGGGGTTGCCAGAGCCTGTTTCAAAATAGGAAGGGGATGTGACTTTGTAAATGGTTGCTATAGAAACAAAAAATGATTGTTACATTATGATACATTAAAATTTTAATTCAGAGTTGTTTAAAAAAAAGTACTACTACTAGTAGCATTATACTAAAAAATAATACAGATGCACAGTAATACCCTCTATAGATATACCAAGAATTGTTAAGTGTGAGTGTGTGTGTGAGTTTATGACATGTGGAAGGAAGGTGGAGGGGTGAGAGTCATGGCGAGGGGAGGGGGGTGAAGGAGAGACATGGTGAGGGGAGGGGGGTGAAAGAGACATGGCGAGGGGAGGAGGGTGAAAGAGAGACATAGGTAGGGGGTGATATAGAGACATGGGAATGGGTTTAAAAGAGAGACATGGGAATGGGTTTAAAAGAGAGACATGGGGAGGGGTGAAAGAGACATGGGGAGTGGGTGAAAGAGTCATGGGGAGCGGCGGTGAAGAGACATGGGAACAGGGGTAAAGAGACATGGGGAGCAGGGGTGAAGAGACATGGGAGCAGGGGTGAAGAGACATTGGGAGGGGAGGGTGAAAGAGACATGGGGAGGTGATCGAGAGACATTTAGAGGGGGGGTGATAGAGAGACATTTGGAGGGGGGGGATGATAGAGAAACACGGGGAGGGGGTGCAAGAGACATAGAGAGGGGGGTGAAAGAGAGCCATGGGGTGGGGCGTGAAAAAGAGACATGGGGAGAGGGGTGAAAGAGACATGGGGAGGGAGGCGATAGAGAGACATGGGGGGATGAAAGAGACATGGGGAGGGGGGGTGAAAGAAAGCCATGGGGAGGGTGGGTCCATGATCCTCAGTTGCTGGAAGAGTGGGCCCGGGTGAGTAGTTTTTTCTTCTTCACAGGTCCGGGAGATGTTGATCAGACGGCTTCTTAGGGTCAAATAAGACATGACAGACCTTATATAAGGCCTGTGACATCACATTTGACTGACAAATGATATATCCACCAATCTAATTGGTGGATGTACCATGTGATGGCTTCCATTTTATTTTTTGGCAGAAATGACATCATCTTAAGTGATTGGATAATAAAGGAACTATTGGATCTCAATATAAATGTAGAAAATATGCAGGGCCAAAGCTATGACAATGCTGCAAATATGCGGGGAAAGCATAATGGAGTTCAAAGACATGTTGAACATGAACCCACGTGCGTTTTATGTACCATGTAGTTCTCATTATTTGAACCTAGTGGTTAACAACACTGCCAAACCCAATATAGGTGCCATTTAATTTTTGGGCTTAATTCAACCGTTGTATAATTTCTTCCCCAGGTCCACCAACAGATAAATCATTCTTTTAAAATCCTTACCCAATTTAACACTAAAGAGAGTCTGTGAAACATGTTGGGAGCCTCGTATTGATGCAGTTAGACCAATTCGATACCACCTGGGAGCGCTCTATGTTGCATTAGTGTATATTAAAGAAGATGTGACATTTAAAAGTGAACATCATGGCCCCCAGAGTAGAGCTGTTGCGTACACTCTCGCAAAATGTATTTGTGACTATAAATTCATATGTTGTGTAATATTTTGGTATGACATATTAAGTACAATCAATCCAGTGAACAAGCAGTCTATAAACTATGACAAAAACAAGTCCAAAGACCAAATCTGGGGCTCCAAAAAACAATCCCAACAGTAGATTTTGGGCCCTGTTTGTTTAAATCAAAAACACTACAGTAATGTCCAAGCCTTTGTCTCATAAATAGAGAGGTATCCTTACCAACTCCACTTATAAATGGTGTAAATGATCAGTCTAGGGGTTTACAGTATATACATGTAGAAAAGATGGCGCCTAGCTGGTTCTGCTCTGTTATTGAGCTATCACAAATCAGCTGTAAATGTTCACATGGAATGGCACCTAGTTAACTTTTTAAATCAATAACTGTAGACTTGCTAGTCGGCCAATATCATAGACTCTATCCTCAATAATAACAAAGTTCATTACAAGCGACTCTACGGAAAAACTCTTCGCCAGGCCATTTTGGATGACACCAAAGGAGATTATGAAACCAAAGGGTGCATCAGTTCAATCCTGCTCCTGTGGGTTGCTGCAGGGCACCTTTTGGTGTGTTGTTCGCTAGGGAGATAGTACAAAGTGAAAAATGTGCGATGCACAACCGGAACGAAAAAATAAATGAACTGGAGAGAGGGTACAGTAACTACACAATTTGCTTTTAATAACTCATCTAATCAAATGACCGGCAACAAAAGCGCGCGCACACAGAGGTTTTCAAACATCTCTATGGAGCTTGGTCCCACCCCCCGTTCGTGTCACGTGTCACTCACGCGCGGCGCGCTCACGGGACGATCGTGCACCACTCCCCAGCTGCGACACAACACCCGTAACAATGCCCACCTGTCTCCTGCGCTCTGCGTCCAATCACAGCTCCCGTGGGGGCCATACCTCCGTTCCGCCTCTCACTTTCATTGCTCCAGTCCTCCTATTTAATCTCTGCTTGCTCAGTTACAAATTGCTGAGCATAGACCATAGTAGCCTTGTGTTCCTACATTCCTGCTTTGCCTTGCGCCTTGCCTCTCTTGCTTTCAGTTTGACCTCATGTGTACCGACACGGCTAGACTCTTGGACGCTCTCTGTATAACGACCCCAGCTTGCCCTCGACTACCTGCATCTCTCCATCCCTGACCACGGATATAGGACATTCTTTTAACCCACCAGCTCCAACCCTCGACCTCGGCACAACGGACATCTACCGTTACTGGCTCCTCCCCATGACCGCGGCAAGTATCTGGACTACCCTCTCTCTCCAACCCCGACCCGGCTACGCTGACAATCCAGGCGTGCCTCCACTGCTGTGGGTGCGCAGTTTCTACTTTCCCACCTCAGTACCGGGGGTCCGCCTTGTTCGTGGTGAGTGCAAGGGTCACAATTAGAGAGGGTTGGGGTTCCTTACAATGCATCTGATCTCAGACGCGCTATTAGAGAGGGTTGGGGCTCCTTTGAATGCATCTGATCTCAGACGCGCTATTAGAGAAAGTTGGGATTCCTTACAATGCAGATTTCAGACGCGCTGTTAGAGAGGGTTGGGGCTCCTTACAATGTATTTGATCAATGCATTGTAAGGAACCCCAACCCTCTCTAGTGTGTATTTGTGAACTGTAAGGTGCTTGACTAATACACTGGAAGAATATCATTGTTTTCGATTAAAAATATCAAAGAATGTGTTACTTTAACGAGCGCTTTCTCTTTTTTTGAATCTCCAATATACTATTTGCCAAGTGGGACTGATGAAATCACCAAAAACTACTGTAGCAGGTCCCCTTTGGTTGTCAATACGTTACTTTGAAGTGGAAGGGAGAGACCTACTGAGGCCAATATACTAAGCATCGCAAACTGAGCGGGGGGAGGGGTGGAGGGTTTCGGCGCATGTCAAACTTCAATTGCACTCGTGTACTAAGTTCAAATTTCTCCATCTGCGCCCAGCCCCAAAATACTGTTTAGCGCACAGAAATGGATTGCACTTGGTGTATAAAAGTCAATGGTACATACTAATATCTATATAAATATATACAGTGTTCGACAAATCACCCAAAAATCTACTCGCCCAACCAAAAAATCTACTCGCCACCTAGTCCCGCCCCCAACCCCGCCCCTAGTCCCGCCCCCAACCCCGCCCCCAACCCCGCTTTAAAATAAAACATATGAATAAAATCAATTTAAATGACAAATATATTTATTGTATTACATTATACTACAATTAGCCCTTGTTACGTGTGTGTGTGTGTGTGTCTGTGTAAATGTCGATCTAGAAATAAAAGCCAGGTGTGAATGACTAGTTTCCTGCACCCCTTAATCAGTGTCTGGATGCCCCCGCTTCACAATATCTAAAGCAGAACCCCCATTCACCTGCGCTCCGGCGTCATGACGTCACGTTGCCCTAGTAACGTGACGTCACATGACCTCACAGCGTCATTTTGATGCCGCGTTGCCATGGCGACGCAGGAAGGAAGCCGCCGGAGCCTAGGTAAGTGAAGGTTTACAGAGGCCCTGCAGCTCCCCCGGCACTTAATTTAAGTGCCTTCGGGAAGCGCGCGGGGCCTCTGTAAACCCCACGCCCCCCAGACGGCAGTCTTGCGCCCCGCGTGGGGGTCGCGCCCCCCAGTTTGCGCACCGCTGTTCTAGAAATCCAATCGGATAAGGCTCTTTCTGCACGCTTTTGCACAACTCCCAGCTACTAGAATATCCCCCTGTGTCTATCCAAGAGGAGGTTTTAGTGTACTGACAAAAAACATCCCAAAATAAATTGTAATTAAGGCTGCGAGGTGTCACTGTATATAGAACATAGATCCAGTAGCACTCTCATTGTAAAAGACTCATCTCTATCCCCCCACAAATAAGCAGGGGGACCCATTCAAAGCCCATAATGTGTATGTCTGAAGCATTAAAGCAAAGTGCAGTGCTGTACCAAAGTAGTAGTTTAGTTTAGACTGCCCTTGAATGGAGTTGAACACTTCCCCAGTGCTGGAATTAGACATAAAAGGTCTATGCAGCAACATAGAGTAGTTGTGTTTAGACGCATGGCTCTATTTTTTGGAGCAGAGCCGCAGCATATATACTGTAAGAACAGTTTCTTACTTCTGACGCGGTATGTTAGACTTATGGCACTTCAGATATGGAGGATTGTTTTGGGCAAATAAAAGGTTAAAAAAAAGTATCAGAGAAATGCAACTTGTGACGCATCTCATTTTAATCTGTGCACCATGTAACTGCCCCCAACTCATCCTACTCACTCTCCCCAAGGTGCAAATTGGGGCAGAGACGCAGAATGTGATACATCTGATTATAATCTGTGCACCATGTAACTCCCCCCAACTCCTTCTACTCACTCTCCCCAAGGTGCAAGCTGGGGCAGAGACGCAGACTGTGATACATCTCATTATAATCTGTGTGCCATGTAACTCCTCCCCAACTCCTCCTACTGACTCTCCCCAAGGTGCATGCTGGGGCAGAGACGCAGACTGTGATACATCTCATTATAATCTGTGATACTTTATCTTGCCATGAAGTCAATGCATTTGAACCCAGTGATACAGTATGTTGATCCCACTGCTGTCAGTGGCACTGTCCATATGTGTACTTGTGTCACCCAATGTATGTAATACAATGTATCACAGTAGCTGTGATTTTTATGACTGCTACTCAAGTTAACCACTTCTCAACCACTTGAAATTAAATGTCAACAGTAGCTGATTTCTCTATTATGACATCACGAGACAGTATCATTGAGCCTCCTAGGAGATGCCAGCAGCAGTGTTCTGTAATGACATCATGGAATCGCCTTAGAGACTGAGATAAATACACAAATGTAAACTTGTTTGTGCGTGACTTGAATTAGTTCCCGAAGGAAACCGTTAGTTTTGTGGACATCTCAGAGATAGGAAAAGAGTGGCGCTGTACAGAGAGACTAATTATCTCCACCTTAACTCTGTATCATGGCAGGTAGGAAGCAACGTGACCTTTACATACCCAAAAAGAAATGGATAATATCTATATTTCTGAACTGTTTACTTTCACAATGTTTTATGGGGTACAGAACAGATAACATGACTCCTATCAATGGATGGGAGAAAGAAGACGGATGGGGTGGGGGGCGGGGGGGAGGGACGGAGGTAGACAACACCCAGGGGGGTTAGGTACCTGGCCTTAATTGGATAATATTTTTTTTTATAAATGTCAAAACTGATTTATTATAGATACATACACACATATTTGTTTTATTGTATTTACTTTTAGATCTGGCTTGTAATTCAAAATCTTAAATGATTTGAACAGTAATGTATAGAAAAGAACACATGTACTGTATACATAAATGTCAAAGCGGCAAACGTCTATGGGATCTATGGGATAGTAAAAAAAGACACAGGAACCTTAGTGTATACAGTAGGATTAGTTATGTATAAGGCATGCTTTTTCCTTGCCCTAAGTTTAGGTCAATAACTATTGGACCAATTCTACACCGTGGGGTGTAATGTTCGACTACTTTCAGCCATATCCTTAAATTATTGTCTACAGCAGTGTTTTTCAACCACGGATCCTAGGAACCCTAGGATTCCCCGGGCATCCCTAAAGGGTTCGCTGTAATTTTTAGGTCATTTTAAAATTGTACTTAATACAGAAGAATTTACAGTACAATGCATCTTATCTCAAACGCGCTATTGGAGAGGGTTGGGGTTCCTTACAATGCATCTGATCTCAGACGCGCTATTAGAGAGGGTTGGGGCTCCTTACAATGCATCTGATCTCAGAAGCGCTATTAGAGAGGATTGGGGTTCCTCACACTTCATCTGATCTCAGACGCACTATTAGATAGGGTTGGGGTATATTACAATGCATCTCATCATAGACTCGTTGTTAGAGAGGGTTGGGGTCCCTCAGAATTTCACATATGGTTCCTTAACCAAAAAAAGGTTGGAAACCACTACTCTACAGTAATACAAAGGCCCCAAAAAAGACAAAGCCACAAAACGAGGGCAGAATCTGCCACTTGATTTACAGATATAGCTGACCTGAGTGCTCCTCCAGATACCTCAATATACCAGACGTCTCAGAATACCACACCATAATATTACCACAAAATACTACAGTAGGAACAGGCAATTTTTATGTTTTTATTTTTATTTTTAAAGATCCAGTTCCGAAAGCTATGGTACATCTATATTTGTCATTGTGTTCATAGGTGGACATGAAAGCAGGTGATGGACTGCACAAGTTTTATATGCCAGTTGCCACTTTGTGTTGAAAACTACCTAGAAATAGTTTTCTGTCTGTGTTACATCCCAACACATCATATATGTATATGTATATGTATAAATATATATCTATATATATATTTATAGATTAAACCCCATATATTGAGCTAAAATGTACGGGTGCTCTGGTGTTTCAATACATAGCAATGCTATAGAAGGCAATCATGGAGCTTGCTTAAAAATGTATTTAAATATTGAAACTTCTGACCACTATTGATCAGAGTAGTGGTATGTAACATTGATAATCAAATAAATGTGTTTTCCCAGCAAGCCATTATCCCTGTTAGTGCTTGCTATTCATAACAAAACAAAGACCACCAAAAACTTTATTCAAAACCAGAACCAAAACCCCAAATATTTTAAAGGCAAAATAAAAATACCAAGCCAAGTGAGCATCTCTATGTATTTCATATGTATTTGATATCAAGAATATCTTTTAGCAGGTCTGTTAAAGCAGTCCTAACCCCCCAAAGTCAGGCTTTCAGGATATCCCAGCTTCAGCGGAGGTGGCTCAATCCGTCCCTGCTTCAGCACAGCTCGCTCAATCAGTCCCTGCTTCAGCACAGGTGACTCAATCAGAGGCTGATTGAGTGATTGGGCCACCTGTGCTAAAGCTGGAATATCCTGAAAAGTTGACCTATTGTGGGGGGTTTGATGACTGGAGTTGAGTCCCCGTGTGTTAAAGAAATGTGCCTTGATTGTGCTTTTCTGGCCCTTCACTTTTACCTTTCTTCCTTACAGATCAGTTTTTAAATTCCTCTGCTGTGAACCCTCCACCGACCTGCAGTGCTCCTGCAGTCACCACTGCTTACCCTTCATGGAGCAACAGCTTCCACCCAGTAGGGAGGAATACAGAAGTCTACAGACATGGGGCCCAAGGCATGATTTTGCAACAAGGGTCTGCAGGAACACCAATGTATCTACAGCAGATCCCACAGGCAACACGCGCTTACCCTCGTGTATCGGACATGAACGGAGGATTCTACCACACTGCTACAGGAGGATACACAGGATTTGCAGGACAGGTTAGGGGAGAAGCCACAACGCAGCCTGTTACTTTCCGTCCCAACACACATTTGGAAAGACGTGCTACAATAGGGCCTTGTATAATGGCCACCCAGTATGCACAACTTCAGCAGCCACCATTCATACCCCTTAGAGGAATGCAGACCTTACAAGGTGAGATATGGAGAATCTTTACTAATCATTGTTCAAAATCTTCTCCTTGACCGATACCATTACCTGTTATAAAGATCTTTAATTACGGTCATTCGCCACTGTAGTGTTACAAATATATAGAACTCTACAGTATGTAGTCCTCGCCAATACTGAAGGGATTAAGCATGTGTTTGCTTTTCTTCCTTTGTGTTATTATGTACAATGTGTTGGTATTTATGATAATTGATTATTTCTCCTTTTTGATTTTGTTACAGTGTGTCAGACCTCGCTTGGAGCCCAACATATTTCCCAGGCCAGTTTAATTACACAAGGAGCAGTTCAGCTTGCTGCTAATGAAAAAAGTGAACCACCTCTAATGTACCCAACTCAACCAGCTCGGAAGCTGAGCCACCTCTCAAAGTTACATATTGATGTGCAAAGCAACAAAGAGTTATATGTGCCAGTGTGGAAAAGGGGTGGGTTAAAAGATATGGAGAAGAGATCTTCAGAGGTGAAGGCCCCCTCACATATGGCTCAGAAGATTCGTAATAACGTGCTGAGTTCAGTGAAGACTGAGTGTCCGTCAAAGTCTGAGGAGGTACCAAAGTGCTCCAAAGTGGAAACAAAGAAGAAAAAGATCCTTTATTCAGCTGCAAAGGATCAAGTCCCTCAAACTGCACTGCAAAAGAAGGTAAAACCAATGTCAAAGCCAGTAAATCATTCTTCTGCTCCTATACCAGGGAAGTCACCCCATGGCCCACAATCTGGTGACGAGGCTGTTCTGTTAAAAAAGATGAAACGTGTTTGTCTCTCAGGTGCCCACATTTCCAATAAGGTATCTGAAAAGATGCAGCAAAGCCGTGAAGGTACAATGGATGCAAAGACACCTGCTGTTACTCATATTAATCCTAAACTGAAGAAAACTCAGGAGATAGGGATCAAACGTAAAGATGCAAAGACTCCTGCAGTTACTCATAGTCCTGAGCGGAAGACACCTCAGGAGATGGGGATCAAACGTAAATATGCAAAAACTCCTGCAGTTACTCATAGTCCTGAGCGGAAGACACCTCAGGAGATGGGGATCAAACTTAAAAATGCAAAGACTCCTGCAGTTACTCATTGTCCTGAGCGGAAGACACCTCAGGAGATCGGGATCAAACGTAAATATGCAAAAACACCTGCTGTTACTCATAGTCCTGAGCGGAAGACACCTCAGGAGATGGGGATCAAATGTAAAGATGCAAAGTCTCCTGCAGTTACTCATAGTTCTGAGCGGAAGACACCTCAAGAGATGGGGATCAAACGTAAACAGAACAGCAATATTAAGCAGCTAGTGAAGAAAACAAAGAACCAGACCAGCGTTTTCAGTTTTGAGCAAGCGCTGGCTTGTGGTACTGATAATAACCCCAAAGCTCTCAAAAGAAAAAGTGCTAATCAGCCTGGAGTGAATTCAGAAGTTCTTGGGAAGGGCAAGAAGTCATTGGAACCTTCTGAACAAGGAAAGGTGAAAGCCCATCACAGCAACCTCAGCCTCCAAATGATTAACTCTGTTCAAGTATTTCACCCATTGGGTAAAAAAGCAGGTCCCACAGGTCCAGGGGCACCCGCAGAATCCATTACACTTGGAAATAAGCTTGGACCAATGCAAGGACGCCAAAGCCAGACTTCTGCTTCTCATGTTCAGTGGTCTCTTACTGATGCGATTAAAAGGTTCATGGCCAAAAAACAGGACAGTATTTCTGGAATTAAAGGTGTCGGTATTAATGCCAGGCCTAGGCTATTTAAAATACATGAGTACACAAGACCTGACATTAAAACCAGTGAAATCAAACAACATGGGGAAAACAAAGCTTCAGTTATAGAGAATCCCAAACACTTCCCAGTGATATCCATAGAACAGGAAGCTGCAGTAAGATGCATTGAAAAGGTGAGCCAAACCACTATCCCCATTCCAGCTCCTGGCATTAAAACCAGTGAAATCAAACAACGTGGGGAAAACAAAGCTTCAGTTATAGAGAATCCCAAACACTTCCCAGTGATATCCATAGAACGGAAAGCTGCAGTGACATGCATTAAAAAGGTCAGCCAAACCACTATCCCCATTCAAGCTCCTTTCAACCAGAAGCACCAGCTTTCTAACCTGCAGCTTCCTATCAATGTACCCAGCAGAGTGGACAACTTCACTCCATCCTTCTGTCAACAGCCTCTCCAAGAGCTTGAGGTTTCCATACCTATTCCACCAGAACAGAGAGAGGAGAGAGAGGCTATGAAAAGGAAATCACAACTGGAGAGGGAGTAAGCCTGTCAACATACCTCCAAGGGGAGGCTACAGTGCTTTGTTCAGAGGCAGAAGGATCATAACATCTCTAAACGTTACGGATACCCACCATCCAGACTTATTTCCCCCATGAGATACTTAAGCCCTAAAAAAACAAAAAAAAACCCTGACTAATCTGTAACTGATGCCAAGCTCTGTGACTATCTGTAAATAAGATTTATATTTATAAGTCAGTTTGTAACATATTTTACTAAGAATATATTTAAAACTCTTCAATAAAATGTATCTATTTTCAATTGAACTCTTTATTTACTAAAGAAACTATTTACAAATGCCAAGGGTTATTGAAATTCTGCAAATTAACTTTAGATTACCCTCTTGATGATACGAGAGAGAGAGAGAGAGAGAGAGAGAGAGAGAGAGAGAGAGAGAGAGATAAGTAAGTCGGACCCCACTTATGAGAGAGAAACAGATAAATATTTAACTATATGCTTTGTCATGTTGTATGTTGTATGTATGTATGTACTGTATGTCTTTATTTATATAGCGCCATTTATGTAGAAAGCGCTTCACCGCAGTAATACACGTGACAATCATATAAATAATACAAATAACAGATCATGGGAATAAGTGCTTCAGACATAAAAGTAACATTTAGGAAAAGGAGTCCCTGCTCTGAAGAGCTTACAATCTAATTGGTAGGTAGAACATACAGAGACAGTAGGACGGCGTTCTGGTAAGTGCGTCTGCAATGGGCCAAGCTTTTTGTATGCGGTCTATAGTATCAGCCTCGGAGCTACTCACATGCTTCTTTAAGCAGATGTGTTAGAATGTGGGTCTTAAAGGTGGATAGAGAAGGTGCTAGTCGGGTATTGATGGGAAGGGCACTCCAGAGGTGAGGGCAGTCAGTGAGAAAGGTTTAAGGCGAGAGAGGGCTTTAGATACAAAAGGGGTAGATAGAAGACATCATTGGGCGGATCGCAAGAGTCGGGATGGTGCATAGCGAGAAATTAGAGCTGAGCTGTAAGGAGGGGCAGAAGAGTGTAAAGCTTTAAAAGTGAGGAGGAGAATTGAGTGTGAGATACGGGATTTGATAGGAAGCCAGGAGAGGGATTTCAGCAGGGGAGACGCTGAGACAGATTTAGGAAAGAGTAGAGTGATTCTGGCAGCAGCGTTTAGGATAGATTGTAGGGGAGACAGGTGAGAGGCAGTAAGACCGGACAGCAGAAGGTTCCAGTATTTGAGATGGTAGAGAATGAGGGTCTGTGTCAGAGTTTTAGCTGTCGAGCAACAGTGGAAGGGTGTATCTTGCGGAAGAAAAAACGACAGGTTTAGCTACCTTTTGAATGTGAGAGAGGAGTCTGTGACCCCCAGGGCAGCGTGCTTGGGCTACTGCATGTATAGTAGTTCTTCCAACAGTAATGTGGAAGGTGGTAGTAGGGCCAGGTTTGGCATGAAATATAAGGAGTTCTGTTTTTGACATGTTAAATTTAAGTCGGCGGAGGATCATGTTGCATTGGGCTTCTCTTCCTTGTGTTTATACTGTACAATGTCACATACCCAGTAGCACTCCTTAAGACAAATATATATGGTGAGGTGGGTCTGGGGTTGAGTTTACATGGGTTTGTGTGCGCAGATTTAAATTGTTTGGAGGTCTGTGACTCCTCCCCGTTTCCAAACTTACTCTGCCCACCTTTAAAGCAGCAGTCCAAGCTGTCGTTTAAAAAAAAAAAATCCCTTTGATATGTGCATCAATACAATCCACACATTGATAAGTAATTAGCTAAGTTGCGATTGATCGGTGAAGATTCGGCTCGGGGGTTGACTAAATGGTTGCCAGTGCAGCAGAAGAGGACCAAAAATGCAAAGTTCTCTGGGGTGATCATGTGACCAGGCAGTCACTGGATACAATTGAGTTTTGCACAGCTAGGGAGAGGGCAGTGTTCAAAAAAAGGGGGGGGGGGGGTTGCCAGAGCCTGTTTCAAAATAGGAAGGGGATGTGACTTTGTAAATGGTTGCTATAGAAACAAAAAATGATTGTTACATTATGATACATTAAAATTTTAATTCAGAGTTGTTTAAAAAAAAGTACTACTACTAGTAGCATTATACTAAAAAATAATACAGATGCACAGTAATACCCTCTATAGATATACCAAGAATTGTTAAGTGTGAGTGTGTGTGTGAGTTTATGACATGTGGAAGGAAGGTGGAGGGGTGAGAGTCATGGCGAGGGGAGGGGGGTGAAGGAGAGACATGGTGAGGGGAGGGGGGTGAAAGAGACATGGCGAGGGGAGGAGGGTGAAAGAGAGACATAGGTAGGGGGTGATATAGAGACATGGGAATGGGTTTAAAAGAGAGACATGGGGAGGGGTGAAAGAGACATGGGGAGTGGGTGAAAGAGACATGGGGAGTGGGTGAAAGAGTCATGGGGAGCGGCGGTGAAGAGACATGGGAACAGGGGTAAAGAGACATGGGGAGCAGGGGTGAAGAGACATGGGAGCAGGGGTGAAGAGACATTGGGAGGGGAGGGTGAAAGAGACATGGGGAGGTGATCGAGAGACATTTAGAGGGGGGGTGATAGAGAGACATTTGGAGGGGGGGGATGATAGAGAAACACGGGGAGGGGGTGCAAGAGACATAGAGAGGGGGGTGAAAGAGAGCCATGGGGTGGGGCGTGAAAAAGAGACATGGGGAGAGGGGTGAAAGAGACATGGGGAGGGAGGCGATAGAGAGACATGGGGGGATGAAAGAGACATGGGGAGGGGGGGGTGAAAGAAAGCCATGGGGAGGGTGGGTCCATGATCCTCAGTTGCTGGAAGAGTGGGCCCGGGTGAGTAGTTTTTTCTTCTTCACAGGTCCGGGAGATGTTGATCAGACGGCTTCTTAGGGTCAAATAAGACATGACAGACCTTATATAAGGCCTGTGACATCACATTTGACTGACAAATGATATATCCACCAATCTAATTGGTGGATGTACCATGTGATGGCTTCCATTTTATTTTTTGGCAGAAATGACATCATCTTAAGTGATTGGATAATAAAGGAACTATTGGATCTCAATATAAATGTAGAAAATATGCAGGGCCAAAGCTATGACAATGCTGCAAATATGCGGGGAAAGCATAATGGAGTTCAAAGACATGTTGAACATGAACCCACGTGCGTTTTATGTACCATGTAGTTCTCATTATTTGAACCTAGTGGTTAACAACACTGCCAAACCCAATATAGGTGCCATTTAATTTTTGGGCTTAATTCAACCGTTGTATAATTTCTTCCCCAGGTCCACCAACAGATAAATCATTCTTTTAAAATCCTTACCCAATTTAACACTAAAGAGAGTCTGTGAAACATGTTGGGAGCCTCGTATTGATGCAGTTAGACCAATTCGATACCACCTGGGAGCGCTCTATGTTGCATTAGTGTATATTAAAGAAGATGTGACATTTAAAAGTGAACATCATGGCCCCCAGAGTAGAGCTGTTGCGTACACTCTCGCAAAATGTATTTGTGACTATAAATTCATATGTTGTGTAATATTTTGGTATGACATATTAAGTACAATCAATCCAGTGAACAAGCAGTCTATAAACTATGACAAAAACAAGTCCAAAGACCAAATCTGGGGCTCCAAAAAACAATCCCAACAGTAGATTTTGGGCCCTGTTTGTTTAAATCAAAAACACTACAGTAATGTCCAAGCCTTTGTCTCATAAATAGAGAGGTATCCTTACCAACTCCACTTATAAATGGTGTAAATGATCAGTCTAGGGGTTTACAGTATATACATGTAGAAAAGATGGCGCCTAGCTGGTTCTGCTCTGTTATTGAGCTATCACAAATCAGCTGTAAATGTTCACATGGAATGGCACCTAGTTAACTTTTTAAATCAATAACTGTAGACTTGCTAGTCGGCCAATATCATAGACTCTATCCTCAATAATAACAAAGTTCATTACAAGCGACTCTACGGAAAAACTCTTCGCCAGGCCATTTTGGATGACACCAAAGGAGATTATGAAACCAAAGGGTGCATCAGTTCAATCCTGCTCCTGTGGGTTGCTGCAGGGCACCTTTTGGTGTGTTGTTCGCTAGGGAGATAGTACAAAGTGAAAAATGTGCGATGCACAACCGGAACGAAAAAATAAATGAACTGGAGAGAGTGTACAGTAACTACACAATTTGCTTTTAATAACTCATCTAATCAAATGACCGGCAACAAAAGCGCGCGCACACAGAGGTTTTCAAACATCTCTATGGAGCTTGGTCCCACCCCCCGTTCGTGTCACGTGTCACTCACGCGCGGCGCGCTCACGGGACGATCGTGCACCACTCCCCAGCTGCGACACAACACCCGTAACAATGCCCACCTGTCTCCTGCGCTCTGCGTCCAATCACAGCTCCCGCGGGGCCACACCTCTGTTCCGCCTCTCACTTTCATTGCTCCAGTCCTCCTATTTAATCTCTGCTTGCTCAGTTACACATTGCTGAGCATAGACCATAGTAGCCTTGTGTTCCTACATTCCTGCTTTGCCTTGTGCCTTGCCTCTCTTGCTTTCAGTTTGACCTCATGTGTACCGACACGGCTAGACTCTTGGACGCTCTCTGTATAACGACCCCAGCTTGCCCTCGACTACCTGCATCTCTCCATCCCTGACCACGGATATAGGACATTCTTTTAACCCACCAGCTCCAACCCTCGACCTCGGCACAACGGACATCTACCGTTACTGGCTCCTCCCCATGACCGCGGCAAGTATCTGGACTACCCTCTCTCTCCAACCCCGACCCGGCTACGCTGACAATCCAGGCGTGCCTCCACTGCTGTGGGTGCGCAGTTTCTACTTTCCCACCTCAGTACCGGGGGTCCGCCTTGTTCGTGGTGAGTGCAAGGGTCACAATTAGAGAGGGTTGGGGTTCCTTACAATGCATCTGATCTCAGACGCGCTATTAGAGAGGGTTGGGGCTCCTTTGAATGCATCTGATCTCAGACGCGCTATTAGAGAAAGTTGGGATTCCTTACAATGCAGATTTCAGACGCGCTGTTAGAGAGGGTTGGGGCTCCTTACAATGTATTTGATCAATGCATTGTAAGGAACCCCAACCCTCTCTAGTGTGTATTTGTGAACTGTAAGGTGCTTGACTAATACACTGGAAGAATATCATTGTTTTCGATTAAAAATATCAAAGAATGTGTTACTTTAACGAGAGCTTTCTCTTTTTTTGAATCTCCAATATACTATTTGCCAAGTGGGACTGATGAAATCACCAAAAACTACTGTAGCAGGTCCCCTTTGGTTGTCAATACGTTACTTTGAAGTGGAAGGGAGAGACCTACTGAGGCCAATATACTAAGCATCGCAAACTGAGCGGGGGGAGGGGTGGAGGGTTTCGGCGCATGTCAAACTTCAATTGCACTCGTGTACTAAGTTCAAATTTCTCCATCTGCGCCCAGCCCCAAAATACTGTTTAGCGCACAGAAATGGATTGCACTTGGTGTATAAAAGTCAATGGTACATACTAATATCTATATAAATATATACAGTGTTCGACAAATCACCCAAAAATCTACTCGCCCAACCAAAAAATCTACTCGCCACCTAGTCCCGCCCCCAACCCCGCCCCTAGTTCCGCCCCCAACCCCGCCCCCAACCCCGCTTTAAAATAAAACATATGAAAAAAATCCATTTAAATGACAAATATATTTATTGTATTACATTATACTACAATTAGCCCTTGTTACGTGTGTGTGTGTGTGTGTCTGTGTAAATGTCGATCTAGAAATAAAAGCCAGGTGTGAATGACTAGTTTCCTGCACCCCTTAATCAGTGTCTGGATGCCCCCGCTTCACAATATCTAAAGCAGAACCCCCATTCACCTGCGCTCCGGCGTCATGACGTCACGTTGCCCTAGTAACGTGACGTCACATGACCTCACAGCGTCATTTTGATGCCGCGTTGCCATGGCGACGCAGGAAGGAAGCCGCCGGAGCCTAGGTAAGTGAAGGTTTACAGAGGCCCTGCAGCTCCCCCGGCACTTAATTTAAGTGCCTTCGGGAAGCGCGCGGGGCCTCTGTAAACCCCACGCCCCCCAGACGGCAGTCTTGCGCCCCGCGTGGGGGTCGCGCCCCCCAGTTTGCGCACCGCTGTTCTAGAAATCCAATCGGATAAGGCTCTTTCTGCACGCTTTTGCACAACTCCCAGCTACTAGAATATCCCCCTGTGTCTATCCAAGAGGAGGTTTTAGTGTACTGACAAAAAACATCCCAAAATAAATTGTAATTAAGGCTGCGAGGTGTCACTGTATATAGAACATAGATCCAGTAGCACTCTCATTGTAAAAGACTCATCTCTATCCCCCCACAAATAAGCAGGGGGACCCATTCAAAGCCCATAATGTGTATGTCTGAAGCATTAAAGCAAAGTGCAGTGCTGTACCAAAGTAGTAGTTTAGTTTAGACTGCCCTTGAATGGAGTTGAACACTTCCCCAGTGCTGGAATTAGACATAAAAGGTCTATGCAGCAACATAGAGTAGTTGTGTTTAGACGCATGGCTCTATTTTTTGGAGCAGAGCCGCAGCATATATACTGTAAGAACAGTTTCTTACTTCTGACGCGGTATGTTAGACTTATGGCACTTCAGATATGGAGGATTGTTTTGGGCAAATAAAAGGTTAAAAAAAAGTATCAGAGAAATGCAACTTGTGACGCATCTCATTTTAATCTGTGCACCATGTAACTGCCCCCAACTCATCCTACTCACTCTCCCCAAGGTGCAAATTGGTGCAGAGACGCAGACTGTGATACATCTCATTATAATCTGTGTGCCATGTAACTCCTCCCCAACTCCTCCTACTGACTCTCCCCAAGGTGCATGCTGGTGCAGAGACGCAGACTGTGATACATCTCATTATAATCTGTGATACTTTATCTTGCCATGAAGTCAATGCATTTGAACCCAGTGATACAGTATGTTGATCCCACTGCTGTCAGTGGCACTGTCCATATGTGTACTTGTGTCACCCAATGTATGTAATACAATGTATCACAGTAGCTGTGATTTTTATGACTGCTACTCAAGTTAACCACTTCTCAACCACTTGAAATTAAATGTCAACAGTAGCTGATTTCTCTATTATGACATCACGAGACAGTATCATTGAGCCTCCTAGGAGATGCCAGCAGCAGTGTTCTGTAATGACATCATGGAATCGCCTTAGAGACTGAGATAAATACACAAATGTAAACTTGTTTGTGCGTGACTTGAATTAGTTCCCGAAGGAAACCGTTAGTTTTGTGGACATCTCAGAGATAGGAAAAGAGTGGCGCTGTACAGAGAGACTAATTATCTCCACCTTAACTCTGTATCATGGCAGGTAGGAAGCAACGTGACCTTTACATACCCAAAAAGAAATGGATAATATCTATATTTCTGAACTGTTTACTTTCACAATGTTTTATGGGGTACAGAACAGATAACATGACTCCTATCAATGGATGGGAGAAAGAAGACGGATGGGGTGGGGGGCGGGGGGGGAGGGACGGAGGTAGACAACACCCAGGGGGGTTAGGTACCTGGCCTTAATTGGATAATATTTTTTTTTATAAATGTCAAAACTGATTTATTATAGATACATACACACATATTTGTTTTATTGTATTTACTTTTATATCTGGCTTGTAATTCAAAATCTTAAATGATTTGAACAGTAATGTATAGAAAAGAACACATGTACTGTATACATAAATGTCAAAGCGGCAAACGTCTATGGGATCTATGGGATAGTAAAAAAAGACACAGGAACCTTAGTGTATACAGTAGGATTAGTTATGTATAAGGCATGCTTTTTCCTTGCCCTAAGTTTAGGTCAATAACTATTGGACCAATTCTACACCGTGGGGTGTAATGTTCGACTACTTTCAGCCATATCCTTAAATTATTGTCTACAGCAGTGTTTTTCAACCACGGATCCTAGGAACCCTAGGATTCCCCGGGCATCCCTAAAGGGTTCGCTGTAATTTTTAGGTCATTTTAAAATTGTACTTAATACAGAAGAATTTACAGTACAATGCATCTTATCTCAAACGCGCTATTGGAGAGGGTTGGGGTTCCTTACAATGCATCTGATCTCAGACGCGCTATTAGAGAGGGTTGGGGCTCCTTACAATGCATCTGATCTCAGAAGCGCTATTAGAGAGGATTGGGGTTCCTCACACTTCATCTGATCTCAGACGCACTATTAGATAGGGTTGGGGTATATTACAATGCATCTCATCTTAGACTCGTTGTTAGAGAGGGTTGGGGTCCCTCTGAATTTCACATATGGTTCCTTAACCAAAAAAAGGTTGGAAACCACTACTCTACAGTAATACAAAGGCCCCAAAAAAGACAAAGCCACAAAACGAGGGCAGAATCTGCCACTTGATTTACAGATATAGCTGACCTGAGTGCTCCTCCAGATACCTCAATATACCAGACGTCTCAGAATACCACACCATAATATTACCACAAAATACTACAGTAGGAACAGGCAATTTTTATGTTTTTATTTTTATTTTTAAAGATCCAGTTCCGAAAGCTATGGTACATCTATATTTGTCATTGTGTTCATAGGTGGACATGAAAGCAGGTGATGGACTGCACAAGTTTTATATGCCAGTTGCCACTTTGTGTTGAAAACTACCTAGAAATAGTTTTCTGTCTGTGTTACATCCCAACACATCATATATGTATATGTATATGTATAAATATATATCTATATATATATTTATAGATTAAACCCCATATATTGAGCTAAAATGTACGGGTGCTCTGGTGTTTCAATACATAGCAATGCTATAGAAGGCAATCATGGAGCTTGCTTAAAAATGTATTTAAATATTGAAACTTCTGACCACTATTGATCAGAGTAGTGGTATGTAACATTGATAATCAAATAAATGTGTTTTCCCAGCAAGCCATTATCCCTGTTAGTGCTTGCTATTCATAACAAAACAAAGACCACCAAAAACTTTATTCAAAACCAGAACCAAAACCCCAAATATTTTAAAGGCAAAATAAAAATACCAAGCCAAGTGAGCATCTCTATGTATTTCATATGTATTTGATATCAAGAATATCTTTTAGCAGGTCTGTTAAAGCAGTCCTAACCCCCCAAAGTCAGGCTTTCAGGATATCCCAGCTTCAGCGGAGGTGGCTCAATCCGTCCCTGCTTCAGCACAGCTCGCTCAATCAGTCCCTGCTTCAGCACAGGTGACTCAATCAGAGGCTGATTGAGTGATTGGGCCACCTGTGCTAAAGCTGGAATATCCTGAAAAGTTGACCTATTGTGGGGGGTTTGATGACTGGAGTTGAGTCCCCGTGTGTTAAAGAAATGTGCCTTGATTGTGCTTTTCTGGCCCTTCACTTTTACCTTTCTTCCTTACAGATCAGTTTTTAAATTCCTCTGCTGTGAACCCTCCACCGACCTGCAGTGCTCCTGCAGTCACCACTGCTTACCCTTCATGGAGCAACAGCTTCCACCCAGTAGGGAGGAATACAGAAGTCTACAGACATGGGGCCCAAGGCATGATTTTGCAACAAGGGTCTGCAGGAACACCAATGTATCTACAGCAGATCCCACAGGCAACACGCGCTTACCCTCGTGTATCGGACATGAACGGAGGATTCTACCACACTGCTACAGGAGGATACACAGGATTTGCAGGACAGGTTAGGGGAGAAGCCACAACGCAGCCTGTTACTTTCCGTCCCAACACACATTTGGAAAGACGTGCTACAATAGGGCCTTGTATAATGGCCACCCAGTATGCACAACTTCAGCAGCCACCATTCATACCCCTTAGAGGAATGCAGACCTTACAAGGTGAGATATGGAGAATCTTTACTAATCATTGTTCAAAATCTTCTCCTTGACCGATACCATTACCTGTTATAAAGATCTTTAATTACGGTCATTCGCCACTGTAGTGTTACAAATATATAGAACTCTACAGTATGTAGTCCTCGCCAATACTGAAGGGATTAAGCATGTGTTTGCTTTTCTTCCTTTGTGTTATTATGTACAATGTGTTGGTATTTATGATAATTGATTATTTCTCCTTTTTGATTTTGTTACAGTGTGTCAGACCTCGCTTGGAGCCCAACATATTTCCCAGGCCAGTTTAATTACACAAGGAGCAGTTCAGCTTGCTGCTAATGAAAAAAGTGAACCACCTCTAATGTACCCAACTCAACCAGCTCGGAAGCTGAGCCACCTCTCAAAGTTACATATTGATGTGCAAAGCAACAAAGAGTTATATGTGCCAGTGTGGAAAAGGGGTGGGTTAAAAGATATGGCGAAGAGATCTTCAGAGGTGAAGGCCCCCTCACATATTGCTCAGAAGGTTCGTAATAACGTGCTGAGTTCAGTGAAGACTGAGTGTCCGTCAAAGTCTGAGGGGGTACCAAAGTGCTCCAAAGTGGAAACAAAGAAGAAAAAGATCCTTTATTCAGCTGCAAAGGATCAAGTCCCTCAAACTGCACTGCAAAAGAAGGTAAAACCAATGTCAAAGCCAGTAAATCATTCTTCTGCTCCTATACCAGGGAAGTCACCCCATGGCCCACAATCTGGTGACGAGGCTGTTCTGTTAAAAAAGATGAAACGTGTTTGTCTCTCAGGTGCCCACATTTCCAATAAGGTATCTGAAAAGATGCAGCAAAGCCGTGAAGGTACAATGGATGCAAAGACACCTGCTGTTACTCATATTAATCCTAAACTGAAGAAAACTCAGGAGATAGGGATCAAACGTAAAGATGCAAAGACTCCTGCAGTTACTCATAGTCCTGAGCGGAAGACACCTCAGGAGATGGGGATCAAACGTAAATATGCAAAAACTCCTGCAGTTACTCATAGTCCTGAGCGGAAGACACCTCAGGAGATGGGGATCAAACTTAAAAATGCAAAGACTCCTGCAGTTACTCATTGTCCTGAGCGGAAGACACCTCAGGAGATCGGGATCAAACGTAAATATGCAAAAACACCTGCTGTTACTCATAGTCCTGAGCGGAAGACACCTCAGGAGATGGGGATCAAATGTAAAGATGCAAAGTCTCCTGCAGTTACTCATAGTTCTGAGCGGAAGACACCTCAAGAGATGGGGATCAAACGTAAACAGAACAGCAATATTAAGCAGCTAGTGAAGAAAACAAAGAACCAGACCAGCGTTTTCAGTTTTGAGCAAGCGCTGGCTTGTGGTACTGATAATAACCCCAAAGCTCTCAAAAGAAAAAGTGCTAATCAGCCTGGAGTGAATTCAGAAGTTCTTGGGAAGGGCAAGAAGTCATTGGAACCTTCTGAACAAGGAAAGGTGAAAGCCCATCACAGCAACCTCAGCCTCCAAATGATTAACTCTGTTCAAGTATTTCACCCATTGGGTAAAAAAGCAGGTCCCACAGGTCCAGGGGCACCCGCAGAATCCATTACACTTGGAAATAAGCTTGGACCAATGCAAGGACGCCAAAGCCAGACTTCTGCTTCTCATGTTCAGTGGTCTCTTACTGATGCGATTAAAAGGTTCATGGCCAAAAAACAGGACAGTATTTCTGGAATTAAAGGTGTCGGTATTAATGCCAGGCCTAGGCTATTTAAAATACATGAGTACACAAGACCTGACATTAAAACCAGTGAAATCAAACAACATGGGGAAAACAAAGCTTCAGTTATAGAGAATCCCAAACACTTCCCAGTGATATCCATAGAACAGGAAGCTGCAGTAAGATGCATTGAAAAGGTGAGCCAAACCACTATCCCCATTCCAGCTCCTGGCATTAAAACCAGTGAAATCAAACAACGTGGGGAAAACAAAGCTTCAGTTATAGAGAATCCCAAACACTTCCCAGTGATATCCATAGAACGGAAAGCTGCAGTGACATGCATTAAAAAGGTCAGCCAAACCACTATCCCCATTCAAGCTCCTTTCAACCAGAAGCACCAGCTTTCTAACCTGCAGCTTCCTATCAATGTACCCAGCAGAGTGGACAACTTCACTCCATCCTTCTGTCAACAGCCTCTCCAAGAGCTTGAGGTTTCCATACCTATTCCACCAGAACAGAGAGAGGAGAGAGAGGCTATGAAAAGGAAATCACAACTGGAGAGGGAGTAAGCCTGTCAACATACCTCCAAGGGGAGGCTACAGTGCTTTGTTCAGAGGCAGAAGGATCATAACATCTCTAAACGTTACGGATACCCACCATCCAGACTTATTTCCCCATGAGATACTTAAGCCCTAAAAAAACAAAAAAAAACCCTGACTAATCTGTAACTGATGCCAAGCTCTGTGACTATCTGTAAATAAGATTTATATTTATAAGTCAGTTTGTAACATATTTTACTAAGAATATATTTAAAACTCTTCAATAAAATGTATCTATTTTCAATTGAACTCTTTATTTACTAAAGAAACTATTTACAAATGCCAAGGGTTATTGAAATTCTGCAAATTAACTTTAGATTACCCTCTTGATGATACGAGAGAGAGAGAGAGAGAGAGAGAGAGAGAGAGAGAGAGAGAGAGAGAGAGAGAGAGAGAGAGAGAGAGAGAGAGAGAGAGAGAGAGAGAGAGAGATAAGTAAGTCGGACCCCACTTATGAGAGAGAAACAGATAAATATTTAACTATATGCTTTGTCATGTTGTATGTTGTATGTATGTATGTACTGTATGTCTTTATTTATATAGCGCCATTTATGTAGAAAGCGCTTCACCGCAGTAATACACGTGACAATCATATAAATAATACAAATAACAGATCATGGGAATAAGTGCTTCAGACATAAAAGTAACATTTAGGAAAAGGAGTCCCTGCTCTGAAGAGCTTACAATCTAATTGGTAGGTAGAACATACAGAGACAGTAGGACGGCGTTCTGGTAAGTGCGTCTGCAATGGGCCAAGCTTTTTGTATGCGGTCTATAGTATCAGCCTCGGAGCTACTCACATGCTTCTTTAAGCAGATGTGTTAGAATGTGGGTCTTAAAGGTGGATAGAGAAGGTGCTAGTCGGGTATTGATGGGAAGGGCACTCCAGAGGTGAGGGCAGTCAGTGAGAAAGGTTTAAGGCGAGAGAGGGCTTTAGATACAAAAGGGGTAGATAGAAGACATCATTGGGCGGATCGCAAGAGTCGGGATGGTGCATAGCGAGAAATTAGAGCTGAGCTGTAAGGAGGGGCAGAAGAGTGTAAAGCTTTAAAAGTGAGGAGGAGAATTGAGTGTGAGATACGGGATTTGATAGGAAGCCAGGAGAGGGATTTCAGCAGGGGAGACGCTGAGACAGATTTAGGAAAGAGTAGAGTGATTCTGGCAGCAGCGTTTAGGATAGATTGTAGGGGAGACAGGTGAGAGGCAGTAAGACCGGACAGCAGAAGGTTCCAGTATTTGAGATGGTAGAGAATGAGGGTCTGTGTCAGAGTTTTAGCTGTCGAGCAACAGTGGAAGGGCGTATCTTGCGGAAGAAAAAACGACAGGTTTAGCTACCTTTTGAATGTGAGAGAGGAGTCTGTGACCCCCAGGGCAGCGTGCTTGGGCTACTGCATGTATAGTAGTTCTTCCAACAGTAATGTGGAAGGTGGTAGTAGGGCCAGGTTTGGCATGAAATATAAGGAGTTCTGTTTTTGACATGTTAAATTTAAGTCGGCGGAGGATCATGTTGCATTGGGCTTCTCTTCCTTGTGTTTATACTGTACAATGTCACATACCCAGTAGCACTCCTTAAGACAAATATATATGGTGAGGTGGGTCTGGGGTTGAGTTTACATGGGTTTGTGTGCGCAGATTTAAATTGTTTGGAGGTCTGTGACTCCTCCCCGTTTCCAAACTTACTCTGCCCACCTTTAAAGCAGCAGTCCAAGCTGTCGTTTAAAAAAAAAAAATCCCTTTGATATGTGCATCAATACAATCCACACATTGATAAGTAATTAGCTAAGTTGCGATTGATCGGTGAAGATTCGGCTCGGGGGTTGACTAAATGGTTGCCAGTGCAGCAGAAGAGGACCAAAAATGCAAAGTTCTCTGGGGTGATCATGTGACCAGGCAGTCACTGGATACAATTGAGTTTTGCACAGCTAGGGAGAGGGCAGTGTTCAAAAAAAGGGGGGGGGGGTTGCCAGAGCCTGTTTCAAAATAGGAAGGGGATGTGACTTTGTAAATGGTTGCTATAGAAACAAAAAATGATTGTTACATTATGATACATTAAAATTTTAATTCAGAGTTGTTTAAAAAAAAGTACTACTACTAGTAGCATTATACTAAAAAATAATACAGATGCACAGTAATACCCTCTATAGATATACCAAGAATTGTTAAGTGTGAGTGTGTGTGTGAGTTTATGACATGTGGAAGGAAGGTGGAGGGGTGAGAGTCATGGCGAGGGGAGGGGGGTGAAGGAGAGACATGGTGAGGGGAGGGGGGTGAAAGAGACATGGCGAGGGGAGGAGGGTGAAAGAGAGACATAGGTAGGGGGTGATATAGAGACATGGGAATGGGTTTAAAAGAGAGACATGGGGAGGGGTGAAAGAGACATGGGGAGTGGGTGAAAGAGACATGGGGAGTGGGTGAAAGAGTCATGGGGAGCGGCGGTGAAGAGACATGGGAACAGGGGTAAAGAGACATGGGGAGCAGGGGTGAAGAGACATGGGAGCAGGGGTGAAGAGACATTGGGAGGGGAGGGTGAAAGAGACATGGGGAGGTGATCGAGAGACATTTAGAGGGGGGGTGATAGAGAGACATTTGGAGGGGGGGGATGATAGAGAAACACGGGGAGGGGGTGCAAGAGACATAGAGAGGGGGGTGAAAGAGAGCCATGGGGTGGGGCGTGAAAAAGAGACATGGGGAGAGGGGTGAAAGAGACATGGGGAGGGAGGCGATAGAGAGACATGGGGGGATGAAAGAGACATGGGGAGGGGGGGTGAAAGAAAGCCATGGGGAGGGTGGGTCCATGATCCTCAGTTGCTGGAAGAGTGGGCCCGGGTGAGTAGTTTTTTCTTCTTCACAGGTCCGGGAGATGTTGATCAGACGGCTTCTTAGGGTCAAATAAGACATGACAGACCTTATATAAGGCCTGTGACATCACATTTGACTGACAAATGATATATCCACCAATCTAATTGGTGGATGTACCATGTGATGGCTTCCATTTTATTTTTTGGCAGAAATGACATCATCTTAAGTGATTGGATAATAAAGGAACTATTGGATCTCAATATAAATGTAGAAAATATGCAGGGCCAAAGCTATGACAATGCTGCAAATATGCGGGGAAAGCATAATGGAGTTCAAAGACATGTTGAACATGAACCCACGTGCGTTTTATGTACCATGTAGTTCTCATTATTTGAACCTAGTGGTTAACAACACTGCCAAACCCAATATAGGTGCCATTTAATTTTTGGGCTTAATTCAACCGTTGTATAATTTCTTCCCCAGGTCCACCAACAGATAAATCATTCTTTTAAAATCCTTACCCAATTTAACACTAAAGAGAGTCTGTGAAACATGTTGGGAGCCTCGTATTGATGCAGTTAGACCAATTCGATACCACCTGGGAGCGCTCTATGTTGCATTAGTGTATATTAAAGAAGATGTGACATTTAAAAGTGAACATCATGGCCCCCAGAGTAGAGCTGTTGCGTACACTCTCGCAAAATGTATTTGTGACTATAAATTCATATGTTGTGTAATATTTTGGTATGACATATTAAGTACAATCAATCCAGTGAACAAGCAGTCTATAAACTATGACAAAAACAAGTCCAAAGACCAAATCTGGGGCTCCAAAAAACAATCCCAACAGTAGATTTTGGGCCCTGTTTGTTTAAATCAAAAACACTACAGTAATGTCCAAGCCTTTGTCTCATAAATAGAGAGGTATCCTTACCAACTCCACTTATAAATGGTGTAAATGATCAGTCTAGGGGTTTACAGTATATACATGTAGAAAAGATGGCGCCTAGCTGGTTCTGCTCTGTTATTGAGCTATCACAAATCAGCTGTAAATGTTCACATGGAATGGCACCTAGTTAACTTTTTAAATCAATAACTGTAGACTTGCTAGTCGGCCAATATCATAGACTCTATCCTCAATAATAACAAAGTTCATTACAAGCGACTCTACGGAAAAACTCTTCGCCAGGCCATTTTGGATGACACCAAAGGAGATTATGAAACCAAAGGGTGCATCAGTTCAATCCTGCTCCTGTGGGTTGCTGCAGGGCACCTTTTGGTGTGTTGTTCGCTAGGGAGATAGTACAAAGTGAAAAATGTGCGATGCACAACCGGAACGAAAAAATAAATGAACTGGAGAGAGTGTACAGTAACTACACAATTTGCTTTTAATAACTCATCTAATCAAATGACCGGCAACAAAAGCGCGCGCACACAGAGGTTTTCAAACATCTCTATGGAGCTTGGTCCCACCCCCCGTTCGTGTCACGTGTCACTCACGCGCGGCGCGCTCACGGGACGATCGTGCACCACTCCCCAGCTGCGACACAACACCCGTAACAATGCCCACCTGTCTCCTGCGCTCTGCGTCCAATCACAGCTCCCGCGGGGCCACACCTCTGTTCCGCCTCTCACTTTCATTGCTCCAGTCCTCCTATTTAATCTCTGCTTGCTCAGTTACACATTGCTGAGCATAGACCATAGTAGCCTTGTGTTCCTACATTCCTGCTTTGCCTTGCGCCTTGCGTCTCTTGCTTTCAGTTTGACCTCATGTGTACCGACACGGCTAGACTCTTGGACGCTCTCTGTATAACGACCCCAGCTTGCCCTCGACTACCTGCATCTCTCCATCCCTGACCACGGATATAGGACATTCTTTTAACCCACCAGCTCCAACCCTCGACCTCGGCACAACGGACATCTACCGTTACTGGCTCCTCCCCATGACCGCGGCAAGTATCTGGACTACCCTCTCTCTCCAACCCCGACCCGGCTACGCTGACAATCCAGGCGTGCCTCCACTGCTGTGGGTGCGCAGTTTCTACTTTCCCACCTCAGTACCGGGGGTCCGCCTTGTTCGTGGTGAGTGCAAGGGTCACAATTAGAGAGGGTTGGGGTTCCTTACAATGCATCTGATCTCAGACGCGCTATTAGAGAGGGTTGGGGCTCCTTTGAATGCATCTGATCTCAGACGCGCTATTAGAGAAAGTTGGGATTCCTTACAATGCAGATTTCAGACGCGCTGTTAGAGAGGGTTGGGGCTCCTTACAATGTATTTGATCAATGCATTGTAAGGAACCCCAACCCTCTCTAGTGTGTATTTGTGAACTGTAAGGTGCTTGACTAATACACTGGAAGAATATCATTGTTTTCGATTAAAAATATCAAAGAATGTGTTACTTTAACGAGCGCTTTCTCTTTTTTTGAATCTCCAATATACTATTTGCCAAGTGGGACTAATGAAATCACCAAAAACTACTGTAGCAGATCCCCTTTGGTTGTCAATACGTTACTTTGAAGTGGAAGGGAGAGACCTACTGAGGCCAATATACTAAGCATCGCAAACTGAGCGGGGGGAGGGGTGGAGGGTTTCGGCGCATGTCAAACTTCAATTGCACTCGTGTACTAAGTTCAAATTTCTCCATCTGCGCCCAGCCCCAAAATACTGTTTAGCGCACAGAAATGGATTGCACTTGGTGTATAAAAGTCAATGGTACATACTAATATCTATATAAATATATACAGTGTTCGACAAATCACCCAAAAATCTACTCGCCCAACCAAAAAATCTACTCGCCACCTAGTCCCGCCCCCAACCCCGCCCCTAGTCCCGCCCCCAACCCCGCCCCCAACCCCGCTTTAAAATAAAACATATGAATAAAATCCATTTAAATGACAAATATATTTATTGTATTACATTATACTACAATTAGCCCTTGTTACGTGTGTGTGTGTGTGTCTGTGTAAATGTCGATCTAGAAATAAAAGCCAGGTGTGAATGACTAGTTTCCTGCACCCCTTAATCAGTGTCTGGATGCCCCCGCTTCACAATATCTAAAGCAGAACCCCCATTCACCTGCGCTCCGGCGTCATGACGTCACGTTGCCCTAGTAACGTGACGTCACATGACCTCACAGCGTCATTTTGATGCCGCGTTGCCATGGCGACGCAGGAAGGAAGCCGCCGGAGCCTAGGTAAGTGAAGGTTTACAGAGGCCCTGCAGCTCCCCCGGCACTTAATTTAAGTGCCTTCGGGAAGCGCGCGGGGCCTCTGTAAACCCCACGCCCCCCAGACGGCAGTCTTGCGCCCCGCGTGGGGGTCGCGCCCCCCAGTTTGCGCACCGCTGTTCTAGAAATCCAATCGGATAAGGCTCTTTCTGCACGCTTTTGCACAACTCCCAGCTACTAGAATATCCCCCTGTGTCTATCCAAGAGGAGGTTTTAGTGTACTGACAAAAAACATCCCAAAATAAATTGTAATTAAGGCTGCGAGGTGTCACTGTATATAGAACATAGATCCAGTAGCACTCTCATTGTAAAAGACTCATCTCTATCCCCCCACAAATAAGCAGGGGGACCCATTCAAAGCCCATAATGTGTATGTCTGAAGCATTAAAGCAAAGTGCAGTGCTGTACCAAAGTAGTACACTGGCGACACACTTTATTCAAGCTTGGCTAGTCCCACGAATTCGGGTATACCCGGGTGTATTGAGGTTTGTGACTGTTTTCTGCCCGAGTGCATTGAGTTATTTTCCAAGCAGGGATTGAAGCATTTTATTCCCGCTGGCTGCAATACTGCACAGTATATATATATATATACTGCATTACAATTCATGAATTTATGCCATCTGGTAGACACGCGAAGCATTGCAGCCTATTAAATCCTAATCATTATCATTTAACAGATCAGCCGCCCATCAGCCAGGCATGAACCCAGGCTGGGAAGGCAAATGCAACGGGGCTTGTCAGAGGTGAGGAGTGGCGCATTCCAGGTATCTGCCAGGTACATACTGGGTATTTGCTCGAATAAAGTGTGTCGGTGCAGTAGTTTAGTTTAGACTGCCCTTGAATGGAGTTGAACACTTCCCCAGTGCTGGAATTAGACATAAAAGGTCTATGCAGCAACATAGAGTAGTTGTGTTTAGACGCATGGCTCTATTTTTTGGAGCAGAGCCGCAGCATATATACTGTAAGAACAGTTTCTTACTTCTGACGCGGTATGTTAGACTTATGGCACTTCAGATATGGAGGATTGTTTTGGGCAAATAAAAGGTTAAAAAAAAGTATCAGAGAAATGCAACTTGTGACGCATCTCATTTTAATCTGTGCACCATGTAACTGCCCCCAACTCATCCTACTCACTCTCCCCAAGGTGCAAATTGGGGCAGAGACGCAGAATGTGATACATCTGATTATAATCTGTGCACCATGTAACTCCCCCCAACTCCTTCTACTGACTCTCCCCAAGGTGCAAGCTGGGGCAGAGACGCAGACTGTGATACATCTCATTATAATCTGTGTGCCATGTAACTCCTCCCCAACTCCTCCTACTGACTCTCCCCAAGGTGCATGCTGGGGCAGAGACGCAGACTGTGATACATCTCATTATAATCTGTGATACTTTATCTTGCCATGAAGTCAATGCATTTGAACCCAGTGATACAGTATGTTGATCCCACTGCTGTCAGTGGCACTGTCCATATGTGTACTTGTGTCACCCAATGTATGTAATACAATGTATCACAGTAGCTGTGATTTTTATGACTGCTACTCAAGTTAACCACTTCTCAACCACTTGAAATTAAATGTCAACAGTAGCTGATTTCTCTATTATGACATCACGAGACAGTATCATTGAGCCTCCTAGGAGATGCCAGCAGCAGTGTTCTGTAATGACATCATGGAATCGCCTTAGAGACTGAGATAAATACACAAATGTAAACTTGTTTGTGCGTGACTTGAATTAGTTCCCGAAGGAAACCGTTAGTTTTGTGGACATCTCAGAGATAGGAAAAGAGTGGCGCTGTACGGAGAGACTAATTATCTCCACCTTAACTCTGTATCATGGCAGGTAGGAAGCAACGTGACCTTTACATACCCAAAAAGAAATGGATAATATCTATATTTCTGAACTGTTTACTTTCACAATGTTTTATGGGGTACAGAACAGATAACATGACTCCTATCAATGGATGGGAGAAAGAAGACGGATGGGGTGGGGGGCGGGGGGGAGGGACGGAGGTAGACAACACCCAGGGGGGTTAGGTACCTGGCCTTAATTGGATAATATTTTTTTTTATAAATGTCAAAACTGATTTATTATAGATACATACACACATATTTGTTTTATTGTATTTACTTTTATATCTGGCTTGTAATTCAAAATCTTAAATGATTTGAACAGTAATGTATAGAAAAGAACACATGTACTGTATACATAAATGTCAAAGCGGCAAACGTCTATGGGATCTATGGGATAGTAAAAAAAGACACAGGAACCTTAGTGTATACAGTAGGATTAGTTATGTATAAGGCATGCTTTTTCCTTGCCCTAAGTTTAGGTCAATAACTATTGGACCAATTCTACACCGTGGGGTGTAATGTTCGACTACTTTCAGCCATATCCTTAAATTATTGTCTACAGCAGTGTTTTTCAACCACGGATCCTAGGAACCCTAGGATTCCCCGGGCATCCCTAAAGGGTTCGCTGTAATTTTTAGGTCATTTTAAAATTGTACTTAATACAGAAGAATTTACAGTACAATGCATCTTATCTCAAACGCGCTATTGGAGAGGGTTGGGGTTCCTTACAATGCATCTGATCTCAGACGCGCTATTAGAGAGGGTTGGGGCTCCTTACAATGCATCTGATCTCAGAAGCGCTATTAGAGAGGATTGGGGTTCCTCACACTTCATCTGATCTCAGACGCACTATTAGATAGGGTTGGGGTATATTACAATGCATCTCATCTTAGACTCGTTGTTAGAGAGGGTTGGGGTCCCTCAGAATTTCACATATGGTTCCTTAACCAAAAAAAGGTTGGAAACCACTACTCTACAGTAATACAAAGGCCCCAAAAAAGACAAAGCCACAAAACGAGGGCAGAATCTGCCACTTGATTTACAGATATAGCTGACCTGAGTGCTCCTCCAGATACCTCAATATACCAGACGTCTCAGAATACCACACCATAATATTACCACAAAATACTACAGTAGGAACAGGCAATTTTTATGTTTTTATTTTTATTTTTAAAGATCCAGTTCCGAAAGCTATGGTACATCTATATTTGTCATTGTGTTCATAGGTGGACATGAAAGCAGGTGATGGACTGCACAAGTTTTATATGCCAGTTGCCACTTTGTGTTGAAAACTACCTAGAAATAGTTTTCTGTCTGTGTTACATCCCAACACATCATATATGTATATGTATATGTATAAATATATATCTATATATATATTTATAGATTAAACCCCATATATTGAGCTAAAATGTACGGGTGCTCTGGTGTTTCAATACATAGCAATGCTATAGAAGGCAATCATGGAGCTTGCTTAAAAATGTATTTAAATATTGAAACTTCTGACCACTATTGATCAGAGTAGTGGTATGTAACATTGATAATCAAATAAATGTGTTTTCCCAGCAAGCCATTATCCCTGTTAGTGCTTGCTATTCATAACAAAACAAAGACCACCAAAAACTTTATTCAAAACCAGAACCAAAACCCCAAATATTTTAAAGGCAAAATAAAAATACCAAGCCAAGTGAGCATCTCTATGTATTTCATATGTATTTGATATCAAGAATATCTTTTAGCAGGTCTGTTAAAGCAGTCCTAACCCCCCAAAGTCAGGCTTTCAGGATATCCCAGCTTCAGCGGAGGTGGCTCAATCCGTCCCTGCTTCAGCACAGCTCGCTCAATCAGTCCCTGCTTCAGCACAGGTGACTCAATCAGAGGCTGATTGAGTGATTGGGCCACCTGTGCTAAAGCTGGAATATCCTGAAAAGTTGACCTATTGTGGGGGGTTTGATGACTGGAGTTGAGTCCCCGTGTGTTAAAGAAATGTGCCTTGATTGTGCTTTTCTGGCCCTTCACTTTTACCTTTCTTCCTTACAGATCAGTTTTTAAATTCCTCTGCTGTGAACCCTCCACCGACCTGCAGTGCTCCTGCAGTCACCACTGCTTACCCTTCATGGAGCAACAGCTTCCACCCAGTAGGGAGGAATACAGAAGTCTACAGACATGGGGCCCAAGGCATGATTTTGCAACAAGGGTCTGCAGGAACACCAATGTATCTACAGCAGATCCCACAGGCAACACGCGCTTACCCTCGTGTATCGGACATGAACGGAGGATTCTACCACACTGCTACAGGAGGATACACAGGATTTGCAGGACAGGTTAGGGGAGAAGCCACAACGCAGCCTGTTACTTTCCGTCCCAACACACAGTTGGAAAGACGTGCTACAATAGGGCCTTGTATAATGGCCACCCAGTATGCACAACTTCAGCAGCCACCATTCATACCCCTTAGAGGAATGCAGACCTTACAAGGTGAGATATGGAGAATCTTTACTAATCATTGTTCAAAATCTTCTCCTTGACCGATACCATTACCTGTTATAAAGATCTTTAATTACGGTCATTCGCCACTGTAGTGTTACAAATATATAGAACTCTACAGTATGTAGTCCTCGCCAATACTGAAGGGATTAAGCATGTGTTTGCTTTTCTTCCTTTGTGTTATTATGTACAATGTGTTGGTATTTATGATAATTGATTATTTCTCCTTTTTGATTTTGTTACAGTGTGTCAGACCTCGCTTGGAGCCCAACATATTTCCCAGGCCAGTTTAATTACACAAGGAGCAGTTCAGCTTGCTGCTAATGAAAAAAGTGAACCACCTCTAATGTACCCAACTCAACCAGCTCGGAAGCTGAGCCACCTCTCAAAGTTACATATTGATGTGCAAAGCAACAAAGAGTTATATGTGCCAGTGTGGAAAAGGGGTGGGTTAAAAGATATGGCGAAGAGATCTTCAGAGGTGAAGGCCCCCTCACATATTGCTCAGAAGGTTCGTAATAACGTGCTGAGTTCAGTGAAGACTGAGTGTCCGTCAAAGTCTGAGGGGGTACCAAAGTGCTCCAAAGTGGAAACAAAGAAGAAAAAGATCCTTTATTCAGCTGCAAAGGATCAAGTCCCTCAAACTGCACTGCAAAAGAAGGTAAAACCAATGTCAAAGCCAGTAAATCATTCTTCTGCTCCTATACCAGGGAAGTCACCCCATGGCCCACAATCTGGTGACGAGGCTGTTCTGTTAAAAAAGATGAAACGTGTTTGTCTCTCAGGTGCCCACATTTCCAATAAGGTATCTGAAAAGATGCAGCAAAGCCGTGAAGGTACAATGGATGCAAAGACACCTGCTGTTACTCATATTAATCCTAAACTGAAGAAAACTCAGGAGATAGGGATCAAACGTAAAGATGCAAAGACTCCTGCAGTTACTCATAGTCCTGAGCGGAAGACACCTCAGGAGATGGGGATCAAACGTAAATATGCAAAAACTCCTGCAGTTACTCATAGTCCTGAGCGGAAGACACCTCAGGAGATGGGGATCAAACTTAAAAATGCAAAGACTCCTGCAGTTACTCATTGTCCTGAGCGGAAGACACCTCAGGAGATCGGGATCAAACGTAAATATGCAAAAACACCTGCTGTTACTCATAGTCCTGAGCGGAAGACACCTCAGGAGATGGGGATCAAATGTAAAGATGCAAAGTCTCCTGCAGTTACTCATAGTTCTGAGCGGAAGACACCTCAAGAGATGGGGATCAAACGTAAACAGAACAGCAATATTAAGCAGCTAGTGAAGAAAACAAAGAACCAGACCAGCGTTTTCAGTTTTGAGCAAGCGCTGGCTTGTGGTACTGATAATAACCCCAAAGCTCTCAAAAGAAAAAGTGCTAATCAGCCTGGAGTGAATTCAGAAGTTCTTGGGAAGGGCAAGAAGTCATTGGAACCTTCTGAACAAGGAAAGGTGAAAGCCCATCACAGCAACCTCAGCCTCCAAATGATTAACTCTGTTCAAGTATTTCACCCATTGGGTAAAAAAGCAGGTCCCACAGGTCCAGGGGCACCCGCAGAATCCATTACACTTGGAAATAAGCTTGGACCAATGCAAGGACGCCAAAGCCAGACTTCTGCTTCTCATGTTCAGTGGTCTCTTACTGATGCGATTAAAAGGTTCATGGCCAAAAAACAGGACAGTATTTCTGGAATTAAAGGTGTCGGTATTAATGCCAGGCCTAGGCTATTTAAAATACATGAGTACACAAGACCTGACATTAAAACCAGTGAAATCAAACAACATGGGGAAAACAAAGCTTCAGTTATAGAGAATCCCAAACACTTCCCAGTGATATCCATAGAACAGGAAGCTGCAGTAAGATGCATTGAAAAGGTGAGCCAAACCACTATCCCCATTCCAGCTCCTGGCATTAAAACCAGTGAAATCAAACAACGTGGGGAAAACAAAGCTTCAGTTATAGAGAATCCCAAACACTTCCCAGTGATATCCATAGAACGGAAAGCTGCAGTGACATGCATTAAAAAGGTCAGCCAAACCACTATCCCCATTCAAGCTCCTTTCAACCAGAAGCACCAGCTTTCTAACCTGCAGCTTCCTATCAATGTACCCAGCAGAGTGGACAACTTCACTCCATCCTTCTTTCAACAGCCTCTCCAAGAGCTTGAGGTTTCCATACCTATTCCACCAGAACAGAGAGAGGAGAGAGAGGCTATGAAAAGGAAATCACAACTGGAGAGGGAGTAAGCCTGTCAACATACCTCCAAGGGGAGGCTACAGTGCTTTGTTCAGAGGCAGAAGGATCATAACATCTCTAAACGTTACGGATACCCACCATCCAGACTTATTTCCCCCATGAGATACTTAAGCCCTAAAAAAACAAAAAAAAACCCTGACTAATCTGTAACTGATGCCAAGCTCTGTGACTATCTGTAAATAAGATTTATATTTATAAGTCAGTTTGTAACATATTTTACTAAGAATATATTTAAAACTCTTCAATAAAATGTATCTATTTTCAATTGAACTCTTTATTTACTAAAGAAACTATTTACAAATGCCAAGGGTTATTGAAATTCTGCAAATTAACTTTAGATTACCCTCTTGATGATACGAGAGAGAGAGAGAGAGAGAGAGAGAGAGAGAGAGAGAGAGAGAGAGAGAGAGAGAGAGAGAGAGAGAGAGAGAGATAAGTAAGTCGGACCCCACTTATGAGAGAGAAACAGATAAATATTTAACTATATGCTTTGTCATGTTGTATGTTGTATGTATGTATGTACTGTATGTCTTTATTTATATAGCGCCATTTATGTAGAAAGCGCTTCACCGCAGTAATACACGTGACAATCATATAAATAATACAAATAACAGATCATGGGAATAAGTGCTTCAGACATAAAAGTAACATTTAGGAAAAGGAGTCCCTGCTCTGAAGAGCTTACAATCTAATTGGTAGGTAGAACATACAGAGACAGTAGGACGGCGTTCTGGTAAGTGCGTCTGCAATGGGCCAAGCTTTTTGTATGCGGTCTATAGTATCAGCCTCGGAGCTACTCACATGCTTCTTTAAGCAGATGTGTTAGAATGTGGGTCTTAAAGGTGGATAGAGAAGGTGCTAGTCGGGTATTGATGGGAAGGGCACTCCAGAGGTGAGGGCAGTCAGTGAGAAAGGTTTAAGGCGAGAGAGGGCTTTAGATACAAAAGGGGTAGATAGAAGACATCATTGGGCGGATCGCAAGAGTCGGGATGGTGCATAGCGAGAAATTAGAGCTGAGCTGTAAGTAGGGGCAGAAGAGTGTAAAGCTTTAAAAGTGAGGAGGAGAATGGAGTGTGAGATACGGGATTTGATAGGAAGCCAGGAGAGGGATTTCAGCAGGGGAGACGCTGAGACAGATTTAGGAAAGAGTAGAGTGATTCTGGCAGCAGCGTTTAGGATAGATTGTAGGGGAGACAGGTGAGAGAGAGGCAGTAAGACCGGACAGCAGAAGGTTCCAGTATTTGAGATGGTAGAGAATGAGGGTCTGTGTCAGAGTTTTAGCTGTCGAGCAACAGTGGAAGGGCGTATCTTGCGGAAGAAAAAACGACAGGTTTAGCTACCTTTTGAATGTGAGAGAGGAGTCTGTGACCCCCAGGGCAGCGTGCTTGGGCTACTGCATGTATAGTAGTTCTTCCAACAGTAATGTGGAAGGTGGTAGTAGGGCCAGGTTTGGCATGAAATATAAGGAGTTCTGTTTTTGACATGTTAAATTTAAGTCGGCGGAGGATCATGTTGCATTGGGCTTCTCTTCCTTGTGTTTATACTGTACAATGTCACATACCCAGTAGCACTCCTTAAGACAAATATATATGGTGAGGTGGGTCTGGGGTTGAGTTTACATGGGTTTGTGTGCGCAGATTTAAATTGTTTGGAGGTCTGTGACTCCTCCCCGTTTCCAAACTTACTCTGCCCACCTTTAAAGCAGCAGTCCAAGCTGTCGTTTAAAAAAAAAAAATCCCTTTGATATGTGCATCAATACAATCCACACATTGATAAGTAATTAGCTAAGTTGCGATTGATCGGTGAAGATTCGGCTCGGGGGTTGACTAAATGGTTGCCAGTGCAGCAGAAGAGGACCAAAAATGCAAAGTTCTCTGGGGTGATCATGTGACCAGGCAGTCACTGGATACAATTGAGTTTTGCACAGCTAGGGAGAGGGCAGTGTTCAAAAAAAGGGGGGGGGGGGTTGCCAGAGCCTGTTTCAAAATAGGAAGGGGATGTGACTTTGTAAATGGTTGCTATAGAAACAAAAAATGATTGTTACATTATGATACATTAAAATTTTAATTCAGAGTTGTTTAAAAAAAAGTACTACTACTAGTAGCATTATACTAAAAAATAATACAGATGCACAGTAATACCCTCTATAGATATACCAAGAATTGTTAAGTGTGAGTGTGTGTGTGAGTTTATGACATGTGGAAGGAAGGTGGAGGGGTGAGAGTCATGGCGAGGGGAGGGGGGTGAAGGAGAGACATGGTGAGGGGAGGGGGGTGAAAGAGACATGGCGAGGGGAGGAGGGTGAAAGAGAGACATAGGTAGGGGGTGATATAGAGACATGGGAATGGGTTTAAAAGAGAGACATGGGGAGGGGTGAAAGAGACATGGGGAGTGGGTGAAAGAGACATGGGGAGTGGGTGAAAGAGTCATGGGGAGCGGCGGTGAAGAGACATGGGAACAGGGGTAAAGAGACATGGGGAGCAGGGGTGAAGAGACATGGGAGCAGGGGTGAAGAGACATTGGGAGGGGAGGGTGAAAGAGACATGGGGAGGTGATCGAGAGACATTTAGAGGGGGGGTGATAGAGAGACATTTGGAGGGGGGGGATGATAGAGAAACACGGGGAGGGGGTGCAAGAGACATAGAGAGGGGGGTGAAAGAGAGCCATGGGGTGGGGCGTGAAAAAGAGACATGGGGAGAGGGGTGAAAGAGACATGGGGAGGGAGGCGATAGAGAGACATGGGGGATGAAAGAGACATGGGGAGGGGGGGTGAAAGAAAGCCATGGGGAGGGTGGGTCCATGATCCTCAGTTGCTGGAAGAGTGGGCCCGGGTGAGTAGTTTTTTCTTCTTCACAGGTCCGGGAGATGTTGATCAGACGGCTTCTTAGGGTCAAATAAGACATGACAGACCTTATATAAGGCCTGTGACATCACATTTGACTGACAAATGATATATCCACCAATCTAATTGGTGGATGTACCATGTGATGGCTTCCATTTTATTTTTTGGCAGAAATGACATCATCTTAAGTGATTGGATAATAAAGGAACTATTGGATCTCAATATAAATGTAGAAAATATGCAGGGCCAAAGCTATGACAATGCTGCAAATATGCGGGGAAAGCATAATGGAGTTCAAAGACATGTTGAACATGAACCCACGTGCGTTTTATGTACCATGTAGTTCTCATTATTTGAACCTAGTGGTTAACAACACTGCCAAACCCAATATAGGTGCCATTTAATTTTTGGGCTTAATTCAACCGTTGTATAATTTCTTCCCCAGGTCCACCAACAGATAAATCATTCTTTTAAAATCCTTACCCAATTTAACACTAAAGAGAGTCTGTGAAACATGTTGGGAGCCTCGTATTGATGCAGTTAGACCAATTCGATACCACCTGGGAGCGCTCTATGTTGCATTAGTGTATATTAAAGAAGATGTGACATTTAAAAGTGAACATCATGGCCCCCAGAGTAGAGCTGTTGCGTACACTCTCGCAAAATGTATTTGTGACTATAAATTCATATGTTGTGTAATATTTTGGTGTGACATATTAAGTACAATCAATCCAGTGAACAAGCAGTCTATAAACTATGACAAAAACAAGTCCAAAGACCAAATCTGGGGCTCCAAAAAACAATCCCAACAGTAGATTTTGGGCCCTGTTTGTTTAAATCAAAAACACTACAGTAATGTCCAAGCCTTTGTCTCATAAATAGAGAGGTATCCTTACCAACTCCACTTATAAATGGTGTAAATGATCAGTCTAGGGGTTTACAGTATATACATGTAGAAAAGATGGCGCCTAGCTGGTTCTGCTCTGTTATTGAGCTATCACAAATCAGCTGTAAATGTTCACATGGAATGGCACCTAGTTAACTTTTTAAATCAATAACTGTAGACTTGCTAGTCGGCCAATATCATAGACTCTATCCTCAATAATAACAAAGTTCATTACAAGCGACTCTACGGAAAAACTCTTCGCCAGGCCATTTTGGATGACACCAAAGGAGATTATGAAACCAAAGGGTGCATCAGTTCAATCCTGCTCCTGTGGGTTGCTGCAGGGCACCTTTTGGTGTGTTGTTCGCTAGGGAGATAGTACAAAGTGAAAAATGTGCGATGCACAACCGGAACGAAAAAATAAATGAACTGGAGAGAGTGTACAGTAACTACACAATTTGCTTTTAATAACTCATCTAATCAAATGACCGGCAACAAAAGCGCGCGCACACAGGTTTTCAAACATCTCTATGGAGCTTGGTCCCACCCCCCGTTCGTGTCACGTGTCACTCACGCGCGGCGCGCTCACGGGACGATCGTGCACCACTCCCCAGCTGCGACACAACACCCGTAACAATGCCCACCTGTCTCCTGCGCTCTGCGTCCAATCACAGCTCCCGCGGGGCCACACCTCCGTTCCGCCTCTCACTTTCATTGCTCCAGTCCTCCTATTTAATCTCTGCTTGCTCAGTTACACATTGCTGAGCATAGACCATAGTAGCCTTGTGTTCCTACATTCCTGCTTTACCTTGCGCCTTGCCTCTCTTGCTTTCAGTTTGACCTCATGTGTACCGACCCGGCTAGACTCATGGACGCTCTCTGTATAACGACCCCAGCTTGCCCTCGACTACCTGCATCTCTCCATCCCTGACCACGGATATAGGACATTCTTTTAACCCACCAGCTCCAACCCTCGACCTCGGCACAACGGACATCTACCGTTACTGGCTCCTCCCCATGACCGCGGCAAGTATCTGGACTACCCTCTCTCTCCAACCCCGACCCGGCTACGCTGACAATCCAGGCGTGCCTCCACTGCTGTGGGTGCGCAGTTTCTACTTTCCCACCTCAGTACCGGGGGTCCGCCTTGTTCGTGGTGAGTGCAAGGGTCACAATTAGAGAGGGTTGGGGTTCCTTACAATGCATCTGATCTCAGACGCGCTATTAGAGAGGGTTGGGGCTCCTTTGAATGCATCTGATCTCAGACGCGCTATTAGAGAAAGTTGGGATTCCTTACAATGCAGATTTCAGACGCGCTGTTAGAGAGGGTTGGGGCTCCTTACAATGTATTTGATCAATGCATTGTAAGGAACCCCAACCCTCTCTAGTGTGTATTTGTGAACTGTAAGGTGCTTGACTAATACACTGGAAGAATATCATTGTTTTCGATTAAAAATATCAAAGAATGTGTTACTTTAACGAGCGCTTTCTCTTTTTTTGAATCTCCAATATACTATTTGCCAAGTGGGACTGATGAAATCACCAAAAACTACTGTAGCAGGTCCCCTTTGGTTGTCAATACGTTACTTTGAAGTGGAAGGGAGAGACCTACTGAGGCCAATATACTAAGCATCGCAAACTGAGCGGGGGGAGGGGTGGAGGGTTTCGGCGCATGTCAAACTTCAATTGCACTCGTGTACTAAGTTCAAATTTCTCCATCTGCGCCCAGCCCCAAAATACTGTTTAGCGCACAGAAATGGATTGCACTTGGTGTATAAAAGTCAATGGTACATACTAATATCTATATAAATATATACAGTGTTCGACAAATCACCCAAAAATCTACTCGCCCAACCAAAAAATCTACTCGCCACCTAGTCCCGCCCCCAACCCCGCCCCTAGTTCCGCCCCCAACCCCGCCCCCAACCCCGCTTTAAAATAAAACATATGAAAAAAATCCATTTAAATGACAAATATATTTATTGTATTACATTATACTACAATTAGCCCTTGTTACGTGTGTGTGTGTGTGTCTGTGTAAATGTCGATCTAGAAATAAAAGCCAGGTGTGAATGACTAGTTTCCTGCACCCCTTAATCAGTGTCTGGATGCCCCCGCTTCACAATATCTAAAGCAGAACCCCCATTCACCTGCGCTCCGGCGTCATGACGTCACGTTGCCCTAGTAACGTGACGTCACATGACCTCACAGCGTCATTTTGATGCCGCGTTGCCATGGCGACGCAGGAAGGAAGCCGCCGGAGCCTAGGTAAGTGAAGGTTTACAGAGGCCCTGCAGCTCCCCCGGCACTTAATTTAAGTGCCTTCGGGAAGCGCGCGGGGCCTCTGTAAACCCCACGCCCCCCAGACGGCAGTCTTGCGCCCCGCGTGGGGGTCGCGCCCCCCAGTTTGCGCACCGCTGTTCTAGAAATCCAATCGGATAAGGCTCTTTCTGCACGCTTTTGCACAACTCCCAGCTACTAGAATATCCCCCTGTGTCTATCCAAGAGGAGGTTTTAGTGTACTGACAAAAAACATCCCAAAATAAATTGTAATTAAGGCTGCGAGGTGTCACTGTATATAGAACATAGATCCAGTAGCACTCTCATTGTAAAAGACTCATCTCTATCCCCCCACAAATAAGCAGGGGGACCCATTCAAAGCCCATAATGTGTATGTCTGAAGCATTAAAGCAAAGTGCAGTGCTGTACCAAAGTAGTAGTTTAGTTTAGACTGCCCTTGAATGGAGTTGAACACTTCCCCAGTGCTGGAATTAGACATAAAAGGTCTATGCAGCAACATAGAGTAGTTGTGTTTAGACGCATGGCTCTATTTTTTGGAGCAGAGCCGCAGCATATATACTGTAAGAACAGTTTCTTACTTCTGACGCGGTATGTTAGACTTATGGCACTTCAGATATGGAGGATTGTTTTGGGCAAATAAAAGGTTAAAAAAAAGTATCAGAGAAATGCAACTTGTGACGCATCTCATTTTAATCTGTGCACCATGTAACTGCCCCCAACTCATCCTACTCACTCTCCCCAAGGTGCAAATTGGGGCAGAGACGCAGACTGTGATACATCTCATTATAATCTGTGTGCCATGTAACTCCTCCCCAACTCCTCCTACTGACTCTCCCCAAGGTGCATGCTGGGGCAGAGACGCAGACTGTGATACATCTCATTATAATCTGTGATACTTTATCTTGCCATGAAGTCAATGCATTTGAACCCAGTGATACAGTATGTTGATCCCACTGCTGTCAGTGGCACTGTCCATATGTGTACTTGTGTCACCCAATGTATGTAATACAATGTATCACAGTAGCTGTGATTTTTATGACTGCTACTCAAGTTAACCACTTCTCAACCACTTGAAATTAAATGTCAACAGTAGCTGATTTCTCTATTATGACATCACGAGACAGTATCATTGAGCCTCCTAGGAGATGCCAGCAGCAGTGTTCTGTAATGACATCATGGAATCGCCTTAGAGACTGAGATAAATACACAAATGTAAACTTGTTTGTGCGTGACTTGAATTAGTTCCCGAAGGAAACCGTTAGTTTTGTGGACATCTCAGAGATAGGAAAAGAGTGGCGCTGTACAGAGAGACTAATTATCTCCACCTTAACTCTGTATCATGGCAGGTAGGAAGCAACGTGACCTTTACATACCCAAAAAGAAATGGATAATATCTATATTTCTGAACTGTTTACTTTCACAATGTTTTATGGGGTACAGAACAGATAACATGACTCCTATCAATGGATGGGAGAAAGAAGACGGATGGGGTGGGGGGCGGGGGGGAGGGACGGAGGTAGACAACACCCAGGGGGGTTAGGTACCTGGCCTTAATTGGATAATATTTTTTTTTATAAATGTCAAAACTGATTTATTATAGATACATACACACATATTTGTTTTATTGTATTTACTTTTATATCTGGCTTGTAATTCAAAATCTTAAATGATTTGAACAGTAATGTATAGAAAAGAACACATGTACTGTATACATAAATGTCAAAGCGGCAAACGTCTATGGGATCTATGGGATAGTAAAAAAAGACACAGGAACCTTAGTGTATACAGTAGGATTAGTTATGTATAAGGCATGCTTTTTCCTTGCCCTAAGTTTAGGTCAATAACTATTGGACCAATTCTACACCGTGGGGTGTAATGTTCGACTACTTTCAGCCATATCCTTAAATTATTGTCTACAGCAGTGTTTTTCAACCACGGATCCTAGGAACCCTAGGATTCCCCGGGCATCCCTAAAGGGTTCGCTGTAATTTTTAGGTCATTTTAAAATTGTACTTAATACAGAAGAATTTACAGTACAATGCATCTTATCTCAAACGCGCTATTGGAGAGGGTTGGGGTTCCTTACAATGCATCTGATCTCAGACGCGCTATTAGAGAGGGTTGGGGCTCCTTACAATGCATCTGATCTCAGAAGCGCTATTAGAGAGGATTGGGGTTCCTCACACTTCATCTGATCTCAGACGCACTATTAGATAGGGTTGGGGTATATTACAATGCATCTCATCTTAGACTCGTTGTTAGAGAGGGTTGGGGTCCCTCAGAATTTCACATATGGTTCCTTAACCAAAAAAAGGTTGGAAACCACTACTCTACAGTAATACAAAGGCCCCAAAAAAGACAAAGCCACAAAACGAGGGCAGAATCTGCCACTTGATTTACAGATATAGCTGACCTGAGTGCTCCTCCAGATACCTCAATATACCAGACGTCTCAGAATACCACACCATAATATTACCACAAAATACTACAGTAGGAACAGGCAATTTTTATGTTTTTATTTTTATTTTTAAAGATCCAGTTCCGAAAGCTATGGTACATCTATATTTGTCATTGTGTTCATAGGTGGACATGAAAGCAGGTGATGGACTGCACAAGTTTTATATGCCAGTTGCCACTTTGTGTTGAAAACTACCTAGAAATAGTTTTCTGTCTGTGTTACATCCCAACACATCATATATGTATATGTATATGTATAAATATATATCTATATATATATTTATAGATTAAACCCCATATATTGAGCTAAAATGTACGGGTGCTCTGGTGTTTCAATACATAGCAATGCTATAGAAGGCAATCATGGAGCTTGCTTAAAAATGTATTTAAATATTGAAACTTCTGACCACTATTGATCAGAGTAGTGGTATGTAACATTGATAATCAAATAAATGTGTTTTCCCAGCAAGCCATTATCCCTGTTAGTGCTTGCTATTCATAACAAAACAAAGACCACCAAAAACTTTATTCAAAACCAGAACCAAAACCCCAAATATTTTAAAGGCAAAATAAAAATACCAAGCCAAGTGAGCATCTCTATGTATTTCATATGTATTTGATATCAAGAATATCTTTTAGCAGGTCTGTTAAAGCAGTCCTAACCCCCCAAAGTCAGGCTTTCAGGATATCCCAGCTTCAGCGGAGGTGGCTCAATCCGTCCCTGCTTCAGCACAGCTCGCTCAATCAGTCCCTGCTTCAGCACAGGTGACTCAATCAGAGGCTGATTGAGTGATTGGGCCACCTGTGCTAAAGCTGGAATATCCTGAAAAGTTGACCTATTGTGGGGGGTTTGATGACTGGAGTTGAGTCCCCGTGTGTTAAAGAAATGTGCCTTGATTGTGCTTTTCTGGCCCTTCACTTTTACCTTTCTTCCTTACAGATCAGTTTTTAAATTCCTCTGCTGTGAACCCTCCACCGACCTGCAGTGCTCCTGCAGTCACCACTGCTTACCCTTCATGGAGCAACAGCTTCCACCCAGTAGGGAGGAATACAGAAGTCTACAGACATGGGGCCCAAGGCATGATTTTGCAACAAGGGTCTGCAGGAACACCAATGTATCTACAGCAGATCCCACAGGCAACACGCGCTTACCCTCGTGTATCGGACATGAACGGAGGATTCTACCACACTGCTACAGGAGGATACACAGGATTTGCAGGACAGGTTAGGGGAGAAGCCACAACGCAGCCTGTTACTTTCCGTCCCAACACACATTTGGAAAGACGTGCTACAATAGGGCCTTGTATAATGGCCACCCAGTATGCACAACTTCAGCAGCCACCATTCATACCCCTTAGAGGAATGCAGACCTTACAAGGTGAGATATGGAGAATCTTTACTAATCATTGTTCAAAATCTTCTCCTTGACCGATACCATTACCTGTTATAAAGATCTTTAATTACGGTCATTCGCCACTGTAGTGTTACAAATATATAGAACTCTACAGTATGTAGTCCTCGCCAATACTGAAGGGATTAAGCATGTGTTTGCTTTTCTTCCTTTGTGTTATTATGTACAATGTGTTGGTATTTATGATAATTGATTATTTCTCCTTTTTGATTTTGTTACAGTGTGTCAGACCTCGCTTGGAGCCCAACATATTTCCCAGGCCAGTTTAATTACACAAGGAGCAGTTCAGCTTGCTGCTAATGAAAAAAGTGAACCACCTCTAATGTACCCAACTCAACCAGCTCGGAAGCTGAGCCACCTCTCAAAGTTACATATTGATGTGCAAAGCAACAAAGAGTTATATGTGCCAGTGTGGAAAAGGGGTGGGTTAAAAGATATGGCGAAGAGATCTTCAGAGGTGAAGGCCCCCTCACATATTGCTCAGAAGGTTCGTAATAACGTGCTGAGTTCAGTGAAGACTGAGTGTCCGTCAAAGTCTGAGGGGGTACCAAAGTGCTCCAAAGTGGAAACAAAGAAGAAAAAGATCCTTTATTCAGCTGCAAAGGATCAAGTCCCTCAAACTGCACTGCAAAAGAAGGTAAAACCAATGTCAAAGCCAGTAAATCATTCTTCTGCTCCTATACCAGGGAAGTCACCCCATGGCCCACAATCTGGTGACGAGGCTGTTCTGTTAAAAAAGATGAAACGTGTTTGTCTCTCAGGTGCCCACATTTCCAATAAGGTATCTGAAAAGATGCAGCAAAGCCGTGAAGGTACAATGGATGCAAAGACACCTGCTGTTACTCATATTAATCCTAAACTGAAGAAAACTCAGGAGATAGGGATCAAACGTAAAGATGCAAAGACTCCTGCAGTTACTCATAGTCCTGAGCGGAAGACACCTCAGGAGATGGGGATCAAACGTAAATATGCAAAAACTCCTGCAGTTACTCATAGTCCTGAGCGGAAGACACCTCAGGAGATGGGGATCAAACTTAAAAATGCAAAGACTCCTGCAGTTAATCATTGTCCTGAGCGGAAGACACCTCAGGAGATCGGGATCAAACGTAAATATGCAAAAACACCTGCTGTTACTCATAGTCCTGAGCGGAAGACACCTCAGGAGATGGGGATCAAATGTAAAGATGCAAAGTCTCCTGCAGTTACTCATAGTTCTGAGCGGAAGACACCTCAAGAGATGGGGATCAAACGTAAACAGAACAGCAATATTAAGCAGCTAGTGAAGAAAACAAAGAACCAGACCAGCGTTTTCAGTTTTGAGCAAGCGCTGGCTTGTGGTACTGATAATAACCCCAAAGCTCTCAAAAGAAAAAGTGCTAATCAGCCTGGAGTGAATTCAGAAGTTCTTGGGAAGGGCAAGAAGTCATTGGAACCTTCTGAACAAGGAAAGGTGAAAGCCCATCACAGCAACCTCAGCCTCCAAATGATTAACTCTGTTCAAGTATTTCACCCATTGGGTAAAAAAGCAGGTCCCACAGGTCCAGGGGCACCCGCAGAATCCATTACACTTGGAAATAAGCTTGGACCAATGCAAGGACGCCAAAGCCAGACTTCTGCTTCTCATGTTCAGTGGTCTCTTACTGATGCGATTAAAAGGTTCATGGCCAAAAAACAGGACAGTATTTCTGGAATTAAAGGTGTCGGTATTAATGCCAGGCCTAGGCTATTTAAAATACATGAGTACACAAGACCTGACATTAAAACCAGTGAAATCAAACAACATGGGGAAAACAAAGCTTCAGTTATAGAGAATCCCAAACACTTCCCAGTGATATCCATAGAACAGGAAGCTGCAGTAAGATGCATTGAAAAGGTGAGCCAAACCACTATCCCCATTCCAGCTCCTGGCATTAAAACCAGTGAAATCAAACAACGTGGGGAAAACAAAGCTTCAGTTATAGAGAATCCCAAACACTTCCCAGTGATATCCATAGAACGGAAAGCTGCAGTGACATGCATTAAAAAGGTCAGCCAAACCACTATCCCCATTCAAGCTCCTTTCAACCAGAAGCACCAGCTTTCTAACCTGCAGCTTCCTATCAATGTACCCAGCAGAGTGGACAACTTCACTCCATCCTTCTGTCAACAGCCTCTCCAAGAGCTTGAGGTTTCCATACCTATTCCACCAGAACAGAGAGAGGAGAGAGAGGCTATGAAAAGGAAATCACAACTGGAGAGGGAGTAAGCCTGTCAACATACCTCCAAGGGGAGGCTACAGTGCTTTGTTCAGAGGCAGAAGGATCATAACATCTCTAAACGTTACGGATACCCACCATCCAGACTTATTTCCCCCATGAGATACTTAAGCCCTAAAAAAACAAAAAAAAAACCCTGACTAATCTGTAACTGATGCCAAGCTCTGTGACTATCTGTAAATAAGATTTATATTTATAAGTCAGTTTGTAACATATTTTACTAAGAATATATTTAAAACTCTTCAATAAAATGTATCTATTTTCAATTGAACTCTTTATTTACTAAAGAAACTATTTACAAATGCCAAGGGTTATTGAAATTCTGCAAATTAACTTTAGATTACCCTCTTGATGATACGAGAGAGAGAGAGAGAGAGAGAGAGAGAGAGAGAGAGAGAGAGAGAGAGAGAGAGAGAGAGAGAGAGAGAGAGAGAGATAAGTAAGTCGGACCCCACTTATGAGAGAGAAACAGATAAATATTTAACTATATGCTTTGTCATGTTGTATGTTGTATGTATGTATGTACTGTATGTCTTTATTTATATAGCGCCATTTATGTAGAAAGCGCTTCACCGCAGTAATACACGTGACAATCATATAAATAATACAAATAACAGATCATGGGAATAAGTGCTTCAGACATAAAAGTAACATTTAGGAAAAGGAGTCCCTGCTCTGAAGAGCTTACAATCTAATTGGTAGGTAGAACATACAGAGACAGTAGGACGGCGTTCTGGTAAGTGCGTCTGCAATGGGCCAAGCTTTTTGTATGCGGTCTATAGTATCAGCCTCGGAGCTACTCACATGCTTCTTTAAGCAGATGTGTTAGAATGTGGGTCTTAAAGGTGGATAGAGAAGGTGCTAGTCGGGTATTGATGGGAAGGGCACTCCAGAGGTGAGGGCAGTCAGTGAGAAAGGTTTAAGGCGAGAGAGGGCTTTAGATACAAAAGGGGTAGATAGAAGACATCATTGGGCGGATCGCAAGAGTCGGGATGGTGCATAGCGAGAAATTAGAGCTGAGCTGTAAGGAGGGGCAGAAGAGTGTAAAGCTTTAAAAGTGAGGAGGAGAATTGAGTGTGAGATACGGGATTTGATAGGAAGCCAGGAGAGGGATTTCAGCAGGGGAGACGCTGAGACAGATTTAGGAAAGAGTAGAGTGATTCTGGCAGCAGCGTTTAGGATAGATTGTAGGGGAGACAGGTGAGAGGCAGTAAGACCGGACAGCAGAAGGTTCCAGTATTTGAGATGGTAGAGAATGAGGGTCTGTGTCAGAGTTTTAGCTGTCGAGCAACAGTGGAAGGGTGTATCTTGCGGAAGAAAAAACGACAGGTTTAGCTACCTTTTGAATGTGAGAGAGGAGTCTGTGACCCCCAGGGCAGCGTGCTTGGGCTACTGCATGTATAGTAGTTCTTCCAACAGTAATGTGGAAGGTGGTAGTAGGGCCAGGTTTGGCATGAAATATAAGGAGTTCTGTTTTTGACATGTTAAATTTAAGTCGGCGGAGGATCATGTTGCATTGGGCTTCTCTTCCTTGTGTTTATACTGTACAATGTCACATACCCAGTAGCACTCCTTAAGACAAATATATATGGTGAGGTGGGTCTGGGGTTGAGTTTACATGGGTTTGTGTGCGCAGATTTAAATTGTTTGGAGGTCTGTGACTCCTCCCCGTTTCCAAACTTACTCTGCCCACCTTTAAAGCAGCAGTCCAAGCTGTCGTTTAAAAAAAAAAAATCCCTTTGATATGTGCATCAATACAATCCACACATTGATAAGTAATTAGCTAAGTTGCGATTGATCGGTGAAGATTCGGCTCGGGGGTTGACTAAATGGTTGCCAGTGCAGCAGAAGAGGACCAAAAATGCAAAGTTCTCTGGGGTGATCATGTGACCAGGCAGTCACTGGATACAATTGAGTTTTGCACAGCTAGGGAGAGGGCAGTGTTCAAAAAAGGGGGGGGGGGGGTTGCCAGAGCCTGTTTCAAAATAGGAAGGGGATGTGACTTTGTAAATGGTTGCTATAGAAACAAAAAATGATTGTTACATTATGATACATTAAAATTTTAATTCAGAGTTGTTTAAAAAAAAAGTACTACTACTAGTAGCATTATACTAAAAAATAATACAGATGCACAGTAATACCCTCTATAGATATACCAAGAATTGTTAAGTGTGAGTGTGTGTGTGAGTTTATGACATGTGGAAGGAAGGTGGAGGGGTGAGAGTCATGGCGAGGGGAGGGGGGTGAAGGAGAGACATGGTGAGGGGAGGGGGGTGAAAGAGACATGGCGAGGGGAGGAGGGTGAAAGAGAGACATAGGTAGGGGGTGATATAGAGACATGGGAATGGGTTTAAAAGAGAGACATGGGGAGGGGTGAAAGAGACATGGGGAGTGGGTGAAAGAGACATGGGGAGTGGGTGAAAGAGTCATGGGGAGCGGCGGTGAAGAGACATGGGAACAGGGGTAAAGAGACATGGGGAGCAGGGGTGAAGAGACATGGGAGCAGGGGTGAAGAGACATTGGGAGGGGAGGGTGAAAGAGACATGGGGAGGTGATCGAGAGACATTTAGAGGGGGGGTGATAGAGAGACATTTGGAGGGGGGGATGATAGAGAAACACGGGGAGGGGGTGCAAGAGACATAGAGAGGGGGGTGAAAGAGAGCCATGGGGTGGGGCGTGAAAAAGAGACATGGGGAGAGGGGTGAAAGAGACATGGGGAGGGAGGCGATAGAGAGACATGGGGGGATGAAAGAGACATGGGGAGGGGGGGTGAAAGAAAGCCATGGGGAGGGTGGGTCCATGATCCTCAGTTGCTGGAAGAGTGGGCCCGGGTGAGTAGTTTTTTCTTCTTCACAGGTCCGGGAGATGTTGATCAGACGTCTTCTTAGGGTCAAATAAGACATGACAGACCTTATATAAGGCCTGTGACATCACATTTGACTGACAAATGATATATCCACCAATCTAATTGGTGGATGTACCATGTGATGGCTTCCATTTTATTTTTTGGCAGAAATGACATCATCTTAAGTGATTGGATAATAAAGGAACTATTGGATCTCAATATAAATGTAGAAAATATGCAGGGCCAAAGCTATGACAATGCTGCAAATATGCGGGGAAAGCATAATGGAGTTCAAAGACATGTTGAACATGAACCCACGTGCGTTTTATGTACCATGTAGTTCTCATTATTTGAACCTAGTGGTTAACAACACTGCCAAACCCAATATAGGTGCCATTTAATTTTTGGGCTTAATTCAACCGTTGTATAATTTCTTCCCCAGGTCCACCAACAGATAAATCATTCTTTTAAAATCCTTACCCAATTTAACACTAAAGAGAGTCTGTGAAACATGTTGGGAGCCTCGTATTGATGCAGTTAGACCAATTCGATACCACCTGGGAGCGCTCTATGTTGCATTAGTGTATATTAAAGAAGATGTGACATTTAAAAGTGAACATCATGGCCCCCAGAGTAGAGCTGTTGCGTACACTCTCGCAAAATGTATTTGTGACTATAAATTCATATGTTGTGTAATATTTTGGTATGACATATTAAGTACAATCAATCCAGTGAACAAGCAGTCTATAAACTATGACAAAAACAAGTCCAAAGACCAAATCTGGGGCTCCAAAAAACAATCCCAACAGTAGATTTTGGGCCCTGTTTGTTTAAATCAAAAACACTACAGTAATGTCCAAGCCTTTGTCTCATAAATAGAGAGGTATCCTTACCAACTCCACTTATAAATGGTGTAAATGATCAGTCTAGGGGTTTACAGTATATACATGTAGAAAAGATGGCGCCTAGCTGGTTCTGCTCTGTTATTGAGCTATCACAAATCAGCTGTAAATGTTCACATGGAATGGCACCTAGTTAACTTTTTAAATCAATAACTGTAGACTTGCTAGTCGGCCAATATCATAGACTCTATCCTCAATAATAACAAAGTTCATTACAAGCGACTCTACGGAAAAACTCTTCGCCAGGCCATTTTGGATGACACCAAAGGAGATTATGAAACCAAAGGGTGCATCAGTTCAATCCTGCTCCTGTGGGTTGCTGCAGGGCACCTTTTGGTGTGTTGTTCGCTAGGGAGATAGTACAAAGTGAAAAATGTGCGATGCACAACCGGAACGAAAAAATAAATGAACTGGAGAGAGTGTACAGTAACTACACAATTTGCTTTTAATAACTCATCTAATCAAATGACCGGCAACAAAAGCGCGCGCACACAGAGGTTTTCAAACATCTCTATGGAGCTTGGTCCCACCCCCCGTTCGTGTCACGTGTCACTCACGCGCGGCGCGCTCACGGGACGATCGTGCACCACTCCCCAGCTGCGACACAACACCCGTAACAATGCCCACCTGTCTCCTGCGCTCTGCGTCCAATCACAGCTCCCGCGGGGCCACACCTCTGTTCCGCCTCTCACTTTCATTGCTCCAGTCCTCCTATTTAATCTCTGCTTGCTCAGTTACACATTGCTGAGCATAGACCATAGTAGCCTTGTGTTCCTACATTCCTGCTTTGCCTTGCGCCTTGCCTCTCTTGCTTTCAGTTTGACCTCATGTGTACCGACACGGCTAGACTCTTGGACGCTCTCTGTATAACGACCCCAGCTTGCCCTCGACTACCTGCATCTCTCCATCCCTGACCACGGATATAGGACATTCTTTTAACCCACCAGCTCCAACCCTCGACCTCGGCACAACGGACATCTACCGTTACTGGCTCCTCCCCATGACCGCGGCAAGTATCTGGACTACCCTCTCTCTCCAACCCCGACCCGGCTACGCTGACAATCCAGGCGTGCCTCCACTGCTGTGGGTGCGCAGTTTCTACTTTCCCACCTCAGTACCGGGGGTCCGCCTTGTTCGTGGTGAGTGCAAGGGTCACAATTAGAGAGGGTTGGGGTTCCTTACAATGCATCTGATCTCAGACGCGCTATTAGAGAGGGTTGGGGCTCCTTTGAATGCATCTGATCTCAGACGCGCTATTAGAGAAAGTTGGGATTCCTTACAATGCAGATTTCAGACGCGCTGTTAGAGAGGGTTGGGGCTCCTTACAATGTATTTGATCAATGCATTGTAAGGAACCCCAACCCTCTCTAGTGTGTATTTGTGAACTGTAAGGTGCTTGACTAATACACTGGAAGAATATCATTGTTTTCGATTAAAAATATCAAAGAATGTGTTACTTTAACGAGCGCTTTCTCTTTTTTTGAATCTCCAATATACTATTTGCCAAGTGGGACTGATGAAATCACCAAAAACTACTGTAGCAGGTCCCCTTTGGTTGTCAATACGTTACTTTGAAGTGGAAGGGAGAGACCTACTGAGGCCAATATACTAAGCATCGCAAACTGAGCGGGGGGAGGGGTGGAGGGTTTCGGCGCATGTCAAACTTCAATTGCACTCGTGTACTAAGTTCAAATTTCTCCATCTGCGCCCAGCCCCAAAATACTGTTTAGCGCACAGAAATGGATTGCACTTGGTGTATAAAAGTCAATGGTACATACTAATATCTATATAAATATATACAGTGTTCGACAAATCACCCAAAAATCTACTCGCCCAACCAAAAAATCTACTCCCTAGTCCCGCCCCCAACCCCGCCCCTAGTCCCGCCCCCAACCCCGCCCCCAACCCCGCTTTAAAATAAAACATATGAATAAAATCCATTTAAATGACAAATATATTTATTGTATTACATTATACTACAATTAGCCCTTGTTACGTGTGTGTGTGTGTGTCTGTGTCTGTGTAAATGTCGATCTAGAAATAAAAGCCAGGTGTGAATGACTAGTTTCCTGCACCCCTTAATCAGTGTCTGGATGCCCCCGCTTCACAATATCTAAAGCAGAACCCCCATTCACCTGCGCTCCGGCGTCATGACGTCACGTTGCCCTAGTAACGTGACGTCACATGACCTCACAGCGTCATTTTGATGCCGCGTTGCCATGGCGACGCAGGAAGGAAGCCGCCGGAGCCTAGGTAAGTGAAGGTTTACAGAGGCCCTGCAGCTCCCCCGGCACTTAATTTAAGTGCCTTCGGGAAGCGCGCGGGGCCTCTGTAAACCCCACGCCCCCCAGACGGCAGTCTTGCGCCCCGCGTGGGGGTCGCGCCCCCCAGTTTGCGCACCGCTGTTCTAGAAATCCAATCGGATAAGGCTCTTTCTGCACGCTTTTGCACAACTCCCAGCTACTAGAATATCCCCCTGTGTCTATCCAAGAGGAGGTTTTAGTGTACTGACAAAAAACATCCCAAAATAAATTGTAATTAAGGCTGCGAGGTGTCACTGTATATAGAACATAGATCCAGTAGCACTCTCATTGTAAAAGACTCATCTCTATCCCCCCACAAATAAGCAGGGGGACCCATTCAAAGCCCATAATGTGTATGTCTGAAGCATTAAAGCAAAGTGCAGTGCTGTACCAAAGTAGTAGTTTAGTTTAGACTGCCCTTGAATGGAGTTGAACACTTCCCCAGTGCTGGAATTAGACATAAAAGGTCTATGCAGCAACATAGAGTAGTTGTGTTTAGACGCATGGCTCTATTTTTTGGAGCAGAGCCGCAGCATATATACTGTAAGAACAGTTTCTTACTTCTGACGCGGTATGTTAGACTTATGGCACTTCAGATATGGAGGATTGTTTTGGGCAAATAAAAGGTTAAAAAAAAGTATCAGAGAAATGCAACTTGTGACGCATCTCATTTTAATCTGTGCACCATGTAACTGCCCCCAACTCATCCTACTCACTCTCCCCAAGGTGCAAATTGGGGCAGAGACGCAGAATGTGATACATCTGATTATAATCTGTGCACCATGTAACTCCCCCCAACTCCTTCTACTGACTCTCCCCAAGGTGCAAGCTGGGGCAGAGACGCAGACTGTGATACATCTCATTATAATCTGTGTGCCATGTAACTCCTCCCCAACTCCTCCTACTGACTCTCCCCAAGGTGCATGCTGGGGCAGAGACGCAGACTGTGATACATCTCATTATAATCTGTGATACTTTATCTTGCCATGAAGTCAATGCATTTGAACCCAGTGATACAGTATGTTGATCCCACTGCTGTCAGTGGCACTGTCCATATGTGTACTTGTGTCACCCAATGTATGTAATACAATGTATCACAGTAGCTGTGATTTTTATGACTGCTACTCAAGTTAACCACTTCTCAACCACTTGAAATTAAATGTCAACAGTAGCTGATTTCTCTATTATGACATCACGAGACAGTATCATTGAGCCTCCTAGGAGATGCCAGCAGCAGTGTTCTGTAATGACATCATGGAATCGCCTTAGAGACTGAGATAAATACACAAATGTAAACTTGTTTGTGCGTGACTTGAATTAGTTCCCGAAGGAAACCGTTAGTTTTGTGGACATCTCAGAGATAGGAAAAGAGTGGCGCTGTACAGAGAGACTAATTATCTCCACCTTAACTCTGTATCATGGCAGGTAGGAAGCAACGTGACCTTTACATACCCAAAAAGAAATGGATAATATCTATATTTCTGAACTGTTTACTTTCACAATGTTTTATGGGGTACAGAACAGATAACATGACTCCTATCAATGGATGGGAGAAAGAAGACGGATGGGGTGGGGGCGGGGGGGAGGGACGGAGGTAGACAACACCCAGGGGGGTTAGGTACCTGGCCTTAATTGGATAATATTTTTTTTTATAAATGTCAAAACTGATTTATTATAGATACATACACACATATTTGTTTTATTGTATTTACTTTTATATCTGGCTTGTAATTCAAAATCTTAAATGATTTGAACAGTAATGTATAGAAAAGAACACATGTACTGTATACATAAATGTCAAAGCGGCAAACGTCTATGGGATCTATGGGATAGTAAAAAAAGACACAGGAACCTTAGTGTATACAGTAGGATTAGTTATGTATAAGGCATGCTTTTTCCTTGCCCTAAGTTTAGGTCAATAACTATTGGACCAATTCTACACCGTGGGGTGTAATGTTCGACTACTTTCAGCCATATCCTTAAATTATTGTCTACAGCAGTGTTTTTCAACCACGGATCCTAGGAACCCTAGGATTCCCCGGGCATCCCTAAAGGGTTCGCTGTAATTTTTAGGTCATTTTAAAATTGTACTTAATACAGAAGAATTTACAGTACAATGCATCTTATCTCAAACGCGCTATTGGAGAGGGTTGGGGTTCCTTACAATGCATCTGATCTCAGACGCGCTATTAGAGAGGGTTGGGGCTCCTTACAATGCATCTGATCTCAGAAGCGCTATTAGAGAGGATTGGGGTTCCTCACACTTCATCTGATCTCAGACGCACTATTAGATAGGGTTGGGGTATATTACAATGCATCTCATCTTAGACTCGTTGTTAGAGAGGGTTGGGGTCCCTCAGAATTTCACATATGGTTCCTTAACCAAAAAAAGGTTGGAAACCACTACTCTACAGTAATACAAAGGCCCCAAAAAAGACAAAGCCACAAAACGAGGGCAGAATCTGCCACTTGATTTACAGATATAGCTGACCTGAGTGCTCCTCCAGATACCTCAATATACCAGACGTCTCAGAATACCACACCATAATATTACCACAAAATACTACAGTAGGAACAGGCAATTTTTATGTTTTTATTTTTATTTTTAAAGATCCAGTTCCGAAAGCTATGGTACATCTATATTTGTCATTGTGTTCATAGGTGGACATGAAAGCAGGTGATGGACTGCACAAGTTTTATATGCCAGTTGCCACTTTGTGTTGAAAACTACCTAGAAATAGTTTTCTGTCTGTGTTACATCCCAACACATCATATATGTATATGTATATGTATAAATATATATCTATATATATATTTATAGATTAAACCCCATATATTGAGCTAAAATGTACGGGTGCTCTGGTGTTTCAATACATAGCAATGCTATAGAAGGCAATCATGGAGCTTGCTTAAAAATGTATTTAAATATTGAAACTTCTGACCACTATTGATCAGAGTAGTGGTATGTAACATTGATAATCAAATAAATGTGTTTTCCCAGCAAGCCATTATCCCTGTTAGTGCTTGCTATTCATAACAAAACAAAGACCACCAAAAACTTTATTCAAAACCAGAACCAAAACCCCAAATATTTTAAAGGCAAAATAAAAATACCAAGCCAAGTTAGCATCTCTATGTATTTCATATGTATTTGATATCAAGAATATCTTTTAGCAGGTCTGTTAAAGCAGTCCTAACCCCCCAAAGTCAGGCTTTCAGGATATCCCAGCTTCAGCGGAGGTGGCTCAATCCGTCCCTGCTTCAGCACAGCTCGCTCAATCAGTCCCTGCTTCAGCACAGGTGACTCAATCAGAGGCTGATTGAGTGATTGGGCCACCTGTGCTAAAGCTGGAATATCCTGAAAAGTTGACCTATTGTGGGGGGTTTGATGACTGGAGTTGAGTCCCCGTGTGTTAAAGAAATGTGCCTTGATTGTGCTTTTCTGGCCCTTCACTTTTACCTTTCTTCCTTACAGATCAGTTTTTAAATTCCTCTGCTGTGAACCCTCCACCGACCTGCAGTGCTCCTGCAGTCACCACTGCTTACCCTTCATGGAGCAACAGCTTCCACCCAGTAGGGAGGAATACAGAAGTCTACAGACATGGGGCCCAAGGCATGATTTTGCAACAAGGGTCTGCAGGAACACCAATGTATCTATAGCAGATCCCACAGGCAACACGCGCTTACCCTCGTGTATCGGACATGAACGGAGGATTCTACCACACTGCTACAGGAGGATACACAGGATTTGCAGGACAGGTTAGGGGAGAAGCCACAACGCAGCCTGTTACTTTCCGTCCCAACACACATTTGGAAAGACGTGCTACAATAGGGCCTTGTATAATGGCCACCCAGTATGCACAACTTCAGCAGCCACCATTCATACCCCTTAGAGGAATGCAGACCTTACAAGGTGAGATATGGAGAATCTTTACTAATCATTGTTCAAAATCTTCTCCTTGACCGATACCATTACCTGTTATAAAGATCTTTAATTACGGTCATTCGCCACTGTAGTGTTACAAATATATAGAACTCTACAGTATGTAGTCCTCGCCAATACTGAAGGGATTAAGCATGTTTTTGCTTTTCTTCCTTTGTGTTATTATGTACAATGTGTTGGTATTTATGATAATTGATTATTTCTCCTTTTTGATTTTGTTACAGTGTGTCAGACCTCGCTTGGAGCCCAACATATTTCCCAGGCCAGTTTAATTACACAAGGAGCAGTTCAGCTTGCTGCTAATGAAAAAAGTGAACCACCTCTAATGTACCCAACTCAACCAGCTCGGAAGCTGAGCCACCTCTCAAAGTTACATATTGATGTGCAAAGCAACAAAGAGTTATATGTGCCAGTGTGGAAAAGGGGTGGGTTAAAAGATATGGCGAAGAGATCTTCAGAGGTGAAGGCCCCCTCACATATTGCTCAGAAGGTTCGTAATAACGTGCTGAGTTCAGTGAAGACTGAGTGTCCGTCAAAGTCTGAGGGGGTACCAAAGTGCTCCAAAGTGGAAACAAAGAAGAAAAAGATCCTTTATTCAGCTGCAAAGGATCAAGACCCTCAAACTGCACTGCAAAAGAAGGTAAAACCAATGTCAAAGCCAGTAAATCATTCTTCTGCTCCTATACCAGGGAAGTCACCCCATGGCCCACAATCTGGTGACGAGGCTGTTCTGTTAAAAAAGATGAAACGTGTTTGTCTCTCAGGTGCCCACATTTCTAATAAGGTATCTGAAAAGATGCAGCAAAGCCGTGAAGGTACAATGGATGCAAAGACACCTGCTGTTACTCATATTAATCCTAAACTGAAGAAAACTCAGGAGATAGGGATCAAACGTAAAGATGCAAAGACTCCTGCAGTTACTCATAGTCCTGAGCGGAAGACACCTCAGGAGATGGGGATCAAACGTAAATATGCAAAAACTCCTGCAGTTACTCATAGTCCTGAGCGGAAGACACCTCAGGAGATGGGGATCAAACTTAAAAATGCAAAGACTCCTGCAGTTACTCATTGTCCTGAGCGGAAGACACCTCAGGAGATCGGGATCAAACGTAAATATGCAAAAACACCTGCTGTTACTCATAGTCCTGAGCGGAAGACACCTCAGGAGATGGGGATCAAATGTAAAGATGCAAAGTCTCCTGCAGTTACTCATAGTCCTGAGCGGAAGACACCTCAAGAGATGGGGATCAAACGTAAACAGAACAGCAATATTAAGCAGCTAGTGAAGAAAACAAAGAACCAGACCAGCGTTTTCAGTTTTGAGCAAGCGCTGGCTTGTGGTACTGATAATAACCCCAAAGCTCTCAAAAGAAAAAGTGCTAATCAGCCTGGAGTGAATTCAGAAGTTCTTGGGAAGGGCAAGAAGTCATTGGAACCTTCTGAACAAGGAAAGGTGAAAGCCCATCACAGCAACCTCAGCCTCCAAATGATTAACTCTGTTCAAGTATTTCATCCATTGGGTAAAAAAACAGGTCCCACAGGTCCAGGGGCACCCGCAGGATCCATTACACTTGGAAATAAGCTTGGACCAATGCAAGGACGCCAAAGCCAGACTTCTGCTTCTCATGTTCAGTGGTCTCTTACTGATGCGATTAAAAGGTTCATGGCCAAAAAACAGGACAGTATTTCTGGAATTAAAGGTGTCGGTATTAATGCCAGGCCTAGGCTATTTAAAATACATGAGTACACAAGACCTGACATTAAAACCAGTGAAATCAAACAACATGGGGAAAACAAAGCTTCAGTTATAGAGAATCCCAAACACTTCCCAGTGATATCCATAGAACAGGAAGCTGCAGTAAGATGCATTGAAAAGGTGAGCCAAACCACTATCCCCATTCCAGCTCCTGGCATTAAAACCAGTGAAATCAAACAACGTGGGGAAAACAAAGCTTCAGTTATAGAGAATCCCAAACACTTCCCAGTGATATCCATAGAACGGAAAGCTGCAGTGACATGCATTAAAAAGGTCAGCCAAACCACTATCCCCATTCAAGCTCCTTTCAACCAGAAGCACCAGCTTTCTAACCTGCAGCTTCCTATCAATGTACCCAGCAGAGTGGACAACTTCACTCCATCCTTCTGTCAACAGCCTCTCCAAGAGCTTGAGGTTTCCATACCTATTCCACCAGAACAGAGAGAGGAGAGAGAGGCTATGAAAAGGAAATCACAACTGGAGAGGGAGTAAGCCTGTCAACATACCTCCAAGGGGAGGCTACAGTGCTTTGTTCAGAGGCAGAAGGATCATAACATCTCTAAACGTTACGGATACCCACCATCCAGACTTATTTCCCCCATGAGATACTTAAGCCCTAAAAAAACAAAAAAAAACCCTGACTAATCTGTAACTGATGCCAAGCTCTGTGACTATCTGTAAATAAGATTTATATTTATAAGTCAGTTTGTAACATATTTTACTAAGAATATATTTAAAACTCTTCAATAAAATGTATCTATTTTCAATTGAACTCTTTATTTACTAAAGAAACTATTTACAAATGCCAAGGGTTATTGAAATTCTGCAAATTAACTTTAGATTACCCTCTTGATGATACGAGAGAGAGAGAGAGAGAGAGAGAGAGAGAGAGAGAGAGAGAGAGAGAGAGAGAGAGAGAGATAAGTAAGTCGGACCCCACTTATGAGAGAGAAACAGATAAATATTTAACTATATGCTTTGTCATGTTGTATGTTGTATGTATGTATGTACTGTATGTCTTTATTTATATAGCGCCATTTATGTAGAAAGCGCTTCACCGCAGTAATACACGTGACAATCATATAAATAATACAAATAACAGATCATGGGAATAAGTGCTTCAGACATAAAAGTAACATTTAGGAAAAGGAGTCCCTGCTCTGAAGAGCTTACAATCTAATTGGTAGGTAGAACATACAGAGACAGTAGGACGGCGTTCTGGTAAGTGCGTCTGCAATGGGCCAAGCTTTTTGTATGCGGTCTATAGTATCAGCCTCGGAGCTACTCACATGCTTCTTTAAGCAGATGTGTTAGAATGTGGGTCTTAAAGGTGGATAGAGAAGGTGCTAGTCGGGTATTGATGGGAAGGGCACTCCAGAGGTGAGGGCAGTCAGTGAGAAAGGTTTAAGGCGAGAGAGGGCTTTAGATACAAAAGGGGTAGATAGAAGACATCATTGGGCGGATCGCAAGAGTCGGGATGGTGCATAGCGAGAAATTAGAGCTGAGCTGTAAGGAGGGGCAGAAGAGTGTAAAGCTTTAAAAGTGAGGAGGAGAATTGAGTGTGAGATACGGGATTTGATAGGAAGCCAGGAGAGGGATTTCAGCAGGGGAGACGCTGAGACAGATTTAGGAAAGAGTAGAGTGATTCTGGCAGCAGCGTTTAGGATAGATTGTAGGGGAGACAGGTGAGAGGCAGTAAGACCGGACAGCAGAAGGTTCCAGTATTTGAGATGGTAGAGAATGAGGGTCTATGTCAGAGTTTTAGCTGTCGAGCAACAGTGGAAGGGCGTATCTTGCGGAAGAAAAAACGACAGGTTTAGCTACCTTTTGAATGTGAGAGAGGAGTCTGTGACCCCCAGGGCAGCGTGCTTGGGCTACTGCATGTATAGTAGTTCTTCCAACAGTAATGTGGAAGGTGGTAGTAGGGCCAGGTTTGGCATGAAATATAAGGAGTTCTGTTTTTGACATGTTAAATTTAAGTCGGCGGAGGATCATGTTGCATTGGGCTTCTCTTCCTTGTGTTTATACTGTACAATGTCACATACCCAGTAGCACTCCTTAAGACAAATATATATGGTGAGGTGGGTCTGGGGTTGAGTTTACATGGGTTTGTGTGCGCAGATTTAAATTGTTTGGAGGTCTGTGACTCCTCCCCGTTTCCAAACTTACTCTGCCCACCTTTAAAGCAGCAGTCCAAGCTGTCGTTTAAAAAAAAAAAATCCCTTTGATATGTGCATCAATACAATCCACACATTGATAAGTAATTAGCTAAGTTGCGATTGATCGGTGAAGATTCGGCTCGGGGGTTGACTAAATGGTTGCCAGTGCAGCAGAAGAGGACCAAAAATGCAAAGTTCTCTGGGGTGATCATGTGACCAGGCAGTCACTGGATACAATTGAGTTTTGCACAGCTAGGGAGAGGGCAGTGTTCAAAAAAAGGGGGGGGGGGTTGCCAGAGCCTGTTTCAAAATAGGAAGGGGATGTGACTTTGTAAATGGTTGCTATAGAAACAAAAAATGATTGTTACATTATGATACATTAAAATTTTAATTCAGAGTTGTTTAAAAAAAAGTACTACTACTAGTAGCATTATACTAAAAAATAATACAGATGCACAGTAATACCCTCTATAGATATACCAAGAATTGTTAAGTGTGAGTGTGTGTGTGAGTTTATGACATGTGGAAGGAAGGTGGAGGGGTGAGAGTCATGGCGAGGGGAGGGGGGTGAAGGAGAGACATGGTGAGGGGAGGGGGGTGAAAGAGACATGGCGAGGGGAGGAGGGTGAAAGAGAGACATAGGTAGGGGGTGATATAGAGACATGGGAATGGGTTTAAAAGAGAGACATGGGGAGGGGTGAAAGAGACATGGGGAGTGGGTGAAAGAGACATGGGGAGTGGGTGAAAGAGTCATGGGGAGCGGCGGTGAAGAGACATGGGAACAGGGGTAAAGAGACATGGGGAGCAGGGGTGAAGAGACATGGGAGCAGGGGTGAAGAGACATTGGGAGGGGAGGGTGAAAGAGACATGGGGAGGTGATCGAGAGACATTTAGAGGGGGGGTGATAGAGAGACATTTGGAGGGGGGGATGATAGAGAAACACGGGGAGGGGGTGCAAGAGACATAGAGAGGGGGGTGAAAGAGAGCCATGGGGTGGGGCGTGAAAAAGAGACATGGGGAGAGGGGTGAAAGAGACATGGGGAGGGAGGCGATAGAGAGACATGGGGGGATGAAAGAGACATGGGGAGGGGGGGTGAAAGAAAGCCATGGGGAGGGTGGGTCCATGATCCTCAGTTGCTGGAAGAGTGGGCCCGGGTGAGTAGTTTTTTCTTCTTCACAGGTCCGGGAGATGTTGATCAGACGGCTTCTTAGGGTCAAATAAGACATGACAGACTTTATATAAGGCCTGTGACATCACATTTGACTGACAAATGATATATCCACCAATCTAATTGGTGGATGTACCATGTGATGGCTTCCATTTTATTTTTTGGCAGAAATGACATCATCTTAAGTGATTGGATAATAAAGGAACTATTGGATCTCAATATAAATGTAGAAAATATGCAGGGCCAAAGCTATGACAATGCTGCAAATATGCGGGGAAAGCATAATGGAGTTCAAAGACATGTTGAACATGAACCCACGTGCGTTTTATGTACCATGTAGTTCTCATTATTTGAACCTAGTGGTTAACAACACTGCCAAACCCAATATAGGTGCCATTTAATTTTTGGGCTTAATTCAACCGTTGTATAATTTCTTCCCCAGGTCCACCAACAGATAAATCATTCTTTTAAAATCCTTACCCAATTTAACACTAAAGAGAGTCTGTGAAACATGTTGGGAGCCTCGTATTGATGCAGTTAGACCAATTCGATACCACCTGGGAGCGCTCTATGTTGCATTAGTGTATATTAAAGAAGATGTGACATTTAAAAGTGAACATCATGGCCCCCAGAGTAGAGCTGTTGCGTACACTCTCGCAAAATGTATTTGTGACTATAAATTCATATGTTGTGTAATATTTTGGTATGACATATTAAGTACAATCAATCCAGTGAACAAGCAATCTATAAACTATGACAAAAACAAGTCCAAAGACCAAATCTGGGGCTCCAAAAAACAATCCCAACAGTAGATTTTGGGCCCTGTTTGTTTAAATCAAAAACACTACAGTAATGTCCAAGCCTTTGTCTCATAAATAGAGAGGTATCCTTACCAACTCCACTTATAAATGGTGTAAATGATCAGTCTAGGGGTTTACAGTATATACATGTAGAAAAGATGGCGCCTAGCTGGTTCTGCTCTGTTATTGAGCTATCACAAATCAGCTGTAAATGTTCACATGGAATGGCACCTAGTTAACTTTTTAAATCAATAACTGTAGACTTGCTAGTCGGCCAATATCATAGACTCTATCCTCAATAATAACAAAGTTCATTACAAGCGACTCTACGGAAAAACTCTTCGCCAGGCCATTTTGGATGACACCAAAGGAGATTATGAAACCAAAGGGTGCATCAGTTCAATCCTGCTCCTGTGGGTTGCTGCAGGGCACCTTTTGGTGTGTTGTTCGCTAGGGAGATAGTACAAAGTGAAAAATGTGCGATGCACAACCGGAACGAAAAAATAAATGAACTGGAGAGAGTGTACAGTAACTACACAATTTGCTTTTAATAACTCATCTAATCAAATGACCGGCAACAAAAGCGCGCGCACACAGAGGTTTTCAAACATCTCTATGGAGCTTGGTCCCACCCCCCGTTCGTGTCACGTGTCACTCACGCACGGCGCGCTCACGGGACGATCGTGCACCACTCCCCAGCTGCGACACAACACCCGTAACAATGCCCACCTGTCTCCTGCGCTCTGCGTCCAATCACAGCTCCCGCGGGGCCACACCTCTGTTCCGCCTCTCACTTTCATTGCTCCAGTCCTCCTATTTAATCTCTGCTTGCTCAGTTACACATTGCTGAGCATAGACCATAGTAGCCTTGTGTTCCTACATTCCTGCTTTGCCTTGTGCCTTGCCTCTCTTGCTTTCAGTTTGACCTCATGTGTACCGACACGGCTAGACTCTTGGACGCTCTCTGTATAACGACCCCAGCTTGCCCTCGACTACCTGCATCTCTCCATCCCTGACCACGGATATAGGACATTCTTTTAACCCACCAGCTCCAACCCTCGACCTCGGCACAACGGACATCTACCGTTACTGGCTCCTCCCCATGACCGCGGCAAGTATCTGGACTACCCTCTCTCTCCAACCCCGACCCGGCTACGCTGACAATCCAGGCGTGCCTCCACTGCTGTGGGTGCGCAGTTTCTACTTTCCCACCTCAGTACCGGGGGTCCGCCTTGTTCGTGGTGAGTGCAAGGGTCACAATTAGAGAGGGTTGGGGTTCCTTACAATGCATCTGATCTCAGACGCGCTATTAGAGAGGGTTGGGGCTCCTTTGAATGCATCTGATCTCAGACGCGCTATTAGAGAAAGTTGGGATTCCTTACAATGCAGATTTCAGACGCGCTGTTAGAGAGGGTTGGGGCTCCTTACAATGTATTTGATCAATGCATTGTAAGGAACCCCAACCCTCTCTAGTGTGTATTTGTGAACTGTAAGGTGCTTGACTAATACACTGGAAGAATATCATTGTTTTCGATTAAAAATATCAAAGAATGTGTTACTTTAACGAGCGCTTTCTCTTTTTTTGAATCTCCAATATACTATTTGCCAAGTGGGACTGATGAAATCACCAAAAACTACTGTAGCAGGTCCCCTTTGGTTGTCAATACGTTACTTTGAAGTGGAAGGGAGAGACCTACTGAGGCCAATATACTAAGCATCGCAAACTGAGCGGGGGGAGGGGTGGAGGGTTTTGGCGCATGTCAAACTTCAATTGCACTCGTGTACTAAGTTCAAATTTCTCCATCTGCGCCCAGCCCCAAAATACTGTTTAGCGCACAGAAATGGATTGCACTTGGTGTATAAAAGTCAATGGTACATACTAATATCTATATAAATATATACAGTGTTCGACAAATCACCCAAAAATCTACTCGCCCAACCAAAAAATCTACTCGCCACCTAGTCCCGCCCCCAACCCCGCCCCTAGTCCCGCCCCCAACCCCGCCCCCTACCCCGCTTTAAAATAAAACATATGAATAAAATCCATTTAAATGACAAATATATTTATTGTATTACATTATACTACAATTAGCCCTTGTTACGTGTGTGTGTGTGTGTGTGTCTGTGTAAATGTCGATCTAGAAATAAAAGCCAGGTGTGAATGACTAGTTTCCTGCACCCCTTAATCAGTGTCTGGATGCCCCCGCTTCACAATATCTAAAGCAGAACCCCCATTCACCTGCGCTCCGGCGTCATGACGTCACGTTGCCCTAGTAACGTGACGTCACATGACCTCACAGCGTCATTTTGATGCCGCGTTGCCATGGCGACGCAGGAAGGAAGCCGCCGGAGCCTAGGTAAGTGAAGGTTTACAGAGGCCCTGCAGCTCCCCCGGCACTTAATTTAAGTGCCTTCGGGAAGCGCGCGGGGCCTCTGTAAACCCCACGCCCCCCAGACGGCAGTCTTGCGCCCCGCGTGGGGGTCGCGCCCCCCAGTTTGCGCACCGCTGTTCTAGAAATCCAATCGGATAAGGCTCTTTCTGTACGCTTTTGCACAACTCCCAGCTACTAGAATATCCCCCTGTGTCTATCCAAGAGGAGGTTTTAGTGTACTGACAAAAAACATCCCAAAATAAATTGTAATTAAGGCTGCGAGGTGTCACTGTATATAGAACATAGATCCAGTAGCACTCTCATTGTAAAAGACTCATCTCTATCCCCCCACAAATAAGCAGGGGGACCCATTCAAACCCCATAATGTGTATGTCTGAAGCATTAAAGCAAAGTGCAGTGCTGTACCAAAGTAGTACAGTAGTTTAGTTTAGACTGCCCTTGAATGGAGTTGAACACTTCCCCAGTGCTGGAATTAGACATAAAAGGTCTATGCAGCAACATAGAGTAGTTGTGTTTAGACGCATGGCTCTATTTTTTGGAGCAGAGCCGCAGCATATATACTGTAAGAACAGTTTCTTACTTCTGACGAGGTATGTTAGACTTATGGCACTTCAGATATGGAGGATTGTTTTGGGCAAATAAAAGGTTAAAAAAAAGTATCAGAGAAATGCAACTTGTGACGCATCTCATTTTAATCTGTGCACCATGTAACTGCCCCCAACTCATCCTACTCACTCTCCCCAAGGTGCAAATTGGGGCAGAGACGCAGAATGTGATACATCTGATTATAATCTGTGCACCATGTAACTCCCCCCAACTCCTTCTACTGACTCTCCCCAAGGTGCAAGCTGGGGCAGAGACGCAGACTGTGATACATCTCATTATAATCTGTGTGCCATGTAACTCCTCCCCAACTCCTCCTACTGACTCTCCCCAAGGTGCATGCTGGGGCAGAGACGCAGACTGTGATACATCTCATTATAATCTGTGATACTTTATCTTGCCATGAAGTCAATGCATTTGAACCCAGTGATACAGTATGTTGATCCCACTGCTGTCAGTGGCACTGTCCATATGTGTACTTGTGTCACCCAATGTATGTAATACAATGTATCACAGTAGCTGTGATTTTTATGACTGCTACTCAAGTTAACCACTTCTCAACCACTTGAAATTAAATGTCAACAGTAGCTGATTTCTCTATTATGACATCACGAGACAGTATCATTGAGCCTCCTAGGAGATGCCAGCAGCAGTGTTCTGTAATGACATCATGGAATCGCCTTAGAGACTGAGATAAATACACAAATGTAAACTTGTTTGTGCGTGACTTGAATTAGTTCCCGAAGGAAACCGTTAGTTTTGTGGACATCTCAGAGATAGGAAAAGAGTGGCGCTGTACAGAGAGACTAATTATCTCCACCTTAACTCTGTATCATGGCAGGTAGGAAGCAACGTGACCTTTACATACCCAAAAAGAAATGGATAATATCTATATTTCTGAACTGTTTACTTTCACAATGTTTTATGGGGTACAGAACAGATAACATGACTCCTATCAATGGATGGGAGAAAGAAGACGGATGGGGTGGGGGGCGGGGGGGAGGGACGGAGGTAGACAACACCCAGGGGGGTTAGGTACCTGGCCTTAATTGGATAATATTTTTTTTTATAAATGTCAAAACTGATTTATTATAGATACATACACACATATTTGTTTTATTGTATTTACTTTTATATCTGGCTTGTAATTCAAAATCTTAAATGATTTGAACAGTAATGTATAGAAAAGAACACATGTACTGTATACATAAATGTCAAAGCGGCAAACGTCTATGGGATCTATGGGATAGTAAAAAAAGACACAGGAACCTTAGTGTATACAGTAGGATTAGTTATGTATAAGGCATGCTTTTTCCTTGCCCTAAGTTTAGGTCAATAACTATTGGACCAATTCTACACCGTGGGGTGTAATGTTCGACTACTTTCAGCCATATCCTTAAATTATTGTCTACAGCAGTGTTTTTCAACCACGGATCCTAGGAACCCTAGGATTCCCCGGGCATCCCTAAAGGGTTCGCTGTAATTTTTAGGTAATTTTAAAATTGTACTTAATACAGAAGAATTTACAGTACAATGCATCTTATCTCAAACGCGCTATTGGAGAGGGTTGGGGTTCCTTACAATGCATCTGATCTCAGACGCGCTATTAGAGAGGGTTGGGGCTCCTTACAATGCATCTGATCTCAGAAGCGCTATTAGAGAGGATTGGGGTTCCTCACACTTCATCTGATCTCAGACGCACTATTAGATAGGGTTGGGGTATATTACAATGCATCTCATCTTAGACTCGTTGTTAGAGAGGGTTGGGGTCCCTCAGAATTTCACATATGGTTCCTTAACCAAAAAAAGGTTGGAAACCACTACTCTACAGTAATACAAAGGCCCCAAAAAAGACAAAGCCACAAAACGAGGGCAGAATCTGCCACTTGATTTACAGATATAGCTGACCTGAGTGCTCCTCCAGATACCTCAATATACCAGACGTCTCAGAATACCACACCATAATATTACCACAAAATACTACAGTAGGAACAGGCAATTTTTATGTTTTTATTTTTATTTTTAAAGATCCAGTTCCGAAAGCTATGGTACATCTATATTTGTCATTGTGTTCATAGGTGGACATGAAAGCAGGTGATGGACTGCACAAGTTTTATATGCCAGTTGCCACTTTGTGTTGAAAACTACCTAGAAATAGTTTTCTGTCTGTGTTACATCCCAACACATCATATATGTATATGTATATGTATAAATATATATCTATATATATATTTATAGATTAAACCCCATATATTGAGCTAAAATGTATGGGTGCTCTGGTGTTTCAATACATAGCAATGCTATAGAAGGCAATCATGGAGCTTGCTTAAAAATGTATTTAAATATTGAAACTTCTGACCACTATTGATCAGAGTAGTGGTATGTAACATTGATAATCAAATAAATGTGTTTTCCCAGCAAGCCATTATCCCTGTTAGTGCTTGCTATTCATAACAAAACAAAGACCACCAAAAACTTTATTCAAAACCAGAACCAAAACCCCAAATATTTTAAAGGCAAAATAAAAATACCAAGCCAAGTGAGCATCTCTATGTATTTCATATGTATTTGATATCAAGAATATCTTTTAGCAGGTCTGTTAAAGCAGTCCTAACCCCCCAAAGTCAGGCTTTCAGGATATCCCAGCTTCAGCGGAGGTGGCTCAATCCGTCCCTGCTTCAGCACAGCTCGCTCAATCAGTCCCTGCTTCAGCACAGGTGACTCAATCAGAGGCTGATTGAGTGATTGGGCCACCTGTGCTAAAGCTGGAATATCCTGAAAAGTTGACCTATTGTGGGGGGTTTGATGACTGGAGTTGAGTCCCCGTGTGTTAAAGAAATGTGCCTTGATTGTGCTTTTCTGGCCCTTCACTTTTACCTTTCTTCCTTACAGATCAGTTTTTAAATTCCTCTGCTGTGAACCCTCCACCGACCTGCAGTGCTCCTGCAGTCACCACTGCTTACCCTTCATGGAGCAACAGCTCCCACCCAGTAGGGAGGAATACAGAAGTCTACAGACATGGGGCCCAAGGCATGATTTTGCAACAAGGGTCTGCAGGAACACCAATGTATCTACAGCAGATCCCACAGGCAACACGCGCTTACCCTCGTGTATCGGACATGAACGGAGGATTCTACCACACTGCTACAGGAGGATACACAGGATTTGCAGGACAGGTTAGGGGAGAAGCCACAACGCAGCCTGTTACTTTCCGTCCCAACACACATTTGGAAAGACGTGCTACAATAGGGCCTTGTATAATGGCCACCCAGTATGCACAACTTCAGCAGCCACCATTCATACCCCTTAGAGGAATGCAGACCTTACAAGGTGAGATATGGAGAATCTTTACTAATCATTGTTCAAAATCTTCTCCTTGACCGATACCATTACCTGTTATAAAGATCTTTAATTACGGTCATTCGCCACTGTAGTGTTACAAATATATAGAACTCTACAGTATGTAGTCCTCGCCAATACTGAAGGGATTAAGCATGTGTTTGCTTTTCTTCCTTTGTGTTATTATGTACAATGTGTTGGTATTTATGATAATTGATTATTTCTCCTTTTTGATTTTGTTACAGTGTGTCAGACCTCGCTTGGAGCCCAACATATTTCCCAGGCCAGTTTAATTACACAAGGAGCAGTTCAGCTTGCTGCTAATGAAAAAAGTGAACCACCTCTAATGTACCCAACTCAACCAGCTCGGAAGCTGAGCCACCTCTCAAAGTTACATATTGATGTGCAAAGCAACAAAGAGTTATATGTGCCAGTGTGGAAAAGGGGTGGGTTAAAAGATATGGCGAAGAGATCTTCAGAGGTGAAGGCCCCCTCACATATGGCTCAGAAGGTTCGTAATAACGTGCTGAGTTCAGTGAAGACTGAGTGTCCGTCAAAGTCTGAGGGGGTACCAAAGTGCTCCAAAGTGGAAACAAAGAAGAAAAAGATCCTTTATTCAGCTGCAAAGGATCAAGTCCCTCAAACTGCACTGCAAAAGAAGGTAAAACCAATGTCAAAGCCAGTAAATCATTCTTCTGCTCCTATACCAGGGAAGTCACCCCATGGCCCACAATCTGGTGACGAGGCTGTTCTGTTAAAAAAGATGAAACGTGTTTGTCTCTCAGGTGCCCACATTTCCAATAAGGTATCTGAAAAGATGCAGCAAAGCCGTGAAGGTACAATGGATGCAAAGACACCTGCTGTTACTCATATTAATCCTAAACTGAAGAAAACTCAGGAGATAGGGATCAAACGTAAAGATGCAAAGACTCCTGCAGTTACTCATAGTCCTGAGCGGAAGACACCTCAGGAGATGGGGATCAAACGTAAATATGCAAAAACTCCTGCAGTTACTCATAGTCCTGAGCGGAAGACACCTCAGGAGATGGGGATCAAACTTAAAAATGCAAAGACTCCTGCAGTTACTCATTGTCCTGAGCGGAAGACACCTCAGGAGATCGGGATCAAACGTAAATATGCAAAAACACCTCCTGTTACTCATAGTCCTGAGCGGAAGACACCTCAGGAGATGGGGATCAAATGTAAAGATGCAAAGTCTCCTGCAGTTACTCATAGTCCTGAGCGGAAGACACCTCAAGAGATGGGGATCAAACGTAAACAGAACAGCAATATTAAGCAGCTAGTGAAGAAAACAAAGAACCAGACCAGCGTTTTCAGTTTTGAGCAAGCGCTGGCTTGTGGTACTGATAATAACCCCAAAGCTCTCAAAAGAAAAAGTGCTAATCAGCCTGGAGTGAATTCAGAAGTTCTTGGGAAGGGCAAGAAGTCATTGGAACCTTCTGAACAAGGAAAGGTGAAAGCCCATCACAGCAACCTCAGCCTCCAAATGATTAACTCTGTTCAAGTATTTCACCCATTGGGTAAAAAAGCAGGTCCCACAGGTCCAGGGGCACCCGCAGAATCCATTACACTTGGAAATAAGCTTGGACCAATGCAAGGACGCCAAAGCCAGACTTCTGCTTCTCATGTTCAGTGGTCTCTTACTGATGCGATTAAAAGGTTCATGGCCAAAAAACAGGACAGTATTTCTGGAATTAAAGGTGTCGGTATTAATGCCAGGCCTAGGCTATTTAAAATACATGAGTACACAAGACCTGACATTAAAACCAGTGAAATCAAACAACATGGGGAAAACAAAGCTTCAGTTATAGAGAATCCCAAACACTTCCCAGTGATATCCATAGAACAGGAAGCTGCAGTAAGATGCATTGAAAAGGTGAGCCAAACCACTATCCCCATTCCAGCTCCTGGCATTAAAACCAGTGAAATCAAACAACGTGGGGAAAACAAAGCTTCAGTTATAGAGAATCCCAAACACTTCCCAGTGATATCCATAGAACGGAAAGCTGCAGTGACATGCATTAAAAAGGTCAGCCAAACCACTATCCCCATTCAAGCTCCTTTCAACCAGAAGCACCAGCTTTCTAACCTGCAGCTTCCTATCAATGTACCCAGCAGAGTGGACAACTTCACTCCATCCTTCTGTCAACAGCCTCTCCAAGAGCTTGAGGTTTCCATACCTATTCCACCAGAACAGAGAGAGGAGAGAGAGGCTATGAAAAGGAAATCACAACTGGAGAGGGAGTAAGCCTGTCAACATACCTCCAAGGGGAGGCTACAGTGCTTTGTTCAGAGGCAGAAGGATCATAACATCTCTAAACGTTACGGATACCCACCATCCAGACTTATTTCCCCCATGAGATACTTAAGCCCTAAAAAAACAAAAAAAAACCCTGACTAATCTGTAACTGATGCCAAGCTCTGTGACTATCTGTAAATAAGATTTATATTTATAAGTCAGTTTGTAACATATTTCACTAAGAATATATTTAAAACTCTTCAATAAAATGTATCTATTTTCAATTGAACTCTTTATTTACTAAAGAAACTATTTACAAATGCCAAGGGTTATTGAAATTCTGCAAATTAACTTTAGATTACCCTCTTGATGATACGAGAGAGAGAGAGAGAGAGAGAGAGAGAGAGAGAGAGAGAGAGAGAGAGAGAGAGAGAGAGAGAGAGAGAGAGATAAGTAAGTCGGACCCCACTTATGAGAGAGAAACAGATAAATATTTAACTATATGCTTTGTCATGTTGTATGTTGTATGTATGTATGTACTGTATGTCTTTATTTATATAGCGCCATTTATGTAGAAAGCGCTCCACCGCAGTAATACACGTGACAATCATATAAATAATACAAATAACAGATCATGGGAATAAGTGCTTCAGACATAAAAGTAACATTTAGGAAAAGGAGTCCCTGCTCTGAAGAGCTTACAATCTAATTGGTAGGTAGAACATACAGAGACAGTAGGACGGCGTTCTGGTAAGTGCGTCTGCAATGGGCCAAGCTTTTTGTATGCGGTCTATAGTATCAGCCTCGGAGCTACTCACATGCTTCTTTAAGCAGATGTGTTAGAATGTGGGTCTTAAAGGTGGATAGAGAAGGTGCTAGTCGGGTATTGATGGGAAGGGCACTCCAGAGGTGAGGGCAGTCAGTGAGAAAGGTTTAAGGCGAGAGAGGGTTTTAGATACAAAAGGGGTAAATAGAAGACATCATTGGGCGGATCGCAAGAGTCGGGATGGTGCATAGCGAGAAATTAGAGCTGAGCTGTAAGGAGGGGCAGAAGAGTGTAAAGCTTTAAAAGTGAGGAGGAGAATTGAGTGTGAGATACGGGATTTGATAGGAAGCCAGGAGAGGGATTTCAGCAGGGGAGACGCTGAGACAGATTTAGGAAAGAGTAGAGTGATTCTGGCAGCAGCGTTTAGGATAGATTGTAGGGGAGACAGGTGAGAGGCAGTAAGACCGGACAGCAGAAGGTTCCAGTATTTGAGATGGTAGAGAATGAGGGTCTGTGTCAGAGTTTTAGCTGTCGAGCAACAGTGGAAGGGCGTACCTTGCGGAAGAAAAAACGACAGGTTTAGCTACCTTTTGAATGTGAGAGAGGAGTCTGTGACCCCCAGGGCAGCGTGCTTGGGCTACTGCATGTATAGTAGTTCTTCCAACAGTAATGTGGAAGGTGGTAGTAGGGCCAGGTTTGGCATGAAATATAAGGAGTTCTGTTTTTGACATGTTAAATTTAAGTCGGCGGAGGATCATGTTGCATTGGGCTTCTCTTCCTTGTGTTTATACTGTACAATGTCACATACCCAGTAGCACTCCTTAAGACAAATATATATGGTGAGGTGGGTCTGGGGTTGAGTTTACATGGGTTTGTGTGCGCAGATTTAAATTGTTTGGAGGTCTGTGACTCCTCCCCGTTTCCAAACTTACTCTGCCCACCTTTAAAGCAGCAGTCCAAGCTGTCGTTTAAAAAAAAAAAAATCCCTTTGATATGTGCATCAATACAATCCACACATTGATAAGTAATTAGCTAAGTTGCGATTGATCGGTGAAGATTCGGCTCGGGGGTTGACTAAATGGTTGCCAGTGCAGCAGAAGAGGACCAAAAATGCAAAGTTCTCTGGGGTGATCATGTGACCAGGCAGTCACTGGATACAATTGAGTTTTGCACAGCTAGGGAGAGGGCAGTGTTCAAAAAAAGGGGGGGGGGGGGTTGCCAGAGCCTGTTTCAAAATAGGAAGGGGATGTGACTTTGTAAATGGTTGCTATAGAAACAAAAAATGATTGTTACATTATGATACATTAAAATTTTAATTCAGAGTTGTTTAAAAAAAAGTACTACTACTAGTAGCATTATACTAAAAAATAATACAGATGCACAGTAATACCCTCTATAGATATACCAAGAATTGTTAAGTGTGAGTGTGTGTGTGAGTTTATGACATGTGGAAGGAAGGTGGAGGGGTGAGAGTCATGGCGAGGGGAGGGGGGTGAAGGAGAGACATGGTGAGGGGAGGGGGGTGAAAGAGACATGGCGAGGGGAGGAGGGTGAAAGAGAGACATAGGTAGGGGGTGATATAGAGACATGGGAATGGGTTTAAAAGAGAGACATGGGGAGGGGTGAAAGAGACATGGGGAGTGGGTGAAAGAGACATGGGGAGTGGGTGAAAGAGTCATGGGGAGCGGCGGTGAAGAGACATGGGAACAGGGGTAAAGAGACATGGGGAGCAGGGGTGAAGAGACATGGGAGCAGGGGTGAAGAGACATTGGGAGGGGAGGGTGAAAGAGACATGGGGAGGTGATCGAGAGACATTTAGAGGGGGGGTGATAGAGAGACATTTGGAGGGGGGGGATGATAGAGAAACACGGGGAGGGGGTGCAAGAGACATAGAGAGGGGGGTGAAAGAGAGCCATGGGGTGGGGCGTGAAAAAGAGACATGGGGAGAGGGGTGAAAGAGACATGGGGAGGGAGGCGATAGAGAGACATGGGGGGATGAAAGAGACATGGGGAGGGGGGGTGAAAGAAAGCCATGGGGAGGGTGGGTCCATGATCCTCAGTTGCTGGAAGAGTGGGCCCGGGTGAGTAGTTTTTTCTTCTTCACAGGTCCGGGAGATGTTGATCAGACGGCTTCTTAGGGTCAAATAAGACATGACAGACCTTATATAAGGCCTGTGACATCACATTTGACTGACAAATGATATATCCACCAATCTAATTGGTGGATGTACCATGTGATGGCTTCCATTTTATTTTTTGGCAGAAATGACATCATCTTAAGTGATTGGATAATAAAGGAACTATTGGATCTCAATATAAATGTAGAAAATATGCAGGGCCAAAGCTATGACAATGCTGCAAATATGCGGGGAAAGCATAATGGAGTTCAAAGACATGTTGAACATGAACCCACGTGCGTTTTATGTACCATGTAGTTCTCATTATTTGAACCTAGTGGTTAACAACACTGCCAAACCCAATATAGGTGCCATTTAATTTTTGGGCTTAATTCAACCGTTGTATAATTTCTTCCCCAGGTCCACCAACAGATAAATCATTCTTTTAAAATCCTTACCCAATTTAACACTAAAGAGAGTCTGTGAAACATGTTGGGAGCCTCGTATTGATGCAGTTAGACCAATTCGATACCACCTGGCAGCGCTCTATGTTGCATTAGTGTATATTAAAGAAGATGTGACATTTAAAAGTGAACATCATGGCCCCCAGAGTAGAGCTGTTGCGTACACTCTCGCAAAATGTATTTGTGACTATAAATTCATATGTTGTGTAATATTTTGGTATGACATATTAAGTACAATCAATCCAGTGAACAAGCAGTCTATAAACTATGACAAAAACAAGTCCAAAGACCAAATCTGGGGCTCCAAAAAACAATCCCAACAGTAGATTTTGGGCCCTGTTTGTTTAAATCAAAAACACTACAGTAATGTCCAAGCCTTTGTCTCATAAATAGAGAGGTATCCTTACCAACTCCACTTATAAATGGTGTAAATGATCAGTCTAGGGGTTTACAGTATATACATTGTGACAAACGGCTTACTCCGGGGCTCCGCCGTCTGTCCGGGACTGTTAGAACACGGTCTTTTAGGGTAGGTTAAATGATGAGACGTCACGTACTGTTCCTTTAAACAGGCTATGCCTGGTTTATTCAGTCCCAGGCACTGAGACTGCCACAGTTTAAACAGAAAACAAAGCCAAACAAAAAGCTGCTCGTCTGAGCGATAACTTAAACTTAGATGTCCCTGACTCAGAGTTGGAAGTGGCTTGTCCACTTCCACCAACAAAATAAGTACCTTTGCAGTCTTTAGACAAACTAACAGAATGAATGAAGCGATTTGGGAAAGAGGCTTTCTCACCCCTCTGCAGTTCAGCAGCCTTCCAGGCTCTTGGGCGGGGCCCAGAGGAAACAGGAAACAGGTCTTATATACCTGAACTCTAATCAGCATGACAGGTGACAGAAAACAGGCAGCAGACAAACTGTGGAATGGAGTGCCTGTACCACGAGGCTGCCCTGTTCAGCTTAGACAGGACAGAAACTGTTCAGTATCCTGGGAGCCCTGTATATGGAGTTTATTACCAACCCCTGGTTTCTGTCACATATCCTCCCCCCCAGCTCAGACCTCGAGGGGTGAGCGACCATGGATATTAGGGAGTGCATCCTTGACAACCCGTCGGCATTGCCATGTTTGTGCCCCGACCTGTGTTCCACAGAAAATTTAAAGGGCTGTAGGCTTAGGAACCACCTGGTCACCCTAGCGTTCTTCTCCCTATTTTGACACATCCAGGTAAGGGGTGCATGATCTGTGACCAATCGGAACTTTCTCCCCAACAGATAATACTTGAGTGTCTCTACAGCCCACTTTATTGCGAGACACTCTTTCTCGACTATGGAGTAATTTTTCTCCTGGGGATTTAGTTTCCTACTTAAATAAAGGATGGGGTGCTCCTCCCCTTGAGACTCCTGGGAGAGTACCGCCCCCAGCCCTACCTCAGATGCGTCGGTTTGGACTACGAACTCTTTGGAGAAGTCAGGTGTGAACAACACTGGTTGGGCACAGAGAGCTTCTTTCAGGCTTCTAAAGGCCTGTTCGGCTTCGGGGGACCACTTTACCATTAGCGGTCCTCTTGCTTTTGTGAGGTCGGTTAGTGGGGTTGCCTTAGTTGCAAAATTGGGAATAAACCTCCTATAGTAGCCAATTAACCCCAAAAAGGTCCTTACTTGTTTTTTTGTGACTGGCCTTGGCCAATTTTGTATCGCCTCTACTTTGAGTGTTTGTGGTTTGAGTAACCCTCTACCAATAGAATACCCCAGATACTTGGCCTCCTCCAGACCAATAATGCATTTAGCGGGGTTAGCAGTTAGTCCAGCAGACCGAACTGCGTCGAGCACAGCTTGGACCTTTGGAAGGTGGGACTGCCAATCTTCACTATGGATTACCACATCATCCAGGTAGGCGGCAGCGTACCGAACATGTGGTTTTAAAATTTTATCCATCATTCTTTGGAGTGTGGCGGGAGCTCCATGTAAGCCAAAAGGCAGCACCTTATATTGAAAGAGGCCGTCTGGGGTTGAGAAGGCTGTTTTTTCTTTTGCCCTTTCTGTGAGGGGAACCTGCCAGTACCCTTTTGTTAGGTCTAGGGTTGTGAGATATCGGGCTTTGCCCAGTCTCTCTACAAGTTCATCCACCCTGGGCATAGGATAAGTATCAAATTTTGACACCGCGTTTAGTTTCCGGTAGTCATTACAAAACCTTGTTGTACCGTCTGGCTTTGGGACTAAAACTATAGGGCTGTTCCACCCACTTTGGGATTCCTCAATTACGCCTAGTTTTAGCATTTTTTTAACCTCTAAACTTATAGCCTCTCTCTTGGCCTCTGGGATTCGGTACGGTTTAAGGTTAACTCGGACCCCCGGTTCAGAGACTATGTCATGTTTAATTACGTTAGTTTTACCTGGCTGTGTAGAGAAGATTTCTTTGTTCCTTCTCACTAAACTCTGGACCTCTCGTTTCTGATGCACGGACAGTGTTTCAGCTATGCTAACCTCTGGGTCAGTTTCTTGATTCTCTGACGGACCTGGGGGTACTAGGGTTAACAAGACCTCTCTATCTTTCCAGGGCTTGAGTAGGTTTATATGGTAAATTTGCTCAGGTTTCCTCCTACCTGGCTGCCTTACCCTATAATTTACTTCTCCCACTCTTTCCAAGACCTCATATGGCCCATGCCATTTAGCAAGGAATTTACTCTCCACGGTGGGAACCAGAACTAGTACCCTATCACCTGGAAAAAAAATTCTGACCCTAGCACCCTTATTATACGTATTCCTTTGTGCTTCTTGAGCTTTCTCCATGTGTTCCCTCACTATGGGTAGGACTGCAGCAATGCGGTCCTGCATTTGGGCAACATGCTCTATTACACTTCTGTAAGGGGTAACCTCGTGTTCCCAAGTTTCTTTGGCTATATCCAGTAAGCCCCTTGGATGTCGGCCATACAATAGTTCAAACGGGGAGAAGCCTGTGGATGACTGGGGAACTTCCCTAATGGCAAATAACAGGTATGGTAACAAACAGTCCCAGTTTTTCCCATCCTTATCGACCGCCCGGCGTAACATGCTCTTTAAGGTTTTATTGAACCTTTCCACTAAACCATCTGTTTGTGGATGATAGACTGAGGTTCTGAGATGCTTGATTTTTAGGAGTTTACATAGCTCTTTTGTTACTTGGGACATAAATGGTGTTCCCTGGTCAGATAAGATCTCTTTAGGAATTCCGACCCGGGAAAACAGAAGTACTAACTCTTTTGCTATGTTTTTAGCAGAGGTGCTACGTAGGGGAACTGCCTCCGGATATCGGGTAGCATAATCTAATATTACCAATATATGCTGATATCCCCTAGCAGACTTTATTAGGGGTCCTACTAGATCCATAGCAATCCGGTCAAATGGTACCTCTATTATGGGAAGGGGTACCAATGGGCTGCGGTATGCCTTGAACGGGGCGGTGATCTGACATTCTGGGCATGAGGAACAATAGTTTGTAATTTCTGCCAGAACCCCAGGCCAATAAAAGCTTCGGAGAACCTTTTCTTTTGTCTTTTCCACCCCTAGGTGTCCCCCCAATGGATGACTATGTGCGAGGTGTAATACTACGTTACGGAATGTCCGTGGTACCAACAATTGTTTAGTTGTAACTGATTTTCTTTTATCAACCCGATATACTAGGTCGTTCTCTACCTCGAAGTAGGGGTAAGCAAGTGACCTATCTGGTTGGCCATGAGTACTATTCTGGTCCCGTATATTTCCCCTTGCTACCGCTAATGTGGGGTCCTCCCACTGGGCCTTCTTAAAACTCCCAGGACTGACCTCTAGGTCAGCGAGGGTCTTATCCTGTACTGGGGTGGTAAGTGCCTGATCAACATCTTGATTTGGGGTATTCCCTACCAAAGTAGTGATGGGGAAGGGAATTTCACAGCACTCCTCCTTTTCCCCTTTCTTATTTGGGCCCTCGTCAACCTCCATTTCTGAAAAAGGGAAAGGATTTGTTTCTTCTAACACTTCGTTATGGTCTGCTATTGAACTCTGGGCGCTATTCTGAGCTGGGGACCACATTTTTAGAAAATGGGGAAAGTCGGTCCCTATTAACACATCATGTGCCAGTTTGGGTACAACACCCACCTTGAAATCTAAAGAACCAAATTCTGTTTCAAAAAAAACATCAACAGTGGAATATTCATGATTATCCCCATGTATACAACAAATTGCCACTCTTTGTGAACTGTTTACCTGTTTCTTCTTAATGGGCAATAGGTATTCGGACACTAGTGTGACCATACTCCCAGAGTCAAGAAGTGCCCGAACCCTCTTACCATTAACCTTTACAAATGCCCACAGATGGTTATTCAAGGGGTCCTCTGGGCTAGGGCCCATACATTGGGACAACAGCGAATAAGGTTCCACGCTGTTGCATTGCATGGGCTCCTCATTTAGTGGGCAGATTTTTGCTGTGTGGCCCCTCTCATGACAATTTACACATTTAGGTACATAGTCTGTGTCCCACTTAGAGCCTTTTCCCGGCTCCCCATGTTGGCTATTGCCCTTAGTGTGCGAACCACTGTTGCTGGTGCTGCGTGAAGGTGGTCGCCGCTCTTCAGCTCCCCTTAACCCCGGTACCCTTTTACCGTCTCTGGAAGAGTCCTGGAACCTCGGGTAGTGGGGTTGCTCCACGACTGTGGGTTGCGGGTGCTCTCCTGCTGCATTGTACCTTTCTACGAGGGCCACAAGCTCATCCGCATTGTGGGGGTCACTCCGACTGACCCAATGGCGTAAGGCAGAGGGAAGTTTCCTCAAGAACTGGTCCATGACCAACCGTTCCACGATGTGGCTTGCTGAGTTGATCTCGGGTTGTAGCCACTTCCGGGCGAGGTGGATGAGGTCATACATCTGGCTTCGGGTGGCTTTATCCATCGTGAAGGACCATGCGTGAAACCTTTGGGCGCGAACAGCCGTGGTTACGCCGAGGCGGGCGAGGATCTCGAACTTCAATTTTGCATAGACGTTAGCTTCGGCTGGCTCTAGATCAAAGTAAGCCTTCTGGGGTTCGCCGCTTAGGAAGGGTGCGATTAGACCAGCCCACTCAGCTTCTGGCCATCCCTCTCTCTGTGCCGTGCATTCAAACGTGAGAAGATAGGCTTCCACATCATCCGAGGGTCCCATCTTCTGAAGGTAGTGGCTTGCCCTGGTCATTTTCGGAACTGGGGCTGCCGCTGCCAGTGGAAGGTTACTGATAGTCTCCCTCAGGATCTCGAGTTCCTGCTGTAAGCCCTGAGCGAACCGCTGTTGCTCCTCTTTCAGCAAGCGGTTTGTCTCTTGCTGGTTTGCATTCGCCTGTTGCAGGGCTTCATTCGCGTCTCTCTGGACAGCGACATTGCGTACCAGCGCACTCACCACGTCTTCCATCTTGTTTGGAGAGAGAGAAAAAAAACCTTTTTTTTTTTTTTTTTTTTCTTTAAAGTTCTTTAACCCCCAGACCTTTTAGTGTTCTGCCCGCATTCTCCACCATATGTGACAAACGGCTTACTCCGGGGCTCCGCCGTCTGTCCGGGACTGTTAGAACACGGTCTTTTAGGGTAGGTTAAATGATGAGACGTCACGTACTGTTCCTTTAAACAGGCTATGCCTGGTTTATTCAGTCCCAGGCACTGAGACTGCCACAGTTTAAACAGAAAACAAAGCCAAACAAAAAGCTGCTCGTCTGAGCGATAACTTAAACTTAGATGTCCCTGACTCAGAGTTGGAAGTGGCTTGTCCACTTCCACCAACAAAATAAGTACCTTTGCAGTCTTTAGACAAACTAACAGAATGAATGAAGCGATTTGGGAAAGAGGCTTTCTCACCCCTCTGCAGTTCAGCAGCCTTCCAGGCTCTTGGGCGGGGCCCAGAGGAAACAGGAAACAGGTCTTATATACCTGAACTCTAATCAGCATGACAGGTGACAGAAAACAGGCAGCAGACAAACTGTGGAATGGAGTGCCTGTACCACGAGGCTGCCCTGTTCAGCTTAGACAGGACAGAAACTGTTCAGTATCCTGGGAGCCCTGTATATGGAGTTTATTACCAACCCCTGGTTTCTGTCACAACATGTAGAAAAGATGGCGCCTAGCTGGTTCTGCTCTGTTATTGAGCTATCACAAATCAGCTGTAAATGTTCACATGGAATGGCACCTAGTTAACTTTTTAAATCAATAACTGTAGACTTGCTAGTCGGCCAATATCATAGACTCTATCCTCAATAATAACAAAGTTCATTACAAGCGACTCTACGGAAAAACTCTTCGCCAGGCCATTTTGGATGACACCAAAGGAGATTATGAAACCAAAGGGTGCATCAGTTCAATCCTGCTCCTGTGGGTTGCTGCAGGGCACCTTTTGGTGTGTTGTTCGCTAGGGAGATAGTACAAAGTGAAAAATGTGCGATGCACAACCGGAACGAAAAAATAAATGAACTGGAGAGAGTGTACAGTAACTACACAATTTGCTTTTAATAACTCATCTAATCAAATGACCGGCAACAAAAGCGCGCGCACACAGAGGTTTTCAAACATCTCTATGGAGCTTGGTCCCACCCCCCGTTCGTGTCACGTGTCACTCACGCGCGGCGCGCTCACGGGACGATCGTGCACCACTCCCCAGCTGCGACACAAAACCCGTAACAATGCCCACCTGTCTCCTGCGCTCTGCGTCCAATCACAGCTCCCGCGGGGCCACACCTCCGTTCCGCCTCTCACTTTCATTGCTCCAGTCCTCCTATTTAATCTCTGCTTGCTCAGTTACACATTGCTGAGCATAGACCATAGTAGCCTTGTGTTCCTACATTCCTGCTTTGCCTTGCGCCTTGCCTCTCTTGCTTTCAGTTTGACCTCATGTGTACCGACACGGCTAGACTCTTGGACGCTCTCTGTATAACGACCCCAGCTTGCCCTCGACTACCTGCATCTCTCAAACCCTGACCACGGATATAGGACATTCTTTTAACCCACCAGCTCCAACCCTCGACCTCGGCACAACGGACATCTACCGTTACTGGCTCCTCCCCATGACCGCGGCAAGTATCTGGACTACCCTCTCTCTCCAACCCCGACCCGGCTACGCTGACAATCCAGGCGTGCCTCCACTGCTGTGGGTGCGCAGTTTCTACTTTCCCACCTCAGTACCGGGGGTCCGCCTTGTTCGTGGTGAGTGCAAGGGTCACAATTAGAGAGGGTTGGGGTTCCTTACAATGCATCTGATCTCAGACGCGCTATTAGAGAGGGTTGGGGCTCCTTTAAATGCATCTGATCTCAGACGCGCTATTAGAGAAAGTTGGGATTCCTTACAATGCAGATTTCAGACGCGCTGTTAGAGAGGGTTGGGGCTCCTTACAATGTATTTGATCAATGCATTGTAAGGAACCCCAACCCTCTCTAGTGTGTATTTGTGAACTGTAAGGTGCTTGACTAATACACTGGAAGAATATCATTGTTTTCGATTAAAAATATCAAAGAATGTGTTACTTTAACGAGCGCTTTCTCTTTTTTTGAATCTCCAATATACTATTTGCCAAGTGGGACTGATGAAATCACCAAAAACTACTGTAGCAGGTCCCCTTTGGTTGTCAATACGTTACTTTGAAGTGGAAGGGAGAGACCTACTGAGGCCAATATACTAAGCATCGCAAACTGAGCGGGGGGAGGGGTGGAGGGTTTCAGCGCATGTCAAACTTCAATTGCACTCGTGTACGAAGTTCAAATTTCTCCATCTGCGCCCAGCCCCAAAATACTGTTTAGCGCACAGAAATGGATTGCACTTGGTGTATAAAAGTCAATGGTACATACTAATATCTATATAAATATATACAGTGTTCGACAAATCACCCAAAAATCTACTCGCCCAACCAAAAAATCTACTCGCCACCTAGTCCCGCCCCCAACCCCGCCCCTAGTCCCGCCCCCCAACCCCGCCCCCAACCCCGCTTTAAAATAAAACATATGAATAAAATCCATTTAAATGACAAATATATTTATTGTATTACATTATACTACAATTAGCCCTTGTTACGTGTGTGTGTGTGTGTGTGTGTCTGTGTAAATGTCGATCTAGAAATAAAAGCCAGGTGTGAATGACTAGTTTCCTGCACCCCTTAATCAGTGTCTGGATGCCCCCGCTTCACAATATCTAAAGCAGAACCCCCATTCACCTGCGCTCCGGCGTCATGACGTCACGTTGCCCTAGTAACGTGACGTCACATGACCTCACAGCGTCATTTTGATGCCGCGTTGCCATGGCGACGCAGGAAGGAAGCCGCCGGAGCCTAGGTAAGTGAAGGTTTACAGAGGCCCTGCAGCTCCCCCGGCACTTAATTTAAGTGCCTTCGGGAAGCGCGCGGGGCCTCTGTAAACCCCACGCCCCCCAGACGGCAGTCTTGCGCCCCGCGTGGGGGTCGCGCCCCCCAGTTTGCGCACCGCTGTTCTAGAAATCCAATCGGATAAGGCTCTTTCTGCACGCTTTTGCACAACTCCCAGCTACTAGAATATCCCCCTGTGTCTATCCAAGAGGAGGTTTTAGTGTACTGACAAAAAACATCCCAAAATAAATTGTAATTAAGGCTGCGAGGTGTCACTGTATATAGAACATAGATCCAGTAGCACTCTCATTGTAAAAGACTCATCTCTATCCCCCCACAAATAAGCAGGGGGACCCATTCAAAGCCCATAATGTGTATGTCTGAGCATTAAAGCAAAGTGCAGTGCTGTACCAAAGTAGTAGTTTAGTTTAGACTGCCCTTGAATGGAGTTGAACACTTCCCCAGTGCTGGAATTAGACATAAAAGGTCTATGCAGCAACATAGAGTAGTTGTGTTTAGACGCATGGCTCTATTTTTTGGAGCAGAGCCGCAGCATATATACTGTACAGTAAGAACAGTTTCTTACTTCTGACGCGGTATGTTAGACTTATGGCACTTCAGATATGGAGGATTGTTTTGGGCAAATAAAAGGTTAAAAAAAAGTATCAGAGAAATGCAACTTGTGACGCATCTCATTTTAATCTGTGCACCATGTAACTGCCCCCAACTCATCCTACTCACTCTCCCCAAGGTGCAAATTGGGGCAGAGACGCAGAATGTGATACATCTGATTATAATCTGTGCACCATGTAACTCCCCCCAACTCCTTCTACTGACTCTCCCCAAGGTGCAAGCTGGGGCAGAGACGCAGACTGTGATACATCTCATTATAATCTGTGTGCCATGTAACTCCTCCCCAACTCCTCCTACTGACTCTCCCCAAGGTGCATGCTGGGGCAGAGACGCAGACTGTGATACATCTCATTATAATCTGTGATACTTTATCTTGCCATGAAGTCAATGCATTTGAACCCAGTGATACAGTATGTTGATCCCACTGCTGTCAGTGGCACTGTCCATATGTGTACTTGTGTCACCCAATGTATGTAATACAATGTATCACAGTAGCTGTGATTTTTATGACTGCTACTCAAGTTAACCACTTCTCAACCACTTGAAATTAAATGTCAACAGTAGCTGATTTCTCTATTATGACATCACGAGACAGTATCATTGAGCCTCCTAGGAGATGCCAGCAGCAGTGTTCTGTAATGACATCATGGAATCGCCTTAGAGACTGAGATAAATACACAAATGTAAACTTGTTTGTGCGTGACTTGAATTAGTTCCCGAAGGAAACCGTTAGTTTTGTGGACATCTCAGAGATAGGAAAAGAGTGGCGCTGTACAGAGAGACTAATTATCTCCACCTTAACTCTGTATCATGGCAGGTAGGAAGCAACGTGACCTTTACATACCCAAAAAGAAATGGATAATATCTATATTTCTGAACTGTTTACTTTCACAATGTTTTATGGGGTACAGAACAGATAACATGACTCCTATCAATGGATGGGAGAAAGAAGACGGATGGGGTGGGGGGCGGGGGGGAGGGACGGAGGTAGACAACACCCAGGGGGGTTAGGTACCTGGCCTTAATTGGATAATATTTTTTTTTATAAATGTCAAAACTGATTTATTATAGATACATACACACATATTTGTTTTATTGTATTTACTTTTATATCTGGCTTGTAATTCAAAATCTTAAATGATTTGAACAGTAATGTATAGAAAAGAACACATGTACTGTATACATAAATGTCAAAGCGGCAAACGTCTATGGGATCTATGGGATAGTAAAAAAAGACACAGGAACCTTAGTGTATACAGTAGGATTAGTTATGTATAAGGCATGCTTTTTCCTTGCCCTAAGTTTAGGTCAATAACTATTGGACCAATTCTACACCGTGGGGTGTAATGTTCGACTACTTTCAGCCATATCCTTAAATTATTGTCTACAGCAGTGTTTTTCAACCACGGATCCTAGGAACCCTAGGATTCCCCGGGCATCCCTAAAGGGTTCGCTGTAATTTTTAGGTCATTTTAAAATTGTACTTAATACAGAAGAATTTACAGTACAATGCATCTTATCTCAAACGCGCTATTGGAGAGGGTTGGGGTTCCTTACAATGCATCTGATCTCAGACGCGCTATTAGAGAGGGTTGGGGCTCCTTACAATGCATCTGATCTCAGAAGCGCTATTAGAGAGGATTGGGGTTCCTCACACTTCATCTGATCTCAGACGCACTATTAGATAGGGTTGGGGTATATTACAATGCATCTCATCTTAGACTCGTTGTTAGAGAGGGTTGGGGTCCCTCAGAATTTCACATATGGTTCCTTAACCAAAAAAAGGTTGGAAACCACTACTCTACAGTAATACAAAGGCCCCAAAAAAGACAAAGCCACAAAACGAGGGCAGAATCTGCCACTTGATTTACAGATATAGCTGACCTGAGTGCTCCTCCAGATACCTCAATATACCAGACGTCTCAGAATACCACACCATAATATTACCACAAAATACTACAGTAGGAACAGGCAATTTTTATGTATTTATTTTTATTTTTAAAGATCCAGTTCCGAAAGCTATGGTACATCTATATTTGTCATTGTGTTCATAGGTGGACATGAAAGCAGGTGATGGACTGCACAAGTTTTATATGCCAGTTGCCACTTTGTGTTGAAAACTACCTAGAAATAGTTTTCTGTCTGTGTTACATCCCAACACATCATATATGTATATGTATATGTATAAATATATATCTATATATATATTTATAGATTAAACCCCATATATTGAGCTAAAATGTACGGGTGCTCTGGTGTTTCAATACATAGCAATGCTATAGAAGGCAATCATGGAGCTTGCTTAAAAATGTATTTAAATATTGAAACTTCTGACCACTATTGATCAGAGTAGTGGTATGTAACATTGATAATCAAATAAATGTGTTTTCCCAGCAAGCCATTATCCCTGTTAGTGCTTGCTATTCATAACAAAACAAAGACCACCAAAAACTTTATTCAAAACCAGAACCAAAACCCCAAATATTTTAAAGGCAAAATAAAAATACCAAGCCAAGTGAGCATCTCTATGTATTTCATATGTATTTGATATCAAGAATATCTTTTAGCAGGTCTGTTAAAGCAGTCCTAACCCCTCAAAGTCAGGCTTTCAGGATATCCCAGCTTCAGCGGAGGTGGCTCAATCCGTCCCTGCTTCAGCACAGCTCGCTCAATCAGTCCCTGCTTCAGCACAGGTGACTCAATCAGAGGCTGATTGAGTGATTGGGCCACCTGTGCTAAAGCTGGAATATCCTGAAAAGTTGACCTATTGTGGGGGGTTTGATGACTGGAGTTGAGTCCCCGTGTGTTAAAGAAATGTGCCTTGATTGTGCTTTTCTGGCCCTTCACTTTTACCTTTCTTCCTTACAGATCAGTTTTTAAATTCCTCTGCTGTGAACCCTCCACCGACCTGCAGTGCTCCTGCAGTCACCACTGCTTACCCTTCATGGAGCAACAGCTTCCACCCAGTAGGGAGGAATACAGAAGTCTACAGACATGGGGCCCAAGGCATGATTTTGCAACAAGGGTCTGCAGGAACACCAATGTATCTACAGCAGATCCCACAGGCAACACGCGCTTACCCTCGTGTATCGGACATGAACGGAGGATTCTACCACACTGCTACAGGAGGATACACAGGATTTGCAGGACAGGTTAGGGGAGAAGCCACAACGCAGCCTGTTACTTTCCGTCCCAACACACATTTGGAAAGACATGCTACAATAGGGCCTTGTATAATGGCCACCCAGTATGCACAACTTCAGCAGCCACCATTCATACCCCTTAGAGGAATGCAGACCTTACAAGGTGAGATATGGAGAATCTTTACTAATCATTGTTCAAAATCTTCTCCTTGACCGATACCATTACCTGTTATAAAGATCTTTAATTACGGTCATTCGCCACTGTAGTGTTACAAATATATAGAACTCTACAGTATGTAGTCCTCGCCAATACTGAAGGGATTAAGCATGTGTTTGCTTTTCTTCCTTTGTGTTATTATGTACAATGTGTTGGTATTTATGATAATTGATTATTTCTCCTTTTTGATTTTGTTACAGTGTGTCAGACCTCGCTTGGAGCCCAACATATTTCCCAGGCCAGTTTAATTACACAAGGAGCAGTTCAGCTTGCTGCTAATGAAAAAAGTGAACCACCTCTAATGTACCCAACTCAACCAGCTCGGAAGCTGAGCCACCTCTCAAAATTACATATTGATGTGCAAAGCAACAAAGAGTTATATGTGCCAGTGTGGAAAAGGGGTGGGTTAAAAGATATGGCGAAGAGATCTTCAGAGGTGAAGGCCCCCTCACATATGGCTCAGAAGATTTGTAATAACGTGCTGAGTTCAGTGAAGACTGAGTGTCCGTCAAAGTCTGAGGGGGTACCAAAGTGCTCCAAAGTGGAAACAAAGAAGAAAAAGATCCTTTATTCAGCTGCAAAGGATCAAGTCCCTCAAACTGCACTGCAAAAGAAGGTAAAACCAATGTCAAAGCCAGTAAATCATTCTTCTGCTCCTATACCAGGGAAGTCACCCCATGGCCCACAATCTGGTGACGAGGCTGTTCTGTTAAAAAAGATGAAACGTGTTTGTCTCTCAGGTGCCCACATTTCCAATAAGGTATCTGAAAAGATGCAGCAAAGCCGTGAAGGTTCAATGGATGCAAAGACACCTGCTGTTACTCATATTAATCCTAAACTGAAGAAAACTCAGGAGATCGGGATCAAACGTAAAGATGCAAAGACTCCTGCAGTTACTCATAGTCCTGAGCGGAAGACACCTCAGGAGATGGGGATCAAACGTAAATATGCAAAAACTCCTGCAGTTACTCATAGTCCTGAGCGGAAGACACCTCAGGAGATGGGGATCAAACTTAAAAATGCAAAGACTCCTGCAGTTACTCATTGTCCTGAGCGGAAGACACCTCAGGAGATCGGGATCAAACGTAAATATGCAAAAACACCTGCTGTTACTCATAGTCCTGAGCGGAAGACACCTCAGGAGATGGGGATCAAATGTAAAGATGCAAAGTCTCCTGCAGTTACTCATAGTCCTGAGCGGAAGACACCTCAAGAGATGGGGATCAAACGTAAACAGAACAGCAATATTAAGCAGCTAGTGAAGAAAACAAAGAACCAGACCAGCGTTTTCAGTTTTGAGCAAGCGCTGGCTTGTGGTACTGATAATAACCCCAAAGCTCTCAAAAGAAAAAGTGCTAATCAGCCTGGAGTGAATTCAGAAGTTCTTGGGAAGGGCAAGAAGTCATTGGAACCTTCTGAACAAGGAAAGGTGAAAGCCCATCACAGCAACCTCAGCCTCCAAATGATTAACTCTGTTCAAGTATTTCACCCATTGGGTAAAAAAGCAGGTCCCACAGGTCCAGGGGCACCCGCAGAATCCATTACACTTGGAAATAAGCTTGGACCAATGCAAGGACGCCAAAGCCAGACTTCTGCTTCTCATGTTCAGTGGTCTCTTACTGATGCGATTAAAAGGTTCATGGCCAAAAAACAGGACAGTATTTCTGGAATTAAAGGTGTCGGTATTAATGCCAGGCCTAGGCTATTTAAAATACATGAGTACACAAGACCTGACATTAAAACCAGTGAAATCAAACAACATGGGGAAAACAAAGCTTCAGTTATAGAGAATCCCAAACACTTCCCAGTGATATCCATAGAACAGGAAGCTGCAGTAAGATGCATTGAAAAGGTGAGCCAAACCACTATCCCCATTCCAGCTCCTGGCATTAAAACCAGTGAAATCAAACAACGTGGGGAAAACAAAGCTTCAGTTATAGAGAATCCCAAACACTTCCCAGTGATATCCATAGAACGGAAATCTGCAGTGACATGCATTAAAAAGGTCAGCCAAACCACTATCCCCATTCAAGCTCCTTTCAACCAGAAGCACCAGCTTTCTAACCTGCAGCTTCCTATCAATGTACCCAGCAGAGTGGACAACTTCACTCCATCCATCTGTCAACAGCCTCTCCAAGAGCTTGAGGTTTCCATACCTATTCCACCAGAACAGAGAGAGGAGAGAGAGGCTATGAAAAGGAAATCACAACTGGAGAGGGAGTAAGCCTGTCAACATACCTCCAAGGGGAGGCTACAGTGCTTTGTTCAGAGGCAGAAGGATCATAACATCTCTAAACGTTACGGATACCCACCATCCAGACTTATTTCCCCCATGAGATACTTAAGCCCTAAAAAAACAAAAAAAAACCCTGACTAATCTGTAACTGATGCCAAGCTCTGTGACTATCTGTAAATAAGATTTATATTTATAAGTCAGTTTGTAACATATTTTACTAAGAATATATTTAAAACTCTTCAATAAAATGTATCTATTTTCAATTGAACTCTTTATTTACTAAAGAAACTATTTACAAATGCCAAGGGTTATTGAAATTCTGCAAATTAACTTTAGATTACCCTCTTGATGATACGAGAGAGAGAGAGAGAGAGAGAGAGAGAGAGAGAGAGAGAGAGAGAGAGAGAGAGAGAGAGAGAGAGAGAGAGAGAGAGAGAGAGAGAGAGAGAGAGAGAGAGAGAGAGAGAGAGATAAGTAAGTCGGACCCCACTTATGAGAGAGAAACAGATAAATATTTAACTATATGCTTTGTCATGTTGTATGTTGTATGTATGTATGTACTGTATGTCTTTATTTATATAGCGCCATTTATGTAGAAAGCGCTTCACCGCAGTAATACACGTGACAATCATATAAATAATACAAATAACAGATCATGGGAATAAGTGCTTCAGACATAAAAGTAACATTTAGGAAAAGGAGTCCCTGCTCTGAAGAGCTTACAATCTAATTGGTAGGTAGAACATACAGAGACAGTAGGACGGCGTTCTGGTAAGTGCGTCTGCAATGGGCCAAGCTTTTTGTATGCGGTCTATAGTATCAGCCTCGGAGCTACTCACATGCTTCTTTAAGCAGATGTGTTAGAATGTGGGTCTTAAAGGTGGATAGAGAAGGTGCTAGTCGGGTATTGATGGGAAGGGCACTCCAGAGGTGAGGGCAGTCAGTGAGAAAGGTTTAAGGCGAGAGAGGGCTTTAGATACAAAAGGGGTAGATAGAAGACATCATTGGGCGGATCGCAAGAGTCGGGATGGTGCATAGCGAGAAATTAGAGCTGAGCTGTAAGGAGGGGCAGAAGAGTGTAAAGCTTTAAAAGTGAGGAGGAGAATTGAGTGTGAGATACGGGATTTGATAGGAAGCCAGGAGAGGGATTTCAGCAGGGGAGACGCTGAGACAGATTTAGGAAAGAGTAGAGTGATTCTGGCAGCAGCGTTTAGGATAGATTGTAGGGGAGACAGGTGAGAGGCAGTAAGACCGGACAGCAGAAGGTTCCAGTATTTGAGATGGTAGAGAATGAGGGTCTGTGTCAGAGTTTTAGCTGTCGAGCAACAGTGGAAGGGTGTATCTTGCGGAAGAAAAAACGACAGGTTTAGCTACCTTTTGAATGTGAGAGAGGAGTCTGTGACCCCCAGGGCAGCGTGCTTGGGCTACTGCATGTATAGTAGTTCTTCCAACAGTAATGTGGAAGGTGGTAGTAGGGCCAGGTTTGGCATGAAATATAAGGAGTTCTGTTTTTGACATGTTAAATTTAAGTCGGCGGAGGATCATGTTGCATTGGGCTTCTCTTCCTTGTGTTTATACTGTACAATGTCACATACCCAGTAGCACTCCTTAAGACAAATATATATGGTGAGGTGGGTCTGGGGTTGAGTTTACATGGGTTTGTGTGCGCAGATTTAAATTGTTTGGAGGTCTGTGACTCCTCCCCGTTTCCAAACTTACTCTGCCCACCTTTAAAGCAGCAGTCCAAGCTGTCGTTTAAAAAAAAAAAATCCCTTTGATATGTGCATCAATACAATCCACACATTGATAAGTAATTAGCTAAGTTGCGATTGATCGGTGAAGATTCGGCTCGGGGGTTGACTAAATGGTTGCCAGTGCAGCAGAAGAGGACCAAAAATGCAAAGTTCTCTGGGGTGATCATGTGACCAGGCAGTCACTGGATACAATTGAGTTTTGCACAGCTAGGGAGAGGGCAGTGTTCAAAAAAAGGGGGGGTGGTTGCCAGAGCCTGTTTCAAAATAGGAAGGGGATGTGACTTTGTAAATGGTTGCTATAGAAACAAAAAATGATTGTTACATTATGATACATTAAAATTTTAATTCAGAGTTGTTTAAAAAAAAGTACTACTACTAGTAGCATTATACTAAAAAATAATACAGATGCACAGTAATACCCTCTATAGATATACCAAGAATTGTTAAGTGTGAGTGTGTGTGTGAGTTTATGACATGTGGAAGGAAGGTGGAGGGGTGAGAGTCATGGCGAGGGGAGGGGGGTGAAGGAGAGACATGGTGAGGGGAGGGGGGTGAAAGAGACATGGCGAGGGGAGGAGGGTGAAAGAGAGACATAGGTAGGGGGTGATATAGAGACATGGGAATGGGTTTAAAAGAGAGACATGGGGAGGGGTGAAAGAGACATGGGGAGTGGGTGAAAGAGACATGGGGAGTGGGTGAAAGAGTCATGGGGAGCGGCGGTGAAGAGACATGGGAACAGGGGTAAAGAGACATGGGGAGCAGGGGTGAAGAGACATGGGAGCAGGGGTGAAGAGACATTGGGAGGGGAGGGTGAAAGAGACATGGGGAGGTGATCGAGAGACATTTAGAGGGGGGGTGATAGAGAGACATTTGGAGGGGGGGGATGATAGAGAAACACGGGGAGGGGGTGCAAGAGACATAGAGAGGGGGGTGAAAGAGAGCCATGGGGTGGGGCGTGAAAAAGAGACATGGGGAGAGGGGTGAAAGAGACATGGGGAGGGAGGCGATAGAGAGACATGGGGGGATGAAAGAGACATGGGGAGGGGGGGTGAAAGAAAGCCATGGGGAGGGTGGGTCCATGATCCTCAGTTGCTGGAAGAGTGGGCCCGGGTGAGTAGTTTTTTCTTCTTCACAGGTCCGGGAGATGTTGATCAGACGGCTTCTTAGGGTCAAATAAGACATGACAGACCTTATATAAGGCCTGTGACATCACATTTGACTGACAAATGATATATCCACCAATCTAATTGGTGGATGTACCATGTGATGGCTTCCATTTTATTTTTTGGCAGAAATGACATCATCTTAAGTGATTGGATAATAAAGGAACTATTGGATCTCAATATAAATGTAGAAAATATGCAGGGCCAAAGCTATGACAATGCTGCAAATATGCGGGGAAAGCATAATGGAGTTCAAAGACATGTTGAACATGAACCCACGTGCGTTTTATGTACCATGTAGTTCTCATTATTTGAACCTAGTGGTTAACAACACTGCCAAACCCAATATAGGTGCCATTTAATTTTTGGGCTTAATTCAACCGTTGTATAATTTCTTCCCCAGGTCCACCAACAGATAAATCATTCTTTTAAAATCCTTACCCAATTTAACACTAAAGAGAGTCTGTGAAACATGTTGGGAGCCTCGTATTGATGCAGTTAGACCAATTCGATACCACCTGGGAGCGCTCTATGTTGCATTAGTGTATATTAAAGAAGATGTGACATTTAAAAGTGAACATCATGGCCCCCAGAGTAGAGCTGTTGCGTACATTCTCGCAAAATGTATTTGTGACTATAAATTCATATGTTGTGTAATATTTTGGTATGACATATTAAGTACAATCAATCCAGTGAACAAGCAGTCTATAAACTATGACAAAAACAAGTCCAAAGACCAAATCTGGGGCTCCAAAAAACAATCCCAACAGTAGATTTTGGGCCCTGTTTGTTTAAATCAAAAATGTCCAAGCCTTTGTCTCATAAATAGAGAGGTATCCTTACCAACTCCACTTATAAATGGTGTAAATGATCAGTCTAGGGGTTTACAGTATATACATGTAGAAAAGATGGCGCCTAGCTGGTTCTGCTCTGTTATTGAGCTATCACAAATCAGCTGTAAATGTTCACATGGAATGGCACCTAGTTAACTTTTTAAATCAATAACTGTAGACTTGCTAGTCGGCCAATATCATAGACTCTATCCTCAATAATAACAAAGTTCATTACAAGCGACTCTACGGAAAAACTCTTCGCCAGGCCATTTTGGATGACACCAAAGGAGATTATGAAACCAAAGGGTGCATCAGTTTAATCCTGCTCCTGTGGGTTGCTGCAGGGCACCTTTTGGTGTGTTGTTCGCTAGGGAGATAGTACAAAGTGAAAAATGTGCGATGCACAACCGGAACGAAAAAATAAATGAACTGGAGAGAGTGTACAGTAACTACACAATTTGCTTTTAATAACTCATCTAATCAAATGACCGGCAACAAAAGCGCGCGCACACAGAGGTTTTCAAACATCTCTATGGAGCTTGGTCCCACCCCCCGTTCGTGTCACGTGTCACTCACGCGCGGCGCGCTCACGGGACGATCGTGCACCACTCCCCAGCTGCGACACAACACCCGTAACAATGCCCACCTGTCTCCTGCGCTCTGCGTCCAATCACAGCTCCCGCGGGGCCACACCTCCGTTCCGCCTCTCACTTTCATTGCTCCAGTCCTCCTATTTAATCTCTGCTTGCTCAGTTACACATTGCTGAGCATAGACCATAGTAGCCTTGTGTTCCTACATTCCTGCTTTGCCTTGCGCCTTGCCTCTCTTGCTTTCAGTTTGACCTCATGTGTACCGACACGGCTAGACTCTTGGACGCTCTCTGTATAACGACCCCAGCTTGCCCTCGACTACCTGCATCTCTCCATCCCTGACCACGGATATAGGACATTCTTTTAACCCACCAGCTCCAACCCTCGACCTCGGCACAACGGACATCTACCGTTACTGGCTCCTCCCCATGACCGCGGCAAGTATCTGGACTACCCTCTCTCTCCAACCCCGACCCGGCTACGCTGACAATCCAGGCGTGCCTCCACTGCTGTGGGTGCGCAGTTTCTACTTTCCCACCTCAGTACCGGGGGTCCGCCTTGTTCGTGGTGAGTGCAAGGGTCACAATTAGAGAGGGTTGGGGTTCCTTACAATGCATCTGATCTCAGACGCGCTATTAGAGAGGGTTGGGGCTCCTTTGAATGCATCTGATCTCAGACGCGCTATTAGAGAAAGTTGGGATTCCTTACAATGCAGATTTCAGACGCGCTGTTAGAGAGGGTTGGGGCTCCTTACAATGTATTTGATCAATGCATTGTAAGGAACCCCAACCCTCTCTAGTGTGTATTTGTGAACTGTAAGGTGCTTGACTAATACACTGGAAGAATATCATTGTTTTCGATTAAAAATATCAAAGAATGTGTTACTTTAACGAGCGCTTTCTCTTTTTTTGAATCTCCAATATACTATTTGCCAAGTGGGACTGATGAAATCACCAAAAACTACTGTAGCAGGTCCCCTTTGGTTGTCAATACGTTACTTTGAAGTGGAAGGGAGAGACCTACTGAGGCCAATATACTAAGCATCGCAAACTGAGCGGGGGGAGGGGTGGAGGGTTTCGGCGCATGTCAAACTTCAATTGCACTCGTGTACTAAGTTCAAATTTCTCCATCTGCGCCCAGCCCCAAAATGCTGTTTAGCGCACAGAAATGGATTGCACTTGGTGTATAAAAGTCAATGGTACATACTAATATCTATATAAATATATACAGTGTTCGACAAATCACCCAAAAATCTACTCGCCCAACCAAAAAATCTACTCGCCACCTAGTCCCGCCCCTAGTCCCGCCCCCAACCCCGCCCCCAACCCCGCTTTAAAATAAAACATATGAATAAAATCCATTTAAATGACAAATATATTTATTGTATTACATTATACTACAATTAGCCCTTGTTACGTGTGTGTGTGTGTGTGTCTGTGTAAATGTCGATCTAGAAATAAAAGCCAGGTGTGAATGACTAGTTTCCTGCACCCCTTAATCAGTGTCTGGATGCCCCCGCTTCACAATATCTAAAGCAGAACCCCCATTCACCTGCGCTCCGGCGTCATGACGTCACGTTGCCCTAGTAACGTGACGTCACATGACCTCACAGCGTCATTTTGATGCCGCGTTGCCATGGCGACGCAGGAAGGAAGCCGCCGGAGCCTAGGTAAGTGAAGGTTTACAGAGGCCCTGCAGCTCCCCCGGCACTTAATTTAAGTGCCTTCGGGAAGCGCGCAGGGCCTCTGTAAACCCCACGCCCCCCAGACGGCAGTCTTGCGCCCCGCGTGGGGGTCGCGCCCCCCAGTTTGCGCACCTCTGTTCTAGAAATCCAATCGGATAAGGCTCTTTCTGCACGCTTTTGCACAACTCCCAGCTACTAGAATATCCCCCTGTGTCTATCCAAGAGGAGGTTTTAGTGTACTGACAAAAAACATCCCAAAATAAATTGTAATTAAGGCTGCGAGGTGTCACTGTATATAGAACATAGATCCAGTAGCACTCTCATTGTAAAAGACTCATCTCTATCCCCCCACAAATAAGCAGGGGGACCCATTCAAAGCCCATAATGTGTATGTCTGAAGCATTAATGCAAAGTGCAGTGCTGTACCAAAGTAGTAGTTTAGTTTAGACTGCCCTTGAATGGAGTTGAACACTTCCCCAGTGCTGGAATTAGACATAAAAGGTCTATGCAGCAACATAGAGTAGTTGTGTTTAGACGCATGGCTCTATTTTTTGGAGCAGAGCCGCAGCATATATACTGTAAGAACAGTTTCTTACTTCTGACGCGGTATGTTAGACTTATGGCACTTCAGATATGGAGGATTGTTTTGGGCAAATAAAAGGTTAAAAAAAAGTATCAGAGAAATGCAACTTGTGACGCATCTCATTTTAATCTGTGCACCATGTAACTCCCCCCAACTCCTTCTACTGACTCTCCCCAAGGTGCAAGCTGGGGCAGAGACGCAGACTGTGATACATCTCATTATAATCTGTGTGCCATGTAACTCCTCCCCAACTCCTCCTACTGACTCTCCCCAAGGTGCATGCTGGGGCAGAGACGCAGACTGTGATACATCTCATTATAATCTGTGATACTTTATCTTGCCATGAAGTCAATGCATTTGAACCCAGTGATACAGTATGTTGATCCCACTGCTGTCAGTGGCACTGTCCATATGTGTACTTGTGTCACCCAATGTATGTAATACAATGTATCACAGTAGCTGTGATTTTTATGACTGCTACTCAAGTTAACCACTTCTCAACCACTTGAAATTAAATGTCAACAGTAGCTGATTTCTCTATTATGACATCACGAGACAGTATCATTGAGCCTCCTAGGAGATGCCAGCAGCAGTGTTCTGTAATGACATCATGGAATCGCCTTAGAGACTGAGATAAATACACAAATGTAAACTTGTTTGTGCGTGACTTGAATTAGTTCCCGAAGGAAACCGTTAGTTTTGTGGACATCTCAGAGATAGGAAAAGAGTGGCGCTGTACAGAGAGACTAATTATCTCCACCTTAACTCTGTATCATGGCAGGTAGGAAGCAACGTGACCTTTACATACCCAAAAAGAAATGGATAATATCTATATTTCTGAACTGTTTACTTTCACAATGTTTTATGGGGTACAGAACAGATAACATGACTCCTATCAATGGATGGGAGAAAGAAGACGGATGGGGTGGGGGGCGGGGGGGAGGGACGGAGGTAGACAACACCCAGGGGGGTTAGGTACCTGGCCTTAATTGGATAATATTTTTTTTTATAAATGTCAAAACTGATTTATTATAGATACATACACACATATTTGTTTTATTGTATTTACTTTTATATCTGGCTTGTAATTCAAAATCTTAAATGATTTGAACAGTAATGTATAGAAAAGAACACATGTACTGTATACATAAATGTCAAAGCGGCAAACGTCTATGGGATCTATGGGATAGTAAAAAAAGACACAGGAACCTTAGTGTATACAGTAGGATTAGTTATGTATAAGGCATGCTTTTTCCTTGCCCTAAGTTTAGGTCAATAACTATTGGACCAATTCTACACCGTGGGGTGTAATGTTCGACTACTTTCAGCCATATCCTTAAATTATTGTCTACAGCAGTGTTTTTCAACCACGGATCCTAGGAACCCTAGGATTCCCCGGGCATCCCTAAAGGGTTCGCTGTAATTTTTAGGTCATTTTAAAATTGTACTTAATACAGAAGAATTTACAGTACAATGCATCTTATCTCAAACGCGCTATTGGAGAGGGTTGGGGTTCCTTACAATGCATCTGATCTCAGACGCGCTATTAGAGAGGGTTGGGGCTCTTTACAATGCATCTGATCTCAGAAGCGCTATTAGAGAGGATTGGGGTTCCTCACACTTCATCTGATCTCAGACGCACTATTAGATAGGGTTGGGGTATATTACAATGCATCTCATCTTAGACTCGTTGTTAGAGAGGGTTGGGGTCCCTCAGAATTTCACATATGGTTCCTTAACCAAAAAAAGTTTGGAAACCACTACTCTACAGTAATACAAAGGCCCCAAAAAAGACAAAGCCACAAAACGAGGGCAGAATCTGCCACTTGATTTACAGATATAGCTGACCTGAGTGCTCCTCCAGATACCTCAATATACCAGACGTCTCAGAATACCACACCATAATATTACCACAAAATACTACAGTAGGAACAGGCAATTTTTATGTTTTTATTTTTATTTTTAAAGATCCAGTTCCGAAAGCTATGGTACATCTATATTTGTCATTGTGTTCATAGGTGGACATGAAAGCAGGTGATGGACTGCACAAGTTTTATATGCCAGTTGCCACTTTGTGTTGAAAACTACCTAGAAATAGTTTTCTGTCTGTGTTACATCCCAACACATCATATATGTATATGTATATGTATAAATATATATCTATATATATATTTATAGATTAAACCCCATATATTGAGCTAAAATGTACGGGTGCTCTGGTGTTTCAATACATAGCAATGCTATAGAAGGCAATCATGGAGCTTGCTTAAAAATGTATTTAAATATTGAAACTTCTGACCACTATTGATCAGAGTAGCGGTCTGTAACATTGATAATCAAATAAATGTGTTTTCCCAGCAAGCCATTATCCCTGTTAGTGCTTGCTATTCATAACAAAACAAAGACCACCAAAAACTTTATTCAAAACCAGAACCAAAACCCCAAATATTTTAAAGGCAAAATAAAAATACCAAGCCAAGTGAGCATCTCTATGTATTTCATATGTATTTGATATCAAGAATATCTTTTAGCAGGTCTGTTAAAGCAGTCCTAACCCCCCAAAGTCAGGCTTTCAGGATATCCCAGCTTCAGCGGAGGTGGCTCAATCCGTCCCTGCTTCAGCACAGCTCGCTCAATCAGTCCCTGCTTCAGCACAGGTGACTCAATCAGAGGCTGATTGAGTGATTGGGCCACCTGTGCTAAAGCTGGAATATCCTGAAAAGTTGACCTATTGTGGGGGGTTTGATGACTGGAGTTGAGTCCCCGTGTGTTAAAGAAATGTGCCTTGATTGTGCTTTTCTGGCCCTTCACTTTTACCTTTCTTCCTTACAGATCAGTTTTTAAATTCCTCTGCTGTGAACCCTCCACCGACCTGCAGTGCTCCTGCAGTCACCACTGCTTACCCTTCATGGAGCAACAGCTTCCACCCAGTAGGGAGGAATACAGAAGTCTACAGACATGGGGCCCAAGGCATGATTTTGCAACAAGGGTCTGCAGGAACACCAATGTATCTACAGCAGATCCCACAGGCAACACGCGCTTACCCTCGTGTATCGGACATGAACGGAGGATTCTACCACACTGCTACAGGAGGATACACAGGATTTGCAGGACAGGTTAGGGGAGAAGCCACAACGCAGCCTGTTACTTTCCGTCCCAACACACATTTGGAAAGACGTGCTACAATAGGGCCTTGTATAATGGCCACCCAGTATGCACAACTTCAGCAGCCACCATTCATACCCCTTAGAGGAATGCAGACCTTACAAGGTGAGATATGGAGAATCTTTACTAATCATTGTTCAAAATCTTCTCCTTGACCGATACCATTACCTGTTATAAAGATCTTTAATTACGGTCATTCGCCACTGTAGTGTTACAAATATATAGAACTCTACAGTATGTAGTTCTAGCCAATACTGAAGGGATTAAGCATGTGTTTGCTTTTCTTCCTTTGTGTTATTATGTACAATGTGTTGGTATTTATGATAATTGATTATTTCTCCTTTTTGATTTTGTTACAGTGTGTCAGACCTCGCTTGGAGCCCAACATATTTCCCAGGCCAGTTTAATTACACAAGGAGCAGTTCAGCTTGCTGCTAATGAAAAAAGTGAACCACCTCTAATGTACCCAACTCAACCAGCTCGGAAGCTGAGCCACCTCTCAAAGTTACATATTGATGTGCAAAGCAACAAAGAGTTATATGTGCCAGTGTGGAAAAGGGGTGGGTTAAAAGATATGGCGAAGAGATCTTCAGAGGTGAAGGCCCCCTCACATATTGCTCAGAAGGTTCGTAATAACGTGCTGAGTTCAGTGAAGACTGAGTGTCCGTCAAAGTCTGAGGGGGTACCAAAGTGCTCCAAAGTGGAAACAAAGAAGAAAAAGATCCTTTATTCAGCTGCAAAGGATCAAGTCCCTCAAACTGCACTGCAAAAGAAGGTAAAACCAATGTCAAAGCCAGTAAATCATTCTTCTGCTCCTATACCAGGGAAGTCACCCCATGGCCCACAATCTGGTGACGAGGCTGTTCTGTTAAAAAAGATGAAACGTGTTTGTCTCTCAGGTGCCCACATTTCCAATAAGGTATCTGAAAAGATGCAGCAAAGCCGTGAAGGTACAATGGATGCAAAGACACCTGCTGTTACTCATATTAATCCTAAACTGAAGAAAACTCAGGAGATCGGGATCAAACGTAAAGATGCAAAGACTCCTGCAGTTACTCATAGTCCTGAGCGGAAGACACCTCAGGAGATGGGGATCAAACGTAAATATGCAAAAACTCCTGCAGTTACTCATAGTCCTGAGCGGAAGACACCTCAGGAGATGGGGATCAAACTTAAAAATGCAAAGACTCCTGCAGTTACTCATTGTCCTGAGCGGAAGACACCTCAGGAGATCGGGATCAAACGTAAATATGCAAAAACACCTGCTGTTACTCATAGTCCTGAGCGGAAGACACCTCAGGAGATGGGGATCAAATGTAAAGATGCAAAGTCTCCTGCAGTTACTCATAGTCCTGAGCGGAAGACACCTCAAGAGATGGGGATCAAACGTAAACAGAACAGCAATATTAAGCAGCTAGTGAAGAAAACAAAGAACCAGACCAGCGTTTTCAGTTTTGAGCAAGCGCTGGCTTGTGGTACTGATAATAACCCCAAAGCTCTCAAAAGAAAAAGTGCTAATCAGCCTGGAGTGAATTCAGAAGTTCTTGGGAAGGGCAAGAAGTCATTGGAACCTTCTGAACAAGGAAAGGTGAAAGCCCATCACAGCAACCTCAGCCTCCAAATGATTAACTCTGTTCAAGTATTTCACCCATTGGGTAAAAAAGCAGGTCCCACAGGTCCAGGGGCACCCGCAGAATCCATTACACTTGGAAATAAGCTTGGACCAATGCAAGGACGCCAAAGCCAGACTTCTGCTTCTCATGTTCAGTGGTCTCTTACTGATGCGATTAAAAGGTTCATGGCCAAAAAACAGGACAGTATTTCTGGAATTAAAGGTGTCGGTATTAATGCCAGGCCTAGGCTATTTAAAATACATGAGTACACAAGACCTGACATTAAAACCAGTGAAATCAAACAACATGGGGAAAACAAAGCTTCAGTTATAGAGAATCCCAAACACTTCCCAGTGATATCCATAGAACAGGAAGCTGCAGTAAGATGCATTGAAAAGGTGAGCCAAACCACTATCCCCATTCCAGCTCCTGGCATTAAAACCAGTGAAATCAAACAACGTGGGGAAAACAAAGCTTCAGTTATAGAGAATCCCAAACACTTCCCAGTGATATCCATAGAACGGAAAGCTGCAGTGACATGCATTAAAAAGGTCAGCCAAACCACTATCCCCATTCAAGCTCCTTTCAACCAGAAGCACCAGCTTTCTAACCTGCAGCTTCCTATCAATGTACCCAGCAGAGTGGACAACTTCACTCCATCCTTCTGTCAACAGCCTCTCCAAGAGCTTGAGGTTTCCATACCTATTCCACAAGAACAGAGAGAGGAGAGAGAGGCTATGAAAAGGAAATCACAACTGGAGAGGGAGTAAGCCTGTCAACATACCTCCAAGGGGAGGCTACAGTGCTTTGTTCAGAGGCAGAAGGATCATAACATCTCTAAACGTTACGGATACCCACCATCCAGACTTATTTCCCCCATGAGATACTTAAGCCCTAAAAAAACAAAAAAAAACCCTGACTAATCTGTAACTGATGCCAAGCTCTGTGACTATCTGTAAATAAGATTTATATTTATAAGTCAGTTTGTAACATATTTTACTAAGAATATATTTAAAACTCTTCAATAAAATGTATCTATTTTCAATTGAACTCTTTATTTACTAAAGAAACTATTTACAAATGCCAAGGGTTATTGAAATTCTGCAAATTAACTTTAGATTACCCTCTTGATGATACGAGAGAGAGAGAGAGAGAGAGAGAGAGAGAGAGAGAGAGAGAGAGAGAGAGAGAGAGATAAGTAAGTCGGACCCCACTTATGAGAGAGAAACAGATAAATATTTAACTATATGCTTTGTCATGTTGTATGTTTGTATGTACTGTATGTCTTTATTTATATAGCGCCATTTATGTAGAAAGCGCTTCACCGCAGTAATACACGTGACAATCATATAAATAATACAAATAACAGATCATGGGAATAAGTGCTTCAGACATAAAAGTAACATTTAGGAAAAGGAGTCCCTGCTCTGAAGAGCTTACAATCTAATTGGTAGGTAGAACATACAGAGACAGTAGGACGGCGTTCTGGTAAGTGCGTCTGCAATGGGCCAAGCTTTTTGTATGCGGTCTATAGTATCAGCCTCGGAGCTACTCACATGCTTCTTTAAGCAGATGTGTTAGAATGTGGGTCTTAAAGGTGGATAGAGAAGGTGCTAGTCGGGTATTGATGGGAAGGGCACTCCAGAGGTGAGGGCAGTCAGTGAGAAAGGTTTAAGGCGAGAGAGGGCTTTAGATACAAAAGGGGTAGATAGAAGACATCATTGGGCGGATCGCAAGAGTCGGGATGGTGCATAGCGAGAAATTAGAGCTGAGCTGTAAGGAGGGGCAGAAGAGTGTAAAGCTTTAAAAGTGAGGAGGAGAATTGAGTGTGAGATACGGGATTTGATAGGAAGCCAGGAGAGGGATTTCAGCAGGGGAGACGCTGAGACAGATTTAGGAAAGAGTAGAGTGATTCTGGCAGCGTTTAGGATAGATTGTAGGGGAGACAGGTGAGAGGCAGTAAGACCGGACAGCAGAAGGTTCCAGTATTTGAGATGGTAGAGAATGAGGGTCTGTGTCAGAGTTTTAGCTGTCGAGCAACAGTGGAAGGGTGTATCTTGCGGAAGAAAAAACGACAGGTTTAGCTACCTTTTGAATGTGAGAGAGGAGTCTGTGACCCCCAGGGCAGCGTGCTTGGGCTACTGCATGTATAGTAGTTCTTCCAACAGTAATGTGGAAGGTGGTAGTAGGGCCAGGTTTGGCATGAAATATAAGGAGTTCTGTTTTTGACATGTTAAATTTAAGTCGGCGGAGGATCATGTTGCATTGGGCTTCTCTTCCTTGTGTTTATACTGTACAATGTCACATACCCAGTAGCACTCCTTAAGACAAATATATATGGTGAGGTGGGTCTGGGGTTGAGTTTACATGGGTTTGTGTGCGCAGATTTAAATTGTTTGGAGGTCTGTGACTCCTCCCCGTTTCCAAACTTAGTCTGCCCACCTTTAAAGCAGCAGTCCAAGCTGTCGTTTAAAAAAAAAAAATCCCTTTGATATGTGCATCAATACAATCCACACATTGATAAGTAATTAGCTAAGTTGCGATTGATCGGTGAAGATTCGGCTCGGGGGTTGACTAAATGGTTGCCAGTGCAGCAGAAGAGGACCAAAAATGCAAAGTTCTCTGGGGTGATCATGTGACCAGGCAGTCACTGGATACAATTGAGTTTTGCACAGCTAGGGAGAGGGCAGTGTTCAAAAAAAGGGGGGGGGGTTGCCAGAGCCTGTTTCAAAATAGGAAGGGGATGTGACTTTGTAAATGGTTGCTATAGAAACAAAAAATGATTGTTACATTATGATACATTAAAATTTTAATTCAGAGTTGTTTAAAAAAAAGTACTACTACTAGTAGCATTATACTAAAAAATAATACAGATGCACAGTAATACCCTCTATAGATATACCAAGAATTGTTAAGTGTGAGTGTGTGTGTGAGTTTATGACATGTGGAAGGAAGGTGGAGGGGTGAGAGTCATGGCGAGGGGAGGGGGGTGAAGGAGAGACATGGTGAGGGGAGGGGGGTGAAAGAGACATGGCGAGGGGAGGAGGGTGAAAGAGAGACATAGGTAGGGGGTGATATAGAGACATGGGAATGGGTTTAAAAGAGAGACATGGGGAGGGGTGAAAGAGACATGGGGAGTGGGTGAAAGAGACATGGGGAGTGGGTGAAAGAGTCATGGGGAGCGGCGGTGAAGAGACATGGGAACAGGGGTAAAGAGACATGGGGAGCAGGGGTGAAGAGACATGGGAGCAGGGGTGAAGAGACATTGGGAGGGGAGGGTGAAAGAGACATGGGGAGGTGATCGAGAGACATTTAGAGGGGGGGTGATAGAGAGACATTTGGAGGGGGGGGATGATAGAGAAACACGGGGAGGGGGTGCAAGAGACATAGAGAGGGGGGTGAAAGAGAGCCATGGGGTGGGGCGTGAAAAAGAGACATGGGGAGAGGGGTGAAAGAGACATGGGGAGGGAGGCGATAGAGAGACATGGGGGGATGAAAGAGACATGGGGAGGGGGGGTGAAAGAAAGCCATGGGGAGGGTGGGTCCATGATCCTCAGTTGCTGGAAGAGTGGGCCCGGGTGAGTAGTTTTTTCTTCTTCACAGGTCCGGGAGATGTTGATCAGACGGCTTCTTAGGGTCAAATAAGACATGACAGACTTTATATAAGGCCTGTGACATCACATTTGACTGACAAATGATATATCCACCAATCTAATTGGTGGATGTACCATGTGATGGCTTCCATTTTATTTTTTGGCAGAAATGACATCATCTTAAGTGATTGGATAATAAAGGAACTATTGGATCTCAATATAAATGTAGAAAATATGCAGGGCCAAAGCTATGACAATGCTGCAAATATGCGGGGAAAGCATAATGGAGTTCAAAGACATGTTGAACATGAACCCACGTGCGTTTTATGTACCATGTAGTTCTCATTATTTGAACCTAGTGGTTAACAACACTGCCAAACCCAATATAGGTGCCATTTAATTTTTGGGCTTAATTCAACCGTTGTATAATTTCTTCCCCAGGTCCACCAACAGATAAATCATTCTTTTAAAATCCTTACCCAATTTAACACTAAAGAGAGTCTGTGAAACATGTTGGGAGCCTCGTATTGATGCAGTTAGACCAATTCGATACCACCTGGGAGCGCTCTATGTTGCATTAGTGTATATTAAAGAAGATGTGACATTTAAAAGTGAACATCATGGCCCCCAGAGTAGAGCTGTTGCGTACACTCTCGCAAAATGTATTTGTGACTATAAATTCATATGTTGTGTAATATTTTGGTATGACATATTAAGTACAATCAATCCAGTGAACAAGCAGTCTATAAACTATGACAAAAACAAGTCCAAAGACCAAATCTGGGTCTCCAAAAAACAATCCCAACAGTAGATTTTGGGCCCTGTTTGTTTAAATCAAAAACACTACAGTAATGTCCAAGCCTTTGTCTCATAAATAGAGAGGTATCCTTACCAACTCCACTTATAAATGGTGTAAATGATCAGTCTAGGGGTTTACAGTATATACATGTAGAAAAGATGGCGCCTAGCTGGTTCTGCTCTGTTATTGAGCTATCACAAATCAGCTGTAAATGTTCACATGGAATGGCACCTAGTTAACTTTTTAAATCAATAACTGTAGACTTGCTAGTCGGCCAATATCATAGACTCTATCCTCAATAATAACAAAGTTCATTACAAGCGACTCTACGGAAAAACTCTTCGCCAGGCCATTTTGGATGACACCAAAGGAGATTATGAAACCAAAGGGTGCATCAGTTCAATCCTGCTCCTGTGGGTTGCTGCAGGGCACCTTTTGGTGTGTTGTTCGCTAGGGAGATAGTACAAAGTGAAAAATGTGCGATGCACAACCGGAACGAAAAAATAAATGAACTGGAGAGAGTGTACAGTAACTACACAATTTGCTTTTAATAACTCATCTAATCAAATGACCGGCAACAAAAGCGCGCGCACACAGAGGTTTTCAAACATCTCTATGGAGCTTGGTCCCACCCCCCGTTCGTGTCACGTGTCACTCACGCGCGGCGCGCTCACGGGACGATCGTGCACCACTCCCCAGCTGCGACACAACACCCGTAACAATGCCCACCTGTCTCCTGCGCTCTGCGTCCAATCACAGCTCCCGCGGGGCCACACCTCTGTTCCGCCTCTCACTTTCATTGCTCCAGTCCTCCTATTTAATCTCTGCTTGCTCAGTTACACATTGCTGAGCATAGACCATAGTAGCCTTGTGTTCCTACATTCCTGCTTTGCCTTGTGCCTTGCCTCTCTTGCTTTCAGTTTGACCTCATGTGTACCGACACGGCTAGACTCTTGGACGCTCTCTGTATAACGACCCCAGCTTGCCCTCGACTACCTGCATCTCTCCATCCCTGACCACGGATATAGGACATTCTTTTAACCCACCAGCTCCAACCCTCGACCTCGGCACAACGGACATCTACCGTTACTGGCTCCTCCCCATGACCGCGGCAAGTATCTGGACTACCCTCTCTCTCCAACCCCGACCCGGCTACGCTGACAATCCAGGCGTGCCTCCACTGCTGTGGGTGCGCAGTTTCTACTTTCCCACCTCAGTACCGGGGGTCCGCCTTGTTCGTGGTGAGTGCAAGGGTCACAATTAGAGAGGGTTGGGGTTCCTTACAATGCATCTGATCTCAGACGCGCTATTAGAGAGGGTTGGGGCTCCTTTGAATGCATCTGATCTCAGACGCGCTATTAGAGAAAGTTGGGATTCCTTACAATGCAGATTTCAGACGCGCTGTTAGAGAGGGTTGGGGCTCCTTACAATGTATTTGATCAATGCATTGTAAGGAACCCCAACCCTCTCTAGTGTGTATTTGTGAACTGTAAGGTGCTTGACTAATACACTGGAAGAATATCATTGTTTTCGATTAAAAATATCAAAGAATGTGTTACTTTAACGAGCGCTTTCTCTTTTTTTGAATCTCCAATATACTATTTGCCAAGTGGGACTGATGAAATCACCAAAAACTACTGTAGCAGGTCCCCTTTGGTTGTCAATACGTTACTTTGAAGTGGAAGGGAGAGACCTACTGAGGCCAATATACTAAGCATCGCAAACTGAGCGGGGGGAGGGGTGGAGGGTTTCGGCGCATGTCAAACTTCAATTGCACTCGTGTACTAAGTTCAAATTTCTCCATCTGCGCCCAGCCCCAAAATACTGTTTAGCGCACAGAAATGGATTGCACTTGGTGTATAAAAGTCAATGGTACATACTAATATCTATATAAATATATACAGTGTTCGACAAATCACCCAAAAATCTACTCGCCCAACCAAAAAATCTACTCGCCACCTAGTCCCGCCCCCAACCCCGCCCCTAGTCCCGCCCCCAACCCCGCCCCCAACCCCGCTTTAAAATAAAACATATGAATAAAATCCATTTAAATGACAAATATATTTATTGTATTACATTATACTACAATTAGCCCTTGTTACGTGTGTGTGTGTGTGTGTGTCTGTGTAAATGTCGATCTAGAAATAAAAGCCAGGTGTGAATGACTAGTTTCCTGCACCCCTTAATCAGTGTCTGGATGCCCCCGCTTCACAATATCTAAAGCAGAACCCCCATTCACCTGCGCTCCGGCGTCATGACGTCACGTTGCCCTAGTAACGTGACGTCACATGACCTCACAGCGTCATTTTGATGCCGCGTTGCCATGGCGACGCAGGAAGGAAGCCGCCGGAGCCTAGGTAAGTGAAGGTTTACAGAGGCCCTGCAGCTCCCCCGGCACTTAATTTAAGTGCCTTCGGGAAGCGCGCGGGGCCTCTGTAAACCACACGCCCCCCAGACGGCAGTCTTGTGTCCCGCGTGGGGGTCGCGCCCCCCAGTTTGCGCACCGCTGTTCTAGAAATCCAATCGGATAAGGCTCTTTCTGCACGCTTTTGCACAACTCCCAGCTACTAGAATATCCCCCTGTGTCTATCCAAGAGGAGGTTTTAGTGTACTGACAAAAAACATCCCAAAATAAATTGTAATTAAGGCTGCGAGGTGTCACTGTATATAGAACATAGATCCAGTAGCACTCTCATTGTAAAAGACTCATCTCTATCCCCCCACAAATAAGCAGGGGGACCCATTCAAACCCCATAATGTGTATGTCTGAAGCATTAAAGCAAAGTGCAGTGCTGTACCAAAGTAGTAGTTTAGTTTAGACTGCCCTTGAATGGAGTTGAACACTTCCCCAGTGCTGGAATTAGACATAAAAGGTCTATGCAGCAACATAGAGTAGTTGTGTTTAGACGCATGGCTCTATTTTTTGGAGCAGAGCCGCAGCATATATACTGTAAGAACAGTTTCTTACTTCTGACGCGGTATGTTAGACTTATGGCACTTCAGATATGGAGGATTGTTTTGGGCAAATAAAAGGTTAAAAAAAAGTATCAGAGAAATGCAACTTGTGACGCATCTCATTTTAATCTGTGCACCATGTAACTGCCCCCAACTCATCCTACTCACTCTCCCCAAGGTGCAAATTGGGGCAGAGACGCAGAATGTGATACATCTCATTATAATCTGTGCACCATGTAACTCCCCCCAACTCCTTCTACTGACTCTCCCCAAGGTGCAAGCTGGGGCAGAGACGCAGACTGTGATACATCTCATTATAATCTGTGTGCCATGTAACTCCTCCCCAACTCCTCCTACTGACTCTCCCCAAGGTGCATGCTGGGGCAGAGACGCAGACTGTGATACATCTCATTATAATCTGTGATACTTTATCTTGCCATGAAGTCAATGCATTTGAACCCAGTGATACAGTATGTTGATCCCACTGCTGTCAGTGGCACTGTCCATATGTGTACTTGTGTCACCCAATGTATGTAATACAATGTATCACAGTAGCTGTGATTTTTATGACTGCTACTCAAGTTAACCACTTCTCAACCACTTGAAATTAAATGTCAACAGTAGCTGATTTCTCTATTATGACATCACGAGACAGTATCATTGAGCCTCCTAGGAGATGCCAGCAGCAGTGTTCTGTAATGACATCATGGAATCGCCTTAGAGACTGAGATAAATACACAAATGTAAACTTGTTTGTGCGTGACTTGAATTAGTTCCCGAAGGAAACCGTTAGTTTTGTGGACATCTCAGAGATAGGAAAAGAGTGGCGCTGTACAGAGAGACTAATTATCTCCACCTTAACTCTGTATCATGGCAGGTAGGAAGCAACGTGACCTTTACATACCCAAAAAGAAATGGATAATATCTATATTTCTGAACTGTTTACTTTCACAATGTTTTATGGGGTACAGAACAGATAACATGACTCCTATCAATGGATGGGAGAAAGAAGACGGATGGGGTGGGGGGCGGGGGGGAGGGACGGAGGTAGACAACACCCAGGGGGGTTAGGTACCTGGCCTTAATTGGATAATATTTTTTTTTATAAATGTCAAAACTGATTTATTATAGATACATACACACATATTTGTTTTATTGTATTTACTTTTATATCTGGCTTGTAATTCAAAATCTTAAATGATTTGAACAGTAATGTATAGAAAAGAACACATGTACTGTATACATAAATGTCAAAGCGGCAAACGTCTATGGGATCTATGGGATAGTAAAAAAAGACACAGGAACCTTAGTGTATACAGTAGGATTAGTTATGTATAAGGCATGCTTTTTCCTTGCCCTAAGTTTAGGTCAATAACTATTGGACCAATTCTACACCGTGGGGTGTAATGTTCGACTACTTTCAGCCATATCCTTAAATTATTGTCTACAGCAGTGTTTTTCAACCACGGATCCTAGGAACCCTAGGATTCCCCGGGCATCCCTAAAGGGTTCGCTGTAATTTTTAGGTCATTTTAAAATTGTACTTAATACAGAAGAATTTACAGTACAATGCATCTTATCTCAAACGCGCTATTGGAGAGGGTTGGGGTTCCTTACAATGCATCTGATCTCAGACGCGCTATTAGAGAGGGTTGGGGCTCCTTACAATGCATCTGATCTCAGAAGCGCTATTAGAGAGGATTGGGGTTCCTCACACTTCATCTGATCTCAGACGCACTATTAGATAGGGTTGGGGTATATTACAATGCATCTCATCTTAGACTCGTTGTTAGAGAGGGTTGGGGTCCCTCAGAATTTCACATATGGTTCCTTAACCAAAAAAAGGTTGGAAACCACTACTCTACAGTAATACAAAGGCCCCAAAAAAGACAAAGCCACAAAACGAGGGCAGAATCTGCCACTTGATTTACAGATATAGCTGACCTGAGTGCTCCTCCAGATACCTCAATATACCAGACGTCTCAGAATACCACACCATAATATTACCACAAAATACTACAGTAGGAACAGGCAATTTTTATGTTTTTATTTTTATTTTTAAAGATCCAGTTCCGAAAGCTATGGTACATCTATATTTGTCATTGTGTTCATAGGTGGACATGAAAGCAGGTGATGGACTGCACAAGTTTTATATGCCAGTTGCCACTTTGTGTTGAAAACTACCTAGAAATAGTTTTCTGTCTGTGTTACATCCCAACACATCATATATGTATATGTATATGTATAAATATATATCTATATATATATTTATAGATTAAACCCCATATATTGAGCTAAAATGTACGGGTGCTCTGGTGTTTCAATACATAGCAATGCTATAGAAGGCAATCATGGAGCTTGCTTAAAAATGTATTTAAATATTGAAACTTCTGACCACTATTGATCAGAGTAGTGGTATGTAACATTGATAATCAAATAAATGTGTTTTCCCAGCAAGCCATTATCCCTGTTAGTGCTTGCTATTCATAACAAAACAAAGACCACCAAAAACTTTATTCAAAACCAGAACCAAAACCCCAAATATTTTAAAGGCAAAATAAAAATACCAAGCCAAGTGAGCATCTCTATGTATTTCATATGTATTTGATATCAAGAATATCTTTTAGCAGGTCTGTTAAAGCAGTCCTAACCCCCCAAAGTCAGGCTTTCAGGATATCCCAGCTTCAGCGGAGGTGGCTCAATCCGTCCCTGCTTCAGCACAGCTCGCTCAATCAGTCCCTGCTTCAGCACAGGTGACTCAATCAGAGGCTGATTGAGTGATTGGGCCACCTGTGCTAAAGCTGGAATATCCTGAAAAGTTGACCTATTGTGGGGGGTTTGATGACTGGAGTTGAGTCCCCGTGTGTTAAAGAAATGTGCCTTGATTGTGCTTTTCTGGCCCTTCACTTTTACCTTTCTTCCTTACAGATCAGTTTTTAAATTCCTCTGCTGTGAACCCTCCACCGACCTGCAGTGCTCCTGCAGTCACCACTGCTTACCCTTCATGGAGCAACAGCTTCCACCCAGTAGGGAGGAATACAGAAGTCTACAGACATGGGGCCCAAGGCATGATTTTGCAACAAGGGTCTGCAGGAACACCAATGTATCTACAGCAGATCCCACAGGCAACACGCGCTTACCCTCGTGTATCGGACATGAACGGAGGATTCTACCACACTGCTACAGGAGGATACACAGGATTTGCTGGACAGGTTAGGGGAGAAGCCACAACGCAGCCTGTTACTTTCCGTCCCAACACACATTTGGAAAGACGTGCTACAATAGGGCCTTGTATAATGGCCACCCAGTATGCACAACTTCAGCAGCCACCATTCATACCCCTTAGAGGAATGCAGACCTTACAAGGTGAGATATGGAGAATCTTTACTAATCATTGTTCAAAATCTTCTCCTTGACCGATACCATTACCTGTTATAAAGATCTTTAATTACGGTCATTCGCCACTGTAGTGTTACAAATATATAGAACTCTACAGTATGTAGTCCTCGCCAATACTGAAGGGATTAAGCATGTGTTTGCTTTTCTTCCTTTGTGTTATTATGTACAATGTGTTGGTATTTATGATAATTGATTATTTCTCCTTTTTGATTTTGTTACAGTGTGTCAGACCTCGCTTGGAGCCCAACATATTTCCCAGGCCAGTTTAATTACACAAGGAGCAGTTCAGCTTGCTGCTAATGAAAAAAGTGAACCACCTCTAATGTACCCAACTCAACCAGCTCGGAAGCTGAGCCACCTCTCAAAGTTACATATTGATGTGCAAAGCAACAAAGAGTTATATGTGCCAGTGTGGAAAAGGGGTGGGTTAAAAGATATGGCGAAGAGATCTTCAGAGGTGAAGGCCCCCTCACATATTGCTCAGAAGGTTCGTAATAACGTGCTGAGTTCAGTGAAGACTGAGTGTCCGTCAAAGTCTGAGGGGGTACCAAAGTGCTCCAAAGTGGAAACAAAGAAGAAAAAGATCCTTTATTCAGCTGCAAAGGATCAAGTCCCTCAAACTGCACTGCAAAAGAAGGTAAAACCAATGTCAAAGCCAGTAAATCATTCTTCTGCTCCTATACCAGGGAAGTCACCCCATGGCCCACAATCTGGTGACGAGGCTGTTCTGTTAAAAAAGATGAAACGTGTTTGTCTCTCAGGTGCCCACATTTCCAATAAGGTATCTGAAAAGATGCAGCAAAGCCGTGAAGGTACAATGGATGCAAAGACACCTGCTGTTACTCATATTAATCCTAAACTGAAGAAAACTCAGGAGATAGGGATCAAACGTAAAGATGCAAAGACTCCTGCAGTTACTCATAGTCCTGAGCGGAAGACACCTCAGGAGATGGGGATCAAACGTAAATATGCAAAAACTCCTGCAGTTACTCATAGTCCTGAGCGGAAGACACCTCAGGAGATGGGGATCAAACTTAAAAATGCAAAGACTCCTGCAGTTACTCATTGTCCTGAGCGGAAGACACCTCAGGAGATCGGGATCAAACGTAAATATGCAAAAACACCTGCTGTTACTCATAGTCCTGAGCGGAAGACACCTCAGGAGATGGGGATCAAATGTAAAGATGCAAAGTCTCCTGCAGTTACTCATAGTCCTGAGCGGAAGACACCTCAAGAGATGGGGATCAAACGTAAACAGAACAGCAATATTAAGCAGCTAGTGAAGAAAACAAAGAACCAGACCAGCGTTTTCAGTTTTGAGCAAGCGCTGGCTTGTGGTACTGATAATAACCCCAAAGCTCTCAAAAGAAAAAGTGCTAATCAGCCTGGAGTGAATTCAGAAGTTCTTGGGAAGGGCAAGAAGTCATTGGAACCTTCTGAACAAGGAAAGGTGAAAGCCCATCACAGCAACCTCAGCCTCCAAATGATTAACTCTGTTCAAGTATTTCACCCATTGGGTAAAAAAGCAGGTCCCACAGGTCCAGGGGCACCCGCAGAATCCATTACACTTGGAAATAAGCTTGGACCAATGCAAGGACGCCAAAGCCAGACTTCTGCTTCTCATGTTCAGTGGTCTCTTACTGATGCGATTAAAAGGTTCATGGCCAAAAAACAGGACAGTATTTCTGGAATTAAAGGTGTCGGTATTAATGCCAGGCCTAGGCTATTTAAAATACATGAGTACACAAGACCTGACATTAAAACCAGTGAAATCAAACAACATGGGGAAAACAAAGCTTCAGTTATAGAGAATCCCAAACACTTCCCAGTGATATCCATAGAACAGGAAGCTGCAGTAAGATGCATTGAAAAGGTGAGCCAAACCACTATCCCCATTCCAGCTACTGGCATTAAAACCAGTGAAATCAAACAACGTGGGGAAAACAAAGCTTCAGTTATAGAGAATTCCAAACACTTCCCAGTGATATCCATAGAACGGAAAGCTGCAGTGACATGCATTAAAAAGGTCAGCCAAACCACTATCCCCATTCAAGCTCCTTTCAACCAGAAGCACCAGCTTTCTAACCTGCAGCTTCCTATCAATGTACCCAGCAGAGTGGACAACTTCACTCCATCCTTCTGTCAACAGCCTCTCCAAGAGCTTGAGGTTTCCATACCTATTCCACCAGAACAGAGAGAGGAGAGAGAGGCTATGAAAAGGAAATCACAACTGGAGAGGGAGTAAGCCTGTCTACATACCTCCAAGGGGAGGCTACAGTGCTTTGTTCAGAGGCAGAAGGATCATAACATCTCTAAACGTTACGGATACCCACCATCCAGACTTATTTCCCCCATGAGATACTTAAGCCCTAAAAAAACAAAAAAAAACCCTGACTAATCTGTAACTGATGCCAAGCTCTGTGACTATCTGTAAATAAGATTTATATTTATAAGTCAGTTTGTAACATATTTTACTAAGAATATATTTAAAACTCTTCAATAAAATGTATCTATTTTCAATTGAACTCTTTATTTACTAAAGAAACTATTTACAAATGCCAAGGGTTATTGAAATTCTGCAAATTAACTTTAGATTACCCTCTTGATGATACGAGAGAGAGAGAGAGAGAGAGAGAGAGAGAGAGAGAGATAAGTAAGTCGGACCCCACTTATGAGAGAGAAACAGATAAATATTTAACTATATGCTTTGTCATGTTGTATGTTGTATGTATGTATGTACTGTATGTCTTTATTTATATAGCGCCATTTATGTAGAAAGCGCTTCACCGCAGTAATACACGTGACAATCATATAAATAATACAAATAACAGATCATGGGAATAAGTGCTTCAGACATAAAAGTAACATTTAGGAAAAGGAGTCCCTGCTCTGAAGAGCTTACAATCTAATTGGTAGGTAGAACATACAGAGACAGTAGGACGGCGTTCTGGTAAGTGCGTCTGCAATGGGCCAAGCTTTTTGTATGCGGTCTATAGTATCAGCCTCGGAGCTACTCACATGCTTCTTTAAGCAGATGTGTTAGAATGTGGGTCTTAAAGGTGGATAGAGAAGGTGCTAGTCGGGTATTGATGGGAAGGGCACTCCAGAGGTGAGGGCAGTCAGTGAGAAAGGTTTAAGGCGAGAGAGGGCTTTAGATACAAAAGGGGTAGATAGAAGACATCATTGGGCGGATCGCAAGAGTCGGGATGGTGCATAGCGAGAAATTAGAGCTGAGCTGTAAGGAGGGGCAGAAGAGTGTAAAGCTTTAAAAGTGAGGAGGAGAATTGAGTGTGAGATACGGGATTTGATAGGAAGCCAGGAGAGGGATTTCAGCAGGGGAGACGCTGAGACAGATTTAGGAAAGAGTAGAGTGATTCTGGCAGCAGCGTTTAGGATAGATTGTAGGGGAGACAGGTGAGAGGCAGTAAGACCGGACAGCAGAAGGTTCCAGTATTTGAGATGGTAGAGAATGAGGGTCTGTGTCAGAGTTTTAGCTGTCGAGCAACAGTGGAAGGGTGTATCTTGCGGAAGAAAAAACGACAGGTTTAGCTACCTTTTGAATGTGAGAGAGGAGTCTGTGACCCCCAGGGCAGCGTGCTTGGGCTACTGCATGTATAGTAGTTCTTCCAACAGTAATGTGGAAGGTGGTAGTAGGGCCAGGTTTGGCATGAAATATAAGGAGTTCTGTTTTTGACATGTTAAATTTAAGTCGGCGGAGGATCATGTTGCATTGGGCTTCTCTTCCTTGTGTTTATACTGTACAATGTCACATACCCAGTAGCACTCCTTAAGACAAATATATATGGTGAGGTGGGTCTGGGGTTGAGTTTACATGTGTTTGTGTGCGCAGATTTAAATTGTTTGGAGGTCTGTGACTCCTCCCCGTTTCCAAACTTACTCTGCCCACCTTTAAAGCAGCAGTCCAAGCTGTCGTTTAAAAAAAAAAAATCCCTTTGATATGTGCATCAATACAATCCACACATTGATAAGTAATTAGCTAAGTTGCGATTGATCGGTGAAGATTCGGCTCGGGGGTTGACTAAATGGTTGCCAGTGCAGCAGAAGAGGACCAAAAATGCAAAGTTCTCTGGGGTGATCATGTGACCAGGCAGTCACTGGATACAATTGAGTTTTGCACAGCTAGGGAGAGGGCAGTGTTCAAAAAAAGGGGGGGGGGGGTTGCCAGAGCCTGTTTCAAAATAGGAAGGGGATGTGACTTTGTAAATGGTTGCTATAGAAACAAAAAATGATTGTTACATTATGATACATTAAAATTTTAATTCAGAGTTGTTTAAAAAAAAAGTACTACTACTAGTAGCATTATACTAAAAAATAATACAGATGCACAGTAATACCCTCTATAGATATACCAAGAATTGTTAAGTGTGAGTGTGTGTGTGAGTTTATGACATGTGGAAGGAAGGTGGAGGGGTGAGAGTCATGGCGAGGGGAGGGGGGTGAAGGAGAGACATGGTGAGGGGAGGGGGGTGAAAGAGACATGGCGAGGGGAGGAGGGTGAAAGAGAGACATAGGTAGGGGGTGATATAGAGACATGGGAATGGGTTTAAAAGAGAGACATGGGGAGGGGTGAAAGAGACATGGGGAGTGGGTGAAAGAGACATGGGGAGTGGGTGAAAGAGTCATGGGGAGCGGCGGTGAAGAGACATGGGAACAGGGGTAAAGAGACATGGGGAGCAGGGGTGAAGAGACATGGGAGCAGGGGTGAAGAGACATTGGGAGGGGAGGGTGAAAGAGACATGGGGAGGTGATCGAGAGACATTTAGAGGGGGGGTGATAGAGAGACATTTGGAGGGGGGGGATGATAGAGAAACACGGGGAGGGGGTGCAAGAGACATAGAGAGGGGGGTGAAAGAGAGCCATGGGGTGGGGCGTGAAAAAGAGACATGGGGAGAGGGGTGAAAGAGACATGGGGAGGGAGGCGATAGAGAGACATGGGGGGATGAAAGAGACATGGGGAGGGGGGGTGAAAGAAAGCCATGGGGAGGGTGGGTCCATGATCCTCAGTTGCTGGAAGAGTGGGCCCGGGTGAGTAGTTTTTTCTTCTTCACAGGTCCGGGAGATGTTGATCAGACGGCTTCTTAGGGTCAAATAAGACATGACAGACTTTATATAAGGCCTGTGACATCACATTTGACTGACAAATGATATATCCACCAATCTAATTGGTGGATGTACCATGTGATAGCTTCCATTTTATTTTTTGGCAGAAATGACATCATCTTAAGTGATTGGATAATAAAGGAACTATTGGATCTCAATATAAATGTAGAAAATATGCAGGGCCAAAGCTATGACAATGCTGCAAATATGCGGGGAAAGCATAATGGAGTTCAAAGACATGTTGAACATGAACCCACGTGCGTTTTATGTACCATGTAGTTCTCATTATTTGAATCTAGTGGTTAACAACACTGCCAAACCCAATATAGGTGCCATTTAATTTTTGGGCTTAATTCAACCGTTGTATAATTTCTTCCCCAGGTCCACCAACAGATAAATCATTCTTTTAAAATCCTTACCCAATTTAATACTAAAGAGAGTCTGTGAAACATGTTGGGAGCCTCGTATTGATGCAGTTAGACCAATTCGATACCACCTGGGAGCGCTCTATGTTGCATTAGTGTATATTAAAGAAGATGTGACATTTAAAAGTGAACATCATGGCCCCCAGAGTAGAGCTGTTGCGTACACTCTCGCAAAATGTATTTGTGACTATAAATTCATATGTTGTGTAATATTTTGGTATGACATATTAAGTACAATCAATCCAGTGAACAAGCAGTCTATAAACTATGACAAAAACAAGTCCAAAGACCAAATCTGGGGCTCCAAAAAACAATCCCAACAGTAGATTTTGGGCCCTGTTTGTTTAAATCAAAAACACTACAGTAATGTCCAAGCCTTTGTCTCATAAATAGAGAGGTATCCTTACCAACTCCACTTATAAATGGTGTAAATGATCAGTCTAGGGGTTTACAGTATATACATGTAGAAAAGATGGCGCCTAGCTGGTTCTGCTCTGTTATTGAGCTATCACAAATCAGCTGTAAATGTTCACATGGAATGGCACCTAGTTAACTTTTTAAATCAATAACTGTAGACTTGCTAGTCGGCCAATATCATAGACTCTATCCTCAATAATAACAAAGTTCATTACAAGCGACTCTACGGAAAAACTCTTCGCCAGGCCATTTTGGATGACACCAAAGGAGATTATGAAACCAAAGGGTGCATCAGTTCAATCCTGCTCCTGTGGGTTGCTGCAGGGCACCTTTTGGTGTGTTGTTCGCTAGGGAGATAGTACAAAGTGAAAAATGTGCGATGCACAACCGGAACGAAAAAATAAATGAACTGGAGAGAGTGTACAGTAACTACACAATTTGCTTTTAATAACTCATCTAATCAAATGACCGGCAACAAAAGCGCGCGCACACAGAGGTTTTCAAACATCTCTATGGAGCTTGGTCCCACCCCCCGTTCGTGTCACGTGTCACTCACGCGCGGCGCGCTCACGGGACGATCGTGCACCACTCCCCAGCTGCGACACAACACCCGTAACAATGCCCACCTGTCTCCTGCGCTCTGCGTCCAATCACAGCTCCCGCGGGGCCACACCTCCGTTCCGCCTCTCACTTTCATTGCTCCAGTCCTCCTATTTAATCTCTGCTTGCTCAGTTACACATTGCTGAGCATAGACCATAGTAGCCTTGTGTTCCTACATTCCTGCTTTGCCTTGCGCCTTGCCTCTCTTGCTTTCAGTTTGACCTCATGTGTACCGACACGGCTAGACTCTTGGACGCTCTCTGTATAACGACCCCAGCTTGCCCTCGACTACCTGCATCTCTCCATCCCTGACCACGGATATAGGACATTCTTTTAACCCACCAGCTCCAACCCTCGACCTCGGCACAACGGACATCTACCGTTACTGGCTCCTCCCCATGACCGCGGCAAGTATCTGGACTACCCTCTCTCTCCAACCCCGACCCGGCTACGCTGACAATCCAGGCGTGCCTCCACTGCTGTGGGTGCGCAGTTTCTACTTTCCCACCTCAGTACCGGGGGTCCGCCTTGTTCGTGGTGAGTGCAAGGGTCACAATTAGAGAGGGTTGGGGTTCCTTACAATGCATCTGATCTCAGACGCGCTATTAGAGAGGGTTGGGGCTCCTTTGAATGCATCTGATCTCAGACGCGCTATTAGAGAAAGTTGGGATTCCTTACAATGCAGATTTCAGACGCGCTGTTAGAGAGGGTTGGGGCTCCTTACAATGTATTTGATCAATGCATTGTAAGGAACCCCAACCCTCTCTAGTGTGTATTTGTGAACTGTAAGGTGCTTGACTAATACACTGGAAGAATATCATTGTTTTCGATTAAAAATATCAAAGAATGTGTTACTTTAACGAGCGCTTTCTCTTTTTTTGAATCTCCAATATACTATTTGCCAAGTGGGACTGATGAAATCACGAAAAACTACTGTAGCAGGTCCCCTTTGGTTGTCAATACGTTACTTTGAAGTGGAAGGGAGAGACCTACTGAGGCCAATATACTAAGCATCGCAAACTGAGCGGGGGGAGGGGTGGAGGGTTTCGGCGCATGTCAAACTTCAATTGCACTCGTGTACTAAGTTCAAATTTCTCCATCTGCGCCCAGCCCCAAAATACTGTTTAGCGCACAGAAATGGATTGCACTTGGTGTATAAAAGTCAATGGTACATACTAATATCTATATAAATATATACAGTGTTCGACAAATCACCCAAAAATCTACTCGCCCAACCAAAAAATCTACTCGCCACCTAGTCCCGCCCCCAACCCCGCCCCTAGTCCCGCCCCCAACCCCGCTTTAAAATAAAACATATGAATAAAATCCATTTAAATGACAAATATATTTATTGTATTACATTATACTACAATTAGCCCTTGTTACGTGTGTGTGTGTGTGTGTCTGTGTAAATGTCGATCTAGAAATAAAAGCCAGGTGTGAATGACTAGTTTCCTGCACCCCTTAATCAGTGTCTGGATGCCCCCGCTTCACAATATCTAAAGCAGAACCCCCATTCACCTGCGCTCCGGCGTCATGACGTCACGTTGCCCTAGTAACGTGACGTCACATGACCTCACAGCGTCATTTTGATGCCGCGTTGCCATGGCGACGCAGGAAGGAAGCCGCCGGAGCCTAGGTAAGTGAAGGTTTACAGAGGCCCTGCAGCTCCCCCGGCACTTAATTTAAGTGCCTTCGGGAAGCGTGCGGGGCCTCTGTAAACCCCACGCCCCCCAGACGGCAGTCTTGCGCCCCGCGTGGGGGTCGCGCCCCCCAGTTTGCGCACCGCTGTTCTAGAAATCCAATCGGATAAGGCTCTTTCTGCACGCTTTTGCACAACTCCCAGCTACTAGAATATCCCCCTGTGTCTATCCAAGAGGAGGTTTTAGTGTACTGACAAAAAACATCCCAAAATAAATTGTAATTAAGGCTGCGAGGTGTCACTGTATATAGAACATAGATCCAGTAGCACTCTCATTGTAAAAGACTCATCTCTATCCCCCCACAAATAAGCAGGGGGACCCATTCAAAGCCCATAATGTGTATGTCTGAAGCATTAAAGCAAAGTGCAGTGCTGTACCAAAGTAGTAGTTTAGTTTAGACTGCCCTTGAATGGAGTTGAACACTTCCCCAGTGCTGGAATTAGACATAAAAGGTCTATGCAGCAACATAGAGTAGTTGTGTTTAGACGCATGGCTCTATTTTTTGGAGCAGAGCCGCAGCATATATACTGTAAGAACAGTTTCTTACTTCTGACGCGGTATGTTAGACTTATGGCACTTCAGATATGGAGGATTGTTTTGGGCAAATAAAAGGTTAAAAAAAAGTATCAGAGAAATGCAACTTGTGACGCATCTCATTTTAATCTGTGCACCATGTAACTGCCCCCAACTCATCCTACTCACTCTCCCCAAGGTGCAAATTGGGGCAGAGACGCAGAATGTGATACATCTGATTATAATCTGTGCACCATGTAACTCCCCCCAACTCCTTCTACTGACTCTCCCCAAGGTGCAAGCTGGGGCAGAGACGCAGACTGTGATACATCTCATTATAATCTGTGTGCCATGTAACTCCTCCCCAACTCCTCCTACTGACTCTCCCCAAGGTGCATGCTGGGGCAGAGACGCAGACTGTGATACATCTCATTATAATCTGTGATACTTTATCTTGCCATGAAGTCAATGCATTTGAACCCAGTGATGCAGTATGTTGATCCCACTGCTGTCAGTGGCACTGTCCATATGTGTACTTGTGTCACCCAATGTATGTAATACAATGTATCAAAGTAGCTGTGATTTTTATGACTGCTACTCAAGTTAACCACTTCTCAACCACTTGAAATTAAATGTCAACAGTAGCTGATTTCTCTATTATGACATCACGAGACAGTATCATTGAGCCTCCTAGGAGATGCCAGCAGCAGTGTTCTGTAATGACATCATGGAATCGCCTTAGAGACTGAGATAAATACACAAATGTAAACTTGTTTGTGCGTGACTTGAATTAGTTCCCGAAGGAAACCGTTAGTTTTGTGGACATCTCAGAGATAGGAAAAGAGTGGCGCTGTACAGAGAGACTAATTATCTCCACCTTAACTCTGTATCATGGCAGGTAGGAAGCAACGTGACCTTTACATACCCAAAAAGAAATGGATAATATCTATATTTCTGAACTGTTTACTTTCACAATGTTTTATGGGGTTCAGAACAGATAACATGACTCCTATCAATGGATGGGAGAAAGAAGACGGATGGGGTGGGGGGCGGGGGGGAGGGACGGAGGTAGACAACACCCAGGGGGGTTAGGTACCTGGCCTTAATTGGATAATATTTTTTTTTTATAAATGTCAAAACTGATTTATTATAGATACATACACACATATTTGTTTTATTGTATTTACTTTTATATCTGGCTTGTAATTCAAAATCTTAAATGATTTGAACAGTAATGTATAGAAAAGAACACATGTACTGTATACATAAATGTCAAAGCGGCAAACGTCTATGGGATCTATGGGATAGTAAAAAAAGACACAGGAACCTTAGTGTATACAGTAGGATTAGTTATGTATAAGGCATGCTTTTTCCTTGCCCTAAGTTTAGGTCAATAACTATTGGACCAATTCTACACCGTGGGGTGTAATGTTCGACTACTTTCAGCCATATCCTTAAATTATTGTCTACAGCAGTGTTTTTCAACCACGGATCCTAGGAACCCTAGGATTCCCCGGGCATCCCTAAAGGGTTCGCTGTAATTTTTAGGTCATTTTAAAATTGTACTTAATACAGAAGAATTTACAGTACAATGCATCTTATCTCAAACGCGCTATTGGAGAGGGTTGGGGTTCCTTACAATGCATCTGATCTCAGACGCGCTATTAGAGAGGGTTGGGGCTCCTTACAATGCATCTGATCTCAGAAGCGCTATTAGAGAGGATTGGGGTTCCTCACACTTCATCTGATCTCAGACGCACTATTAGATAGGGTTGGGGTATATTACAATGCATCTCATCTTAGACTCGTTGTTAGAGAGGGTTGGGGTCCCTCAGAATTTCACATATGGTTCCTTAACCAAAAAAAGGTTGGAAACCACTACTCTACAGTAATACAAAGGCCCCAAAAAAGACAAAGCCACAAAACGAGGGCAGAATCTGCCACTTGATTTACAGATATAGCTGACCTGAGTGCTCCTCCAGATACCTCAATATACCAGACGTCTCAGAATACCACACCATAATATTACCACAAAATACTACAGTAGGAACAGGCAATTTTTATGTTTTTATTTTTATTTTTAAAGATCCAGTTCCGAAAGCTATGGTACATCTATATTTGTCATTGTGTTCATAGGTGGACATGAAAGCAGGTGATGGACTGCACAAGTTTTATATGCCAGTTGCCACTTTGTGTTGAAAACTACCTAGAAATAGTTTTCTGTCTGTGTTACATCCCAACACATCATATATGTATATGTATATGTATAAATATATATCTATATATATATTTATAGATTAAACCCCATATATTGAGCTAAAATGTACGGGTGCTCTGGTGTTTCAATACATAGCAATGCTATAGAAGGCAATCATGGAGCTTGCTTAAAAATGTATTTAAATATTGAAACTTCTGACCACTATTGATCAGAGTAGTGGTATGTAACATTGATAATCAAATAAATGTGTTTTCCCAGCAAGCCATTATCCCTGTTAGTGCTTGCTATTCATAACAAAACAAAGACCACCAAAAACTTTATTCAAAACCAGAACCAAAACCCCAAATATTTTAAAGGCAAAATAAAAATACCAAGCCAAGTGAGCATCTCTATGTATTTCATATGTATTTGATATCAAGAATATCTTTTAGCAGGTCTGTTAAAGCAGTCCTAACCCCCCAAAGTCAGGCTTTCAGGATATCCCAGCTTCAGCGGAGGTGGCTCAATCCGTCCCTGCTTCAGCACAGCTCGCTCAATCAGTCCCTGCTTCAGCACAGGTGACTCAATCAGAGGCTGATTGAGTGATTGGGCCACCTGTGCTAAAGCTGGAATATCCTGAAAAGTTGACCTATTGTGGGGGGTTTGATGACTGGAGTTGAGTCCCCGTGTGTTAAAGAAATGTGCCTTGATTGTGCTTTTCTGGCCCTTCACTTTTACCTTTCTTCCTTACAGATCAGTTTTTAAATTCCTCTGCTGTGAACCCTCCACCGACCTGCAGTGCTCCTGCAGTCACCACTGCTTACCCTTCATGGAGCAACAGCTTCCACCCAGTAGGGAGGAATACAGAAGTCTACAGACATGGGGCCCAAGGCATGATTTTGCAACAAGGGTCTGCAGGAACACCAATGTATCTACAGCAGATCCCACAGGCAACACGCGCTTACCCTCGTGTATCGGACATGAACGGAGGATTCTACCACACTGCTACAGGAGGATACACAGGATTTGCAGGACAGGTTAGGGGAGAAGCCACAACGCAGCCTGTTACTTTCCGTCCCAACACACATTTGGAAAGACGTGCTACAATAGGGCCTTGTATAATGGCCACCCAGTATGCACAACTTCAGCAGCCACCATTCATACCCCTTAGAGGAATGCAGACCTTACAAGGTGAGATATGGAGAATCTTTACTAATCATTGTTCAAAATCTTCTCCTTGACCGATACCATTACCTGTTATAAAGATCTTTAATTACGGTCATTCGCCACTGTAGTGTTACAAATATATAGAACTCTACAGTATGTAGTCCTCGCCAATACTGAAGGGATTAAGCATGTGTTTGCTTTTCTTCCTTTGTGTTATTATGTACAATGTGTTGGTATTTATGATAATTGATTATTTCTCCTTTTTGATTTTGTTACAGTGTGTCAGACCTCGCTTGGAGCCCAACATATTTCCCAGGCCAGTTTAATTACACAAGGAGCAGTTCAGCTTGCTGCTAATGAAAAAAGTGAACCACCTCTAATGTACCCAACTCAACCAGCTCGGAAGCTGAGCCACCTCTCAAAGTTACATATTGATGTGCAAAGCAACAAAGAGTTATATGTGCCAGTGTGGAAAAGGGGTGGGTTAAAAGATATGGCGAAGAGATCTTCAGAGGTGAAGGCCCCCTCACATATTGCTCAGAAGGTTCGTAATAACGTGCTGAGTTCAGTGAAGACTGAGTGTCCGTCAAAGTCTGAGGGGGTACCAAAGTGCTCCAAAGTGGAAACAAAGAAGAAAAAGATCCTTTATTCAGCTGCAAAGGATCAAGTCCCTCAAACTGCACTGCAAAAGAAGGTAAAACCAATGTCAAAGCCAGTAAATCATTCTTCTGCTCCTATACCAGGGAAGTCACCCCATGGCCCACAATCTGGTGACGAGGCTGTTCTGTTAAAAAAGATGAAACGTGTTTGTCTCTCAGGTGCCCACATTTCCAATAAGGTATCTGAAAAGATGCAGCAAAGCCGTGAAGGTACAATGGATGCAAAGACACCTGCTGTTACTCATATTAATCCTAAACTGAAGAAAACTCAGGAGATAAGGATCAAACGTAAAGATGCAAAGACTCCTGCAGTTACTCATAGTCCTGAGCGGAAGACACCTCAGGAGATGGGGATCAAACGTAAATATGCAAAAACTCCTGCAGTTACTCATAGTCCTGAGCGGAAGACACCTCAGGAGATGGGGATCAAACTTAAAAATGCAAAGACTCCTGCAGTTACTCATTGTCCTGAGCGGAAGACACCTCAGGAGATCGGGATCAAACGTAAATATGCAAAAACACCTGCTGTTACTCATAGTCCTGAGCGGAAGACACCTCAGGAGATGGGGATCAAATGTAAAGATGCAAAGTCTCCTGCAGTTACTCATAGTCCTGAGCGGAAGACACCTCAAGAGATGGGGATCAAACGTAAACAGAACAGCAATATTAAGCAGCTAGTGAAGAAAACAAAGAACCAGACCAGCGTTTTCAGTTTTGAGCAAGCGCTGGCTTGTGGTACTGATAATAACCCCAAAGCTCTCAAAAGAAAAAGTGCTAATCAGCCTGGAGTGAATTCAGAAGTTCTTGGGAAGGGCAAGAAGTCATTGGAACCTTCTGAACAAGGAAAGGTGAAAGCCCATCACAGCAACCTCAGCCTCCAAATGATTAACTCTGTTCAAGTATTTCACCCATTGGGTAAAAAAGCAGGTCCCACAGGTCCAGGGGCACCCGCAGAATCCATTACACTTGGAAATAAGCTTGGACCAATGCAAGGACGCCAAAGCCAGACTTCTGCTTCTCATGTTCAGTGGTCTCTTACTGATGCGATTAAAAAGTTCATGGCCAAAAAACAGGACAGTATTTCTGGAATTAAAGGTGTCGGTATTAATGCCAGGCCTAGGCTATTTAAAATACATGAGTACACAAGACCTGACATTAAAACCAGTGAAATCAAACAACATGGGGAAAACAAAGCTTCAGTTATAGAGAATCCCAAACACTTCCCAGTGATATCCATAGAACAGGAAGCTGCAGTAAGATGCATTGAAAAGGTGAGCCAAACCACTATCCCCATTCCAGCTCCTGGCATTAAAACCAGTGAAATCAAACAACGTGGGGAAAACAAAGCTTCAGTTATAGAGAATCCCAAACACTTCCCAGTGATATCCATAGAACGGAAAGCTGCAGTGACATGCATTAAAAAGGTCAGCCAAACCACTATCCCCATTCAAGCTCCTTTCAACCAGAAGCACCAGCTTTCTAACCTGCAGCTTCCTATCAATGTACCCAGCAGAGTGGACAACTTCACTCCATCCTTCTGTCAACAGCCTCTCCAAGAGCTTGAGGTTTCCATACCTATTCCACCAGAACAGAGAGAGGAGAGAGAGGCTATGAAAAGGAAATCACAACTGGAGAGGGAGTAAGCCTGTCAACATACCTCCAAGGGGAGGCTACAGTGCTTTGTTCAGAGGCAGAAGGATCATAACATCTCTAAACGTTACGGATACCCACCATCCAGACTTATTTCCCCCATGAGATACTTAAGCCCAAAAAAAACAAAAAAAAACCCTGACTAATCTGTAACTGATGCCAAGCTCTGTGACTATCTGTAAATAAGATTTATATTTATAAGTCAGTTTGTAACATATTTTACTAAGAATATATTTAAAACTCTTCAATAAAATGTATCTATTTTCAATTGAACTCTTTATTTACTAAAGAAACTATTTACAAATGCCAAGGGTTATTGAAATTCTGCAAATTAACTTTAGATTACCCTCTTGATGATACGAGAGAGAGAGAGAGAGAGAGAGAGAGAGAGAGAGAGAGAGAGAGAGAGAGAGAGAGAGAGAGAGAGAGAGAGAGAGAGATAAGTAAGTCGGACCCCACTTATGAGAGAGAAACAGATAAATATTTAACTATATGCTTTGTCATGTTGTATGTTGTATGTATGTATGTACTGTATGTCTTTATTTATATAGCGCCATTTATGTAGAAAGCGCTTCACTGCAGTAATACACGTGACAATCATATAAATAATACAAATAACAGATCATGGGAATAAGTGCTTCAGACATAAAAGTAACATTTAGGAAAAGGAGTCCCTGCTCTGAAGAGCTTACAATCTAATTGGTAGGTAGAACATACAGAGACAGTAGGACGGCGTTCTGGTAAGTGCGTCTGCAATGGGCCAAGCTTTTTGTATGCGGTCTATAGTATCAGCCTCGGAGCTACTCACATGCTTCTTTAAGCAGATGTGTTAGAATGTGGGTCTTAAAGGTGGATAGAGAAGGTGCTAGTCGGGTATTGATGGGAAGGGCACTCCAGAGGTGAGGGCAGTCAGTGAGAAAGGTTTAAGGCGAGAGAGGGCTTTAGATACAAAAGGGGTAGATAGAAGACATCATTGGGCGGATCGCAAGAGTCGGGATGGTGCATAGCGAGAAATTAGAGCTGAGCTGTAAGGAGGGGCAGAAGAGTGTAAAGCTTTAAAAGTGAGGAGGAGAATTGAGTGTGAGATACGGGATTTGATAGGAAGCCAGGAGAGGGATTTCAGCAGGGGAGACGCTGAGACAGATTTAGGAAAGAGTAGAGTGATTCTGGCAGCAGCGTTTAGGATAGATTGTAGGGGAGACAGGTGAGAGGCAGTAAGACCGGACAGCAGAAGGTTCCAGTATTTGAGATGGTAGAGAATGAGGGTCTGTGTCAGAGTTTTAGCTGTCGAGCAACAGTGGAAGGGCGTATCTTGCGGAAGAAAAAACGACAGGTTTAGCTACCTTTTGAATGTGAGAGAGGAGTCTGTGACCCCCAGGGCAGCGTGCTTGGGCTACTGCATGTATAGTAGTTCTTCCAACAGTAATGTGGAAGGTGGTAGTAGGGCCAGGTTTGGCATGAAATATAAGGAGTTCTGTTTTTGACATGTTAAATTTAAGTCGGCGGAGGATCATGTTGCATTGGGCTTCTCTTCCTTGTGTTTATACTGTACAATGTCACATACCCAGTAGCACTCCTTAAGACAAATATATATGGTGAGGTGGGTCTGGGGTTGAGTTTACATGGGTTTGTGTGCGCAGATTTAAATTGTTTGGAGGTCTGTGACTCCTCCCCGTTTCCAAACTTACTCTGCCCACCTTTAAAGCAGCAGTCCAAGCTGTCGTTTAAAAAAAAAAAAATCCCTTTGATATGTGCATCAATACAATCCACACATTGATAAGTAATTAGCTAAGTTGCGATTGATCGGTGAAGATTCGGCTCGGGGGTTGACTAAATGGTTGCCAGTGCAGCAGAAGAGGACCAAAAATGCAAAGTTCTCTGGGGTGATCATGTGACCAGGCAGTCACTGGATACAATTGAGTTTTGCACAGCTAGGGAGAGGGCAGTGTTCAAAAAAAAAGGGGGGGGGGGGGGTTGCCAGAGCCTGTTTCAAAATAGGAAGGGGATGTGACTTTGTAAATGGTTGCTATAGAAACAAAAAATGATTGTTACATTATGATACATTAAAATTTTAATTCAGAGTTGTTTAAAAAAAAGTACTACTACTAGTAGCATTATACTAAAAAATAATACAGATGCACAGTAATACCCTCTATAGATATACCAAGAATTGTTAAGTGTGAGTGTGTGTGTGAGTTTATGACATGTGGAAGGAAGGTGGAGGGGTGAGAGTCATGGCGAGGGGAGGGGGGTGAAGGAGAGACATGGTGAGGGGAGGGGGGTGAAAGAGACATGGCGAGGGGAGGAGGGTGAAAGAGAGACATAGGTAGGGGGTGATATAGAGACATGGGAATGGGTTTAAAAGAGAGACATGGGGAGGGGTGAAAGAGACATGGGGAGTGGGTGAAAGAGACATGGGGAGTGGGTGAAAGAGTCATGGGGAGCGGCGGTGAAGAGACATGGGAACAGGGGTAAAGAGACATGGGGAGCAGGGGTGAAGAGACATGGGAGCAGGGGTGAAGAGACATTGGGAGGGGAGGGTGAAAGAGACATGGGGAGGTGATCGAGAGACATTTAGAGGGGGGGTGATAGAGAGACATTTGGAGGGGGGGGATGATAGAGAAACACGGGGAGGGGGTGCAAGAGACATAGAGAGGGGGGTGAAAGAGAGCCATGGGGTGGGGCGTGAAAAAGAGACATGGGGAGAGGGGTGAAAGAGACATGGGGAGGGAGGCGATAGAGAGACATGGGGGGATGAAAGAGACATGGGGAGGGGGGGTGAAAGAAAGCCATGGGGAGGGTGGGTCCATGATCCTCAGTTGCTGGAAGAGTGGGCCCGGGTGAGTAGTTTTTTCTTCTTCACAGGTCCGGGAGATGTTGATCAGACGGCTTCTTAGGGTCAAATAAGACATGACAGACCTTATATAAGGCCTGTGACATCACATTTGACTGAAAAATGATATATCCACCAATCTAATTGGTGGATGTACCATGTGATGGCTTCCATTTTATTTTTTGGCAGAAATGACATCATCTTAAGTGATTGGATAATAAAGGAACTATTGGATCTCAATATAAATGTAGAAAATATGCAGGGCCAAAGCTATGACAATGCTGCAAATATGCGGGGAAAGCATAATGGAGTTCAAAGACATGTTGAACATGAACCCACGTGCGTTTTATGTACCATGTAGTTCTCATTATTTGAACCTAGTGGTTAACAACACTGCCAAACCCAATATAGGTGCCATTTAATTTTTGGGCTTAATTCAACCGTTGTATAATTTCTTCCCCAGGTCCACCAACAGATAAATCATTCTTTTAAAATCCTTACCCAATTTAACACTAAAGAGAGTCTGTGAAACATGTTGGGAGCCTCGTATTGATGCAGTTAGACCAATTCGATACCACCTGGGAGCGCTCTATGTTGCAGTAGTGTATATTAAAGAAGATGTGACATTTAAAAGTGAACATCATGGCCCCCAGAGTTGAGCTGTTGCGTACACTCTCGCAAAATGTATTTGTGACTATAAATTCATATGTTGTGTAATATTTTGGTATGACATATTAAGTACAATCAATCCAGTGAACAAGCAGTCTATAAACTATGACAAAAACAAGTCCAAAGACCAAATCTGGGGCTCCAAAAAACAATCCCAACAGTAGATTTTGGGCCCTGTTTGTTTAAATCAAAAACACTACAGTAATGTCCAAGCCTTTGTCTCATAAATAGAAAGTTATCCTTACCAACTCCACTTATAAATGGTGTAAATGATCAGTTTAGGGGTTTACAGTATATACATGTAGAAAAGATGGCGCCTAGCTGGTTCTGCTCTGTTATTGAGCTATCACAAATCAGCTGTAAATGTTCACATGGAATGGCACCTAGTTAACTTTTTAAATCAATAACTGTAGACTTGCTAGTCGGCCAATATCATAGACTCTATCCTCAATAATAACAAAGTTCATTACAAGCGACTCTACGGAAAAACTCTTCGCCAGGCCATTTTGGATGACACCAAAGGAGATTATGAAACCAAAGGGTGCATCAGTTCAATCCTGCTCCTGTGGGTTGCTGCAGGGCACCTTTTGGTGTGTTGTTCGCTAGGGAGATAGTACAAAGTGAAAAATGTGCGATGCACAACCGGAACGAAAAAATAAATGAACTGGAGAGAGTGTACAGTAACTACACAATTTGCTTTTAATAACTCATCTAATCAAATGACCGGCAACAAAAGCGCGCGCACACAGAGGTTTTCAAACATCTCTATGGAGCTTGGTCCCACCCCCCGTTCGTGTCACGTGTCACTCACGCGCGGCGCGCTCACGGGACGATCGTGCACCACTCCCCAGCTGCGACACAACACCCGTAACAATGCCCACCTGTCTCCTGCGCTCTGCGTCCAATCACAGCTCCCGCGGGGCCACACCTCCGTTCCGCCTCTCACTTTCATTGCTCCAGTCCTCCTATTTAATCTCTGCTTGCTCAGTTACACATTGCTGAGCATAGACCATAGTAGCCTTGTGTTCCTACATTCCTGCTTTGCCTTGTGCCTTGCCTCTCTTGCTTTCAGTTTGACCTCATGTGTACCGACACGGCTAGACTCTTGGACGCTCTCTGTATAACGACCCCAGCTTGCCCTCGACTACCTGCATCTCTCCATCCCTGACCACGGATATAGGACATTCTTTTAACCCACCAGCTCCAACCCTCGACCTCGGCACAACGGACATCTACCGTTACTGGCTCCTCCCCATGACCGCGGCAAGTATCTGGACTACCCTCTCTCTCCAACCCCGACCCGGCTACGCTGACAATCCAGGCGTGCCTCCACTGCTGTGGGTGCGCAGTTTCTACTTTCCCACCTCAGTACCGGGGGTCCGCCTTGTTCGTGGTGAGTGCAAGGGTCACAATTAGAGAGGGTTGGGGTTCCTTACAATGCATCTGATCTCAGACGCGCTATTAGAGAGGGTTGGGGCTCCTTTGAATGCATCTGATCTCAGAGGCGCTATTAGAGAAAGTTGGGATTCCTTACAATGCAGATTTCAGACGCGCTGTTAGAGAGGGTTGGGGCTCCTTACAATGTATTTGATCAATGCATTGTAAGGAACCCCAACCCTCTCTAGTGTGTATTTGTGAACTGTAAGGTCTTGACTAATACACTGGAAGAATATCATTGTTTTCGATTAAAAATATCAAAGAATGTGTTACTTTAACGAGCGCTTTCTCTTTTTTTGAATCTCCAATATACTATTTGCCAAGTGGGACTGATGAAATCACCAAAAACTACTGTAGCAGGTCCCCTTTGGTTGTCAATACGTTACTTTGAAGTGGAAGGGAGAGACCTACTGAGGCCAATATACTAAGCATCGCAAACTGAGCGGGGGGAGGGGTGGAGGGTTTCGGCGCATGTCAAACTTCAATTGCACTCGTGTACTAAGTTCAAATTTCTCCATCTGCGCCCAGCCCCAAAATACTGTTTAGCGCACAGAAATGGATTGCACTTGGTGTATAAAAGTCAATGGTACATACTAATATCTATATAAATATATACAGTGTTCGACAAATCACCCAAAAATCTACTCGCCCAACCAAAAAATCTACTCGCCACCTAGTCCCGCCCCCAACCCCGCCCCTAGTCCCGCCCCCAACCCCGCCCCCAACCCCGCTTTAAAATAAAACATATGAATAAAATCCATTTAAATGACAAATATATTTATTGTATTACATTATACTACAATTAGCCCTTGTTACGTGTGTGTGTGTGTGTGTGTGTCTGTGTAAATGTCGATCTAGAAATAAAAGCCAGGTGTGAATGACTAGTTTCCTGCACCCCTTAATCAGTGTCTGGATGCCCCCGCTTCACAATATCTAAAGCAGAACCCCCATTCACCTGCGCTCCGGCGTCATGACGTCACGTTGCCCTAGTAACGTGACGTCACATGACCTCACAGCGTCATTTTGATGCCGCGTTGCCATGGCGACGCAGGAAGGAAGCCGCCGGAGCCAAGGTAAGTGAAGGTTTACAGAGGCCCTGCAGCTCCCCCGGCACTTAATTTAAGTGCCTTCGGGAAGCGCGCGGGGCCTCTGTAAACCCCACGCCCCCCAGACGGCAGTCTTGCGCCCCGCGTGGGGGTCGCGCCCCCCAGTTTGCGCACCGCTGTTCTAGAAATCCAATCGGATAAGGCTCTTTCTGCACGCTTTTGCACAACTCCCAGCTACTAGAATATCCCCCTGTGTCTATCCAAGAGGAGGTTTTAGTGTACTGACAAAAAACATCCCAAAATAAATTGTAATTAAGGCTGCGAGGTGTCACTGTATATAGAACATATATCCAGTAGCACTCTCATTGTAAAAGACTCATCTCTATCCCCCCACAAATAAGCAGGGGGACCCATTCAAAGCCCATAATGTGTATGTCTGAAGCATTAAAGCAAAGTGCAGTGCTGTACCAAAGTAGTAGTTTAGTTTAGACTGCCCTTGAATGGAGTTGAACACTTCCCCAGTGCTGGAATTAGACATAAAAGGTCTATGCAGCAACATAGAGTAGTTGTGTTTAGACGCATGGCTCTATTTTTTGGAGCAGAGCCGCAGCATATATACTGTAAGAACAGTTTCTTACTTCTGACGCGGTATGTTAGACTTATGGCACTTCAGATATGGAGGATTGTTTTGGGCAAATAAAAGGTTAAAAAAAAGTATCAGAGAAATGCAACTTGTGACGCATCTCATTTTAATCTGTGCACCATGTAACTGCCCCCAACTCATCCTACTCACTCTCCCCAAGGTGCAAATTGGGGCAGAGACGCAGAATGTGATACATCTGATTATAATCTGTGCACCATGTAACTCCCCCCAACTCCTTCTACTGACTCTCCCCAAGGTGCAAGCTGGGGCAGAGACGCAGACTGTGATACATCTCATTATAATCTGTGTGCCATGTAACTCCTCCCCAACTCCTCCTACTGACTCTCCCCAAGGTGCATGCTGGGGCAGAGACGCAGACTGTGATACATCTCATTATAATCTGTGATACTTTATCTTGCCATGAAGTCAATGCATTTGAACCCAGTGATACAGTATGTTGATCCCACTGCTGTCAGTGGCACTGTCCATATGTGTACTTGTGTCACCCAATGTATGTAATACAATGTATCACAGTAGCTGTGATTTTTATGACTGCTACTCAAGTTAACCACTTCTCAACCACTTGAAATTAAATGTCAACAGTAGCTGATTTCTCTATTATGACATCACGAGACAGTATCATTGAGCCTCCTAGGAGATGCCAGCAGCAGTGTTCTGTAATGACATCATGGAATCGCCTTAGAGACTGAGATAAATACACAAATGTAAACTTGTTTGTGCGTGACTTGAATTAGTTCCCGAAGGAAACCGTTAGTTTTGTGGACATCTCAGAGATAGGAAAAGAGTGGCGCTGTACAGAGAGACTAATTATCTCCACCTTAACTCTGTATCATGGCAGGTAGGAAGCAACGTGACCTTTACATACCCAAAAAGAAATGGATAATATCTATATTTCTGAACTGTTTACTTTCACAATGTTTTATGGGGTTCAGAACAGATAACATGACTCCTATCAATGGATGGGAGAAAGAAGACGGATGGGGTGGGGGGCGGGGGGGAGGGACGGAGGTAGACAACACCCAGGGGGGTTAGGTACCTGGCCTTAATTGGATAATATTTTTTTTTATAAATGTCAAAACTGATTTATTATAGATACATACACACATATTTGTTTTATTGTATTTACTTTTATATCTGGCTTGTAATTCAAAATCTTAAATGATTTGAACAGTAATGTATAGAAAAGAACACATGTACTGTATACATAAATGTCAAAGCGGCAAACGTCTATGGGATCTATGGGATAGTAAAAAAAGACACAGGAACCTTAGTGTATACAGTAGAATTAGTTATGTATAAGGCATGCTTTTTCCTTGCCCTAAGTTTAGGTCAATAACTATTGGACCAATTCTACACCGTGGGGTGTAATGTTCGACTACTTTCAGCCATATCCTTAAATTATTGTCTACAGCAGTGTTTTTCAACCACGGATCCTAGGAACCCTAGGATTCCCCGGGCATCCCTAAAGGGTTCGCTGTAATTTTTAGGTCATTTTAAAATTGTACTTAATACAGAAGAATTTACAGTACAATGCATCTTATCTCAAACGCGCTATTGGAGAGGGTTGGGGTTCCTTACAATGCATCTGATCTCAGACGCGCTATTAGAGAGGGTTGGGGCTCCTTACAATGCATCTGATCTCAGAAGCGCTATTAGAGAGGATTGGGGTTCCTCACACTTCATCTGATCTCAGACGCACTATTAGATAGGGTTGGGGTATATTACAATGCATCTCATCTTAGACTCGTTGTTAGAGAGGGTTGGGGTCCCTCAGAATTTCACATATGGTTCCTTAACCAAAAAAAGGTTGGAAACCACTACTCTACAGTAATACAAAGGCCCCAAAAAAGACAAAGCCACAAAACGAGGGCAGAATCTGCCACTTGATTTACAGATATAGCTGACCTGAGTGCTCCTCCAGATACCTCAATATACCAGACGTCTCAGAATACCACACCATAATATTACCACAAAATACTACAGTAGGAACAGGCAATTTTTATGTTTTTATTTTTATTTTTAAAGATCCAGTTCCGAAAGCTATGGTACATCTATATTTGTCATTGTGTTCATAGGTGGACATGAAAGCAGGTGATGGACTGCACAAGTTTTATATGCCAGTTGCCACTTTGTGTTGAAAACTACCTAGAAATAGTTTTCTGTCTGTGTTACATCCCAACACATCATATATGTATATGTATAAATATATATCTATATATATATTTATAGATTAAACCCCATATATTGAGCTAAAATGTACGGGTGCTCTGGTGTTTCAATACATAGCAATGCTATAGAAGGCAATCATGGAGCTTGCTTAAAAATGTATTTAAATATTGAAACTTCTGACCACTATTGATCAGAGTAGTGGTATGTAACATTGATAATCAAATAAATGTGTTTTCCCAGCAAGCCATTATCCCTGTTAGTGCTTGCTATTCATAACAAAACAAAGACCACCAAAAACTTTATTCAAAACCAGAACCAAAACCCCAAATATTTTAAAGGCAAAATAAAAATACCAAGCCAAGTGAGCATCTCTATGTATTTCATATGTATTTGATATCAAGAATATCTTTTAGCAGGTCTGTTAAAGCAGTCCTAACCCCCCAAAGTCAGGCTTTCAGGATATCCCAGCTTCAGCGGAGGTGGCTCAATCCGTCCCTGCTTCAGCACAGCTCGCTCAATCAGTCCCTGCTTCAGCACAGGTGACTCAATCAGAGGCTGATTGAGTGATTGGGCCACCTGTGCTAAAGCTGGAATATCCTGAAAAGTTGACCTATTGTGGGGGGTTTGATGACTGGAGTTGAGTCCCCGTGTGTTAAAGAAATGTGCCTTGATTGTGCTTTTCTGGCCCTTCACTTTTACCTTTCTTCCTTACAGATCAGTTTTTAAATTCCTCTGCTGTGAACCCTCCACCGACCTGCAGTGCTCCTGCAGTCACCACTGCTTACCCTTCATGGAGCAACAGCTTCCACCCAGTAGGGAGGAATACAGAAGTCTACAGACATGGGGCCCAAGGCATGATTTTGCAACAAGGGTCTGCAGGAACACCAATGTATCTACAGCAGATCCCACAGGCAACACGCGCTTACCCTCGTGTATCGGACATGAACGGAGGATTCTACCACACTGCTACAGGAGGATACACAGGATTTGCAGGACAGGTTAGGGGAGAAGCCACAACGCAGCCTGTTACTTTCCGTCCCAACACACATTTGGAAAGACGTGCTACAATAGGGCCTTGTATAATGGCCACCCAGTATGCACAACTTCAGCAGCCACCATTCATACCCCTTAGAGGAATGCAGACCTTACAAGGTGAGATATGGAGAATCTTTACTAATCATTGTTCAAAATCTTCTCCTTGACCGATACCATTACCTGTTATAAAGATCTTTAATTACGGTCATTCGCCACTGTAGTGTTACAAATATATAGAACTCTACAGTATGTAGTCCTCGCCAATACTGAAGGGATTAAGCATGTGTTTGCTTTTCTTCCTTTGTGTTATTATGTACAATGTGTTGGTATTTATGATAATTGATTATTTCTCCTTTTTGATTTTGTTACAGTGTGTCAGACCTCGCTTGGAGCCCAACATATTTCCCAGGCCAGTTTAATTACACAAGGAGCAGTTCAGCTTGCTGCTAATGAAAAAAGTGAACCACCTCTAATGTACCCAACTCAACCAGCTCGGAAGCTGAGCCACCTCTCAAAGTTACATATTGATGTGCAAAGCAACAAAGAGTTATGTGTGCCAGTGTGGAAAAGGGGTGGGTTAAAAGATATGGCGAAGAGATCTTCAGAGGTGAAGGCCCCCTCACATATTGCTCAGAAGGTTCGTAATAACGTGCTGAGTTCAGTGAAGACTGAGTGTCCGTCAAAGTCTGAGGGGGTACCAAAGTGCTCCAAAGTGGAAACAAAGAAGAAAAAGATCCTTTATTCAGCTGCAAAGGATCAAGTCCCTCAAACTGCACTGCAAAAGAAGGTAAAACCAATGTCAAAGCCAGTAAATCATTCTTCTGCTCCTATACCAGGGAAGTCACCCCATGGCCCACAATCTGGTGACGAGGCTGTTCTGTTAAAAAAGATGAAACGTGTTTGTCTCTCAGGTGCCCACATTTCCAATAAGGTATCTGAAAAGATGCAGCAAAGCCGTGAAGGTACAATGGATGCAAAGACACCTGCTGTTACTCATATTAATCCTAAACTGAAGAAAACTCAGGAGATAGGGATCAAACGTAAAGATGCAAAGACTCCTGCAGTTACTCATAGTCCTGAGCGGAAGACACCTCAGGAGATGGGGATCAAACGTAAATATGCAAAAACTCCTGCAGTTACTCATAGTCCTGAGCGGAAGACACCTCAGGAGATGGGGATCAAACTTAAAAATGCAAAGACTCCTGCAGTTACTCATTGTCCTGAGCGGAAGACACCTCAGGAGATCGGGATCAAACGTAAATATGCAAAAACACCTGCTGTTACTCATAGTCCTGAGCGGAAGACACCTCAGGAGATGGGGATCAAATGTAAAGATGCAAAGTCTCCTGCAGTTACTCATAGTCCTGAGCGGAAGACACCTCAAGAGATGGGGATCAAACGTAAACAGAACAGCAATATTAAGCAGCTAGTGAAGAAAACAAAGAACCAGACCAGCGTTTTCAGTTTTGAGCAAGCGCTGGCTTGTGGTACTGATAATAACCCCAAAGCTCTCAAAAGAAAAAGTGCTAATCAGCCTGGAGTGAATTCAGAAGTTCTTGGGAAGGGAAAGAAGTCATTGGAACCTTCTGAACAAGGAAAGGTGAAAGCCCATCACAGCAACCTCAGCCTCCAAATGATTAACTCTGTTCAAGTATTTCACCCATTGGGTAAAAAAGCAGGTCCCACAGGTCCAGGGGCACCCGCAGAATCCATTACACTTGGAAATAAGCTTGGACCAATGCAAGGACGCCAAAGCCAGACTTCTGCTTCTCATGTTCAGTGGTCTCTTACTGATGCGATTAAAAAGTTCATGGCCAAAAAACAGGACAGTATTTCTGGAATTAAAGGTGTCGGTATTAATGCCAGGCCTAGGCTATTTAAAATACATGAGTACACAAGACCTGACATTAAAACCAGTGAAATCAAACAACATGGGGAAAACAAAGCTTCAGTTATAGAGAATCCCAAACACTTCCCAGTGATATCCATAGAACAGGAAGCTGCAGTAAGATGCATTGAAAAGGTGAGCCAAACCACTATCCCCATTCCAGCTCCTGGCATTAAAACCAGTGAAATCAAACAACGTGGGGAAAACAAAGCTTCAGTTATAGAGAATCCCAAACACTTCCCAGTGATATCCATAGAACGGAAAGCTGCAGTGACATGCATTAAAAAGGTCAGCCAAACCACTATCCCCATTCAAGCTCCTTTCAACCAGAAGCACCAGCTTTCTAACCTGCAGCTTCCTATCAATGTACCCAGCAGAGTGGACAACTTCACTCCATCCTTCTGTCAACAGCCTCTCCAAGAGCTTGAGGTTTCCATACCTATTCCACCAGAACAGAGAGAGGAGAGAGAGGCTATGGAAAGGAAATCACAACTGGAGAGGGAGTAAGCCTGTCAACATACCTCCAAGGGGAGGCTACAGTGCTTTGTTCAGAGGCAGAAGGATCATAACATCTCTAAACGTTACGGATACCCACCATCCAGACTTATTTCCCCCATGAGATACTTAAGCCCTAAAAAAACAAAAAAAAACCCTGACTAATCTGTAACTGATGCCAAGCTCTGTGACTATCTGTAAATAAGATTTATATTTATAAGTCAGTTTGTAACATATTTTACTAAGAATATATTTAAAACTCTTCAATAAAATGTATCTATTTTCAATTGAACTCTTTATTTACTAAAGAAACTATTTACAAATGTCAAGGGTTATTGAAATTCTGCAAATTAACTTTAGATTACCCTCTTGATGATACGAGAGAGAGAGAGAGAGAGAGAGAGAGAGAGAGAGAGAGAGAGAGAGAGAGAGAGAGAGAGATAAGTAAGTCGGACCCCACTTATGAGAGAGAAACAGATAAATATTTAACTATATGCTTTGTCATGTTGTATGTTGTATGTATGTATGTACTGTATGTCTTTATTTATATAGCGCCATTTATGTAGAAAGCGCTTCACTGCAGTAATACACGTGACAATCATATAAATAATACAAATAACAGATCATGGGAATAAGTGCTTCAGACATAAAAGTAACATTTAGGAAAAGGAGTCCCTGCTCTGAAGAGCTTACAATCTAATTGGTAGGTAGAACATACAGAGACAGTAGGACGGCGTTCTGGTAAGTGCGTCTGCAATGGGCCAAGCTTTTTGTATGCGGTCTATAGTATCAGCCTCGGAGCTACTCACATGCTTCTTTAAGCAGATGTGTTAGAATGTGGGTCTTAAAGGTGGATAGAGAAGGTGCTAGTCGGGTATTGATGGGAAGGGCACTCCAGAGGTGAGGGCAGTCAGTGAGAAAGGTTTAAGGCGAGAGAGGGCTTTAGATACAAAAGGGGTAGATAGAAGACATCATTGGGCGGATCGCAAGAGTCGGGATGGTGCATAGCGAGAAATTAGAGCTGAGCTGTAAGGAGGGGCAGAAGAGTGTAAAGCTTTAAAAGTGAGGAGGAGAATTGAGTGTGAGATACAGGATTTGATAGGAAGCCAGGAGAGGGATTTCAGCAGGGGAGACGCTGAGACAGATTTAGGAAAGAGTAGAGTGATTCTGGCAGCAGCGTTTAGGATAGATTGTAGGGGAGACAGGTGAGAGGCAGTAAGACCGGACAGCAGAAGGTTCCAGTATTTGAGATGGTAGAGAATGAGGGTCTGTGTCAGAGTTTTAGCTGTCGAGCAACAGTGGAAGGGCGTATCTTGCGGAAGAAAAAACGACAGGTTTAGCTACCTTTTGAATGTGAGAGAGGAGTCTGTGACCCCCAGGGCAGCGTGCTTGGGCTACTGCATGTATAGTAGTTCTTCCAACAGTAATGTGGAAGGTGGTAGTAGGGCCAGGTTTGGCATGAAATATAAGGAGTTCTGTTTTTGACATGTTAAATTTAAGTCGGCGGAGGATCATGTTGCATTGGGCTTCTCTTCCTTGTGTTTATACTGTACAATGTCACATACCCAGTAGCACTCCTTAAGACAAATATATATGGTGAGGTGGGTCTGGGGTTGAGTTTACATGGGTTTGTGTGCGCAGATTTAAATTGTTTGGAGGTCTGTGACTCCTCCCCGTTTCCAAACTTACTCTGCCCACCTTTAAAGCAGCAGTCCAAGCTGTCGTTTAAAAAAAAAAATCCCTTTGATATGTGCATCAATACAATCCACACATTGATAAGTAATTAGCTAAGTTGCGATTGATCGGTGAAGATTCGGCTCGGGGGTTGACTAAATGGTTGCCAGTGCAGCAGAAGAGGACCAAAAATGCAAAGTTCTCTGGGGTGATCATGTGACCAGGCAGTCACTGGATACAATTGAGTTTTGCACAGCTAGGGAGAGGGCAGTGTTCAAAAAAAGGGGGGGGGGTTGCCAGAGCCTGTTTCAAAATAGGAAGGGGATGTGACTTTGTAAATGGTTGCTATAGAAACAAAAAATGATTGTTACATTATGATACATTAAAATTTTAATTCAGAGTTGTTTAAAAAAAAGTACTACTACTAGTAGCATTATACTAAAAAATAATACAGATGCACAGTAATACCCTCTATAGATATACCAAGAATTGTTAAGTGTGAGTGTGTGTGTGAGTTTATGACATGTGGAAGGAAGGTGGAGGGGTGAGAGTCATGGCGAGGGGAGGGGGGTGAAGGAGAGACATGGTGAGGGGAGGGGGGTGAAAGAGACATGGCGAGGGGAGGAGGGTGAAAGAGAGACATAGGTAGGGGGTGATATAGAGACATGGGAATGGGTTTAAAAGAGAGACATGGGGAGGGGTGAAAGAGACATGGGGAGTGGGTGAAAGAGACATGGGGAGTGGGTGAAAGAGTCATGGGGAGCGGCGGTGAAGAGACATGGGAACAGGGGTAAAGAGACATGGGGAGCAGGGGTGAAGAGACATGGGAGCAGGGGTGAAGAGACATTGGGAGGGGAGGGTGAAAGAGACATGGGGAGGTGATCGAGAGACATTTAGAGGGGGGGTGATAGAGAGACATTTGGAGGGGGGGGATGATAGAGAAACACGGGGAGGGGGTGCAAGAGACATAGAGAGGGGGGTGAAAGAGAGCCATGGGGTGGGGCGTGAAAAAGAGACATGGGGAGAGGGGTGAAAGAGACATGGGGAGGGAGGCGATAGAGAGACATGGGGGGATGAAAGAGACATGGGGAGGGGGGGTGAAAGAAAGCCATGGGGAGGGTGGGTCCATGATCCTCAGTTGCTGGAAGAGTGGGCCCGGGTGAGTAGTTTTTTCTTCTTCACAGGTCCGGGAGATGTTGATCAGACGGCTTCTTAGGGTCAAATAAGACATGACAGACCTTATATAAGGCCTGTGACATCACATTTGACTGAAAAATGATATATCCACCAATCTAATTGGTGGATGTACCATGTGATGGCTTCCATTTTATTTTTTGGCAGAAATGACATCATCTTAAGTGATTGGATAATAAAGGAACTATTGGATCTCAATATAAATGTAGAAAATATGCAGGGCCAAAGCTATGACAATGCTGCAAATATGCGGGGAAAGCATAATGGAGTTCAAAGACATGTTGAACATGAACCCACGTGCGTTTTATGTACCATGTAGTTCTCATTATTTGAACCTAGTGGTTAACAACACTGCCAAACCCAATATAGGTGCCATTTAATTTTTGGGCTTAATTCAACCGTTGTATAATTTCTTCCCCAGGTCCACCAACAGATAAATCATTCTTTTAAAATCCTTACCCAATTTAACACTAAAGAGAGTCTGTGAAACATGTTGGGAGCCTCGTATTGATGCAGTTAGACCAATTCGATACCACCTGGGAGCGCTCTATGTTGCAGTAGTGTATATTAAAGAAGATGTGACATTTAAAAGTGAACATCATGGCCCCCAGAGTTGAGCTGTTGCGTACACTCTCGCAAAATGTATTTGTGACTATAAATTCATATGTTGTGTAATATTTTGGTATGACATATTAAGTACAATCAATCCAGTGAACAAGCAGTCTATAAACTATGACAAAAACAAGTCCAAAGACCAAATCTGGGGCTCCAAAAAACAATCCCAACAGTAGATTTTGGGCCCTGTTTGTTTAAATCAAAAACACTACAGTAATGTCCAAGCCTTTGTCTCATAAATAGAGAGGTATCCTTACCAACTCCACTTATAAATGGTGTAAATGATCAGTCTAGGGGTTTACAGTATATACATGTAGAAAAGATGGCGCCTAGCTGGTTCTGCTCTGTTATTGAGCTATCACAAATCAGCTGTAAATGTTCACATGGAATGGCACCTAGTTAACTTTTTAAATCAATAACTGTAGACTTGCTAGTCGGCCAATATCATAGACTCTATCCTCAATAATAACAAAGTTCATTACAAGCGACTCTACGGAAAAACTCTTCGCCAGGCCATTTTGGATGACACCAAAGGAGATTATGAAACCAAAGGGTGCATCAGTTCAATCCTGCTCCTGTGGGTTGCTGCAGGGCACCTTTTGGTGTGTTGTTCGCTAGGGAGATAGTACAAAGTGAAAAATGTGCGATGCACAACCGGAACGAAAAAATAAATGAACTGGAGAGAGTGTACAGTAACTACACAATTTGCTTTTAATAACTCATCTAATCAAATGACCGGCAACAAAAGCGCGCGCACACAGAGGTTTTCAAACATCTCTATGGAGCTTGGTCCCACCCCCCGTTCGTGTCACGTGTCACTCACGCGCGGCGCGCTCACGGGACGATCGTGCACCACTCCCCAGCTGCGACACAACACCCGTAACAATGCCCACCTGTCTCCTGCGCTCTGCGTCCAATCACAGCTCCCGCGGGGCCACACCTCCGTTCCGCCTCTCAGTTTCATTGCTCCAGTCCTCCTATTTAATCTCTGCTTGCTCAGTTACACATTGCTGAGCATAGACCATAGTAGCCTTGTGTTCCTACATTCCTGCTTTGCCTTGCCTCTCTTGCTTTCAGTTTGACCTCATGTGTACCGACACGGCTAGACTCTTGGACGCTCTCTGTATAACGACCCCAGCTTGCCCTCGACTACCTGCATCTCTCCATCCCTGACCACAGATATAGGACATTCTTTTAACCCACCAGCTCCAACCCTCGACCTCGGCACAACGGACATCTACCGTTACTGGCTCCTCCCCATGACCGCGGCAAGTATCTGGACTACCCTCTCTCTCCAACCCCGACCCGGCTACGCTGACAATCCAGGCGTGCCTCCACTGCTGTGGGTGCGCAGTTTCTACTTTCCCACCTCAGTACCGGGGGTCCGCCTTGTTCGTGGTGAGTGCAAGAGTCACAATTAGAGAGGGTTGGGGTTCCTTACAATGCATCTGATCTCAGACGCGCTATTAGAGAGGGTTGGGGCTCCTTTGAATGCATCTGATCTCAGACGCGCTATTAGAGAAAGTTGGGATTCCTTACAATGCAGATTTCAGACGCGCTGTTAGAGAGGGTTGGGGCTCCTTACAATGTATTTGATCAATGCATTGTAAGGAACCCCAACCCTCTCTAGTGTGTATTTGTGAACTGTAAGGTGCTTGACTAATACACTGGAAGAATATCATTGTTTTCGATTAAAAATATCAAAGAATGTGTTACTTTAACGAGCGCTTTCTCTTTTTTTGAATCTCCAATATACTATTTGCCAAGTGGGACTGATGAAATCACCAAAAACTACTGTAGCAGGTCCCCTTTGGTTGTCAATACGTTACTTTGAAGTGGAAGGGAGAGACCTACTGAGGCCAATATACTAAGCATCGCAAACTGAGCGGGGGGAGGGGTGGAGGGTTTCGGCGCATGTCAAACTTCAATTACACTCGTGTACTAAGTTCAAATTTCTCCATCTGCGCCCAGCCCCAAAATACTGTTTAGCGCACAGAAATGGATTGCACTTGGTGTATAAAAGTCAATGGTACATACTAATATCTATATAAATATATACAGTGTTCGACAAATCACCCAAAAATCTACTCGCCCAACCAAAAAATCTACTCGCCACCTAGTCCCGCCCCCAACCCCGCCCCTAGTCCCGCCCCCAACCCCGCCCCCAACCCCGCTTTAAAATAAAACATATGAATAAAATCCATTTAAATGACAAATATATTTATTGTATTACATTATACTACAATTAGCCCTTGTTACGTGTGTGTGTGTGTGTGTGTCTGTGTAAATGTCGATCTAGAAATAAAAGCCAGGTGTGAATGACTAGTTTCCTGCACCCCTTAATCAGTGTCTGGATGCCCCCGCTTCACAATATCTAAAGCAGAACCCCCATTCACCTGCGCTCCGGCGTCATGACGTCACGTTGCCCTAGTAACCTGACCTCACAGCGTCATTTTGATGCCGCGTTGCCACGGCGACGCAGGAAGGAAGCCGCCGGAGCCTAGGTAAGTGAAGGTTTACAGAGGCCCTGCAGCTCCCCCGGCACTTAATTTAAGTGCCTTCGGGAAGCGCGCGGGGCCTCTGTAAACCCCACGCCCCCCAGACGGCAGTCTTGCGCCCCGCGTGGGGGTCACGCCCCCCAGTTTGCGCACCGCTGTTCTAGAAATCCAATCGGATAAGGCTCTTTCTGCACGCTTTTGCACAACTCCCAGCTACTAGAATATCCCCCTGTGTCTATCCAAGAGGAGGTTTTAGTGTACTGACAAAAAACATCCCAAAATAAATTGTAATTAAGGCTGCGAGGTGTCACTGTATATAGAACATAGATCCAGTAGCACTCTCATTGTAAAAGACTCATCTCTATCCCCCCACAAATAAGCAGGGGGACCCATTCAAAGCCCATAATGTGTATGTCTGAAGCATTAAAGCAAAGTGCACTGCTGTACCAAAGTAGTAGTTTAGTTTAGACTGCCCTTGAATGGAGTTGAACACTTCCCCAGTGCTGGAATTAGACATAAAAGGTCTATGCAGCAACATAGAGTAGTTGTGTTTAGACGCATGGCTCTATTTTTTGGAGCAGAGCCGCAGCATATATACTGTAAGAACAGTTTCTTACTTCTGACGCGGTATGTTAGACTTATGGCACTTCAGATATGGAGGATTGTTTTGGGCAAATAAAAGGTTAAAAAAAGTATCAGAGAAATGCAACCTGTGACGCATCTCATTTTAATCTGTGCACCATGTAACTGCCCCCAACTCATCCTACTCACTCTCCCCAAGGTGCAAATTGGGGCAGAGACGCAGAATGTGATACATCTGATTATAATCTGTGCACCATGTAACTCCCCCCAACTCCTTCTACTGACTCTCCCCAAGGTGCAAGCTGGGGCAGAGACGCAGACTGTGATACATCTCATTATAATCTGTGTGCCATGTAACTCCTCCCCAACTCCTCCTACTGACTCTCCCCAAGGTGCATGCTGGGGCAGAGACGCAGACTGTGATACATCTCATTATAATCTGTGATACTTTATCTTGCCATGAAGTCAATGCATTTGAACCCAGTGATACAGTATGTTGATCCCACTGCTGTCAGTGGCACTGTCCATATGTGTACTTGTGTCACCCAATGTATGTAATACAATGTATCACTATAGCTGTGATTTTTATGACTGCTACTCAAGTTAACCACTTCTCAACCACTTGAAATTAAATGTCAACAGTAGCTGATTTCTCTATTATGACATCACGAGACAGTATCATTGAGCCTCCTAGGAGATGCCAGCAGCAGTGTTCTGTAATGACATCATGGAATCGCCTTAGAGACTGAGATAAATACACAAATGTAAACTTGTTTGTGCGTGACTTGAATTAGTTCCCGAAGGAAACCGTTAGTTTTGTGGACATCTCAGAGATAGGAAAAGAGTGGCGCTGTACAGAGAGACTAATTATCTCCACCTTAACTCTGTATCATGGCAGGTAGGAAGCAACGTGACCTTTACATACCCAAAAAGAAATGGATAATATCTATATTTCTGAACTGTTTACTTTCACAATGTTTTATGGGGTACAGAACAGATAACATGACTCCTATCAATGGATGGGAGAAAGAAGACGGATGGGGTGGGGGGCGGGGGGGAGGGACGGAGGTAGACAACACCCAGGGGGGTTAGGTACCTGGCCTTAATTGGATAATATTTTTTTTTATAAATGTCAAAACTGATTTATTATAGATACATACACACATATTTGTTTTATTGTATTTACTTTTATATCTGGCTTGTAATTCAAAATCTTAAATGATTTGAACAGTAATGTATAGAAAAGAACACATGTACTGTATACATAAATGTCAAAGCGGCAAACGTCTATGGGATCTATGGGATAGTAAAAAAAGACACAGGAACCTTAGTGTATACAGTAGGATTAGTTATGTATAAGGCATGCTTTTTCCTTGCCCTAAGTTTAGGTCAATAACTATTGGACCAATTCTACACCGTGGGGTGTAATGTTCGACTACTTTCAGCCATATCCTTAAATTATTGTCTACAGCAGTGTTTTTCAACCACGGATCCTAGGAACCCTAGGATTCCCCGGGCATCCCTAAAGAGTTCGCTGTAATTTTTAGGTCATTTTAAAATTGTACTTAATACAGAAGAATTTACAGTACAATGCATCTTATCTCAAACGCGCTATTGGAGAGGGTTGGGGTTCCTTACAATGCATCTGATCTCAGACGCGCTATTAGAGAGGGTTGGGGCTCCTTACAATGCATCTGATCTCAGAAGCGCTATTAGAGAGGATTGGGGTTCCTCACACTTCATCTGATCTCAGACGCACTATTAGATAGGGTTGGGGTATATTACAATGCATCTCATCTTATACTCGTTGTTAGAGAGGGTTGGGGTCCCTCAGAATTTCACATATGGTTCCTTAACCAAAAAAAGGTTGGAAACCACTACTCTACAGTAATACAAAGGCCCCAAAAAAGACAAAGCCACAAAACGAGGGCAGAATCTGCCACTTGATTTACAGATATAGCTGACCTGAGTGCTCCTCCAGATACCTCAATATACCAGACGTCTCAGAATACCACACCATAATATTACCACAAAATACTACAGTAGGAACAGGCAATTTTTATGTTTTTATTTTTATTTTTAAAGATCCAGTTCCGAAAGCTATGGTACATCTATATTTGTCATTGTGTTCATAGGTGGACATGAAAGCAGGTGATGGACTGCACAAGTTTTATATGCCAGTTGCCACTTTGTGTTGAAAACTACCTAGAAATAGTTTTCTGTCTGTGTTACATCCCAACACATCATATATGTATATGTATATGTATAAATATATATCTATATATATATTTATAGATTAAACCCCATATATTGAGCTAAAATGTACGGGTGCTCTGGTGTTTCAATACATAGCAATGCTATAGAAGGCAATCATGGAGCTTGCTTAAAAATGTATTTAAATATTGAAACTTCTGACCACTATTGATCAGAGTAGTGGTATGTAACATTGATAATCAAATAAATGTGTTTTCCCAGCAAGCCATTATCCCTGTTAGTGCTTGCTATTCATAACAAAACAAAGACCACCAAAAACTTTATTCAAAACCAGAACCAAAACCCCAAATATTTTAAAGGCAAAATAAAAATACCAAGCCAAGTGAGCATCTCTATGTATTTCATATGTATTTGATACCAAGAATATCTTTTAGCAGGTCTGTTAAAGCAGTCCTAACCCCCCAAAGTCAGGCTTTCAGGATATCCCAGCTTCAGCGGAGGTGGCTCAATCCGTCCCTGCTTCAGCACAGCTCGCTCAATCAGTCCCTGCTTCAGCACAGGTGACTCAATCAGAGGCTGATTGAGTGATTGGGCCACCTGTGCTAAAGCTGGAATATCCTGAAAAGTTGACCTATTGTGGGGGGTTTGATGACTGGAGTTGAGTCCCCGTGTGTTAAAGAAATGTGCCTTGATTGTGCTTTTCTGGCCCTTCACTTTTACCTTTCTTCCTTACAGATCAGTTTTTAAATTCCTCTGCTGTGAACCCTCCACCGACCTGCAGTGCTCCTGCAGTCACCACTGCTTACCCTTCATGGAGCAACAGCTTCCACCCAGTAGGGAGGAATACAGAAGTCTACAGACATGGGGCCCAAGGCATGATTTTGCAACAAGGGTCTGCAGGAACACCAATGTATCTACAGCAGATCCCACAGGCAACACGCGCTTACCCTCGTGTATCGGACATGAACGGAGGATTCTACCACACTGCTACAGGAGGATACACAGGATTTGCAGGACAGGTTAGGGGAGAAGCCACAACGCAGCCTGTTACTTTCCGTCCCAACACACATTTGGAAAGACGTGCTACAATAGGGCCTTGTATAATGGCCACCCAGTATGCACAACTTCAGCAGCCACCATTCATACCCCTTAGAGGAATGCAGACCTTACAAGGTGAGATATGGAGAATCTTTACTAATCATTGTTCAAAATCTTCTCCTTGACCGATACCATTACCTGTTATAAAGATCTTTAATTACGGTCATTCGCCACTGTAGTGTTACAAATATATAGAACTCTACAGTATGTAGTCCTCGCCAATACTGAAGGGATTAAGCATGTGTTTGCTTTTCTTCCTTTGTGTTATTATGTACAATGTGTTGGTATTTATGATAATTGATTATTTCTCCTTTTTGATTTTGTTACAGTGTGTCAGACCTCGCTTGGAGCCCAACATATTTCCCAGGCCAGTTTAATTACACAAGGAGCAGTTCAGCTTGCTGCTAATGAAAAAAGTGAACCACCTCTAATGTACCCAACTCAACCAGCTCGGAAGCTGAGCCACCTCTCAAAGTTACATATTGATGTGCAAAGCAACAAAGAGTTATATGTGCCAGTGTGGAAAAGGGGTGGGTTAAAAGATATGGCGAAGAGATCTTCAGAGGTGAAGGCCCCCTCACATATTGCTCAGAAGGTTCGTAATAACGTGCTGAGTTCAGTGAAGACTGAGTGTCCGTCAAAGTCTGAGGGGGTACCAAAGTGCTCCAAAGTGGAAACAAAGAAGAAAAAAAAACCTTTATTCGGCTGCAAAGGATCAAGTCCCTCAAACTGCACTGCAAAAGAAGGTAAAACCAATGTCAAAGCCAGTAAATCATTCTTCTGCTCCTATACCAGGGAAGTCACCCCATGGCCCACAATCTGGTGACGAGGCTGTTCTGTTAAAAAAGATGAAACGTGTTTGTCTCTCAGGTGCCCACATTTCCAATAAGGTATCTGAAAAGATGCAGCAAAGCCGCGAAGGTACAATGGATGCAAAGACACCTGCTGTTACTCATATTAATCCTAAACTGAAGAAAACTCAGGAGATCGGGATCAAACGTAAAAATGCAAAGACTCCTGCAGTAACTCATAGTCCTGAGCGGAAGACACCTCAGGAGATGGGGATCAAACGTAAATATGCAAAAACTCCTGCAGTTACTCATAGTCCTGAGCGGAAGACACCTCAGGAGATGGGGATCAAACGTAAATATGCAAAAACTCCTGCAGTTACTCATAGTCCTGAGCGGAAGACACCTCAGGAGATGGGGATCAAACTTAAAAATGCAAAGACTCCTGCAGTTACTCATTGTCCTGAGCGGAAGACACCTCAGGAGATCGGGATCAAACGTAAATATGCAAAAACACCTGCTGTTACTCATAGTCCTGAGCGGAAGACACCTCAGGAGATGGGGATCAAATGTAAAGATGCAAAGTCTCCTGCAGTTACTCATAGTCCTGAGCGGAAGACACCTCAAGAGATGGGGATCAAACGTAAACAGAACAGCAATATTAAGCAGCTAGTGAAGAAAACAAAGAACCAGACCAGCGTTTTCAGTTTTGAGCAAGCGCTGGCTTGTGGTACTGATAATAACCCCAAAGCTCTCAAAAGAAAAAGTGCTAATCAGCCTGGAGTGAATTCAGAAGTTCTTGGGAAGGGCAAGAAGTCATTGGAACCTTCTGAACAAGGAAAGGTGAAAGCCCATCACAGCAACCTCAGCCTCCAAATGATTAACTCTGTTCAAGTATTTCACCCATTGGGTAAAAAAGCAGGTCCCACAGGTCCAGGGGCACCCGCAGAATCCATTACACTTGGAAATAAGCTTGGACCAATGCAAGGACGCCAAAGCCAGACTTCTGCTTCTCATGTTCAGTGGTCTCTTACTGATGCGATTAAAAGGTTCATGGCCAAAAAACAGGACAGTATTTCTGGAATTAAAGGTGTCGGTATTAATGCCAGGCCTAGGCTATTTAAAATACATGAGTACACAAGACCTGACATTAAAACCAGTGAAATCAAACAACATGGGGAAAACAAAGCTTCAGTTATAGAGAATCCCAAACACTTCCCAGTGATATCCATAGAACAGGAAGCTGCAGTAAGATGCATTGAAAAGGTGAGCCAAACCACTATCCCCATTCCAGCTCCTGGCATTAAAACCAGTGAAATCAAACAACGTGGGGAAAACAAAGCTTCAGTTATAGAGAATCCCAAACACTTCCCAGTGATATCCATAGAACGGAAAGCTGCAGTGACATGCATTAAAAAGGTCAGCCAAACCACTATCCCCATTCAAGCTCCTTTCAACCAGAAGCACCAGCTTTCTAACCTGCAGCTTCCTATCAATGTACCCAGCAGAGTGGACAACTTCACTCCATCCTTCTGTCAACAGCCTCTCCAAGAGCTTGAGGTTTCCATACCTATTCCACCAGAACAGAGAGAGGAGAGAGAGAGGCTATGAAAAGGAAATCACAACTGGAGAGGGAGTAAGCCTGTCAACATACCTCCAATGGGAGGCTACAGTGCTTTGTTCAGAGGCAGAAGGATCATAACATCTCTAAACGTTACGCATACCCACCATCCAGACTTATTTCCCCCATGAGATACTTAAGCCCTAAAAAAACAAAAAAAAACCCTGACTAATCTGTAACTGGTGCCAAGCTCTGTGACTATCTGTAAATAAGATTTATATTTATAAGTCAGTTTGTAACATATTTTACTAAGAATATATTTAAAACTCTTCAATAAAATGTATCTATTTTCAATTGAACTCTTTATTTACTAAAGAAACTATTTACAAATGCCAAGGGTTATTGAAATTCTGCAAATTAACTTTAGATTACCCTCTTGATGATACGAGAGAGAGAGAGAGAGAGAGAGAGAGAGAGAGAGAGAGAGAGAGAGAGAGAGAGAGAGAGAGATAGATAAGTAAGTCGGACCCCACTTATGAGAGAGAAACAGATAAATATTTAACTATATGCTTTGTCATGTTGTATGTTGTATGTATGTATGTACTGTATGTCTTTATTTATATAGCGCCATTTATGTAGAAAGCGCTTCACCGCAGTAATACACGTGACAATCATATAAATAATACAAATAACAGATCATGGGAATAAGTGCTTCAGACATAAAAGTAACATTTAGGAAAAGGAGTCCCTGCTCTGAAGAGCTTACAATCTAATTGGTAGGTAGAACATACAGAGACAGTAGGACGGCGTTCTGGTAAGTGCGTCTGCAATGGGCCAAGCTTTTTGTATGCGGTCTATAGTATCAGCCTCGGAGCTACTCACATGCTTCTTTAAGCAGATGTGTTAGAATGTGGGTCTTAAAGGTGGATAGAGAAGGTGCTAGTCGGGTATTGATGGGAAGGGCACTCCAGAGGTGAGGGCAGTCAGTGAGAAAGGTTTAAGGCGAGAGAGGGCTTTAGATACAAAAGGGGTAGATAGAAGACATCATTGGGCGGATCGCAAGAGTCGGGATGGTGCATAGCGAGAAATTAGAGCTGAGCTGTAAGGAGGGGCAGAAGAGTGTAAAGCTTTAAAAGTGAGGAGGAGAATTGAGTGTGAGATACGGGATTTGATAGGAAGCCAGGAGAGGGATTTCAGCAGGGGAGACGCTGAGACAGATTTAGGAAAGAGTAGAGTGATTCTGGCAGCAGCGTTTAGGATAGATTGTAGGGGAGACAGGTGAGAGGCAGTAAGACCGGACAGCAGAAGGTTCCAGTATTTGAGATGGTAGAGAATGAGGGTCTGTGTCAGAGTTTTAGCTGTCGAGCAACAGTGGAAGGGTGTATCTTGCGGAAGAAAAAACGACAGGTTTAGCTACCTTTTGAATGTGAGAGAGGAGTCTGTGACCCCCAGGGCAGCGTGCTTGGGCTACTGCATGTATAGTAGTTCTTCCAACAGTAATGTGGAAGGTGGTAGTAGGGCCAGGTTTGGCATGAAATATAAGGAGTTCTGTTTTTGACATGTTAAATTTAAGTCGGCGGAGGATCATGTTGCATTGGGCTTCTCTTCCTTGTGTTTATATTGTACAATGTCACATACCCAGTAGCACTCCTTAAGACAAATATATATGGTGAGGTGGGTCTGGGGTTGAGTTTACATGGGTTTGTGTGCGCAGATTTAAATTGTTTGGAGGTCTGTGACTCCTCCCCGTTTCCAAACTTACTCTGCCCACCTTTAAAGCAGCAGTCCAAGCTGTCGTTTAAAAAAAAAAAATCCCTTTGATATGTGCATCAATACAATCCACACATTGATAAGTAATTAGCTAAGTTGCGATTGATCGGTGAAGATTCGGCTCGGGGGTTGACTAAATGGTTGCCAGTGCAGCAGAAGAGGACCAAAAATGCAAAGTTCTCTGGGGTGATCATGTGACCAGGCAGTCACTGGATACAATTGAGTTTTGCACAGCTAGGGAGAGGGCAGTGTTCAAAAAAGGGGTGGGGGGTTGCCAGAGCCTGTTTCAAAATAGGAAGGGGATGTGACTTTGTAAATGGTTGCTATAGAAACAAAAAATGATTGTTACATTATGATACATTAAAATTTAAATTCAGAGTTGTTTAAAAAAAAGTACTACTACTAGTAGCATTATACTAAAAAATAATACAGATGCACAGTAATACCCTCTATAGATATACCAAGAATTGTTAAGTGTGAGTGTGTGTGTGAGTTTATGACATGTGGAAGGAAGGTGGAGGGGTGAGAGTCATGGCGAGGGGAGGGGGGTGAAGGAGAGACATGGTGAGGGGAGGGGGGTGAAAGAGACATGGCGAGGGGAGGAGGGTGAAAGAGAGACATAGGTAGGGGGTGATATAGAGACATGGGAATGGGTTTAAAAGAGAGACATGGGGAGGGGTGAAAGAGACATGGGGAGTGGGTGAAAGAGACATGGGGAGTGGGTGAAAGAGTCATGGGGAGCGGCGGTGAAGAGACATGGGAACAGGGGTAAAGAGACATGGGGAGCAGGGGTGAAGAGACATGGGAGCAGGGGTGAAGAGACATTGGGAGGGGAGGGTGAAAGAGACATGGGGAGGTGATCGAGAGACATTTAGAGGGGGGGTGATAGAGAGACATTTGGAGGGGGGGGATGATAGAGAAACACGGGGAGGGGGTGCAAGAGACATAGAGAGGGGGGTGAAAGAGAGCCATGGGGTGGGGCGTGAAAAAGAGACATGGGGAGAGGGGTGAAAGAGACATGGGGAGGGAGGCGATAGAGAGACATGGGGGGATGAAAGAGACATGGGGAGGGGGGGTGAAAGAAAGCCATGGGGAGGGTGGGTCCATGATCCTCAGTTGCTGGAAGAGTGGGCCCGGGTGAGTAGTTTTTTCTTCTTCACAGGTCCGGGAGATGTTGATCAGACGGCTTCTTAGGGTCAAATAAGACATGACAGACCTTATATAAGGCCTGTGACATCACATTTGACTGACAAATGATATATCCACCAATCTAATTGGTGGATGTACCATGTGATGGCTTCCATTTTATTTTTTGGCAGAAATGACATCATCTTAAGTGATTGGATAATAAAGGAACTATTGGATCTCAATATAAATGTAGAAAATATGCAGGGCCAAAGCTATGACAATGCTGCAAATATGCGGGGAAAGCATAATGGAGTTCAAAGACATGTTGAACATGAACCCACGTGCGTTTTATGTACAGTACCATGTAGTTCTCATTATTTGAACCTAGTGGTTAACAACACTGCCAAACCCAATATAGGTGCCATTTAATTTTTGGGCTTAATTCAACCGTTGTATAATTTCTTCCCCAGGTCCACCAACAGATAAATCATTCTTTTAAAATCCTTACCCAATTTAACACTAAAGAGAGTCTGTGAAACATGTTGGGAGCCTCGTATTGATGCAGTTAGACCAATTCGATACCACCTGGGAGCGCTCTATGTTGCATTAGTGTATATTAAAGAAGATGTGACATTTAAAAGTGAACATCATGGCCCCCAGAGTAGAGCTGTTGCGTACACTCTCGCAAAATGTATTTGTGACTATAAATTCATATGTTGTGTAATATTTTGGTATGACATATTAAGTACAATCAATCCAGTGAACAAGCAGTCTATAAACTATGACAAAAACAAGTCCAAAGACCAAATCTGGGGCTCCAAAAAACAATCCCAACAGTAGATTTTGGGCCCTGTTTGTTTAAATCAAAAACACTACAGTAATGTCCAAGCCTTTGTCTCATAAATAGAGAGGTATCCTTACCAACTCCACTTATAAATGGTGTAAATGATCAGTCTAGGGGTTTACAGTATATACATGTAGAAAAGATGGCGCCTAGCTGGTTCTGCTCTGTTATTGAGCTATCACAAATCAGCTGTAAATGTTCACATGGAATGGCACCTAGTTAACTTTTTAAATCAATAACTGTAGACTTGCTAGTCGGCCAATATCATAGACTCTATCCTCAATAATAACAAAGTTCATTACAAGCGACTCTACGGAAAAACTCTTCGCCAGGCCATTTTGGATGACACCAAAGGAGATTATGAAACCAAAGGGTGCATCAGTTCAATCCTGCTCCTGTGGGTTGCTGCAGGGCACCTTTTGGTGTGTTGTTCGCTAGGGAGATAGTACAAAGTGAAAAATGTGCGATGCACAACCGGAACGAAAAAATAAATGAACTGGAGAGAGTGTACAGTAACTACACAATTTGCTTTTAATAACTCATCTAATCAAATGACCGGCAACAAAAGCGCGCGCACACAGAGGTTTTCAAACATCTCTATGGAGCTTGGTCCCACCCCCCGTTCGTGTCACGTGTCACTCACGCGCGGCGCGCTCACGGGACGATCGTGCACCACTCCCCAGCTGCGACACAACACCCGTAACAATGCCCACCTGTCTCCTGCGCTCTGCGTCCAATCACAGCTCCCGCGGGGCCACACCTCCGTTCCGCCTCTCACTTTCATTGCTCCAGTCCTCCTATTTAATCTCTGCTTGCTCAGTTACACATTGCTGAGCATAGACCATAGTAGCCTTGTGTTCCTACATTCCTGCTTTGCCTTGCGCCTTGCCTCTCTTGCTTTCAGTTTGACCTCATGTGTACCGACACGGCTAGACTCTTGGACGCTCTCTGTATAACGACCCCAGCTTGCCCTCGACTACCTGCATCTCTCCATCCCTGACCACGGATATAGGACATTCTTTTAACCCACCAGCTCCAACCCTCGACCTCGGCACAACGGACATCTACCGTTACTGGCTCCTCCCCATGACCGCGGCAAGTATCTGGACTACCCTCTCTCTCCAACCCCGACCCGGCTACGCTGACAATCCAGGCGTGCCTCCACTGCTGTGGGTGCGCAGTTTCTACTTTCCCACCTCAGTACCGGGGGTCCGCCTTGTTCGTGGTGAGTGCAAGGGTCACAATTAGAGAGGGTTGGGGTTCCTTACAATGCATCTGATCTCAGACGCGCTATTAGAGAGGGTTGGGGCTCCTTTGAATGCATCTGATCTCAGACGCGCTATTAGAGAAAGTTGGGATTCCTTACAATGCAGATTTCAGACGCGCTGTTAGAGAGGGTTGGGGCTCCTTACAATGTATTTGATCAATGCATTGTAAGGAACCCCAACCCTCTCTAGTGTGTATTTGTGAACTGTAAGGTGCTTGACTAATACACTGGAAGAATATCATTGTTTTCGATTAAAAATATCAAAGAATGTGTTACTTTAACGAGCGCTTTCTCTTTTTTTGAATCTCCAATATACTATTTGCCAAGTGGGACTGATGAAATCACCAAAAACTACTGTAGCAGGTCCCCTTTGGTTGTCAATACGTTACTTTGAAGTGGAAGGGAGAGACCTACTGAGGCCAATATACTAAGCATCGCAAACTGAGCGGGGGGAGGGGTGGAGGGTTTCGGCGCATGTCAAACTTCAATTGCACTCGTGTACTAAGTTCAAATTTCTCCATCTGCGCCCAGCCCCAAAATACTGTTTAGCGCACAGAAATGGATTGCACTTGGTGTATAAAAGTCAATGGTACATACTAATATCTATATAAATATATACAGTGTTCGACAAATCACCCAAAAATCTACTCGCCCAACCAAAAAATCTACTCGCCACCTAGTCCCGCCCCCAACCCCGCCCCTAGTCCCGCCCCCAACCCCGCCCCCAACCCCGCTTTAAAATAAAACATATGAATAAAATCCATTTAAATGACAAATATATTTATTGTATTACATTATACTACAATTAGCCCTTGTTACGTGTGTGTGTGTGTGTGTGTCTGTGTAAATGTCGATCTAGAAATAAAAGCCAGGTGTGAATGACTAGTTTCCTGCACCCCTTAATCAGTGTCTGGATGCCCCCGCTTCACAATATCTAAAGCAGAACCCCCATTCACCTGCGCTCCGGCGTCATGACGTCACGTTGCCCTAGTAACCTGACCTCACAGCGTCATTTTGATGCCGCGTTGCCACGGCGACGCAGGAAGGAAGCCGCCGGAGCCTAGGTAAGTGAAGGTTTACAGAGGCCCTGCAGCTCCCCCGGCACTTAATTTAAGTGCCTTCGGGAAGCGCGCGGGGCCTCTGTAAACCCCACGCCCCCCAGACGGCAGTCTTGCGCCCCGCGTGGGGGTCACGCCCCCCAGTTTGCGCACCGCTGTTCTAGAAATCCAATCGGATAAGGCTCTTTCTGCACGCTTTTGCACAACTCCCAGCTACTAGAATATCCCCCTGTGTCTATCCAAGAGGAGGTTTTAGTGTACTGACAAAAAACATCCCAAAATAAATTGTAATTAAGGCTGCGAGGTGTCACTGTATATAGAACATAGATCCAGTAGCACTCTCATTGTAAAAGACTCATCTCTATCCCCCCACAAATAAGCAGGGGGACCCATTCAAAGCCCATAATGTGTATGTCTGAAGCATTAAAGCAAAGTGCAGTGCTGTACCAAAGTAGTAGTTTAGTTTAGACTGCCCTTGAATGGAGTTGAACACTTCCCCAGTGCTGGAATTAGACATAAAAGGTCTATGCAGCAACATAGAGTAGTTGTGTTTAGACGCATGGCTCTATTTTTTGGAGCAGAGCCGCAGCATATATACTGTAAGAACAGTTTCTTACTTCTGACGCGGTATGTTAGACTTATGGCACTTCAGATATGGAGGATTGTTTTGGGCAAATAAAAGGTTAAAAAAAGTATCAGAGAAATGCAACCTGTGACGCATCTCATTTTAATCTGTGCACCATGTAACTGCCCCCAACTCATCCTACTCACTCTCCCCAAGGTGCAAATTGGGGCAGAGACGCAGACTGTGATACATCTCATTATAATCTGTGCACCATGTAACTCCCCCCAACTCCTTCTACTGACTCTCCCCAAGGTGCAAGCTGGGGCAGAGACGCAGACTGTGATACATCTCATTATAATCTGTGTGCCATGTAACTCCTCCCCAACTCCTCCTACTGACTCTCCCCAAGGTGCATGCTGGGGCAGAGACGCAGACTGTGATACATCTCATTATAATCTGTGATACTTTATCTTGCCATGAAGTCAATGCATTTGAACCCAGTGATACAGTATGTTGATCCCACTGCTGTCAGTGGCACTGTCCATATGTGTACTTGTGTCACCCAATGTATGTAATACAATGTATCACAGTAGCTGTGATTTTTATGACTGCTACTCAAGTTAACCACTTCTCAACCACTTGAAATTAAATGTCAACAGTAGCTGATTTCTCTATTATGACATCACGAGACAGTATCATTGAGCCTCCTAGGAGATGCCAGCAGCAGTGTTCTGTAATGACATCATGGAATCGCCTTAGAGACTGAGATAAATACACAAATGTAAACTTGTTTGTGCGTGACTTGAATTAGTTCCCGAAGGAAACCGTTAGTTTTGTGGACATCTCAGAGATAGGAAAAGAGTGGCGCTGTACAGAGAGACTAATTATCTCCACCTTAACTCTGTATCATGGCAGGTAGGAAGCAACGTGACCTTTACATACCCAAAAAGAAATGGATAATATCTATATTTCTGAACTGTTTACTTTCACAATGTTTTATGGGGTACAGAACAGATAACATGACTCCTATCAATGGATGGGAGAAAGAAGACGGATGGGGTGGGGGGCGGGGGGGAGGGACGGAGGTAGACAACACCCAGGGGGGTTAGGTACCTGGCCTTAATTGGATAATATTTTTTTTTATAAATGTCAAAACTGATTTATTATAGATACATACACACATATTTGTTTTATTGTATTTACTTTTATATCTGGCTTGTAATTCAAAATCTTAAATGATTTGAACAGTAATGTATAGAAAAGAACACATGTACTGTATACATAAATGTCAAAGCGGCAAACGTCTATGGGATCTATGGGATAGTAAAAAAAGACACAGGAACCTTAGTGTATACAGTAGGATTAGTTATGTATAAGGCATGCTTTTTCCTTGCCCTAAGTTTAGGTCAATAACTATTGGACCAATTCTACACCGTGGGGTGTAATGTTCGACTACTTTCAGCCATATCCTTAAATTATTGTCTACAGCAGTGTTTTTCAACCACGGATCCTAGGAACCCTAGGATTCCCCGGGCATCCCTAAAGGGTTCGCTGTAATTTTTAGGTCATTTTAAAATTGTACTTAATACAGAAGAATTTACAGTACAATGCATCTTATCTCAAACGCGCTATTGGAGAGGGTTGGGGTTCCTTACAATGCATCTGATCTCAGACGCGCTATTAGAGAGGGTTGGGGCTCCTTACAATGCATCTGATCTCAGAAGCGCTATTAGAGAGGATTGGGGTTCCTCACACTTCATCTGATCTCAGACGCACTATTAGATAGGGTTGGGGTATATTACAATGCATCTCATCTTAGACTCGTTGTTAGAGAGGGTTGGGGTCCCTCAGAATTTCACATATGGTTCCTTAACCAAAAAAAGGTTGGAAACCACTACTCTACAGTAATACAAAGGCCCCAAAAAAGACAAAGCCACAAAACGAGGGCAGAATCTGCCACTTGATTTACAGATATAGCTGACCTGAGTGCTCCTCCAGATACCTCAATATACCAGACGTCTCAGAATACCACACCATAATATTACCACAAAATACTACAGTAGGAACAGGCAATTTTTATGTTTTTATTTTTATTTTTAAAGATCCAGTTCCGAAAGCTATGGTACATCTATATTTGTCATTGTGTTCATAGGTGGACATGAAAGCAGGTGATGGACTGCACAAGTTTTATATGCCAGTTGCCACTTTGTGTTGAAAACTACCTAGAAATAGTTTTCTGTCTGTGTTACATCCCAACACATCATATATGTATATGTATATGTATAAATATATATCTATATATATATTTATAGATTAAACCCCATATATTGAGCTAAAATGTACGGGTGCTCTGGTGTTTCAATACATAGCAATGCTATAGAAGGCAATCATGGAGCTTGCTTAAAAATGTATTTAAATATTGAAACTTCTGACCACTATTGATCAGAGTAGTGGTATGTAACATTGATAATCAAATAAATGTGTTTTCCCAGCAAGCCATTATCCCTGTTAGTGCTTGCTATTCATAACAAAACAAAGACCACCAAAAACTTTATTCAAAACCAGAACCAAAACCCCAAATATTTTAAAGGCAAAATAAAAATACCAAGCCAAGTGAGCATCTCTATGTATTTCATATGTATTTGATATCAAGAATATCTTTTAGCAGGTCTGTTAAAGCAGTCCTAACCCCCCAAAGTCAGGCTTTCAGGATATCCCAGCTTCAGCGGAGGTGGCTCAATCCGTCCCTGCTTCAGCACAGCTCGCTCAATCAGTCCCTGCTTCAGCACAGGTGACTCAATCAGAGGCTGATTGAGTGATTGGGCCACCTGTGCTAAAGCTGGAATATCCTGAAAAGTTGACCTATTGTGGGGGGTTTGATGACTGGAGTTGAGTACCCGTGTGTTAAAGAAATGTGCCTTGATTGTGCTTTTCTGGCCCTTCACTTTTACCTTTCTTCCTTACAGATCAGTTTTTAAATTCCTCTGCTGTGAACCCTCCACCGACCTGCAGTGCTCCTGCAGTCACCACTGCTTACCCTTCATGGAGCAACAGCTTCCACCCAGTAGGGAGGAATACAGAAGTCTACAGACATGGGGCCCAAGGCATGATTTTGCAACAAGGGTCTGCAGGAACACCAATGTATCTACAGCAGATCCCACAGGCAACACGCGCTTACCCTCGTGTATCGGACATGAACGGAGGATTCTACCACACTGCTACAGGAGGATACACAGGATTTGCAGGACAGGTTAGGGGAGAAGCCACAACGCAGCCTGTTACTTTCCGTCCCAACACACATTTGGAAAGACGTGCTACAATAGGGCCTTGTATAATGGCCACCCAGTATGCACAACTTCAGCAGCCACCATTCATACCCCTTAGAGGAATGCAGACCTTACAAGGTGAGATATGGAGAATCTTTACTAATCATTGTTCAAAATCTTCTCCTTGACCGATACCATTACCTGTTATAAAGATCTTTAATTACGGTCATTCGCCACTGTAGTGTTACAAATATATAGAACTCTACAGTATGTAGTCCTCGCCAATACTGAAGGGATTAAGCATGTGTTTGCTTTTCTTCCTTTGTGTTATTATGTACAATGTGTTGGTATTTATGATAATTGATTATTTCTCCTTTTTGATTTTGTTACAGTGTGTCAGACCTCGCTTGGAGCCCAACATATTTCCCAGGCCAGTTTAATTACACAAGGAGCAGTTCAGCTTGCTGCTAATGAAAAAAGTGAACCACCTCTAATGTACCCAACTCAACCAGCTCGGAAGCTGAGCCACCTCTCAAAGTTACATATTGATGTGCAAAGCAACAAAGAGTTATATGTGCCAGTGTGGAAAAGGGGTGGGTTAAAAGATATGGCGAAGAGATCTTCAGAGGTGAAGGCCCCCTCACATATTGCTCAGAAGGTTCGTAATAACGTGCTGAGTTCAGTGAAGACTGAGTGTCCGTCAAAGTCTGAGGGGGTACCAAAGTGCTCCAAAGTGGAAACAAAGAAGAAAAAGATCCTTTCTTCAGCTGCAAAGGATCAAGTCCCTCAAACTGCACTGCAAAAGAAGGTAAAACCAATGTCAAAGCCAGTAAATCATTCTTCTGCTCCTATACCAGGGAAGTCACCCCATGGCCCACAATCTGGTGACGAGGCTGTTCTGTTAAAAAAGATGAAACGTGTTTGTCTCTCAGGTGCCCACATTTCCAATAAGGTATCTGAAAAGATGCAGCAAAGCCGTGAAGGTACAATGGATGCAAAGACACCTGCTGTTACTCATATTAATCCTAAACTGAAGAAAACTCAGGAGATCGGGATCAAACGTAAAGATGCAAAGACTCCTGCAGTTACTCATAGTCCTGAGCGGAAGACACCTCAGGAGATGGGGATCAAACGTAAATATGCAAAAACTCCTGCAGTTACTCATAGTCCTGAGCGGAAGACACCTCAGGAGATGGGGATCAAACTTAAAAATGCAAAGACTCCTGCAGTTACTCATTGTCCTGAGCGGAAGACACCTCAGGAGATCGGGATCAAACGTAAATATACAAAAACACCTGCTGTTACTCATAGTCCTGAGCGGAAGACACCTCAGGAGATGGGGATCAAATGTAAAGATGCAAAGTCTCCTGCAGTTACTCATAGTCCTGAGCGGAAGACACCTCAAGAGATGGGGATCAAACGTAAACAGAACAGCAATATTAAGCAGCTAGTGAAGAAAACAAAGAACCAGACCAGCGTTTTCAGTTTTGAGCAAGCGCTGGCTTGTGGTACTGATAATAACCCCAAAGCTCTCAAAAGAAAAAGTGCTAATCAGCCTGGAGTGAATTCAGAAGTTCTTGGGAAGGGCAAGAAGTCATTGGAACCTTCTGAACAAGGAAAGGTGAAAGCCCATCACAGCAACCTCAGCCTCCAAATGATTAACTCTGTTCAAGTATTTCACCCATTGGGTAAAAAAGCAGGTCCCACAGGTCCAGGGGCACCCGCAGAATCCATTACACTTGGAAATAAGCTTGGACCAATGCAAGGACGCCAAAGCCAGACTTCTGCTTCTCATGTTCAGTGGTCTCTTACTGATGCGATTAAAAGGTTCATGGCCAAAAAACAGGACAGTATTTCTGGAATTAAAGGTGTCGGTATTAATGCCAGGCCTAGGCTATTTAAAATACATGAGTACACAAGACCTGACATTAAAACCAGTGAAATCAAACAACATGGGGAAAACAAAGCTTCAGTTATAGAGAATCCCAAACACTTCCCAGTGATATCCATAGAACAGGAAGCTGCAGTAAGATGCATTGAAAAGGTGAGCCAAACCACTATCCCCATTCCAGCTCCTGGCATTAAAACCAGTGAAATCAAACAACGTGGGGAAAACAAAGCTTCAGTTATAGAGAATCCCAAACACTTCCCAGTGATATCCATAGAACAGGAAGCTGCAGTAAGATGCATTGAAAAGGTGAGCCAAACCACTATCCCCATTCCAGCTCCTGGCATTAAAACCAGTGAAATCAAACAACGTGGGGAAAACAAAGCTTCAGTTATAGAGAATCCCAAACACTTCCCAGTGATATCCATAGAACGGAAAGCTGCAGTGACATGCATTAAAAAGGTCAGCCAAACCACTATCCCCATTCAAGCTCCTTTCAACCAGAAGCACCAGCTTTCTAACCTGCAGCTTCCTATCAATGTACCCAGCAGAGTGGACAACTTCACTCCATCCTTCTGTCAACAGCCTCTCCAAGAGCTTGAGGTTTCCATACCTATTCCACCAGAACAGAGAGAGGAGAGAGAGGCTATGAAAAGGAAATCACAACTGGAGAGGGAGTAAGCCTGTCAACATACCTCCAAGGGGAGGCTACAGTGCTTTGTTCAGAGGCAGAAGGATCATAACATCTCTAAACGTTACGGATACCCACCATCCAGACTTATTTCCCCCATGAGATACTTAAGCCTTAAAAAAACAAAAAAAAACCCTGACTAATCTGTAACTGATGCCAAGCTCTGTGACTATCTGTAAATAAGATTTATATTTATAAGTCAGTTTGTAACATATTTTACTAAGAATATATTTAAAACTCTTCAATAAAATGTATCTATTTTCAATTGAACTCTTTATTTACTAAAGAAACTATTTACAAATGCCAAGGGTTATTGAAATTCTGCAAATTAACTTTAGATTACCCTCTTGATGATACGAGAGAGAGAGAGAGAGAGAGAGAGAGAGAGAGAGAGAGAGAGAGAGAGAGAGAGAGAGAGAGAGAGAGAGAGAGAGAGATAAGTAAGTCGGACCCCACTTATGAGAGAGAAACAGATAAATATTTAACTATATGCTTTGTCATGTTGTATGTTGTATGTATGTATGTACTGTATGTCTTTATTTATATAGCGCCATTTATGTAGAAAGCGCTTCACCGCAGTAATACACGTGACAATCATATAAATAATACAAATAACAGATCATGGGAATAAGTGCTTCAGACATAAAAGTAACATTTAGGAAAAGGAGTCCCTGCTCTGAAGAGCTTACAATCTAATTGGTAGGTAGAACATACAGAGACAGTAGGACGGCGTTCTGGTAAGTGCGTCTGCAATGGGCCAAGCTTTTTGTATGCGGTCTATAGTATCAGCCTCGGAGCTACTCACATGCTTCTTTAAGCAGATGTGTTAGAATGTGGGTCTTAAAGGTGGATAGAGAAGGTGCTAGTCGGGTATTGATGGGAAGGGCACTCCAGAGGTGAGGGCAGTCAGTGAGAAAGGTTTAAGGCGAGAGAGGGCTTTAGATACAAAAGGGGTAGATAGAAGACATCATTGGGCGGATCGCAAGAGTCGGGATGGTGCATAGCGAGAAATTAGAGCTGAGCTGTAAGGAGGGGCAGAAGAGTGTAAAGCTTTAAAAGTGAGGAGGAGAATTGAGTGTGAGATACGGGATTTGATAGGAAGCCAGGAGAGGGATTTCAGCAGGGGAGATGCTGAGACAGATTTAGGAAAGAGTAGAGTGATTCTGGCAGCAGCGTTTAGGATAGATTGTAGGGGAGACAGGTGAGAGGCAGTAAGACCGGACAGCAGAAGGTTCCAGTATTTGAGATGGTAGAGAATGAGGGTCTGTGTCAGAGTTTTAGCTGTCGAGCAACAGTGGAAGGGTGTATCTTGCGGAAGAAAAAACGACAGGTTTAGCTACCTTTTGAATGTGAGAGAGGAGTCTGTGACCCCCAGGGCAGCGTGCTTGGGCTACTGCATGTATAGTAGTTCTTCCAACAGTAATGTGGAAGGTGGTAGTAGGGCCAGGTTTGGCATGAAATATAAGGAGTTCTGTTTTTGACATGTTAAATTTAAGTCGGCGGAGGATCATGTTGCATTGGGCTTCTCTTCCTTGTGTTTATACTGTACAATGTCACATACCCAGTAGCACTCCTTAAGACAAATATATATGGTGAGGTGGGTCTGGGGTTGAGTTTACATGGGTTTGTGTGCGCAGATTTAAATTGTTTGGAGGTCTGTGACTCCTCCCCGTTTCCAAACTTACTCTGCCCACCTTTAAAGCAGCAGTCCAAGCTGTCGTTTAAAAAAAAAAAATCCCTTTGATATGTGCATCAATACAATCCACACATTGATAAGTAATTAGCTAAGTTGCGATTGATCGGTGAAGATTCGGCTCGGGGGTTGACTAAATGGTTGCCAGTGCAGCAGAAGAGGACCAAAAATGCAAAGTTCTCTGGGGTGATCATGTGACCAGGCAGTCACTGGATACAATTGAGTTTTGCACAGCTAAGGAGAGGGCAGTGTTCAAAAAAAGGGGGGGGGGGGTTGCCAGAGCCTGTTTCAAAATAGGAAGGGGATGTGACTTTGTAAATGGTTGCTATAGAAACAAAAAATGATTGTTACATTATGATACATTAAAATTTTAATTCAGAGTTGTTTAAAAAAAAGTACTACTACTAGTAGCATTATACTAAAAAATAATACAGATGCACAGTAATACCCTCTATAGATATACCAAGAATTGTTAAGTGTGAGTGTGTGTGTGAGTTTATGACATGTGGAAGGAAGGTGGAGGGGTGAGAGTCATGGCGAGGGGAGGGGGGTGAAGGAGAGACATGGTGAGGGGAGGGGGGTGAAAGAGACATGGCGAGGGGAGGAGGGTGAAAGAGAGACATAGGTAGGGGGTGATATAGAGACATGGGAATGGGTTTAAAAGAGAGACATGGGGAGGGGTGAAAGAGACATGGGGAGTGGGTGAAAGAGACATGGGGAGTGGGTGAAAGAGTCATGGGGAGCGGCGGTGAAGAGACATGGGAACAGGGGTAAAGAGACATGGGGAGCAGGGGTGAAGAGACATGGGAGCAGGGGTGAAGAGACATTGGGAGGGGAGGGTGAAAGAGACATGGGGAGGTGATCGAGAGACATTTAGAGGGGGGGTGATAGAGAGACATTTGGAGGGGGGGGATGATAGAGAAACACGGGGAGGGGGTGCAAGAGACATAGAGAGGGGGGTGAAAGAGAGCCATGGGGTGGGGCGTGAAAAAGAGACATGGGGAGAGGGGTGAAAGAGACATGGGGAGGGAGGCGATAGAGAGACATGGGGGGATGAAAGAGACATGGGGAGGGGGGGTGAAAGAAAGCCATGGGGAGGGTGGGTCCATGATCCTCAGTTGCTGGAAGAGTGGGCCCGGGTGAGTAGTTTTTTCTTCTTCACAGGTCCGGGAGATGTTGATCAGACGGCTTCTTAGGGTCAAATAAGACATGACAGACCTTATATAAGGCCTGTGACATCACATTTGACTGACAAATGATATATCCACCAATCTAATTGGTGGATGTACCATGTGATGGCTTCCATTTTATTTTTTGGCAGAAATGACATCATCTTAAGTGATTGGATAATAAAGGAACTATTGGATCTCAATATAAATGTAGAAAATATGCAGGGCCAAAGCTATGACAATGCTGCAAATATGCGGGGAAAGCATAATGGAGTTCAAAGACATGTTGAACATGAACCCACGTGCGTTTTATGTACCATGTAGTTCTCATTATTTGAACCTAGTGGTTAACAACACTGCCAAACCCAATATAGGTGCCATTTAATTTTTGGGCTTAATTCAACCGTTGTATAATTTCTTCCCCAGGTCCACCAACAGATAAATCATTCTTTTAAAATCCTTACCCAATTTAACACTAAAGAGAGTCTGTGAAACATGTTGGGAGCCTCGTATTGATGCAGTTAGACCAATTCGATACCACCTGGGAGCGCTCTATGTTGCATTAGTGTATATTAAAGAAGATGTGACATTTAAAAGTGAACATCATGGCCCCCAGAGTAGAGCTGTTGCGTACACTCTCGCAAAATGTATTTGTGACTATAAATTCATATGTTGTGTAATATTTTGGTATGACATATTAAGTACAATCAATCCAGTGAACAAGCAGTCTATAAACTATGACAAAAACAAGTCCAAAGACCAAATCTGGGGCTCCAAAAAACAATCCCAACAGTAGATTTTGGGCCCTGTTTGTTTAAATCAAAAACACTACAGTAATGTCCAAGCCTTTGTCTCATAAATAGAGAGGTATCCTTACCAACTCCACTTATAAATGGTGTAAATGATCAGTCTAGGGGTTTACAGTATATACATGTAGAAAAGATGGCGCCTAGCTGGTTCTGCTCTGTTATTGAGCTATCACAAATCAGCTGTAAATGTTCACATGGAATGGCACCTAGTTAACTTTTTAAATCAATAACTGTAGACTTGCTAGTCGGCCAATATCATAGACTCTATCCTCAATAATAACAAAGTTCATTACAAGCGACTCTACGGAAAAACTCTTCGCCAGGCCATTTTGGATGACACCAAAGGAGATTATGAAACCAAAGGGTGCATCAGTTCAATCCTGCTCCTGTGGGTTGCTGCAGGGCACCTTTTGGTGTGTTGTTCGCTAGGGAGATAGTACAAAGTGAAAAATGTGCGATGCACAACCGGAACGAAAAAATAAATGAACTGGAGAGAGTGTACAGTAACTACACAATTTGCTTTTAATAACTCATCTAATCAAATGACCGGCAACAAAAGCGCGCGCACACAGAGGTTTTCAAACATCTCTATGGAGCTTGGTCCCACCCCCCGTTCGTGTCACGTGTCACTCACGCGCGGCGCGCTCACGGGACGATCGTGCACCACTCCCCAGCTGCGACACAACACCCGTAACAATGCCCACCTGTCTCCTGCGCTCTGCGTCCAATCACAGCTCCCGCGGGGCCACACCTCCATTCCGCCTCTCACTTTCATTGCTCCAGTCCTCCTATTTAATCTCTGCTTGCTCAGTTACAAATTGCTGAGCATAGACCATAGTAGCCTTGTGTTCCTACATTCCTGCTTTGCCTTGCGCCTTGCCTCTCTTGCTTTCAGTTTGACCTCATGTGTACCGACACGGCTAGACTCTTGGACGCTCTCTGTATAACGACCCCAGCTTGCCCTCGACTACCTGCATCTCTCCATCCCTGACCACGGATATAGGACATTCTTTTAACCCCCCAGCTCCAACCCTCGACCTCGGCACAACGGACATCTACCGTTACTGGCTCCTCCCCATGACCGCGGCAAGTATCTGGACTACCCTCTCTCTCCAACCCCGACCCGGCTACGCTGACAATCCAGGCGTGCCTCCACTGCTGTGGGTGCGCAGTTTCTACTTTCCCACCTCAGTACCGGGGGTCCGCCTTGTTCGTGGTGAGTGCAAGGGTCACAATTAGAGAGGGTTGGGGTTCCTTACAATGCATCTGATCTCAGACGCGCTATTAGAGAGGGTTGGGGCTCCTTTGAATGCATCTGATCTCAGACGCGCTATTAGAGAAAGTTGGGATTCCTTACAATGCAGATTTCAGACGCGCTGTTAGAGAGGGTTGGGGCTCCTTACAATGTATTTGATCAATGCATTGTAAGGAACCCCAACCCTCTCTAGTGTGTATTTGTGAACTGTAAGGTGCTTGACTAATACACTGGAAGAATATCATTGTTTTCGATTAAAAATATCAAAGAATGTGTTACTTTAACGAGCGCTTTCTCTTTTTTTGAATCTCCAATATACTATTTGCCAAGTGGGACTGATGAAATCACCAAAAACTACTGTAGCAGGTCCCCTTTGGTTGTCAATACGTTACTTTGAAGTGGAAGGGAGAGACCTACTGAGGCCAATATACTAAGCATCGCAAACTGAGCGGGGGGAGGGGTGGAGGGTTTCGGCGCATGTCAAACTTCAATTGCACTCGTGTACTAAGTTCAAATTTCTCCATCTGCGCCCAGCCCCAAAATACTGTTTAGCGCACAGAAATGGATTGCACTTGGTGTATAAAAGTCAATGGTACATACTAATATCTATATAAATATATACAGTGTTCAACAAATCACCCAAAAATCTACTCGCCCAACCAAAAAATCTACTCGCCACCTAGTCCCGCCCCCAACCCCGCCCCTAGTCCCGCCCCCAACCCCGCCCCCAACCCCGCTTTAAAATAAAACATATGAATAAAATCCATTTAAATGACAAATATATTTATTGTATTACATTATACTACAATTAGCCCTTGTTACGTGTGTGTGTGTGTGTGTCTGTGTAAATGTCGATTTAGAAATAAAAGCCAGGTGTGAATGACTAGTTTCCTGCACCCCTTAATCAGTGTCTGGATGCCACCGCTTCACAATATCTAAAGCAGAACCCCCATTCACCTGCGCTCCGGCGTCATGACGTCACGTTGCCCTAGTAAGGAAGCCGCCGGAGCCTAGGTAAGTGAAGGTTTACAGAGGCCCTGCAGCTCCCCCGGCACTTAATTTAAGTGCCTTCGGGAAGCGCGCGGGGCCTCTGTAAACCCCACGCCCCCCAGACGGCAGTCTTGCGCCCCGCGTGGGGGTCGCGCCCCCCAGTTTGCGCACCGCTGTTCTAGAAATCCAATCGGATAAGGCTCTTTCTGCACGCTTTTGCACAACTCCCAGCTACTAGAATATCCCCCTGTGTCTATCCAAGAGGAGGTTTTAGTGTACTGACAAAAAACATCCCAAAATAAATTGTAATTAAGGCTGCGAGGTGTCACTGTATATAGAACATAGATCCAGTAGCACTCTCATTGTAAAAGACTCATCTCTATCCCCCCACAAATAAGCAGGGGGACCCATTCAAAGCCCATAATGTGTATGTCTGAAGCATTAAAGCAAAGTGCACTGCTGTACCAAAGTAGTAGTTTAGTTTAGACTGCCCTTGAATGGAGTTGAACACTTCCCCAGTGCTGGAATTAGACATAAAAGGTCTATGCAGCAACATAGAGTAGTTGTGTTTAGACGCATGGCTCTATTTTTTGGAGCAGAGCCGCAGCATATATACTGTAAGAACAGTTTCTTACTTCTGACGCGGTATGTTAGACTTATGGCACTTCAGATATGGAGGATTGTTTTGGGCAAATAAAAGGTTAAAAAAAAGTATCAGAGAAATGCAACTTGTGACGCATCTCATTTTAATCTGTGCACCATGTAACTGCCCCCAACTCATCCTACTCACTCTCCCCAAGGTGCAAATTGGGGCAGAGACGCAGAATGTGATACATCTGATTATAATCTGTGCACCATGTAACTCCCCCCAACTCCTTCTACTGACTCTCCCCAAGGTGCAAGCTGGGGCAGAGACGCAGACTGTGATACATCTCATTATAATCTGTGTGCCATGTAACTCCTCCCCAACTCCTCCTACTGACTCTCACCAAGGTGCATGCTGGGGCAGAGACGCAGACTGTGATACATCTCATTATAATCTGTGATACTTTATCTTGCCATGAAGTCAATGCATTTGAACCCAGTGATACAGTATGTTGATCCCACTGCTGTCAGTGGCACTGTCCATATGTGTACTTGTGTCACCCAATGTATGTAATACAATGTATCACAGTAGCTGTGATTTTTATGACTGCTACTCAAGTTAACCACTTCTCAACCACTTGAAATTAAATGTCAACAGTAGCTGATTTCTCTATTATGACATCACGAGACAGTATCATTGAGCCTCCTAGGAGATGCCAGCAGCAGTGTTCTGTAATGACATCATGGAATCGCCTTAGAGACTGAGATAAATACACAAATGTAAACTTGTTTGTGCGTGACTTGAATTAGTTCCCGAAGGAAACCGTTAGTTTTGTGGACATCTCAGAGATAGGAAAAGAGTGGCGCTGTACAGAGAGACTAATTATCTCCACCTTAACTCTGTATCATGGCAGGTAGGAAGCAACGTGACCTTTACATACCCAAAAAGAAATGGATAATATCTATATTTCTGAACTGTTTACTTTCACAATGTTTTATGGGGTACAGAACAGATAACATGACTCCTATCAATGGATGGGAGAAAGAAGACGGATGGGGTGGGGGGCGGGGGGGAGGGACGGAGGTAGACAACACCCAGGGGGGTTAGGTACCTGGCCTTAATTGGATAATATTTTTTTTTATAAATGTCAAAACTGATTTATTATAGATACATACACACATATTTGTTTTATTGTATTTACTTTTATATCTGGCTTGTAATTCAAAATCTTAAATGATTTGAACAGTAATGTATAGAAAAGAACACATGTACTGTATACATAAATGTCAAAGCGGCAAACGTCTATGGGATCTATGGGATCTATGGGATAGTAAAAAAAGACACAGGAACCTTAGTGTATACAGTAGGATTAGTTATGTATAAGGCATGCTTTTTCCTTGCCCTAAGTTTAGGTCAATAACTATTGGACCAATTCTACACCGTGGGGTGTAATGTTCGACTACTTTCAGCCATATCCTTAAATTATTGTCTACAGCAGTGTTTTTCAACCACGGATCCTAGGAACCCTAGGATTCCCCGGGCATCCCTAAAGGGTTCGCTGTAATTTTTAGGTCATTTTAAAATTGTACTTAATACAGAAGAATTTACAGTACAATGCATCTTATCTCAAACGCGCTATTGGAGAGGGTTGGGGTTCCTTACAATGCATCTGATCTCAGACGCGCTATTAGAGAGGGTTGGGGCTCCTTACAATGCATCTGATCTCAGAAGCGCTATTAGAGAGGATTGGGGTTCCTCACACTTCATCTGATCTCAGACGCACTATTAGATAGGGTTGGGGTATATTACAATGCATCTCATCTTAGACTCGTTGTTAGAGAGGGTTGGGGTCCCTCAGAATTTCACATATGGTTCCTTAACCAAAAAAAGGTTGGAAACCACTACTCTACAGTAATACAAAGGCCCCAAAAAAGACAAAGCCACAAAACGAGGGCAGAATCTGCCACTTGATTTACAGATATAGCTGACCTGAGTGCTCCTCCAGATACCTCAATATACCAGACGTCTCAGAATACCACACCATAATATTACCACAAAATACTACAGTAGGAACAGGCAATTTTTATGTTTTTATTTTTATTTTTAAAGATCCAGTTCCGAAAGCTATGGTACATCTATATTTGTCATTGTGTTCATACAGTAGGTGGACATGAAAGCAGGTGATGGACTGCACAAGTTTTATATGCCAGTTGCCACTTTGTGTTGAAAACTACCTAGAAATAGTTTTCTGTCTGTGTTACATCCCAACACATCATATATGTATATGTATATGTATAAATATATATCTATATATATATTTATAGATTAAACCCCATATATTGAGCTAAAATGTACGGGTGCTCTGGTGTTTCAATACATAGCATTGCTATAGAAGGCAATCATGGAGCTTGCTTAAAAATGTATTTAAATATTGAAACTTCTGACCACTATTGATCAGAGTAGTGGTATGTAACATTGATAATCAAATAAATGTGTTTTCCCAGCAAGCCATTATCCCTGTTAGTGCTTGCTATTCATAACAAAACAAAGACCACCAAAAACTTTATTCAAAACCAGAACCAAAACCCCAAATATTTTAAAGGCAAAATAAAAATACCAAGCCAAGTGAGCATCTCTATGTATTTCATATGTATTTGATATCAAGAATATCTTTTAGCAGGTCTGTTAAAGCAGTCCTAACCCCCCAAAGTCAGGCTTTCAGGATATCCCAGCTTCAGCGGAGGTGGCTCAATCCGTCCCTGCTTCAGCACAGCTCGCTCAATCAGTCCCTGCTTCAGCACAGGTGACTCAATCAGAGGCTGATTGAGTGATTGGGCCACCTGTGCTAAAGCTGGAATATCCTGAAAAGTTGACCTATTGTGGGGGGTTTGATGACTGGAGTTGAGTCCCCGTGTGTTAAAGAAATGTGCCTTGATTGTGCTTTTCTGGCCCTTCACTTTTACCTTTCTTCCTTACAGATCAGTTTTTAAATTCCTCTGCTGTGAACCCTCCACCGACCTGCAGTGCTCCTGCAGTCACCACTGCTTACCCTTCATGGAGCAACAGCTTCCACCCAGTAGGGAGGAATACAGAAGTCTACAGACATGGGGCCCAAGGCATGATTTTGCAACAAGGGTCTGCAGGAACACCAATGTATCTACAGCAGATCCCACAGGCAACACGCGCTTACCCTCGTGTATCGGACATGAACGGAGGATTCTACCACACTGCTACAGGAGGATACACAGGATTTGCAGGACAGGTTAGGGGAGAAGCCACAACGCAGCCTGTTACTTTCCGTCCCAACACACATTTGGAAAGACGTGCTACAATAGGGCCTTGTATAATGGCCACCCAGTATGCACAACTTCAGCAGCCACCATTCATACCCCTTAGAGGAATGCAGACCTTACAAGGTGAGATATGGAGAATCTTTACTAATCATTGTTCAAAATCTTCTCCTTGACCGATACCATTACCTGTTATAAAGATCTTTAATTACGGTCATTCGCCACTGTAGTGTTACAAATATATAGAACTCTACAGTATGTAGTCCTCGCCAATACTGAAGGGATTAAGCATGTGTTTGCTTTTCTTCCTTTGTGTTATTATGTACAATGTGTTGGTATTTATGATAATTGATTATTTCTCCTTTTTGATTTTGTTACAGTGTGTCAGACCTCGCTTGGAGCCCAACATATTTCCCAGGCCAGTTTAATTACACAAGGAGCAGTTCAGCTTGCTGCTAATGAAAAAAGTGAACCACCTCTAATGTACCCAACTCAACCAGCTCGGAAGCTGAGCCACCTCTCAAAGTTACATATTGATGTGCAAAGCAACAAAGAGTTATATGTGCCAGTGTGGAAAAGGGGTGGGTTAAAAGATATGGTGAAGAGATCTTCAGAGGTGAAGGCCCCCTCACATATTGCTCAGAAGGTTCGTAATAACGTGCTGAGTTCAGTGAAGACTGAGTGTCCGTCAAAGTCTGAGGGGGTACCAAAGTGCTCCAAAGTGGAAACAAAGAAGAAAAAGATCCTTTATTCAGCTGCAAAGGATCAAGTCCCTCAAACTGCACTGCAAAAGAAGGTAAAACCAATGTCAAAGCCAGTAAATCATTCTTCTGCTCCTATACCAGGGAAGTCACCCCATGGCCCACAATCTGGTGACGAGGCTGTTCTGTTAAAAAAGATGAAACGTGTTTGTCTCTCAGGTGCCCACATTTCCAATAAGGTATCTGAAAAGATGCAGCAAAGCCGTGAAGGTACAATGGATGCAAAGACACCTGCTGTTACTCATATTAATCCTAAACTGAAGAAAACTCAGGAGATAGGGATCAAACGTAAAGATGCAAAGACTCCTGCAGTTACTCATAGTCCTGAGCGGAAGACACCTCAGGAGATGGGGATCAAACGTAAATATGCAAAAACTCCTGCAGTTACTCATAGTCCTGAGCGGAAGACACCTCAGGAGATGGGGATCAAACTTAAAAATGCAAAGACTCCTGCAGTTACTCATTGTCCTGAGCGGAAGACACCTCAGGAGATCGGGATCAAACGTAAATATGCAAAAACACCTGCTGTTACTCATAGTCCTGAGCGGAAGACACCTCAGGAGATGGGGATCAAATGTAAAGATGCAAAGTCTCCTGCAGTTACTCATAGTCCTGAGCGGAAGACACCTCAAGAGATGGGGATCAAACGTAAACAGAACAGCAATATTAAGCAGCTAGTGAAGAAAACAAAGAACCAGACCAGCGTTTTCAGTTTTGAGCAAGCGCTGGCTTGTGGTACTGATAATAACCCCAAAGCTCTCAAAAGAAAAAGTGCTAATCAGCCTGGAGTGAATTCAGAAGTTCTTGGGAAGGGCAAGAAGTCATTGGAACCTTCTGAACAAGGAAAGGTGAAAGCCCATCACAGCAACCTCAGCCACCAAATGATTAACTCTGTTCAAGTATTTCACCCATTGGGTAAAAAAGCAGGTCCCACAGGTCCAGGGGCACCCGCAGAATCCATTACACTTGGAAATAAGCTTGGACCAATGCAAGGACGCCAAAGCCAGACTTCTGCTTCTCATGTTCAGTGGTCTCTTACTGATGCGATTAAAAGGTTCATGGCCAAAAAACAGGACAGTATTTCTGGAATTAAAGGTGTCGGTATTAATGCCAGGCCTAGGCTATTTAAAATACATGAGTACACAAGACCTGACATTAAAACCAGTGAAATCAAACAACGTGGGGAAAACAAAGCTTCGGTTATAGAGAATCCCAAACACTTCCCAGTGATATCCATAGAACGGAAAGCTGCAGTGACATGCATTAAAAAGGTCAGCCAAACCACTATCCCCATTCAAGCTCCTTTCAACCAGAAGCACCAGCTTTCTAACCTGCAGCTTCCTATCAATGTACCCAGCAGAGTGGACAACTTCACTCCATCCTTCTGTCAACAGCCTCTCCAAGAGCTTGAGGTTTCCATACCTATTCCACCAGAACAGAGAGAGGAGAGAGAGGCTATGAAAAGGAAATCACAACTGGAGAGGGAGTAAGCCTGTCAACATACCTCCAAGGGGAGGCTACAGTGCTTTGTTCAAAGGCAGAAGGATCATAACATCTCTAAACGTTACGGATACCCACCATCCAGACTTATTTCCCCCATGAGATACTTAAGCCCTAAAAAAACAAAAAAAAACCCTGACTAATCTGTAACTGATGCCAAGCTCTGTGACTATCTGTAAATAAGATTTATATTTATAAGTCAGTTTGTAACATATTTTACTAAGAATATATTTAAAACTCTTCAATAAAATGTATCTATTTTCAATTGAACTCTTTATTTACTAAAGAAACTATTTACAAATGCCAAGGGTTATTGAAATTCTGCAAATTAACTTTAGATTACCCTCTTGATGATACGAGAGAGAGAGAGAGAGAGAGAGAGAGAGAGATAAGTAAGTCGGACCCCACTTATGAGAGAGAAACAGATAAATATTTAACTATATGCTTTGTCATGTTGTATGTTGTATGTATGTATGTATGTACTGTATGTCTTTATTTATATAGCGCCATTTATGTAGAAAGCGCTTCACCGCAGTAATACACGTGGCAATCATATAAATAATACAAATAACAGATCATGGGAATAAGTGCTTCAGACATAAAAGTAACATTTAGGAAAAGGAGTCCCTGCTCTGAAGAGCTTACAATCTAATTGGTAGGTAGAACATACAGAGACAGTAGGACGGCGTTCTGGTAAGTGCGTCTGCAATGGGCCAAGCTTTTTGTATGCGGTCTATAGTATCAGCCTCGGAGCTACTCACATGCTTCTTTAAGCAGATGTGTTAGAATGTGGGTCTTAAAGGTGGATAGAGAAGGTGCTAGTCGGGTATTGATGGGAAGGGCACTCCAGAGGTGAGGGCAGTCAGTGAGAAAGGTTTAAGGCGAGAGAGGGCTTTAGATACAAAAGGGGTAGATAGAAGACATCATTGGGCGGATCGCAAGAGTCGGGATGGTGCATAGCGAGAAATTAGAGCTGAGCTGTAAGGAGGGGCAGAAGAGTGTAAAGCTTTAAAAGTGAGGAGGAGAATGGAGTGTGAGATACGGGATTTGATAGGAAGCCAGGAGAGGGATTTCAGCAGGGGAGACGCTGAGACAGATTTAGGAAAGAGTAGAGTGATTCTGGCAGCAGCGTTTAGGATAGATTGTAGGGGAGACAGGTGAGAGGCAGTAAGACCGGACAGCAGAAGGTTCCAGTATTTGAGATGGTAGAGAATGAGGGTCTGTGTCAGAGTTTTAGCTGTCGAGCAACAGTGGAAGGGTGTATCTTGCGGAAGAAAAAACGACAGGTTTAGCTACCTTTTGAATGTGAGAGAGGAGTCTGTGACCCCCAGGGCAGCGTGCTTGGGCTACTGCATGTATAGTAGTTCTTCCAACAGTAATGTGGAAGGTGGTAGTAGGGCCAGGTTTGGCATGAAATATAAGGAGTTCTGTTTTTGACATGTTAAATTTAAGTCGGCGGAGGATCATGTTGCATTGGGCTTCTCTTCCTTGTGTTTATACTGTACAATGTCACATACCCAGTAGCACTCCTTAAGACAAATATATATGGTGAGGTGGGTCTGGGGTTGAGTTTACATGGGTTTGTGTGCGCAGATTTAAATTGTTTGGAGGTCTGTGACTCCTCCCCGTTTCCAAACTTACTCTGCCCACCTTTAAAGCAGCAGTCCAAGCTGTCGTTTAAAAAAAAAAAATCCCTTTGATATGTGCATCAATACAATCCACACATTGATAAGTAATTAGCTAAGTTGCGATTGATCGGTGAAGATTCGGCTCGGGGGTTGACTAAATGGTTGCCAGTGCAGCAGAAGAGGACCAAAAATGCAAAGTTCTCTGGGGTGATCATGTGACCAGGCAGTCACTGGATACAATTGAGTTTTGCACAGCTAGGGAGAGGGCAGTGTTCAAAAAAAGGGGGGGGGGGGTTGCCAGAGCCTGTTTCAAAATAGGAAGGGGATGTGACTTTGTAAATGGTTGCTATAGAAACAAAAAATGATTGTTACATTATGATACATTAAAATTTTAATTCAGAGTTGTTTAAAAAAAAGTACTACTACTAGTAGCATTATACTAAAAAATAATACAGATGCACAGTAATACCCTCTATAGATATACCAAGAATTGTTAAGTGTGAGTGTGTGTGTGAGTTTATGACATGTGGAAGGAAGGTGGAGGGGTGAGAGTCATGGCGAGGGGAGGGGGGTGAAGGAGAGACATGGTGAGGGGAGGGGGGTGAAAGAGACATGGCGAGGGGAGGAGGGTGAAAGAGAGACATAGGTAGGGGGTGATATAGAGACATGGGAATGGGTTTAAAAGAGAGACATGGGGAGGGGTGAAAGAGACATGGGGAGTGGGTGAAAGAGACATGGGGAGTGGGTGAAAGAGTCATGGGGAGCGGCGGTGAAGAGACATGGGAACAGGGGTAAAGAGACATGGGGAGCAGGGGTGAAGAGACATGGGAGCAGGGGTGAAGAGACATTGGGAGGGGAGGGTGAAAGAGACATGGGGAGGTGATCGAGAGACATTTAGAGGGGGGGTGATAGAGAGACATTTGGAGGGGGGGGATGATAGAGAAACACGGGGAGGGGGTGCAAGAGACATAGAGAGGGGGGTGAAAGAGAGCCATGGGGTGGGGCGTGAAAAAGAGACATGGGGAGAGGGGTGAAAGAGACATGGGGAGGGAGGCGATAGAGAGACATGGGGGGATGAAAGAGACATGGGGAGGGGGGGTGAAAGAAAGCCATGGGGAGGGTGGGTCCATGATCCTCAGTTGCTGGAAGAGTGGGCCCGGGTGAGTAGTTTTTTCTTCTTCACAGGTCCGGGAGATGTTGATCAGACGGCTTCTTAGGGTCAAATAAGACATGACAGACCTTATATAAGGCCTGTGACATCACATTTGACTGAAAAATGATATATCCACCAATCTAATTGGTGGATGTACCATGTGATGGCTTCCATTTTATTTTTTGGCAGAAATGACATCATCTTAAGTGATTGGATAATAAAGGAACTATTGGATCTCAATATAAATGTAGAAAATATGCAGGGCCAAAGCTATGACAATGCTGCAAATATGCGGGGAAAGCATAATGGAGTTCAAAGACATGTTGAACATGAACCCACGTGCGTTTTATGTACCATGTAGTTCTCATTATTTGAACCTAGTGGTTAACAACACTGCCAAACCCAATATAGGTGCCATTTAATTTTTGGGCTTAATTCAACCGTTGTATAATTTCTTCCCCAGGTCCACCAACAGATAAATCATTCTTTTAAAATCCTTACCCAATTTAACACTAAAGAGAGTCTGTGAAACATGTTGGGAGCCTCGTATTGATGCAGTTAGACCAATTCGATACCACCTGGGAGCGCTCTATGTTGCATTAGTGTATATTAAAGAAGATGTGACATTTAAAAGTGAACATCATGGCCCCCAGAGTAGAGCTGTTGCGTACACTCTCGCAAAATGTATTTGTGACTATAAATTCATATGTTGTGTAATATTTTGGTATGACATATTAAGTACAATCAATCCAGTGAACAAGCAGTCTATAAACTATGACAAAAACAAGTCCAAAGACCAAATCTGGGGCTCCAAAAAACAATCCCAACAGTAGATTTTGGGCCCTGTTTGTTTAAATCAAAAACACTACAGTAATGTCCAAGCCTTTGTCTCATAAATAGAGAGGTATCCTTACCAACTCCACTTATAAATGGTGTAAATGATCAGTCTAGGGGTTTACAGTATATACATGTAGAAAAGATGGCGCCTAGCTGGTTCTGCTCTGTTATTGAGCTATCACAAATCAGCTGTAAATGTTCACATGGAATGGCACCTAGTTAACTTTTTAAATCAATAACTGTAGACTTGCTAGTCGGCCAATATCATAGACTCTATCCTCAATAATAACAAAGTTCATTACAAGCGACTCTACGGAAAAACTCTTCGCCAGGCCATTTTGGATGACACCAAAGGAGATTATGAAACCAAAGGGTGCATCAGTTCAATCCTGCTCCTGTGGGTTGCTGCAGGGCACCTTTTGGTGTGTTGTTCGCTAGGGAGATAGTACAAAGTGAAAAATGTGCGATGCACAACCGGAACGAAAAAATAAATGAACTGGAGAGAGTGTACAGTAACTACACAATTTGCTTTTAATAACTCATCTAATCAAATGACCGGCAACAAAAGCGCGCGCACACAGAGGTTTTCAAACATCTCTATGGAGCTTGGTCCCACCCCCCGTTCGTGTCACGTGTCACTCACGTGCGGCGCGCTCACGGGACGATCGTGCACCACTCCCCAGCTGCGACACAACACCCGTAACAATGCCCACCTGTCTCCTGCGCTCTGCGTCCAATCACAGCTCCCGCGGGGCCACACCTCCGTTCCGCCTCTCACTTTCATTGCTCCAGTCCTCCTATTTAATCTCTGCTTGCTCAGTTACACATTGCTGAGCATAGACCATAGTAGCCTTGTGTTCCTACATTCCTGCTTTGCCTTGCGCCTTGCCTCTCTTGCTTTCAGTTTGACCTCATGTGTACCGACACGGCTAGACTCTTGGACGCTCTCTGTATAACGACCCCAGCTTGCCCTCGACTACCTGCATCTCTCCATCCCTGACCACGGATATAGGACATTCTTTTAACCCACCAGCTCCAACCCTCGACCTCGGCACAACGGACATCTACCGTTACTGGCTCCTCCCCATGACCGCGGCAAGTATCTGGACTACCCTCTCTCTCCAACCCCGACCCGGCTACGCTGACAATCCAGGCGTGCCTCCACTGCTGTGGGTGCGCAGTTTCTACTTTCCCACCTCAGTACCGGGGGTCCGCCTTGTTCGTGGTGAGTGCAAGAGTCACAATTAGAGAGGGTTGGGGTTCCTTACAATGCATCTGATCTCAGACGCGCTATTAGAGAGGGTTGGGGCTCCATTGAATGCATCTGATCTCAGACGCGCTATTAGAGAAAGTTGGGATTCCTTACAATGCAGATTTCAGACGCGCTGTTAGAGAGGGTTGGGGCTCCTTACAATGTATTTGATCAATGCATTGTAAGGAACCCCAACCCTCTCTAGTGTGTATTTGTGAACTGTAAGGTGCTTGACTAATACACTGGAAGAATATCATTGTTTTCGATTAAAAATATCAAAGAATGTGTTACTTTAACGAGCGCTTTCTCTTTTATTGAATCTCCAATATACTATTTGCCAAGTGGGACTGATGAAATCACCAAAAACTACTGTAGCAGGTCCCCTTTGGTTGTCAATACGTTACTTTGAAGTGGAAGGGAGAGACCTACTGAGGCCAATATACTAAGCATCGCAAACTGAGCGGGGGGAGGGGTGGAGGGTTTCGGCGCATGTCAAACTTCAATTGCACTCGTGTACTAAGTTCAAATTTCTCCATCTGCGCCCAGCCCCAAAATACTGTTTAGCGCACAGAAATGGATTGCACTTGGTGTATAAAAGTCAATGGTACATACTAATATCTATATAAATATATACAGTGTTCGACAAATCACCCAAAAATCTACTCGCCCAACCAAAAAATCTACTCGCCACCTAGTCCCGCCCCCAACCCCGCCCCTAGTCCCGCCCCCAACCCCGCCCCCAACCCCGCTTTAAAATAAAACATATGAATAAAATCCATTTAAATGACAAATATATTTATTGTATTACATTATACTACAATTAGCCCTTGTTACGTGTGTGTGTGTGTGTGTGTGTGTCTGTGTAAATGTCGATCTAGAAATAAAAGCCAGGTGTGAATGACTAGTTTCCTGCACCCCTTAATCAGTGTCTGGATGCCCCCGCTTCACAATATCTAAAGCAGAACCCCCATTCACCTGCGCTCCGGCGTCATGACGTCACGTTGCCCTAGTAACGTGACGTCACATGACCTCACAGCGTCATTTTGATGCCGCGTTGCCATGGCGACGCAGGAAGGAAGCCGCCGGAGCCTAGGTAAGTGAAGGTTTACAGAGGCCCTGCAGCTCCCCCGGCACTTAATTTAAGTGCCTTCGGGAAGCGCGCGGGGCCTCTGTAAACCCCACGCCCCCCAGACGGCAGTCTTGCGCCCCGCGTGGGGGTCGCGCCCCCCAGTTTGCGCACCGCTGTTCTAGAAATCCAATCGGATAAGGCTCTTTCTGCACGCTTTTGCACAACTCCCAGCTACTAGAATATCCCCCTGTGTCTATCCAAGAGGAGGTTTTAGTGTACTGACAAAAAACATCCCAAAATAAATTGTAATTAAGGCTGCGAGGTGTCACTGTATATAGAACATAGATCCAGTAGCACTCTCATTGTAAAAGACTCATCTCTATCCCCCCACAAATAAGCAGGGGGACCCATTCAAAGCCCATAATGTGTATGTCTGAAGCATTAAAGCAAAGTGCAGTGCTGTACCAAAGTAGTAGTTTAGTTTAGACTGCCCTTGAATGGAGTTGAACACTTCCCCAGTGCTGGAATTAGACATAAAAGGTCTATGCAGCAACATAGAGTAATTGTGTTTAGACGCATGGCTCTATTTTTTGGAGCAGAGCCGCAGCATATATACTGTAAGAACAGTTTCTTACTTCTGACGCGGTATGTTAGACTTATGGCACTTCAGATATGGAGGATTGTTTTGGGCAAATAAAAGGTTAAAAAAAAGTATCAGAGAAATGCAACTTGTGACGCATCTCATTTTAATCTGTGCACCATGTAACTGCCCCCAACTCATCCTACTCACTCTCCCCAAGGTGCAAATTGGGGCAGAGACGCAGAATGTGATACATCTGATTATAATCTGTGCACCATGTAACTCCCCCCAACTCCTTCTACTGACTCTCCCCAAGGTGCAAGCTGGGGCAGAGACGCAGACTGTGATACATCTCATTATAATCTGTGTGCCATGTAACTCCTCCCCAACTCCTCCTACTGACTCTCCCCAAGGTGCATGCTGGGGCAGAGACGCAGACTGTGATACATCTCATTATAATCTGTGATACTTTATCTTGCCATGAAGTCAATGCATTTGAACCCAGTGATACAGTATGGTGATCCCACTGCTGTCAGTGGCACTGTCCATATGTGTACTTGTGTCACCCAATGTATGTAATACAATGTATCACAGTAGCTGTGATTTTTATGACTGCTACTCAAGTTAACCACTTCTCAACCACTTGAAATTAAATGTCAACAGTAGCTGATTTCTCTATTATGACATCACGAGACAGTATCATTGAGCCTCCTAGGAGATGCCAGCAGCAGTGTTCTGTAATGACATCATGGAATCGCCTTAGAGACTGAGATAAATACACAAATGTAAACTTGTTTGTGCGTGACTTGAATTAGTTCCCGAAGGAAACCGTTAGTTTTGTGGACATCTCAGAGATAGGAAAAGAGTGGCGCTGTACAGAGAGACTAATTATCTCCACCTTAACTCTGTATCATGGCAGGTAGGAAGCAACGTGACCTTTACATACCCAAAAAGAAATGGATAATATCTATATTTCTGAACTGTTTACTTTCACAATGTTTTATGGGGTACAGAACAGATAACATGACTCCTATCAATGGATGGGAGAAAGAAGACGGATGGGGTGGGGGGCGGGGGGGAGGGACGGAGGTAGACAACACCCAGGGGGGTTAGGTACCTGGCCTTAATTGGATAATATTTTTTTTTATAAATGTCAAAACTGATTTATTATAGATACATACACACATATTTGTTTTATTGTATTTACTTTTATATCTGGCTTGTAATTCAAAATCTTAAATGATTTGAACAGTAATGTATAGAAAAGAACACATGTACTGTATACATAAATGTCAAAGCGGCAAACGTCTATGGGATCTATGGGATAGTAAAAAAAGACACAGGAACCTTAGTGTATACAGTAGGATTAGTTATGTATAAGGCATGCTTTTTCCTTGCCCTAAGTTTAGGTCAATAACTATTGGACCAATTCTACACCGTGGGGTGTAATGTTCGACTACTTTCAGCCATATCCTTAAATTATTGTCTACAGCAGTGTTTTTCAACCACGGATCCTAGGAACCCTAGGATTCCCCGGGCATCCCTAAAAGGGTTCGCTGTAATTTTTAGGTCATTTTAAAATTGTACTTAATACAGAAGAATTTACAGTACAATGCATCTTATCTCAAACGCGCTATTGGAGAGGGTTGGGGTTCCTTACAATGCATCTGATCTCAGACGCGCTATTAGAGAGGGTTGGGGCTCCTTACAATGCATCTGATCTCAGAAGCGCTATTAGAGAGGATTGGGGTTCCTCACACTTCATCTGATCTCAGACGCACTATTAGATAGGGTTGGGGTATATTACAATGCATCTCATCTTAGACTCGTTGTTAGAGAGGGTTGTGGTCCCTCAGAATTTCACATATGGTTCCTTAACCAAAAAAAGGTTGGAAACCACTACTCTACAGTAATACAAAGGCCCCAAAAAAGACAAAGCCACAAAACGAGGGCAGAATCTGCCACTTGATTTACAGATATAGCTGACCTGAGTGCTCCTCCAGATACCTCAATATACCAGACGTCTCAGAATACCACACCATAATATTACCACAAAATACTACAGTAGGAACAGGCAATTTTTATGTTTTTATTTTTATTTTTAAAGATCCAGTTCCGAAAGCTATGGTACATCTATATTTGTCATTGTGTTCATAGGTGGACATGAAAGCAGGTGATGGACTGCACAAGTTTTATATGCCAGTTGCCACTTTGTGTTGAAAACTACCTAGAAATAGTTTTCTGTCTGTGTTACATCCCAACACATCATATATGTATATGTATATGTATAAATATATATCTATATATATATTTATAGATTAAACCCCATATATTGAGCTAAAATGTACGGGTGCTCTGGTGTTTCAATACATAGCAATGCTATAGAAGGCAATCATGGAGCTTGCTTAAAAATGTATTTAAATATTGAAACTTCTGACCACTATTGATCAGAGTAGTGGTATGTAACATTGATAATCAAATAAATGTGTTTTCCCAGCAAGCCATTATCCCTGTTAGTGCTTGCTATTCATAACAAAACAAAGACCACCAAAAACTTTATTCAAAACCAGAACCAAAACCCCAAATATTTTAAAGGCAAAATAAAAATACCAAGCCAAGTGAGCATCTCTATGTATTTCATATGTATTTGATATCAAGAATATCTTTTAGCAGGTCTGTTAAAGCAGTCCTAACCCCCCAAAGTCAGGCTTTCAGGATATCCCAGCTTCAGCGGAGGTGGCTCAATCCGTCCCTGCTTCAGCACAGCTCGCTCAATCAGTCCCTGCTTCAGCACAGGTGACTCAATCAGAGGCTGATTGAGTGATTGGGCCACCTGTGCTAAAGCTGGAATATCCTGAAAAGTTGACCTATTGTGGGGGGTTTGATGACTGGAGTTGAGTCCCCGTGTGTTAAAGAAATGTGCCTTGATTGTGCTTTTCTGGCCCTTCACTTTTACCTTTCTTCCTTACAGATCAGTTTTTAAATTCCTCTGCTGTGAACCCTCCACCGACCTGCAGTGCTCCTGCAGTCACCACTGCTTACCCTTCATGGAGCAACAGCTTCCACCCAGTAGGGAGGAATACAGAAGTCTACAGACATGGGGCCCAAGGCATGATTTTGCAACAAGGGTCTGCAGGAACACCAATGTATCTACAGCAGATCCCACAGGCAACACGCGCTTACCCTCGTGTATCGGACATGAACGGAGGATTCTACCACACTGCTACAGGAGGATACACAGGATTTGCAGGACAGGTTAGGGGAGAAGCCACAACGCAGCCTGTTACTTTCCGTCCCAACACACATTTGGAAAGACGTGCTACAATAGGGCCTTGTATAATGGCCACCCAGTATGCACAACTTCAGCAGCCACCATTCATACCCCTTAGAGGAATGCAGACCTTACAAGGTGAGATATGGAGAATCTTTACTAATCATTGTTCAAAATCTTCTCCTTGACCGATACCATTACCTGTTATAAAGATCTTTAATTACGGTCATTCGCCACTGTAGTGTTACAAATATATAGAACTCTACAGTATGTAGTCCTCGCCAATACTGAAGGGATTAAGCATGTGTTTGCTTTTCTTCCTTTGTGTTATTATGTACAATGTGTTGGTATTTATGATAATTGATTATTTCTCCTTTTTGATTTTGTTACAGTGGGTCAGACCTCGCTTGGAGCCCAACATATTTCCCAGGCCAGTTTAATTACACAAGGAGCAGTTCAGCTTGCTGCTAATGAAAAAAGTGAACCACCTCTAATGTACCCAACTCAACCAGCTCGGAAGCTGAGCCACCTCTCAAAGTTACATATTGATGTGCAAAGCAACAAAGAGTTATATGTGCCAGTGTGGAAAAGGGGTGGGTTAAAAGATATGGCGAAGAGATCTTCAGAGGTGAAGGCCCCCTCACATATTGCTCAGAAGGTTCGTAATAACGTGCTGAGTTCAGTGAAGACTGAGTGTCCGTCAAAGTCTGAGGGGGTACCAAAGTGCTCCAAAGTGGAAACAAAGAAGAAAAAGATCCTTTATTCAGCTGCAAAGGATCAAGTCCCTCAAACTGCACTGCAAAAGAAGGTAAAACCAATGTCAAAGCCAGTAAATCATTCTTCTGCTCCTATACCAGGGAAGTCACCCCATGGCCCACAATCTGGTGACGAGGCTGTTCTGTTAAAAAAGATGAAACGTGTTTGTCTCTCAGGTGCCCACATTTCCAATAAGGTATCTGAAAAGATGCAGCAAAGCCGTGAAGGTACAATGGATGCAAAGACACCTGCTGTTACTCATATTAATCCTAAACTGAAGAAAACTCAGGAGATAGGGATCAAACGTAAAGATGCAAAGACTCCTGCAGTTACTCATAGTCCTGAGCGGAAGACACCTCAGGAGATGGGGATCAAACGTAAATATGCAAAAACTCCTGCAGTTACTCATAGTCCTGAGCGGAAGACACCTCAGGAGATGGGGATCAAACTTAAAAATGCAAAGACTCCTGCAGTTACTCATTGTCCTGAGCGGAAGACACCTCAGGAGATCGGGATCAAACGTAAATATGCAAAAACACCTGCTGTTACTCATAGTCCTGAGCGGAAGACACCTCAGGAGATGGGGATCAAATGTAAAGATGCAAAGTCTCCTGCAGTTACTCATAGTCCTGAGCGGAAGACACCTCAAGAGATGGGGATCAAACGTAAACAGAACAGCAATATTAAGCAGCTAGTGAAGAAAACAAAGAACCAGACCAGCGTTTTCAGTTTTGAGCAAGCGCTGGCTTGTGGTACTGATAATAACCCCAAAGCTCTCAAAAGAAAAAGTGCTAATCAGCCTGGAGTGAATTCAGAAGTTCTTGGGAAGGGCAAGAAGTCATTGGAACCTTCTGAACAAGGAAAGGTGAAAGCCCATCACAGCAACCTCAGCCTCCAAATGATTAACTCTGTTCAAGTATTTCACCCATTGGGTAAAAAAGCAGGTCCCACAGGTCCAGGGGCACCCGCAGAATCCATTAACCTTGGAAATAAGCTTGGACCAATGCAAGGACGCCAAAGCCAGACTTCTGCTTCTCATGTTCAGTGGTCTCTTACTGATGCGATTAAAAGGTTCATGGCCAAAAAACAGGACAGTATTTCTGGAATTAAAGGTGTCGGTATTAATGCCAGGCCTAGGCTATTTAAAATACATGAGTACACAAGACCTGACATTAAAACCAGTGAAATCAAACAACATGGGGAAAACAAAGCTTCAGTTATAGAGAATCCCAAACACTTCCCAGTGATATCCATAGAACAGGAAGCTGCAGTAAGATGCATTGAAAAGGTGAGCCAAACCACTATCCCCATTCCAGCTCCTGGCATTAAAACCAGTGAAATCAAACAACGTGGGGAAAACAAAGCTTCAGTTATAGAGAATCCCAAACACTTCCCAGTGATATCCATAGAACGGAAAGCTGCAGTGACATGCATTAAAAAGGTCAGCCAAACCACTATCCCCATTCAAGCTCCTTTCAACCAGAAGCACCAGCTTTCTAACCTGCAGCTTCCTATCAATGTACCCAGCAGAGTGGACAACATCACTCCATCCTTCTGTCAACAGCCTCTCCAAGAGCTTGAGGTTTCCATACCTATTCCACCAGAACAGAGAGAGGAGAGAGAGGCTATGAAAAGGAAATCACAACTGGAGAGGGAGTAAGCCTGTCAACATACCTCCAAGGGGAGGCTACAGTGCTTTGTTCAGAGGCAGAAGGATCATAACATCTCTAAACGTTACGGATACCCACCATCCAGACTTATTTCCCCCATGAGATACTTAAGCCCTAAAAAAACAAAAAAAACCCCTGACTAATCTGTAACTGATGCCAAGCTCTGTGACTATCTGTAAATAAGATTTATATTTATAAGTCAGTTTGTAACATATTTTACTAAGAATATATTTAAAACTCTTCAATAAAATGTATCTATTTTCAATTGAACTCTTTATTTACTAAAGAAACTATTTACAAATGCCAAGGGTTATTGAAATTCTGCAAATTAACTTTAGATTACCCTCTTGATGATACGAGAGAGAGAGAGAGAGAGAGAGAGAGAGAGAGAGAGAGAGAGAGAGAGAGAGAGAAGTAAGTCGGACCCCACTTATGAGAGAGAAACAGATAAATATTTAACTATATGCTTTGTCATGTTGTATGTTGTATGTATGTATGTACTGTATGTCTTTATTTATATAGCGCCATTTATGTAGAAAGCGCTTCACCGCAGTAATACACGTGACAATCATATAAATAATACAAATAACAGATCATGGGAATAAGTGCTTCAGACATAAAAGTAACATTTAGGAAAAGGAGTCCCTGCTCTGAAGAGCTTACAATCTAATTGGTAGGTAGAACATACAGAGACAGTAGGACGGCGTTCTGGTAAGTGCGTCTGCAATGGGCCAAGCTTTTTGTATGCGGTCTATAGTATCAGCCTCGGAGCTACTCACATGCTTCTTTAAGCAGATGTGTTAGAATGTGGGTCTTAAAGGTGGATAGAGAAGGTGCTAGTCGGGTATTGATGGGAAGGGCACTCCAGAGGTGAGGGCAGTCAGTGAGAAAGGTTTAAGGCGAGAGAGGGCTTTAGATACAAAAGGGGTAGATAGAAGACATCATTGGGCGGATCGCAAGAGTCGGGATGGTGCATAGCGAGAAATTAGAGCTGAGATGTAAGGAGGGGCAGAAGAGTGTAAAGCTTTAAAAGTGAGAAGGAGAATTGAGTGTGAGATACGGGATTTGATAGGAAGCCAGGAGAGGGATTTCAGCAGGGGAGACGCTGAGACAGATTTAGGAAAGAGTAGAGTGATTCTGGCAGCGTTTAGGATAGATTGTAGGGGAGACAGGTGAGAGGCAGTAATACCGGACAGCAGAAGGTTCCAGTATTTGAGATGGTAGAGAATGAGGGTCTGTATCAGAGTTTTAGCTGTCGAGCAACAGTGGAAGGGCGTATCTTTGTAATATTGCGGAGGAAAAAACGACAGGTTTAGCTACCTTTTGAATGTGAGAGAGGAGTCTGTGACCCCCAGGGCAGCGTGCTTGGGCTATTGGATGTATAGTAGTACTTCCAACAGTAATGGGGAAGGTGGTAGTAGGGCCAGGTTTGGCATGAAATATAAGGAGTTCTGTTTTTGACATGTTAAATTTAAGTCGGCGGAGGATCATGTTGCATTGGGCTTCTCTTCCTTGTGTTTATACTGTACAATGTCACATACCCAGTAGCACTCCTTAAGACAAATATATATAGTGAGGTGGGTCTGGGGTTGAGTTTACATGGGTTTGTGTGTGCAGATTTAAATTGTTTGGGGGTCTGTGACCAAAATACCAAGAAGTGATCTCCTTTAATACAAACATAAGGAGACAAGCGACAGGGTACCTTTGGTGGTCACATATAACCCACACCTAGGAGCCCTACGCAAGATCGCCAGGGAACTACAACCCATCCTACAGGAAGATACAAGACTGCAACAGGTCTTCCCTGAAGCACCCTTATTATCATACAGACAACCCCATAATCTCAAGAATATTTTGGTGAGGAGTAAAGTATTCAGCAGTACCACTGAATGCGGGACAAAACCATGCCAGGACGCAAGATGCAAAACCTGCGCAATGCTCTACACAGCGGACACAATACAAATACCACACAGGAATCGGGAATACAAAATCAGAGGAAGGTTCACCTGTTCCTCCAGCAATGTCGTGTACCTCATCATGTGCATGAAATGCCCAGGGGGCTGCTACTACATAGGGGAGACAGGGCAGGGGCTAACAAGAGAATGAACCTGCATCGCCACAGCATCACACGCGGAACAAGAGACGGTCCAGTCGGCGAACATTTCTCTGACTCTGGCCATAAGATGAACGATCTGAGGGTTGCCATACTCAAAGGTAATCTTAAAACACCGAAAGGTAGACGGTTGCATGAATACAAATTTATGCAACTGTTCTGGATACTTAACGGTGGCCTAAACAGAGATCGAAATTATATGAGTCATTACTGACACAAGTGAACTCTCTTCCCATGAGCGCAAAGGCCATGTCTGCACATACTGTGCTATATGTATGCACACACAGCTGTCTCTTACACATACCTATACTCCTTGTTTTTCCATCCCCATACACCAATAGGGACCACATAGTATCTACACACACTTCTAGTTATGCTACAATCTCTCACATTTCCACACCTACCCACACCATTTATATTAACTCCCACTCCACACACACCTTTTGTAAAGCACCGTATACACTGTGGGCTCTCCATTCATTTATATTCACACAGATACACACACACACACTCTTACATCACTAACTTTCAGGAACCATTTAACACCTCTAGCCATGAATCACATCCCCACCGGGGAGGACAAGCACAGATAACATACAAGAGACACTGTTTTGAAGCATACCCTTTGCTTGCTTCATTCATTGTAACATCGCCGGAAGAAGAGATCAGTGTATCTTGAAAGGTCGCACAAATAAAAGCATTTCGTTAGCCACAGAATGGTATCATCTATTTATTTTTTGATTATATATATATATATATATATATATATATATATTGGTCGACAAATCACCCAAAAATCTACTCGCCGAACAAAAAAATCTACTCGCCACCTAGTACCACACGTGTGTTGCTTGGGCCAATAGGAGCTCGCCACGATGTTAAATCCACTCGCCCGGGGCGTGCAAATGTATAGGTTTGTCGAACACTGTATATATGTATATATATATATATATATATTTATATACTATATTAGTGAACGCACTGTATGCCTGCCTGGATGTCCGGTGTCCCTAGGGGAAATTTCATTGGTCACTTGGGCCGCCCCCGCCCCCGCACACCTCTCATTGGCCTGAGGCGGAGTGACGGGCCACACACACACACACACACAACACAGCAGCTCTATACACACACACACACACACACACACAACACAGCAGCTCTATACACACATACACACACACACACACAACACAGCAGCTCTATACACACACACACACACACACAACACAGCAGCTCTATACACACACACACACACAACACAGCAGCTCTATACACACACACACCCCCTCTGTCCGCCCCCCCCCCCATCACGTGCGCCGCCCTGCACTGGCTCCGGACGGGAAGCGCGGCCCTCCTACCCCAGCCGCTCCCTTACCTCCCCGGCGCTACCACCCGCTCAGGTAAGTCACTGTGCGTCCCGCCTCAGCCTCAGGCCCACTGCGCGTCCCGCCTCAGCCCCACTGCGCGTCTCGCCTCAGCCTCAGGCCCACTGCGCGTCCCGCCTCAGCCTCAGGCCCACACAGGGCGCTTCCTGCCGCCGCCTGCACGCCTCACTCAGCAGGACGGCACATCGGGGGACCAAGCGGGCGCCGGGGGGGGGGGAGCGCGAGTCACAGGGAACGGGGGGGGGGGGGGAGTCACAGGGAACGGGGGGGGGCCACCAGCCGAACCAGCAGGGGGACGGACGCACGGAGGAGGGGGGGAAATGCCC